>NC_044195.1:31414820-32014820 GCF_900880675.1 Sparus aurata | reverse complement strand
ACTTTAAAATGACTGTTCATGTTTTAATGTGTAACCAGGAGGAGACAGAAGGCGCACATCGTTAAACTGGAGCATCGTGGGGTGATTTTCAAAGACATTTCAAACAGCAGGTGGAGCATTATCTGGAAGAAACATCTGAAGAACTGCGACATTTTGAGAGGCAAATTAAAGTTTATGAGAAAGAGGTGGTGGTGTGTTCAAGGACCGTCTGAATACTATCAAACTCTTGAAAGAACAAATGAATACGTATAATAAATGGCTAAATAAAACATTACATTGAAAGACATTAAGAGGGTGAGGACCTAAAGCTCGGGACCAGATGAGAAGAGGATGCAGATGTTTCTCCATGGCAACTAAAACGTTGCCATGGAGAAACACAACTAATGGAAGCACGTTACAGCTCTGCCTGTGGAGCCTAGATGTTTATTTGGAAATGGCTGAGGAAAGTGCAGTTATATAGTAAACAACATCAAAAGAAAATGGAGCGATCAAACAGGATTAAAACAGAGGAATCCAGCATCGGCAGGCAGCAGAGGATCAATCATGGATTTAAGGAGGAAGGAAAAGTGTTTCTAATTTAATTTAATTTAATTCATTATTTAATCAATTTCATTAATTTATTCCTTCACTGTATTTATCAAAAACGTTATTAAAGTGGTGGTTAAAGGTCACATCTGTCGTTTGCGCTTCCTCCGCCTGGGGGCAGCACCGCCTCTGACGCGCTGCTCATCTACTGCTTTTACACAGACGAAGAAGAAAACGTTTCCGGTGCAACAGCTAGGCATCAACATGCCTACTGCTGTGATTATGGAGGAAAATTATGATAAATTGTTAGAGCAGTGTGAAGCTCAAGAGCTCGAGGTAAGCGTTGAGTCGCTCCGTATCATTGTGCCAACAGTAATTAGTGTCTTGCAGGCTGCCTGTCTCTAAAGGGATGTGTAGAAGAGTTAAATGTTTCTGACAGTTAGCTAACAGTTAGCTAGCTCATGATAAGTTCAGGCTAACATTGTGGCTAAGAAGCTAGCCTGACTTTACTCCTCTGGCGCTAGTTTCTCTTCTAAACACTGTTGAATTAAGCGAATTAGGAGTTCGCTCGTAAATGAGCCGAGAATCATCTTTATTTTGGCAGATTTAGCATCTATGTGCTGTTACTGCAGCTAGTAGCAGATACTAGCTAGTTAGCTAAGAGCTCTTCGTTCTGTTGGTAAACACAGCTACAGCTAGCACTTCTGTGTTGTTTTATAAACATTCCACAGGTCGTCTCACTGTATGTCAGTTAACATTAGGACCGACTGTTAACTATTACAGATATACGCTAGTGATCTTGTTTGGGATCGATGCTATTACATTAGCAGGAGCTACAGAAAATAATAATACTAGCTAACCGGCAGGCGAAAACAGCACAATCTGTATGTTAGCTCTTATTCATTAGCGAATAATCGTTTAAATATGCGACACAGATTGTTTATGGGAGCAACAAAAGCTTGTGTTTCTTCTTATTTTCAGCTTCAAACTTTAATGTTACACCTGCATGTATTTTTAACAGGCTCCAGGGGGCATTGCAACACCTCAAGTCTACGCTCAGCTGCTGTCGCTTTATCTACTTCACAATGACATGTAAGTCAAGTCTGTCTGTCTGCAGTGGTTTATAGGTTTCTGTGTCATTATGGGGGCATGGACCTGCTGTATGCTCCACATTTTGCAAAATATCCTGCTGTCATGCTTCCAAACAAACAGTTGGGATGATGTTTTTTCTCTCCAGTTTTCTGTGATATTCATATTTTAATGCAATATTACATTTAATCCACTGTGTATTAACCTCTCATCTGTGCAAACCTTGTTTCTTACATGTATTGCTGTGCATACACATAAATTCATTCAAATACTGCAACAACTCTGGGGCCATAATCCACGTATTCCAATGCTGTTTTTCCACATATTATCCGGCTGTAGACGTTCACTAGATGTTTGAGTACTGTGGCTGTTTTTGTTCCTATGCGTTTTATATTTAATTATACTTGTAATGGTGTCTTCCTGTACTGCACTGATCAGGAGTAGTGCTCGTATTCTTCACAATTATAGGAAAGGATTTCTATACTATTCTATTACACACATGCAAAACAACAGCCAAAGATAATATCCAGAAGTAAAACCTTGATCAGCAGTTATAGCTCTAAAGGTCACCTCTTGCAGGTGTTGCAGCTTAAACATACAGTCAGGCTTCATAATTCATCATAATTTAAATGTCCCTCAGAGCCATAATCCATCTGCCTTGTTTGAAGTGAAATGACACGACCTCCTTTAGCTGCTAGAAATAGTAATACCTTGAGTGAGCGTGTTCCCACAATAGCTGACTGAAATGGATGGCTTTACAAATAACACCCTTGGTTTAGGTAATGAATACATGTGTGGCACCTGAAGTCTCACTGAGAACTCGCTGCCTAGCTGTGATCTGTTGCTGACTGCACCCGTAACTTTATTATTTGTCTTGTCTAACTTGTTAATGTGGATCCAACAGGAATAACGCCAGGTATCTCTGGAAACGGACTCCCCAAGCAATAAAATCGGTAAGCATGCCCAAGCATATGTAGATGCTGTTAAGGAAATGCCACTAAAACTATTTCTGTGTAATGAATGTCATGTCCGACTACTGCTTGCTATTTCTTGCTTGTTTCCAAATACCATCATATCAACATGTGATGTTAATGTCCTGATTCTAAACTGAAACTTATGAGCTCAGTAGATAATAGAAGTGTGAAGAGTCTGAAGTCGGCCTGCACAAACATTTTGGAACAACTAACATTGCAATATTTTGAGTTTTCTATATGTATTGCAACATGGTTTATGGCTTTCAAGTGTACGATAAGAAATATAATAATGACAATGATAATAATAATATTGTAAGAAACTCAAAGTTTATATTCCCTAATTCCTACAAGGAGACATAAATAGGCGGTTCAGTATGTTTGCGGTGGAACCTCCCACTTTATAAATAGAGACCAGGACAAGGACTTGCTCCTCTCTGACTCCATAAACCTTCACCTCCTTCACCTTCAGCAGTATCATGATGAAGAAAATGTTTGGCTAATCAAAATGTTACTGTGCAAATACTTAACATGATTTAAAGCCTGTAGTTCCTTAAATCGTCTTAAATTCTATAAATATTGGGCCTCAGATGTTATTAATAAGTCTTTACATTTTATTTATGAGCTCTTAATCACCACAAATATTTTATCTTATTGTATTTATCCATCTTTTAATGTCTTTTTGTTAACTTAATGAGTCAAGTCCACATTTCAGGCGTAACAATTGATTAAAGCTGCCTCTGAACTTAATACTGTCTTTTTACTCTATACTTTAACTTCATTGTATAATAACCGTATTTCGATACAAAACCATGGATGAGAGGTGAAACATCTTCAGGAAACTGAACGTCCGGTTGTAATGGTGTACGTAGAATTACAATGACCCGGATGACTGAGAACCTTCGGCAACATCAACGTTCACATCGTTCTCTGGTTAAATGAACTGAACGATTGATTGCAGCTCTTGCTTCCTGGTAGTTTGTGGCTCCGGTCAAACTCTTAAATCCATAACGGATTGACACTTTATAAATAGAGGGCTGGATAAGAACTCCACTCCTCTTTGTCTGCTGTCTCCAAACACCCTCAGCTGTGAAATAACGATTAATCGTAATCAGTTCATAACTCCTTGACAGATGAGAAAAAGACATAACTTTGTAAACATAAAAGTATTTGCCGTATTTAAATGCACATGACAAAATGGAAGCACTGTGTTCAGTAGCTGAAGTATTTGGGTGTGACTGCTCTTCATAGTAGAATTGAAACCGCTGCCTCGTCAAGTGTAGCGTGCTGTACATATTTGAGATGCTTCTCCACTTCTTGTGTACAGGCGAACCCTGAATTAACAGCTATTTGGGCCGTCGGCCAGCGCATTTGGCAGCGAGACTTTCCAGGGATCTACACGTCCATCGCAGCTTTCCAGTGGTCAGAGAATATCCTCCCAGTCATGGAAGCCCTTCGAGGTAACAACAACAACAGTCACGTCTAATCCGACATTTCGCTCTGATTACTTTACATGCCATTTAGCTGTCGAGATGATGAAAACACTTGGAGATAATATTTATACGCCTTGCACATTTAACTGTTGCAACATGTCCTGCAGGGGCTCTGAAGTGATTTAAATATTTACATTTCGTCTGCAAGATGTGGAGTTGGAATCAGCAGGGGGCACCAGCTGAGCACAGTTTTAGCTATGATGCAATCAGCAGCCCAGGAGAAGTAACATGTTGGAAAATTAACGCTGAAATTAGCTGTTTTTATCACAGCAGTGTAACATGGAGGTATGATGAAGGCTCATTCTGGTGGACGAAACGCGATACTTTGAATGAGATGTAACTTAACGGACTCAGACGCACTGATAATCTTTCATAATGAAGCTGAATATTTGATTGTTTGTGTTGTGACTTGATTTCATACGTCACCTTCTTACATCAAACCTCCCTGTTTGAAATTATTTACATAATGCTCACGATCGTTGGACATCAGCGTGATGTGGCGGTTCACTTGTGTAACAGTTTAAGAATAGCTGCTACCTCATGTTTACTTGGTGTTTATCAGCCGCGCATGCTGACGTACAGTTATGTCATGAGACACTTGAGTGTGATAGTTTCCTCATAGTGGCCGTGGAAAGATCGAGTGTGTTTCAATCAAAATACAAAAATGTTCTCCTTTAAAAAGAGTTTTAAAGGCTGTTTAGGCAGCAAAACTTCCCATAAAGAGACTGTCTAAATGATGATGATAATGTTGAGTTTGGTATTTACGTTATTTGCACCAAAAATAACATTTTGCAATATAAAAAAATCGGATCACAGGCACCTGGCGAGTCCCAACTGCTTACTGGCCATGAACTTTAGCCTTTAAGATGAGAGAAATAACAACCAACAGATGTCACAAATGATTAGAGTCTAATTGATTATCTTAAAATGTCTAAAAATGTCCAAAAGTCCCAACATACATTTATAAATAAACAAAGAAAAGCAGGAGCATTTTCAAATTTGAGAAACAAAGAACGTTTGATATTTTTTCCTAAAAAACAAGTGACTTATGTAATTAACATAATCATCAAAACTGTCAATATTCTTTTGATTAATATCGTTGGTTAAAAAATTATGTTTTCAAAAGTACATGAAAACAATGAAGTAACTGTGTTTTCTGTAGTCAACAAATAGCATTCTAGGTAAATGCTGGAGATCAAACAGTCAAAACAACACTCGAGTTGCAGGATGTTGACATTGACTTGTTTACCATGAGACTGAGCTGCCTCCTCTGAGACGGTCACATGGACCCTGGTTGTCGCTGCCTGCCCACCGCTATCACTGCAGGAGGGTAAACAGTGCCCACTGGGACATGTGACACATGCAGCGCTGGGTAGGTGGGGGCCAATTCTTTGAAAAGATCCCAAGGCAGCAAGCCGGCAGGAATGTGTGCTCTGGTTGGTGGGAAGGATCGGGTGTCACCAGCTGTGAGGGGCTGGTATAAAGGACGGAGCTGCGAGCTCTCCACCAGAATAGATACCAGCATTTCACCAGCAACTGCACACACTGGGGATGAGTTCAGATTCTGGCCTCTTTGAAACCAGCTTTTAGTTTTCTCTTGTGAAATATAAGGACATTTACTGGTCTAATAGTAGACAAAGACTTCTGCATTATGGACGTCCAGAGGACAGGATCCACCATTCGGCCCCCGAGCCCCATGGATAGCCTAGAGAAGCAGCTAAGCTGCCCCATCTGCCTGGACATGTTCACCAAACCTGTGGTCATCCTGCCCTGCCAGCACAACCTGTGCCGTAGCTGTGCCAGTGACCTCTACGACTCACGCAACCCATACCGCTTTTCTGGTGGCGTCTTTCGCTGTCCTACCTGCCGGTTTGAGGTTGTGCTAGACCGCCATGGTGTGCATGGGCTCCAGCGAAACCTGTTGGTAGAAAATATCATCGACATCTACAAGCAGCAGCAGGAAGGCAGCGGCACTGGAAGCCCAGAAACCACCCTGAAGCCTAAAGAAGGCAAAGAACCGATGTGCCAAGAACACGAGGAAGAGAAAATCAACATCTATTGTGTGACCTGCCAGGTACCCACCTGCTCTATGTGCAAAGTGTTTGGCCAGCATAAGGACTGTGAGGTGGCGCCTTTAGCAAGTATTTACCAGGCTCAGAAAGGTGAACTGAGTAATGCTATTGATACCCTGGTGGCTAGCAATGGCCGCCTGCAGGCTCTGCTCAACCAGATGGAGGATGCCTGCCGTGCCGTGCAGGACAACGCTCAGCGTGCTAAACAAGGGCTAGCTGAACGCTTTGACCTGTTGTATGCTGTCCTGGAGGAGCGCAAGACCATTCTGCTTGAGCAGGTCGGTAAAGAACAAGATGAAAAGGTGGCAGCTCTGCGGGCGCTGGCCCAGCGTTACGGTGAGCGACTGCAGTCGAGTACAGAGCTCACAGATACGGCTGTGAGGGCGTTGGAGCAGGGTGGTGCTGCTGAGTTCCTGTTAGCCTCCAAGGGCCTTATCACGCAGACCAAAGATGCAGCCAAAGGCTCGCTGGGGGAAGAGAGGCCAGAGCCAGGCTTCGAGAAGATGGACCACTTCACTCTGTCAACAGAGCACGTTGAAACAGTCCTGTCAAAAATGGACTTTGGAATGGTCGATGATGATGAGTTTGAGGATGCAGAAGATGAGGAGGAAGAGGAGGAGGAGGAGGAATAATGAAAAGTGTTTACGGACTTGTAGGAAATCATCTAATGTGTGCTTTTGAAGGTTTTTGACACAAGTGTTCATGGCGGGGACTGATGTTGAAAGAAATGTAAGGTTACGGTGGATGTGGGCTGAAATGGCTTGCCCCTTTCTTTCAGTGCAATATTTAAATTCAACGTCTCATTCGTACTTTTTCGTAACTTGTTTTTATACTTTTGTACTTGTAAGCCATTTGAATGGAAAATGGGTCTAGATAAATGTAAATACGGAATGTCTGAAGATTGATTACACATCATTTTCCTCAAATGTAGCTTATAGAAATGTATTTTTCTCACATTGTTTAAAGGTTTTGTTGAATTGGCGGTCAGCTGATCTACCTGTAATCACCCAAATCTGTCTTTATTGGAACGTGGAATAAAGCTGCATGAAGTTAACCATCATTTTTGCTTTATTGCTCGACAAAGAAAGAAAACAAACGAAGATCTGATATTATTTTGGTCGTATGGAGTTTCGTTCGGGGGCTTTCCATCAAATTCTCCCCCGGTCTGCTGCTGCTCTTACTTGGCAATATACTGAATTTAAAAATAAAAGCCCTTGCCATGTCCTGTCTGCTTTGCCTTTGCCGGTGAAGAGTGGGGGGCTATTTTTAAAAGGTGAGAGGGTGAGAGATGATAGCGGCCCTGGAATAGCCCGTCAGGAAAGGACAGGCCAGATCCTGTTTCTCCTCCATAAAATATCCCGTCCTCACACTCATGGATGTCTTGCTCAGCAGCTCCAACCCCAACTGCACAGTGTCAGAAGGGCAAACTGAGAAAGGCCGGTCCAGTTGCCACACGAGTCATCTCCAAACGGTCAAGAGGCCAGTGGTAAAAATACACGACTGCCTGGGAGGTGGGAGGTGGGGGGTGAGGGGGGGGGGGGGGGGGGGGGATTACAAAAAGCCCCTTCAGATGACCTGCTTGTCTGTGTAGGGAACATTTGCTCAGAGACCTCATTTCTTTTCCAATGTGAAGCCAGTCCAGGTGCAGGAAAGTTGTTCCAACACCAGAAGCAGTTTTTATTAAGTGTGATCAGTGATTCACGTTTGAACAGATGGCAGTTTTCTACTGACTAGAGAGAGAAAACAACCTCTCTAGTTCTGTTTCAATGACAAAACAATCATAACTCATCCATATTTCTCTGTAAGCACCCCATTAAAGAAGTCTGCTTTAATCATCACAGTGCTTAAAGAACAACTAAATGACTCCACGAGCATAACTTTGATTGAAACCAGACCAAAATAAAACTTAAGTACCTTCAAACACAATGGATGCATAAACACAGCCTGACTGAGTTTCCAGGTTAATGTTTCTCCTCCTTTTTTCCTCCTTTTTAGACGAGTGCAATAACAGGGAGAACAGGAAGCTCCTTGGACGGCCGAATGGGAAAGTGCTCTTGACAAATCTCCGGCCTTCCCCTCACAGCTGTCTTTTCTCATCCCGCTTGTTATTGTTACCGCCGCAACAGACCGGGGGCCGACTGTTGGTACACATGAACCGTTGCTAGGCTATAAAACCTGAAAGGCCACAACCCCGAGGCTTTTACGTGACAGCCACAGGAGCAACAGCAGATACATGCCGGTGTACGTAGCCCCCGCGCTGTAGTGACGGCCCGGTCTCTTAAAGTTATCTCCACACACTGCAGCACCACGTCAAGTCGAGCCCGGTAAATGGGGTCAGTCGGTGCGTGCCGATAAAGACTCGAGTGGTTTGTTGTGTAAGCACCTCACAGCGTCCATGATTCATTAACAAGATCTATTATTAATTATGGAAGAAACAATCACAATCAAATCAAAAAGTTCGTAACAACAAAATGCCCCATTTGGTTCAGAACACATCCAGATGCTAACGGAACGTAGAGGCAGACAAACCAGACTTTAATTCACAATAGCTTCATTTTATTTAAATCCCAAACCGACTTCTGTGAGATGTTGAGTTGCTCGTGATTTGTGTGACTTCATAAACTCAAACACACAGAGTTACCAGCCTTAAAGAAAAGTTCACCCAATAATGGAAATAGAGTCATTATCTCCCCATATCCTCTCTGGAAGACCGGAGATCCCAAACTGATTTGAGAAGACATTGTTTGCACCCTCTTTCAAGCCGGAGCTTAACTGTAACTGCTCAGGATGTAAATAAAGTCCTTTCAAATCAATTTGGGATCTCGTGGCTTTCAGAGACTTTGACGAGCTGAATGGAGCCGTTTCACAAGGTTTTATTGTAATGTTGTAGAACAAGTCCCCAGCTGCTACTTCAGCTGAGTCCTTCGTGCTACATTTACAGACACAAACAGAACAACCTGTGTTATAAAATGAAGCGCTGATGATGAATTGTGGC
Source organism: Sparus aurata (assembly GCF_900880675.1). NCBI lineage: Eukaryota > Metazoa > Chordata > Actinopteri > Spariformes > Sparidae > Sparus > Sparus aurata. The sequence continues at coordinate 32,005,675 of NC_044195.1, read as the reverse complement.
GAAGGCATCAACCTTGCTCTGCTGTGAAGCTCCAGAAATGTTTGGTGGACTCTTAAACTTCATACGACTTGAATTTTACTGTCGACCTCGAGCATCCATTTGACATTTTACCAAATCACCTGTGACCTGTGAGGATCACCGCAGAGTCAAACTGCCCCGTCACTGTTGATTCATCGTCCTTCACAGTTTACAACCTCCAGCACTGTTACTAATTAGCAGCTGTGTTTACAGGAAACTTAACTCTTCAATTCCTTGTTAAATTTACAGAGTGAGCTGCTGCTGCTTCTGTGCACTGTATGCACTTTAAATAGAAGCAGACCGCAGCTGTAGCATGTGCTCCACATGTACCTGTCTGATATCATGTGTCCTTCACAGAGAGCACGCGACAGAGGGCGTACAGTCTAGTGGCCCAGGCGTACACTTCCATCGGGGCAGAAGACTTCGCTGCCTTTGTGGGATACTCCGTGGAAGAGGCAGTAAAAGGTGAGATTGAATGTACACCTCCTCAACCAGGGAATGTTTTCTAGTAAAATAAGAACAGCTGTAGCATTGCAGTGTTTCCACAGGGGCGTAATGAGGTCAATTTGTATTACATAAGCTTTAAAAACTTTGCTGACGAGGGTATTTTCTTCTCCTTTCCCACCTTCTTTGCCCAAAGGTGTGGTGAGCCAGGGCTGGCAGGCCGACCCTGCTACCAGGATGGTGATGCCCAAAAAGCCAGGTAGGTGGCAGTGTCGCTCTTTGAATTTTTATACCCATCATCAACCCCCTGTTCTGTCTCTCTTCATGAGTAACTCTGCACCCAGTGTCTTGTTACTATTCCTCCTAGATTTTATTACACACATAAAAATGTTGAGAGCAGGGATTTAAGAGTGAATTTAATCTGGATGAAAGATGGCTGACATTTCAGATTTTCCTAGAATCTCTTGAGAGTTCTGATTTGGTAAATCACTCTGATCCAGTTGCCATAATTCCAGCACTTGCCTCCATCTGTTCCTCTTCTTCTCCTGTGCTCCCTGATTTCATCAATTTGTTGTTTTTTTTTTAATCGCGTCATCACACGTCCTCGAGCCCAGAGAGTCCCTGCATTGATGCATCTCATTAGAGAAACCTACAGATTAATGTCGAGGAGGAGGAGGCCGCGGCCCGTCCTCCGCTCTGTAATCATCGGACGATGCTGCTGAAGCATCTGCTGCACACATGTCCTGCACAACACGCTAACCCCACTCACCAACCATCCTCACGTGTCGGCTTTTTCCGCCCCCCCCCCCTTTCCACACCTTAACATTGCCTGGTAATTTTGGTCATAGAGTTGATCTCACACAGGAAATCATTCTGCTTGGGTTCAAATGTAAAGTGTGTGTAATGATCTCTAGGCTGAATGTCTCACATGTTTCATGGGGGAGACTCTGTAGGTAGTGTTGTTAAACAGATCGGGGGAGGCGGGAGGCGGCGAGGTCACTTGAAACCAGCGACCTGCTGAGTCTCTCTGAGCTGAGGCACGTGGGCTGTGGCCGCCGAGCTGAAGCCGGGGAGATGCAAGAAGATCGATAGCACTTGGCAGCACGAGGAATCCCCGTCTGACTCAACTTCTCCTCTGTTTCTTTCTCCCCTCGCTCTCTCTCTCTCTCTCTCTCAACAGATCCTCCCCCCGTCTCATTGGTTCCAAATGAGCAGCAGTTGGCCAGACTCACCGACTACGTGGCTTTCCTCGAGAACTGATAACCCTCCACAACCACTGCCACCCATTTCTTTTTCGCTTGCTTGGTACAGAGGGGGAAGACACGTTTCGGATAGACTCTTCCTCCTTCCTGCAAAGACCCACTCCCTCGTAGAGACGTACCAAAAAACACACCCACCATCTCGCATGAAAGCTGCAAGCTCTTCTCCAACACCTGCATATTTATGTTCAATGACTAATATAAAGCTTCCCCCTGTTAATTCGTTGGTCATCTCTCAGACGCACTGTTGTATTATATTATTTTAAGCTCTCTTGGTCTCATTATGGGTCAGATTCTGAAGGAGGTATTACAGGAATTATGTTTCCCATCGCTGTCAGTATGTTTTTATCAACCTAACAAACCCTTCGCTCACAACACAAATGCAGACTAGCATGTACAGTACGTCCGTTCTGTTTCAGCACGCAAAGGTTGCCTTGAAACTCATTTGTCAGGTTGTAGAAGTCTTGGCGTGCATGCATCAACGTGTGGATTTCAGACCTCATATTTTGAAGTTTATGTTTTGACTGGTGAATAAATATTTTGCTGTTTCTAATTCCGTGCTATTTCTTTTATTCAAGAGTGCCTTCACAGGGCAGGCTGCGCTCAATCAAGGATGAATAATAATGTTCGGCCTTCGGGTGTTTTACCACGTCACTATTTGTCTCACATGAGAATTAGAACAGTGCCTGGGCTCCATTAAACACGTGCATGAGTCTGTCCACACGGGACGGCATTTCTGCTGCGGCACCAGATCTTTCTTCGTGGAGTTTGCCTTCAATAAGGATCAATAATGACGATCTGTGACATATTCTACAGATCTAAACATTGAGAGCTTAGTGAAGCATTCTTATGCTGTCGATATGACTAACCACACTGCTGAGAAATTCACCTGTGACGCAGAGAAATATACACGACTCCAAATCTGTAGACGGCCTCATGCAGGCTGTGTGGCTGCTCTACCTTGTTGACATTGTTGCTGAAATGATAAACAAGAGGATCAGTCATGCAGCGACTGGTTCCTGGGATCAACATTTCAACTTTTAGAAACATGTGCAGTGTAAGAGAGGAGCACATGCTGTCTGGGCTGTACCTGGAAAAACATGTTGTGCTGGTGACGTGTTGTCAGCGTGTCTCGGTGTGATCGGCCAGTCGCAAGTCACACACACGGGAAACTACAATGATTAAAGCCGCTAAATACATTTAGTACTGTACTTACATTCTTGAGATGCCTGTATCTATATTTTCTGCTACTTTATACTTCACTGCATTTATTTGGCTACCTTAGTGACTAGTTATTTTGCAGGTTTCATGAGGTTTCAGAGCCAAAGTAGCACATCTGTATATTATTTTATTAGATAATTGGATCAAAGAATACTTATTAAATATAAATTAAATATTGAATCAGATATTCTGCTTTTTTTGATTATCAGAATCACTTCTTTTAGCCTGATTGACGATAAAAATATCAAAATTAGCATTATTGGCTTTGATGCAATGTAATCAGTAAAGTAACTAGTAACTGAAGTTATAAATTGAGTGTAGTGGAGTAAAAGTACAACATTCACAAAGCAGCAGGAAATGGAAATGCTCCAAGTAAAATGCCTGCTTCAAAATTATAAAAGTATAATACTTAAATAAATCTACTTAGTTACTGTACTTTATGCTTTCATACATATAAATATATGTTATCTACTTTTGGTCGTAGTTTTGGTACTTTTAATATCAGATACGCGTATAAGAATTGTTCATATTGGTGAAATTTAACTTTATTAGTATTATGTTTTAACCTTTACCTTTACCTTACCTGTGCCTTCACCTTTACTTACCCAAGTTTGACTTTTGGGTACTTTCTACAACACTAGGGAATCTAATAATGCACGAGGAAGCACATTAATGCTGTTACAGCACAAAAGCACATAATGTGACTCAGAGCTGTTTCGGTTCAAACATGTTCACCTTAAATGCTCTGGATATTTAAAAGAGTTGCAGTTACATCCGCCTTGAAGTCCCGGCCCTTTTATGCAGAGATCTGAAATTGCTTTATGCTATTTTGCTTTAATTAACATCATAAAGAAGTGGTGGACATTTTATTTTGTAAAGGCGTGTCTGGCTGCCAGCTGTTCATCAGTTCTACAAAATAAAAGTCTGGTGGTTATTGTATTTTGTTTTGTTTTTTTCTGTCCCGACTGCATCCTGTTATGAAGAGGAATGTGAAACACGCTGCTTACTTACTTTGTAGTTATTTGATCTGCGGTGTAGCTCGACATTGAAGGGAAATGACGGACATTTGATGTGATTTAGTGTGAAACCACGTTCATCAGGGCCATCAGGGTCGTTCTCTGCGTGTCTGTGGAGGCGAGGAACTCATTTATTTCCTGACATGGTTGGCTTTGTTTTGAAAATAACACATTTGAGACGACCGCACACATGAAGAATCGACTCTCTGTTTTTATTAGCTGTGTTTGCGCTTCTTTCTTCCTTTAAATCTATTTAAGTGACAATCGAAGCTTCGTCTTCAGATATGAAAATGGAAATCTTTATTTTTGATAAAGCATCTTGCTGGTTCAGATTTCCCCTCTCCCTATATTTAGACATGATACAGCATATGTGTTTGTGCATTTGCTGTATCAACACGTGTTGACTCGACCCATCCGGGCATGTGTTGAAGCAGCATTGGCCCGCTGACAGACGGCACACAGCGAGCCAGGATCAGTCAGCACGAGCGTGAGGAGGTAACTGATCCTGATCGCTCTGCTGTCTGTGGCTCTGTTGACCTCCACTCTGTCACAGCGGCTCTAAATCAGAGTACAGCAGCACATGTACACACATACATATAGATACATATATATATATATATACACTTATCTGACTGAAGAAAGGCTGAGCTGAAGCTGCAAAACCAAAGTTACATCAGATTTTAACATTTAAACGAGAGTCTCTCCATGTTAACTGAAAAGGTGTCAGCAAAACTTTACATCTGATGTTAACAAGAAGTGGCCGGGTAAATAATGCATCCAATTAGTTAAAAGTGATGTTATTAATGAGACATCAAATGTGCATTTTTAGATTTATCAGATGTATAAAGTAATCTTTGAAGTGCCGTCATGAAAAAAGACAAACTGTATGTAAGCTAATGCAGAGGCTTTCTACCAGGATGTGAATGTAAACAAACATTGTGATTTGCGTCACATAAGTGATTATAATGCACAATAATTAAGCAGCAAAGTACCTAGAGTCTGAAGTTGTCATATAAATGTAGTGGAGTCAATGTATAAAATGGCATTTTACAGAAATACTGAAGTAAAGTACCTCAAAATTGTACTTAAGTAGAAAACTTGAGCAGTAGTTGGATTCCTGGACTGTGTGTCTGCACGGTTTATTGAATATATAGTAAATATCAAAGGGATAAAATAATTCCTCAGCGCTTCAGATGGACTTTAAACATTTTATTGAGGTTTGCACACTGACGACGTTCATACACACGGCTCCTGTTCAGCATTAAACTCCGGACATCTTCAAGGAAATCAATAAAGAGAACACGCTCATTTGGAAACTCTGATCTTGTACTTCATGTGGGTATAAATCAGTGTTGCTGCTCTTTGAACGCTCTCAGATCATTAATACTGAGTAACCCGATGCTTGTGGATAACCAGCGTCGTTTTACAGGTCTGTATGATATATACAATATGTCAGGGCCGCGTTGTGAAGCAGCTGGAGGAACGCTTTGAAGCGAGGACACGAGGTCAGGCTGCAGCGTTTTTTACTGCTGCGGGACCGGCAGCGACTTTAATAGTCGCATGCTGGTTGGTTCATTCGAGGCGCGCGAGGCTTTAGACTTTCTAAAATCGTGATCTCTTCTTCCAATGTATGCATGAGCTGTATGTCTCAGCCTGGAGGTAAAGTTCCCCTCGGAGGTAAACAGCGGTAAATACTGGCTCTCGTAAAGGCCAAAGGTTGCGTAGAGGTCGGGACTTCTGCGGGACAGAGTGCTGAGCTCCGGTGTGATTTTTCATTTTCACAGGTCGCTGCTTGTTTGTGCCAGACGTTCTGTAATCGATGAACCGAAGCCTCTGTTGCAAAACCAGCCTCATCCTCGCTGAGTTTCTCACAGCTCACCATACAAGTCTGAGTCATTCACATGTTTCCACTCCAATCTGCCGCCTTTCAAGTGGCTGAGAACACTGTTTTCTATTATTCCTACAATTACTTTTGTTTGCAGTGAGCCTCCAGACAGATAGCAGATTTTAGAGACGATTAACATGAGGATGGAAGAAACGGAGAAGCAGAACGTTTCTCTTCATCCCGTCTTTCCCTCTTTTTTTGTGGTATGTTTGAGTAAAACAGAACAAAGCTCTCGGGATCTCAGTGACCGAGTCAGTGTCCTCTGCGCAGATGCTCTCAGCGAGCCGGGGCTCTTCTTCATGAGGTAATGTTTTCCAGGGGTCAAAGGTTGACGTCTGCCTCGCCTCACGGAACATGCCACTGACATGATGTGACAGAGGCCGGTGAGGGTGGTGCGCGTACAGATACGCTAAAGCATTTGTTTTTCACCCCCACCCCCTGACAGCATTGTATTGTCTGTCTGTCGTGTAGCTGCGGGCTGCATCTGGAGCTGTTTGTTCTGTTTTTTAGCCTACATTTGTTTACAGTATGGCAATTTGGTAACTGTTAAAGGAAAAGTTCACCCAAAAATGAAAAGAAAACACCTCCTCCTTATGAAAATCATCCTGTTTTAAAGTTTTCTTCAGTATCAAAGTGATCTGAGGATTCAGCCAAAAAATAAAAATGCAGTCAGTATCAACTCTCCCTTGCGCTGACGGAAAGTCAGGTGAAGTTGTGAAGTCCACAAAACATTTCTGAAGCTTCACAGCAAAACAGCGTCAGAAGCATTCTCCCAAACAACTGATGCAGAAAATATCAACCAGAGGAAAACAAAACATGAGTAAAGGGTGCAAGTCACATCTTGTTTAATCAGTTTTAAATCTCAGGGCTTCTGGAAACTTGGATTATACCAGATAAGATCTGTTTAAAACAAGTCTCCAGGTACTGAAGTTGCTGCACTGTTTTGCCGTGAAGCTCCATAAAATGTTTTGTGGATTATGAAACTTCACCGACTCTCCATCACCATGAAGCCGAGTAGATAATGACTGAATTTTAATTGTTTGGATGCACTGTTCCTTTAAAAGTATGCTAAATTACCCACTTGTATTCCTGTTTGTAATGAACCCACGTATGCAGAGATAACTATCACTGGATTACTGTGATGCTGAAGAAAACATAAAAATGTGATGGATTTAAAGTCGCTCCTGCAGTTCTGAGGAGGAGGGGGAATCCTCTGAGCAGATTTACGGCTCCACATCTGCGCGCTCTGATTATGTTTTTGACCTATGATTCAGAGAAGTCTGATGAATTTTCCGGTAAACTGCAGCAACCGGACAGTCAGCGTTTTTTTTTAAATGATCTTTATCGCCTCCGTGTGCTGTGAATCACAACCACGGCTGCTCCTGACCACCAATGATGAGCAGAAGAAGAAGAAGAAAGCTCTGAATCTAAAATATTCTCATGTTTATCATTTGTTTTGCGGAACATTGTTCATTTAGAGCTTTAAAATCGCTCACATGAAGTTTTAGCAACACACTTTCTGGGAAAATGAATGAATTGGCACATGATAGTATGACTATATATACATTACACATCTATAATCTATTATCCTGACATGTGTTTGACAATGCAGATTATTTATGAAGTTGACTTTGTGCAGCTTGATGACACAGCTGTTCTGTCTGTGTACATCAGGTGGAGATAAGGTGGAGAGGTTTCATCCGACAGGAAGTTCCCGAGATGAACCAGCAGGGGGCGGCGTCCACTGACAGTCGGTGTGATCTCAGAGACGTGACACACACTGCTCTCTATTAGCAGATACTAAAAATGCATCTTAGAAGTTTATAAAACCTTCATCAAACGTGGCAATATTTGGATGAGAGGAGAAAAAGCTGATTTCCTGCTTTTTCCCCCCCCACCATCCACATTTTTTTTTTTCTGGTGGGGCTGGGCGGGGGCGGCGTTGTTTAAAATTTTCATTAACAGCAGTAAAAGCTCCCTCACATCCACAGAGAAAATGTTTCCATGTGGGATGATGAGTCATGAGCATGAGACCGAGAGCTGAGTCCAGGAGGATGTGGGAGACTGAAGAGAGAGAGAGAGAGGGTGATGAGAAAAAGAGGGAGATGGGAGAAGAGGAGGAGGAGGAGGAGAGAGGTAGTAACGAAGGGCCAGTAGGAAACCAAGAGAAGTGGGTGGGAGGAAGAGTGAAGGAAGCACTGCGGAGGCTGCAGGAGCGCCAAGTGGATGAATATCTGCTGCAAAGCGGATGTCAAACAAAGATGGAGATAGAGAGTTCAACGCAGCAGCTGAGGTCAAAGTGAATTTTCCAGCGAATGAAAAAACAAAAAAAAAAGTTCTGTAAGCACAAAAACGTGCAGCTTTACGACACGCTTTACAGTTTGTCTTATTAAAACCCAAATCCAAACACATTCAAGTTCGTGGAAGCATAAATCACACACGTTTGGCCTGAAAACTTTTTTTTTTTTTTTTTTCCACAGAAAAATAAAAGGTCCTCTCTTGTACACAGACAGAAAAACACAAAACAAATCTGCGCAGCATCGTCCGCGGGCTCATGAGAACCAACAGAACGTGAAAATTCATTCTCACGGACGGAGAATTAGATGCAGTTTTTCCCGCTGCAGCTGTTTTCCACGCCATGTGACCTCGGTAAGAGTTCCCAGATCATGACCACGGGCTCCTCGCATCTCTCATCCTGGTGCTTTCCTAATCCGCTGTTTAAAAAAAAAAGTCAAGATATCCAGCAGGACTCGATTTGGCTCGAGCTTTCCAGCTGCCAGCCAAAACTTTACCCCCCCGTGTGTCCTGCTGCTGCTGGAGAAGGAGGACACCTTTGTGTGATTGCAGGAAATGAAGGGCAGTAAAACGAGCACAGATCAGTGCAGAGAGGAGCTGCTCTTCTTTAAAAAGGAGACGTGGATGTAAGTTTAAATTTCCCCCTGGATGCCAAAAGTGTTTTTCAAATCAAGTCTTCTTCAGTGTTACATAACGGTTTGTGGAAAACATCGGGCCGCGGTCAAAGAGACGCAGCAGAGGCGGCTCCTGCAGCACGAAGCCTCGGCCAGCTGGATCGTACACATTTCTATTCCTTATTTCTTTTCTTCCTTTGCCTTCAGAAACAAAAGGACATTTTATACGTCTGGTAATGATCTGTATCTCCGTCTCACTGTCAGCAAATCCCATGAAAGCACTAAAACGAACCGTAAATAGATCCTCTTAACAAGTACGGTCTATCTGAAGCCATACGTATAATTTCTCTGAGCCTTAGAGCTCCGTTGTCGTCCAAAAAGATATTAATAAACCTCACTATTGTCCTGGTTGACACACACACTGTGTTTTAATTCAGACTCAGTCTAACAGACTCCTTTCTGCTGCCTCAAATACTCACTAGAGAACCAAAAATTGCCAAAATATACTCATATCTGTGGTTTTTACCCAATACTCAGCGGTAGAAATGCAGGTCAATTGTCACAATATTTCAGACGTTCATTGTCCTCTCAGGGTGATAACAACATACATTTGGTTTAAAGGGACAGTGTGTAATATATCAAGTATTTAGCGCCATCTAGCTGTGAGGTTCTACACTGCAACACTCCTTTGCTCACCCCTCCTGTTCTGAAGACGTTGGAGACGTTCCGGAAGCTACGGTGGCCCTGACGGACAAGAAACTCATTTTCAAAATATGGACTCTTTCCCAACAGCGTCGAGTATTTCTACTGATTCAAGTAATGAGGTAAAGATGTAGTTAGTTGTTGTTATTGTTAGTGACGAGCGCTTTCGCTGAGCTCCCTCTCAGTTCCGCAGTCAAGCTAGCTCTGAGCGAAAACACGTTTAGCCTTACTACGTAGTGTCACGTAGTGCTTTGTGTCCCTCTCGGCAGTCCATAGTTTTTTAAAACCAGAAAGACATGGCAGCCTCCATAGAGCTTGCCCGTGCTATGTATATTCAGATAGGTAATTCTTCGCTCAGGAGGATAAGTCAGATTGTTGGCAGAGGTAACTGTACACTAATGAGGACTTACTTATGAACAAAGACGCTGATTTGAGTTAATAAATTACTTAAATCGTTACACACTGTCCCTTTAAATTCCTGCCAAACCAGCGACATTCCCATCGGCTTCAGCTTTGAATTTAGAACGATACCAACTGGCTTCTTATCTAAGATGGTGAACAAGAAAAACATCTGTATTAAGTGAGCATTGTCATTGTGAGCATGACTGTGCAGGAGGGAACTGGAGTAAATGTTGAAATACGAATGTGTCAGTCATTTGCAGAAAAGTTAGGTGCTAGCATTTTATTCTATAGGTGCAAATTCAGTGGAGGAGTTTTAAGATATCGCAAGGACTTCATCACATTGTTGGTGTTGTTGCCACTTTCGTAGGATTTGTTGAAAATAATTAAACAGCCATAAGCTCGATTCCTGTTCCTTCAGGAGCACCGAAGCTCATCAGGCTCATCAGGACATTACTGTGCAGCGTAGCGTCTCTCTGCGCTGTCGGTTTCTTTAACTCACCATCCTGCAGCGTTCCCACAGGAAGAATCCAGCCGTCTCATTGTGGTTCGCAGCGCGCCACAGCTTCTCTGTCCCGTGTTATTATTTTTCACTTTCTCTGAATTCTCTGGATATCTGAAGGTACGAGTCACCCAGCGGGCTCAGGAGCGCGACGTCACGTTACGTCACGTTACACCGACACACAGGAAGTTCTATCTGATGTGAGGTTGCCAGATCTCTTCTCCGCCTCCCTTCTCCTCTTTGTTGGAAAGAAGATACGACCATGGAGGTTGTTCCAGTTCTTTAACCCTGGTGTTGAAGAGCTCGTTCTGCCTTTTTCCCTCCACCACAGGCTCCACCATGTGCAAAGGCACGAATCCAACTTCCTCCTTCAGGAAGCCGACTACAGTGCTATGAGTTTGATCTGTGTGCCACCTCAGGTCAGAGCATTTAACAGGAACCTGAACATGCTGAGAGAACATAATCTTTAATGTACAGGCTCACAGAGGAGGATAAACATTAAAGTTGCACTCTGCATATTTCACACATGTAGTTCAGTTAGCTCATCATGTTCAGTGCTACGCCTCAGGTTCTGGTGTGTGAGAGCCCGTTTCACCAACATGAATCAGTTGAGGTTTGCACACTGGACCACTCGGAGCATTTACATCCAACAAAAACTTGCAACTCTTTTACGTTTTGTGCATTGTGCAGCGCCCTCTGTTGTTGACGATCCTCGATTACAATGGTTCCACTCAAAACGGGTGGAAACGTCATTTTCTGTGTTGGATTTGTGCTCTGATGGTTTTTTTGTTTCTGTTGTGCTTGCAGAGCTGCACTGAGAGGCTGGGCGGGGTTTCCCCTCACCTGAGCTGCTGACACACACACACACACACACACACACCTGCAGCAGATTGCCAATCAGCACCTGTTAATAAGCTCTGGTCTTCATTCTACCTGCTCCCAGGTGACTCCGTCAGTACTGAGTGGTACATGGGCCCAAGAAGTGCTAATCTCTCGTCTCATGTTGCCTGTGTCCCAATTCAGAGGCTGCATCCTTCGAAGGACCCGGCCTTTGCAGCCTTTGAAGGTGAGTCCTTCGGAGAGACCTTCGAAGTCTGGGTCAAACGTTGTAAAATGGGACGGCCTAGCCTTTGGAGCATTTCCTGGTTGTGTCACCAGATGTTTTACCCTTACATCACGATTTCGATCTACGCCACACGATGTCGCCATTTTCTTTCTTTCTTTCTTTCTTTCTTGCTTCTTTTTTCGGGTGCGCAAAGAATCTTGGGATATGTGAGGCCGCGAAGAATAGTAGGGGCGCATCCTCCAAAAACAGGGAAAAGAAGGCTGCATTTGGAGGAGCCTTCGAAGGATGCAGCCCCTGAATTTTGGGATACAGCCGTTGTTCTATGTGCATGTTACTAAGAGATCGAACTTAGCTGCATTATGGGAAATGTAGGATCGAGCATTTTTGGAGCCAGATGATTCGACTGAAAGTCAAGATATCTCTGCTGCTTTGATTTCAGTGTGCCACCAGCTTGTCTCAGTTTAGTGGAATCATAGCAATATATTCAGGAGTATCTCTCTAAATCAACTTAAATTAAAGAAAAAGTAAAAAATTAACCAGACCAAAGTTTCAGGACTTTTTTCAGAAGGTTGTAGCTAATTTTTCCAGCTAAACTTTGGTAAATAATTAAGATTTATAAACTGTCGTTAATAGAAGCTGAATAAATGTGAAGAGTATCACGGAGTTTGTCTCCAAGTCTTAAAACTTTACACTCCTCGTGTTCACAGAGTGTCTGAGTTTAAGAGGTACAGCTGCTGAAGATACGAGTGTGTGCTTGTTTGTGTGTAAGGTTAGAGAATGTTTGTCTGAATCACATCTGTAGAAGTTCTGCTTTAAAACAATTACGGAATATGTGTTCAGACTCCCACTCTGCACAGAAGTGGAGACGACAGGAGGTTAACTCCCACAGACGAGGTCACACACTTCAGAAGACGAGGCTACTTTAAACAGTCCAAATGTAAAACACATTTTTATGTCATTTTCTATTTTTCCCTTTTAATTACGTCGTGGTCAGCGTGACTTTGATTGGTAAACATGTCTACGCCGCGTTTAAGATCAATCGCAGAATAATTACAATACGAGGACTCGCTAAACTGCTGCTCCCCAATTAAAATAATCAAAAATACATTAAAAACTTAAATATGTCTGTAGAAAGCAACTGGTTTCACAGAAAGGACATCTGGAAACATTTAGGTGTTGTGAGAAGTTAATTCCATCCAGTTTCTGCTCATTGTTTTTCTGCATTGCTTCATTCACTTCGTAACGTGTTAAAGACAAAGTGATGGAGCCGCGTGTCGAATACGTCACCTAGAAACAAACACCAGCAACGAGTTTTCCGAGAGTTTCCCTGCTCGCTCTAGTCCAAAAATTCAAGTCTGTTTCACGTCCAAACCCGTAAAAAACTCAAGATTAAATTTCCGCCATTCTCAGTCAAAAGAACAAACACATGGGAGTTGTTGTCTTCGTGTTACCACCAGCGGTGATTAAAATCTTTCTGACATCACTCAAGCAGAAACGTTCACAGGCGAAGTTTTATCCATGTTAAGTCACATTCGCCGACCTTCTTCCTCGTTCAATGACGCATCATCCGATGATCGATGTGACCCAATGAAACACAGATGGCTCTGGGTTTGGACATTGTTGGAAAGATTTGGGACTCATTCTCGTCTTATTTTAGACATTCAGTAGGACATCGGCAGCGGTAACGTCACGTCATCCTGGAGTAAACTTCAATATCGCTGCAGAAAGTGAAGTTAAACCCCTGGAGGTCAGCAGAGAGTCACTGACCCATTACACTCAAATCACACGGTCAGACTCACAGTGGATTTAAAAAAAAAACAATCAAAGGATCGAGCAGTGAGAGGAGATATCATCCTTCTTCTTCAGTGTCAAAATCTGGCACGTCATGACCCACAATGCAACTCGATCGCAAATAATATGCTCTGAGATTCTGGTGTGTTAGTTGCAGTCACACATGTGCAAAAAATCATCTACTTTACCCTAAATAGGACCATAATCTACTGAATGAACATGATGTGGTGATGAAGAAGACTTTAAACTAGAGTTTGAGACCATAAACTCATCAGGAAACTGTTCACTGAGGGAATAAAACAAGGGAGAAGTAGGTTCAGTTTCTCATAAGCTTACATAGATATCAGACCAATTTTGAAACCGGTGGCCATTGAAGAGACCACTTCTACACTGGCACCACTTTTCACTTTCATCCATGTTTTATTCAGGCGGTGTTGGCGATTAATTTATCCCCGAGCTTCAGGCAGCTGCAGACGTCTGGTTTCGCTTCACATCCGCAAATTTTTTTTCCAAACGTTTTATTCCTCAGCTGTAAACGCCATTTATTCAAGTCGCATCACTCGAGGACTCGATCTTCAACACCTGTAAGAAGACTTTGATGTGAGCGCATAGCTGACAGCTGAGCTAGCCGGTTAAATTGCTTTAGGAAATTCAATAGAGACAGAAATCTGGGCTGCAGACGGACGCTGCGAGGAGTCAACAGAACCTCCTCCAGAGGGTCGGCGCACACGTGACTCCACACCGGTCGGCAATCTGGCATCAATATCGCCGAGCCAGAAAACTTCAACTGACAGAGAGAGCTGGTGTTGTTCTCTGTTCTCTGTGTGCCAGTTTGCCCTCTTTGTTAGCACGATTGTTTCCAGTTGTGAATAATTCGACATCCCCCGACAAACTGAGGGCAAGTGTGGAAACCTGTCACTGACGTTTAATTTGTAAAGCCGATATATCTGCAGTCTCACCTCACATGAACTGTGACGTAAACGTTCACTCAGACCTGAAAATATTTGTCACGTAACACACAGACGGGGACACAGACGGGGACGGGACTCGTTATCAGCCCTCTTCTTTATTTGCAGACGGATAAAGACGTCTCGGATTAATCGCTTCATCTAATTAACTTCTCTGAGAACACGTTTCACGCCGCTGACTCAGGACGGAAAGAATGTTTTTCGTGAGGACTGAGGCTGAACTTCAGTTTTACTGCCGGCTGATTATTTTTTCCACGTCATGCTGCGGCGGTTTAGAGAAAAGAGAGACACGAAGGTGACACGAGAAGCATTTAAAAACAGCTGTTTTTTGGGATTGGGGATGGCAAAATTGCAGTGTAATTTGTTTTTAAGAGCAAATTGTTTTAAACGTGTCAAGAACCAGTCGACACGACACAGAACCGCCCTCTGTTCAGCTCTCACACACACACCTGTCATCTGAGTTCGTTGTAACTTTCCTAGTGGCCGCACTCTCACAGGTGTTTTCACTTCTGCTCAGCTGGGAGTTGGACAGAATTGTGCTGGAAATTACAGAGATCACCAAAAGTCCTGTTTCCACCGCGGGAACCTTTGGAGAAACTCAGGAGCAAAGTTTACACGAGCACAACATTCCTGTGTTTGCCCTCGTTCTGAAAAAATCAATACTCAGCCAATTTTCCCGTCTACATGCAGCCTCACGCACAGAATAATAACAGAGTGATGCACGTCCCATTAAAGCACCATGAAAAGGGAGTAAATTCCTTCATAGTGCAGTCGTGCTCCTCGTTGTAACCCTTCTGGAAGACTCTGCAAATCTGTGCTCGTCAAGAGATCCTGTTTACGGCCGTGCGCCAGAAAACACTCTGCAGCAGGCGGCCTCCTCTTTAATGATGCACGGCGAGCTTCCTGTAGAGATATTAACTGATGCATAAATGTACGGTGAAGAAGTTTGTATACTGTTTTTGCAGAGGCTCGTTTCAGTGTCTAGTAACTTTGTACACATGTCCAGAGGATGCTCCTGAAAAATGTTTCTCATCGGAAAATAATAAAATAGTCATATGTTTACATGCACACACCTAAAAAAAGCCCCTGCTTTGTGTGTAACGCTCCAAAAAACACTTTGGAATCTAATGTGAGCAGCCGGACTGAGACACATCTGTGGAGATCTGACCTGAACGTATTCCAAAACCGCCTAATGTGATCTGCAAAAATCTAATTTCATCCCTCTTTTTGTCTTTCCAGATTCACAAATTTAATCCTGAAATGCTATAAAAAGGAAGAAAAAAGACTTTGAGGGTGAAGAAACACCAGCAGTGAGTCAGTCAGGCTGTAAAGAAGCAACCGTTTATCTAAAACCACTTTATTTGAAGGTGAAGCTGAAAGTGGCACACGTTCATAAATCAGTATGTGCCGTGTTGTCATAACAGTATATAATAATTCATGGCCAAAACAATAAAAATAGCAGCTCAATTATAACAAACTGGAAATCAAAATCTATCACACAAACACAGTCGAGTCCAATCAGCAGTAAAAGCTTTCAGCTTCGTGTTAATACGACTGAAGAAGAAGCGCTGCTTGGCGCTCACACGCAGCAGGCTGTAGTGTTTTGTTTCCATCGTCTACATTTTCATGGCAACCTTCACACTCAGTCGAAGGATGTCGGAGTGAAAACATCTGTAGCCCTCGGGAGAATCTGAAGAATGCGCTCAGAAAAGATTCGTCTTATCAGAATGTGTTTTTAATCTCTCACTCTGGAGAACGAGGCTGAATTCCTCTCGCGATGACTCCCGTTACCTTAACTGGAGGTCAGGGGCCTCGAGGAGCCGCAGCGCCGCGGATAAACGGGAACCTCTTCGCGTCGCTGCTGCTTGAAGTCTCTTAACCGACCTCAGAGACGACAGTTCTCCTCACAAACATATGTTCAGGCCACATGTGTGTTTATGCTTTTTAATGTATGTGTTTTTGCCTTTTTTTTTTTTGAGGGAGCGCAGACAAACATCTTCTGATCTGTTCTGCGTTTGCTGTTGGAAACCTCAGCGGGAACTTAACGACGTGCAGATCATCGCACCAGACTAATAACACACGAACGTGGGAGAGAAAAAGAAATAAAAGACTGTTGAAATAATCCAATTGTACAGCGAGGTGTGTTTCACGGAGCGTAAAAACAATGAAGTATAAAAAAGTCCACGTCATAAACAAACTGACTGCAAACAGTTACCACTCGTCGATGTTTTCATGTTCCGATTTCAGAGTTGTGTTTATACTCTACGGCTGGATGAGACGCTTTTCACCGCCTCCCTCTTTAATTCCTTCAGCCACCTTCTTAAAAAGTTCAGTGTTGAGATCTTTGTGCATTTCTAAAGTCTTTCATAATGTTTCAAAGCAGGTGTGTTTCTCCCTCCGGACAGAATTATTGGCTTGTCTTGCGAATGCATCTTTTCCCTCCAGCTGTCTGTAAACAGGAGTGAGGCTGCGTGGCACAAACTGAAGTAAATACTCAGGATGAAACTGGGAAAGACTGAAGGTGTTTATATAGCGGCTCGGGTATCAAGAAGAGGTCGAGTTAAGATAAACAAGAAAGAAACCTGCAGGCATCAAGCTGAGAGGCAAGCAAATGATCCTGAGTTGAAGAGTGACTTTCAATTCTCACAGTTTCCCTCAACTGGGAAGAAAAATGACAACAAAATAATTATAACAAAGCCTCAACAGAGTAGAGTTTCTGTCTGACAATCTGTTTGGATGATGTCTGCAGCGTTTACAGAACAGAATCAGGATCAGAATCAGAGTGACCCAGGTGTTTCACTCCTGTCCTCTCTTAAGCTTTCACAAGAGGGCGTCATCACACCCTGATTGGCTGTGAGGGGAACAGGAATTACTGCATGTTAAAGGTGTAGATGACGTCTCCCAGTGAGGCTGTAATGAGCTTTATCAAATCAAATCAAATCAATTTTATTTATATAGAAGTCATTTTATGTTTTTTGGACAAACGTGTCTGAACCCTCAGATCGTGAGGCAGAGGAGGGAAAACAGCACAAGGAAACAGAGTTATACGTTTTTTTTTTTTATGGCAGTTTTATACCTGGAAACGTATCAAAATATTTCATTCATTTGCTCTACGCAGATAAAAATACATCCTACCCCCTCCCCAAGGCTGTGTGATGTCAGAAATCTGCTTCTTCTAGAAGTCAATGGATTTCTTTGAGTTTACTAACATGAATTCTGACTTTCAGTGGGGTTGCTTTGTCATTTTTCTTGCAGGAGGTCAGAAATGTTCAAGTCCAAAGATGTTTGGAATAAAAGAACAATGAAACATTCATACTACAGCCCTGTATCCTTGATATTTAAGCACCCAATCGTCTCCCAAACGGCTTCATATGTCCACAAAAACAAAATGAGGTTGGCTGCCAGGAGCGCAACAGCGTAGATGTTCTGCTGAAAAGGTGATTTGTTTGATTTGTTGTTTCAAACTGTCTTTAACACAAAATCTGCCTCTGCAGGAGCCAGAAGAGGCCTCGAGGCTGGAAAAGTCTCCACGAAACCTCACAAGAAGACGTCATGTTGTCTGGGCTGATACTGAATCCAGCGGTTTATGGTGGAGTCAGAACAAACTCCCTGAAAGTTGGCCGTGTTTTAACATTTCCTTCCGTAATGATTTGTCAGATAATACCAGAGCTGAGTGATAAGCTTCTGATAACAAGCCTCCTGGATTAGAGAGTAAATTAAGAGTCTTACATGAGAATTTGTGCGGCCAAAATAAAGAATATCTGTTTGTATTTTTACACCAGGGCCGGTTCCTGTGTTATTTTCTTGTTCTGCGGAGAAACAGACTAAAACAAGTATTTATTTTGTTTGAAAGAACTTTTGAGATCATGATGAAATCGTTGGATTTGCAATAAGCTTCCAAACATTCTCCAGGATGAATTTCATGTTCAATTTGGGTTGCATGCCGCCTGGATTTAATCACATGAGAATATTACAAGAAAAAGAAATAAAATAACATTTTCTGCCAACCGACAGATACTGAAAACACTTTTATCATGTCGTTGGATTTGAGTCATCCTGTGGGAACGTGCCGACCGTGTTGACCCTGCCGTCGCCACAACGTTATGACATTCTTGAGGACAGAACTTTTTTTTTTTTTTCCCCAGTCAAGCGACATCTTCTCCCTCTGTTCCCCTCAGATCATTTATGCCCTTTCATGTTTGACGTTTAACTTGGCAACACTCGGTCCGGGGAGATTTGCAGACTGCACGCTCAGCGTTTATCCCTGACCATGAATGGGCAGTAGTTGACAAGCATGTCGGAGATGCCACAGATTGCCCAGTTTTAGCTGAAGGGAGCCAGAGGAGGCGGTGGGAGAGGGAAGAGATGAGTCTGCTGGTGGTTTGCGCTGTGACTCAGGAGCTGCAGATAGTGGGAGTGCATTTACAGCTCTGCCGCTCAATGTGAAAGTCATTACAGGCCCCTGACTTTTATGGCTCTTGTGGAAAGATGCAGAGCCAGCGGTGTGAGTCATGGATGGAACGACTGCATGTGTGCAGCTACAGCAGTAAAAACCTCCTCGCCGCTCTCCCCTCCTCTTGTTCTTTTGGCCACATGGAGCATTAATCCACCAGCGCAGCTCCCACGCTCGTACTCCCACCTCGCCAAGTTCATCATTGGAAAGTAGTCGAGCAAAAACCGCAACTACACGATCCTCCACCGGCAGCTTCAAGGCCCCATAAAAGCCTCTTTTTCTTGGGTTTCCTCGCATCAAAACACAGTTTGAAACCCCAATTATTATTTCACTCGTCTACAGAAAACTTCATGCCGATGAAACCGACGCACTTTGGTTTTCAAAGTTTCTCCAGACTTGTTCAGAGAAACCGCTCATTTCTCAATTATGTCTCTGAACAGTTTGTGGCACAAAGCTCAGCGACCGTCTTTCCTCCGACAATGTTTACACTGGCACTCCCAGGACCTTATATGAATCATCGGCATGCGGAGGCGACCACACAACCACAGGTTTGGTGAAGGCAACATATGGGGGAACCAAAGGAGACTTTGAGTTTACTGGAAGAGATGAGAGCGCCTGTTGTCTGTTCAGCTCCTGATAATATGACGCTGTCACCCCGAGTAACAACAAAATAACAGTAATTCTCCAAATGAATATACAGTTTTGAGCTGTAATCTTACACGAGATGGTTAATTATAGATATTTCTACATGCTAAAAAACAATAAAATACAAATGGGTATACAAAGTGGGCTGTCATTAACTCTCAGCACCGTCTGCAGCAGGAGAAGCATCACAGCTGAGCACACGGTGGTGTTTGTGAAACACGTAGCAGAGAGAGTTCATTTTAAAAAATACACTCAACATTTTTGTTGTGGAAACGTCCATTATTTTACAAGATAGAGGAGACTTTGTGTGCTTTTTTTCCTTTCCTTCAGGGTGTTAAAAAAAAGTCCTGAAAAGCTCAAACTTCTCACCAACAGAAGCTCCTCCCTCCCACAGAAAAGACCGCTCCTGAAACACCTCGTCAGGAGCTGAATATAATACATGTAAAACAAAATATATCTACTAAACTAATGTTTTGATTTTGAGAGATTTGCAAGAATTTTTATGTGAAATAAAAGACAATTTTCTGGTTTTTCAGTGACAGACTTTTCATGACGTTTTACTTTTGACGTGCAAATTCCCATTTACCTTTATTTTGTTTCTACTTGTTGAGCTTTTCATGGTTTTAGTCTTCAATGTGTAATCGTGTAATCCCACTCTTGTTGTCCTGGAGCGTGTGTGACCGTATTTTATTTGTGTCTTGTGTGTTTGGTGTAACCGTTCTGCTTTTGTGCTGCCGTCTTAGCCAGGTCACTCTTGGAAAAGAGGTTTTAAATCTCAATGAGTTTTTTACCTGGTTAAATAAAGGATATCGAATATATTTATTGAATTCAACTGGAACAGCGACAGGAAACAGGATGAGAAAGAGAGACGGGAGGGATGATGTGCAGCAAAAGGCCACAGGTTGGAGCTGAACCCTCGGACAGCGAGGACAAAGCCTCTGTACATCAGGGGCGTCTACAGTATTTATTGCAATATTGCAGATTTGTTTTCACAGTGTGGCTAAGAGGACGTTGCACATGAGGACATGAATCTGAAATGTGTGTGTGTGTGTAATAGTCCGGCTCCAGATGCATTCAAACAAAATATGTGCAGCCTTTTTTCTTTTCTTTTTTTTACTTCAGAGCTCATATTCTTTATTTATAAAACACCCAAATGAAGGTATCCACCGGGAAATCTACTGTGGAAACTCTGAGCTGCGTTCACATCAGCAAAGATCTACAAAATGACTGGACGACCCCCAGCGGGTTATTATGTGAAACCGTGCGTACTGAAGTAATGGCCCAGAGTATCCAGAAACCGCCCCAACAATGGATGCAGCACATTCCTGCTCCCCAAGAATGTCCGACAGTTTGATAGAGAGGTTTGAAAGAAGAAAAAAAAAACAGCCAGAGAGAAATGTCGGCTTGTAAATGAAATAATAACGCTGGCGGTCGGGCTTGAAAGGGAGGAGAGGTTGGAGGAGGATTCCCGCTCTTTCTTTCACATGTTCTTTGTGACCCACTCATCACCTCACGGAAACCTTAATAACGATTCGCCCCGTTTAACGTCGCTGAGGTTATTTGTTTAATGCACATTCTGCTGCTGGGTGGCTGCATGCCGGAGGAGAGAAGGTGGTTTACGTTGGCATGTGCTGAATGCTTCGGCAGTGTACCACAGCGAGCTGCTGTTAGTCACTCGCTGCTCATTGTGGAAATTCTGACACAGAGTTACCGGTCGCTGTGGCCTCTGTTTTTACTTGTAAACGGGCAACTGGCAGGTTTTCTTTTCTTTTTTTTTCTGTATTCTCTCTGCTTTTTAACTCCTGCGGCTCAGACAGACTGTCACAACCAGGAGAAATTATAGATATATTTAAAGTGACAAGAAAAATGTCCTCTTGGAATGATGCAGTCGCAGCTCAACATCTGAGCGTTACTTCTGTCAGGATTGATGCTGATTATGTGCAGCTGAGCAACGTTTTAGTCGAGACATATTTTGGCTCCAACTCCAAATGTGCCATTTTAGATTTCTCATGTTACAGCTCGTAAAACTTATTTATAACCAGATATATTGTAGTAATTCAACTGTTTTGGCCTTGATCACGTTCAGTGTCAGCTTTTATTTGGCATATTGTTAACATGAAATACTGTGACTGCTAGCTCCAGCTTTGGGGGGGGGGGGGGGGGGGGGCACCATTTTTGTTTCTTTTTGCTTTAGTTGCTTGTCTGTCACAGTCACTCATGTTTCTGGGGTGGATTTGTGTTTTTTGTCTTGCAGACGTGCACTGAGAGGCTGGACGGGTTTCCCCCCTCACTGGAGCTGCTGACACAAACACACACCTGCAGCAGATTGGAAATCAGAGCCTGTTGATAAGCCCCGGTCACTCGCTGGCTGTGTCTCAATTCAGGGTCTGCATCCTCTGAAGGACTCGGCCTTTGAGGTCTTTAAAGGCGAGTCCTTCAGAGACCTGGTTGTGTCACCAGATGTTTCACCTTACGTCACGATTTCTGCCACTCAGGCCCGCGACAGTGACGATCTACGCCGTGCGATGTCGCCATTTTCTCTCTTTGTTTCTTCTTTTTTGGGCGCCCAAAGAATCTTGGGATATGTGAGGCCACGAAGGATCGTAGTGGTGCATCCTCCAAAAACAGGGAGAGGAAGGAGCATCTGGAGGAGCCTTCAGATTGGAACAGCCTTCGCGCGGCGTTGTGACTTAAATGGCCTTCAAATGCTCCTCCGAAGGATGCAGACCCTGAATTGAGACACAGCTTGTTCTTTTTGTCTGTCTCAACGAGATCTGACTTTGCTTTGTTTTTGCCTTCAGTGATCCTCCTCGTTTACAGCTACCTGTTTCCAGTGACCCAGCCCTCAGCACCTCTGCAGCCATCAGCTTTGCCCTGAGCTTTCCTGAGCCCATCACGCCACGCTATCCACCAGCGCCACCATGAGCTACTCCTCCTCCTCCTCCTCCTCCTCCTCCTCCTCCTCCTCTCCGACAGAGTCCCCAGCCAGAGCCTCTCTCTACTCTAACCTGCATACTCCCAGTGAAGCCTCAGTAAATCTCCTTGCACTCAGCTCCCTGCCTTGTTGCTCCTGCTTTTAGCCGAGATTCTTCCTGTTAAGTGCACCTTCCTGTTGAGTCTGTCATTCCTATTATTTAAGCTGCAGAGTTGTGATACCCTTCTGGGGTGGAGGATGGCTGTGTGTGTTACAATTTAACAACAATAAGGTCTGCGTTGGTGGTGGCATGTTGCCCCAGGTCAAAAGGAGCTCGGACATCTGGAGGGAGCTCAGAGTAGAGCCGCTGCTCGCATTCAAAAAGAGCCAGTTGGAGTGGCCCGGGAAGCTGATCAAGATCCTCCTGGGCGCCAACTGGGAGGCGACCCAAAACTCGCTGGAGAGATTACACATCTCCTCTGGCCCGGGAACGCCTCGGGATCCCCCAGGAGGAGCCGGAAAGCGTTGCTGGGGAGAGAAACATCTGGAACAACCTGCTGAGCCTGCTGCCGGCGTGACCAACCCCAGATAAGCATATGAAGATGGATGGATGGATTTGGAATGGTGATGACAGCAGTTGGTAATCACGACAAAGAGAAGTGTGTTGCTGATCAACCACCATGTCGGCCTACATGTTAACGTATGTTCGGTGTATAAAATGAGGTTTGCATGTGTGTACATGTCAACACGAGATATAAAAGTCCAAAACAGCTGTTTAGATATTCATCACATCTGTCCAAAAGAACAAATTCCCACCCACAGAGATGAGTACACAGCACAAGTGTAAATACGTCAAGTCTCACCACTAATTGGAAGCAGTTGTCTCGGTTTTGGTTTCAAGATTCGAATAATCATCTTCCAGTGTGAAGTTTTAATGTGTTAACGAGATTTTACTCGTTGCGATGTGGGACATTCAAAACAATGAGTCCCACAGTGCCGGAAGGCTTCAGCTGCTCACCGTGCAAAACCCAAACTACCAAATCAGATTTCTCACTCATCACGAAAGCTTTGCTCGTCCAAAAATTGTTCCACCCGTCTGTCATAAATATTTATATGTGCACTTCATGCTCATAAGTCTGTGGACACCTGAACATCTCGCTCCAAAACCGTGTGCAAAGTCAAACACTGATGTTTGGCTTTGAGGTCTGCCAGGTGGTCCAGGTCATCTCAAAGGTGCTGGATGGGGTTCAGGTCCAAACTCTGTGCAGGCAGGTCAAGTTTTTCCACTCAAACCTGAGAAAACCATTTCTCAAATGGACATCGTCATGTCGAAACACAAACGTTGACACTGAAATGTAACTGGACCTACTCACTGTGGACAAGTGTGTGAAAGTTTGAGTCCTTGTTTGTATCACAATATGATTTATTTACTCTTCATTACAAATGTCACAGTGTGTTCCACGTTGGGGGGGAAAAATTGACGGACCGTGGCGTCAGATGAAGTGTTGAAATTCTGAAGTGAAGTGATGATTTCAGAGGAAATCTGGTGAGTTTATTAGAACGATGAAGTCACTCAAACACCCAGCGGAAATGACATCTGGACGTTTTGCTGCTGTTGGACAGAGAACACGTTCCCAGGCTCTTAAAGTTTGAATTTACTGACTAAATATTTAATCTTCTCCTCTCCAGATAATGACACAGTTTCCACTTCTCTTATCTTGACTTCGACAGATTTAGTTCTGACCTCTGAGAGAATGTCTGCAGTAGATGTTTGTCCAAACCGTCCAAATCTTGAGTTATTGTTGCTGTGCCTGTAGTGACTTTTATTCAGCCTGTAAAACTGACCGTGGAATCAATGTTAATGTTTCAGGAGTAATGATGGCCGATCCTGAGTATTATGGCTGCTGCGAATATGTAGAGTTATGAAAGAAAAGGCCAACAAATCAAAAATGTTGAAACAATGTACTGGACTGTCATTAGAGGTCCATGAGGTCAGAAATTGTGGATCCAAATCTGGATGATATAAAGACACTCAGTCCAACAGACTGTTAGAATCATGAAGACCTCAACACCCAGTGAATTGTGGGTAATGTATGCACCAAGTTTGGAAAAGCAGTCCACTGGTCTAGCAACAAAATTGTTGTGGAACAAATGATCAGAATCGATACAGCAGAACCAGAGATATTACTTTTTTTTTATTCTACGTGTTCTTCAAAACATGTTGCCTATATTACCCACAATGCAACTGAACCACTGAGTGACATCACTGGAGTTACCCTTTAAAGAGTCTGGTATCAGGAGACCAACATCAATTCACTTAATAGCCAGAAAGATCATAATAACTCCACCTGAGGAGTAAAATAATCCTGAATAAATGAAAAATGAACTTTAGAGAAGTTTTATTTTCTGTTTTAAAAAGACTTTATCTCCTCTTTGAGCTCCACATGACGTCACATATCGTTTTTTTGCTTCTACAGTTCTGTAACTGTCTCATGTGTTTAATTCAAAACAAGAAAGAAAAGAATCAGTTGCTCATGTTTATTAGAAAGTCTAATTCATTTTTATTTCCCCTATACCCAGATGAAACACAAATTTCAGCAAAACCAAATGAAACAAAAATAAAAAAAACAGCTTGACAAGTACATTCCTCTTCTCGATGGCTGGAACGTGAGTGTGTGTTTGAGGCAGCGGATCCTGAAGTGCACTTAACGTTACGTCAATGATTTAGCATCCGAGCAGTCGTTTTAAAATACACACACCGCCGTACAAGACTTGTGTAAACATTAGTGTGGACTGTGTGACTGTAGCATAGTGAAGGAATGATTCCACAGGGATCAAGTGAGCTTAAAACAATATAAATCAATAGAAGCCGCTGTTGCTATGTGAATGTGGAATGTAAAAAAAAAAAAAAAACACAATACAAAAAAAAACGTTACTGCATCAATTAATGCCAGTCCTGCACGTACTAATTTATCTCTGTCCAAGATATTCATATATGCTTCTTGCTTAATCATAAAACTGCATTTAAAAAAAAAAAAAAAAAAAACTCATATGATGTCATTGTTCCAGGAAACTTGACTGAATGCACTTTTTTTTTTAACATCTCATCTGTAAAACAAACATACTATGTAGCACCAGTAGGTTAAAACAAATCATGCAGCAAATCGTGTTGCCTTCCTTCTCGTCGTGAAAAAGACTACTTCAAGAATTTTGGGGATAAAAGTCCATGTTTGTGGAATCCAGTGCAGCCACCATTGCTTCGGTATTGCATCCTGACAGTGCGGCCATTTTGGATGGTTCTCCTCAGAATCCCCTAAACGGAGGCGAAAGCTGGCCGTGCGTCACTTTGGTCCTATGTTCTTACTGCAGCGATGACGCCTTGGTTGATTTGTACTGGGGGTGAGTGGAAAAAAGGAAAATCATGGTTAGCCAGTTAATGGAAAGAAGCTTCTTTATTTACTAAGATGATGTCCTGAAAACCTTTTATGACCAGCTGATATCTGAACATGTTGGGCTGTGAAACTTTGCACAGCATTTCAGTTAATTAAAGGTGCTATATGTAAGAATTGGCTGTTGGATTTACACTTAAAAGCTAATAACTGTTTTCTCTTTATACATTCATGACTGTAGCTGCCATTAGCTGGTTAGCTTAGTTAGCTGAGCAGCCAGCTTGGCTAACTGAGCTGGACGATCAATCCAGGCTATCGTTGAGATATTCAGACAGTTTTACCTCTTTTGTGTTCAAACAGTTATTTCATGGAGGGACATATCGGACATTCACCAAACTATATAACATATATACTTGAAAAAACTTGAAAATCTCTTACTGCACCTGAGCGATTCAAGGTGATGATCTGAACACTTCACCTCAGTGTGCGGTTGTTTTTACAGAGTAATGTTTTAAATCTCGATATCATTGCTAAAATAAAGGTTTGCATTGGATTGCATTTGCTTTTGCTGCTGACAACTAAAAGACCAAATCTGAACTTTTTATTACTATTTTATAAACTTATCACATGGGTTTTCGTGTACAATCTTAGCAACTAAATTTGTTAAATAAATGTAGTGGATTGTACTTAAGTGCAGTTATTTTATGTTTATGTTTATTTTCTACTGGCAGATGCTGCGTACTAACTTGGTTTTACATCGTGCGAACAGATGGAACTTGTTTTTTACGGGAGACCAAATTATTACAGGTCACCATTAAATAGTTTTTCTTTGACAAATTAGGCTAATAGAAGACAGTGAGGCAGTTTTTGGCTGCATGACTCATACTGTACACAGTGAGTGCTGTAATTGTTTCCCCTGAGATGGTAAATTTGTTAATTCATGTTGGCAACTGTGCGTGCCAACTCAAATTGCATGATCTTAGATTATTTGGCTCACTGTTTCAGATAACTGCCAAAATAAGAATTGACAGCACAATAAAGTTTCTTTTAATATATTTTGTTGCAGGTTTTATGATGTTTGTAAATAAGATATTCCTCCTGATGGTTGATTGTCGGCTGTGTTTACTGTAACGTGTGTCCTCTACTGTGGAAAGGCCGCCATGCAGCTGTTTTCCCATCATTTGTCAAGCGTCCTGTGCTTTCACAATAACGTCTCACTGTCACTGGGAGATTATCACCATGAACAAGACACTCACCTGGTTTTCCACAGGCCTTCACACACTGCTCGTGCGTGTCGAAGCGGTTCTGGTTTCCGCCGCAGCCTCCGTACCAGAAGCGCGTGCAGCTCTTGCTGGGCGCGTCGAAGTGCCACTTGAGGACAAATTTGGCACACGTACCTTCCTCTTTGGGAAGCTGGCAAATGTCCACGGCTGTAGAGGCCGCTGTGGGGAGGAAGTGACGAAGAAAAACAATCAAGAAAAAGCACGAGAACACATGAGCGCACATACGTCTGGCAAGGCTGCCGCTAAATTAGATTTTTAGTATGTACAACAATGAGCGGTGCAATCAGCAGCGAATATATCATCACCATTATACATAATGAGCAGTAATGAAGACGTGATTGCAGAATTTAGCCGCTGACTTGTTTGTGTTGTGGGATGGAAATCAGTATAATCCTCATAAATGTTTCAAGGAAAAACCAAAAGCACTTCCATCCCCGCAAGACCTTTCTTCTTCCACAATCATGAGGTATAGCACATTTGGTTTAAAGCAGACTTCGTATTACTGTAAGCATGTCGTGCCAATTGCCTCCAACGCTGATGAGGCACTGACAAATTGAAGTTGCTCTGTGTGAGGACGGCTGCCAGAAAAACAATGAAGCAGTGAACAAGGCTTTCCATTCATTTTCTCCGTGGTTATGACTTGGCTCGCTCCTGTGACAAAAGCGTAACCTTCTCATTTTCCACGTTTGGCACTTCGCTTGTTCCGTCAGTCGTTTAGATCATCGGAGGGGCAGCAGAGGAGGAGGAGGAGGTGGAGGAGGAGGTGGGTGGGTTTTACACAAAGGAGCGGTTGTTTTTGCAAAGTGAGCAAAAGATTGTGGAAGTTATGTAACAGCGATATAACATGCAACACGTGTGGCTTGATATATGGCTGACATCTGGGGCGGTTCTGCAAGGTTTGATTCAAATTTTGAGGATTTGAGGATGTGGATTTGCTTGGAAGGAAGTGCTTTTTCTTTCCTATTGGCTGGCATTTGCATATCATAACACGTGCACAAGCATAATAGCCAGTTATGTCTTCAGAACCAGGAGCTGAAGGGAAGAGACGGTAACACAATACTGCAAGTCTACAGGAAACTATTCATGCTATGTGGTGACTGTATATCAGATCTCACCGGGGGCCGGGAGGATCTCCACCTGCTCAGTCTGCTGCACGTTTGGCTGAGGCTCCGGCTCTGTGGAAATATGAAAATAGCTTAAAGAAAAAGACTTTTACCAGCTGCAGATTTTTTTTTTAACATGTAATGCAACGTGGATCAAAATGACCACAGTCGTTTACACAGATGTAAACCTCATTATCTGACACAAGTGATCCGCGTTGGCAGGTCGCGTCTCTTTTCCGACTAAACTCCCCAGCGCACTTATCGCCCCTCTGTATTAAGATGTAATCCACATTTTCCCAATACCTCATGTGATTGGTGACAGTTGAAAAGTTATATCGGGAGTAAGATTTGGTTTCCTTTAGTCTCTATAAATTGTGTGACTGTTTGCCAAGCCCTGACTGTCGGTAGTTTCCATTAGAACAGATAAATGCATGTTTCAATTCTGTTTCTCTTCTTTGGTTTTTGCCTTTTCGAGTGGTATCGAGCCAAATCTCGAGTTTGCTTAGCTGTGTTTGGACTGTGAATTTCTGGGGGTTAAAGGGATATTCCGGTGTAAGTTTTATCCATGGTCTAACACACCGTGAAACTGTGTTAGACTCCCTCTCGAGAGATAAAGTTTGCAGACCGCTAGCTAACGTAGTTTTAGCATCCTCGGAAACGACCGCACGACAACAATACATTGCAGTAAATGGGTCCAGATATAAAACCGCCATCAAAAAGCCACAAATAATGCTTAGAACAGCACCAAACTTCAGCAACATTAGAAAGAGGGTCTCAGCACATATTTGGAGGCATCAAACATTTGATATCATTGCCGGATTTGTCGAAAAAGAAACAAATCTCACCTCAACACAGTTTCACGGTGTGTTAGACCACGGATTAAACTTACAACGGAATATCCCTTTAAGCAAACAGTCATTTGTCCGTTTCTGTATCTAGAGATGAAGCTTATAATGAGCTGCATTATATCACACCATCACACCAGGCGGAGGCTCGTCCCCTCAGAGGAACCTGACTCTGACAAACACTCACCTGACCTCATGCAGTTTTTCAAGCAGAGGGCCTCAGTGTCGAACCTATTGTCATTGCCTCCACAACCTCCGTACCAGAACTGTGTACAGATCCCGTTCTTTCTGTCAAAGAACCACTTAGCCTGATAGTCTTTGCACGGCATTCCAGGGTCATAGTCAAGTGAGCATGGGTCTGCAAACTCATTAACTAGAACATGCACAAAAAAACAAAGCAAAAAAAAGAAACAACAGCAGTGACGGAGGACAGACAGGGAGAGAGGATGAGTTTGTGTTAGAAATTAATGTACATATACATATCTGTATGAGGAAAACAGCAGTTACTGTGCGCTGGTAGTAGATAAATATCATAATATTAGAAGTTTAGGGGTTTTCTGAGGGGTCCAATGGGGTAAATGGGGTAGTACAGAGGAAATAGCATTCAGCATAACGACATAACATGCTGATTAAGGGGGTTTGGACAACTAAAAACTGACAGTCAGTGGAAGGAAAAGGGTTTAAAAACGGGTTTCCATGAGTGAATTGAAAAGTTAGTTTGTTGTAACTACAGTTTCTGCTTTCTGTTAGTTCATTCAGTCAGCCGGGATTTGAATGACTGTGTGGTCCAGCTGTGTTATCTGCATGGGACCAATTCAAGATATCGAACACCAGAAGTAATTCTCCACAGGTTATTATGATAGAAATCCTCTGGAGGTTTGGCTGCATGGTCAGTAAACTCCCTCCTGCTGCAGAGTGCTAGTAGAGAACATACTCTGCGCTCACACTGGAGTATCAAAGTACAGCACAAGACAACGTTGCTATTTTATTAATCAGCTGAATGATAGCGGGGGAGGGAAAAGCCGTCCTCCCTCCGTGTCTTTGTTAAGAAGCAGCAGCTGTGAGGCCTCACCCCTTAAACAAATTTGCGCACAATTAATCTTCTCCAGTACTAATAACACAACGCATTATTCTCCGAAGTGACTCGGATACTGCGACCTCAACTCTCCTCTTTGTCACAACATATTACAGAAAAGATTAAATCTACAAACCAGGACTCCGCGAGCTGAGCTGTAGATTTCGTAAGTTCTCCTGAATGAGCCACAGTATGTTTAGGCATTGTGCTAGTCGTGCTGATTAATAGCACATTTGTGTTGTGGTTGAGCTGAAACAATGCTGCATTAGAGCATAGCCTGTTATGTTCTTTGAGTTGAACCATCAGGTTTTATTTACATGACCAACTCTCTGCAGAGGAAACGCAGCCAAACACAACTCCACAGAGGCCATCAGCATTAACGCACCAGGCAGATACAGAGTAAATATTGAATAGATTTATATTCCTACATCTCTTGGATGAGTTAAATCTCATATTTACACTCTCAGAGAATCACTTCAAGCTGAAACACCCCAAAGTACAAGTTACTGGTCACTTCATATCAATTACATGAAGAAAACAAAACATTTTACAAGCTGTAAATATCAGTATATATGTTTACATGCATCTTTTCTACTAAAATATAAAAATATGCGCGTGCATGCACAGTCACTCACCAGTTTCTGGTTTGTCCAGTGGCGTGGTGTTTACAGTACGGGTGACTTGGCTGGGCGGCTTCACCGCTGCTGCTTCTGTAAAAGTGAAACCAACAGTCATGGAGCAGCTACAGTGACAGAGTGAAGGCGAGGCAACTGCCTGAGTGTTTTTAAGGAATAGTTCACCCAAAGTTTGTTTTAAAACGTCAAAAAACTGTCGAACAACACACACAAAAAGCCTCCATACAGTCTGCAGGAGCAGAAGTTATTTAGACTCTCAACACGTGGTTGTGCTGTGTACTCACGTCAGACGGGGTGCACGCTTTTAGCTTTGCAGCCACAGTGAAGACTTCATTAATATCTTTTGAAATCTGGGATATTAGGGCTTCAGAAGATTTGCTGTATGGAGCCAATTTATTATCATTTTTTGATTAGTTTTTTCCATTTTAAAACAAGTCCTCAGCTACTCTGTGTTTTTTAGGAGGATGCAGTTACACTGTTTTGCTCCAGAAGCACGAGGGTGAATACATAACAACTGAATTTACACTTTATGTACTTTTCCTTTGACGTTTAGGTTCGTTTTAGTTTAGTTTTGTGTTTAGTTCAGCTTTAGTTTACTTAATTGCAAAAATTACGACCCCTTCGCTAAAAAACTACAATGCATAAATAGGTAAAAGGCATGTATACCTCTATCTTTTGTGTCACGGGGCAGGAAAAATAATGCTTATCGCTGGTTTGCATATTATTATCATTTATCTTGTGGTATATAAAGAAGCTTACAACCTGTGTGTCGTGTGTTTATGCTCTTACTGGTAGTCATGATGCCTTTGCGGGTTGAGACGGCGTGACCCTCTGCAGTGTGAGCAGTGACCACGGCGAGATATGTTTGAGAACTCTCTAAGTTGTCCACGGAAAGCACGGTTCCTGAGACGTTGGTCTTCAGCACCAGGGCATGGTCGCTCAACCGTGTCACCGTGACCTCGAAGTAGACGAAGAGCTTGGGGTCCGGGCTGCTCCAACGCAGTTTCAAGCTGCTGGAGGTGACGTTGGAGATGTGCAGCACATCTGCATCTGAGGGGGGCGAGGCAAGGTGGTGTCAAGGCAGGACAAGGAGCGATACAAGAAAAGGAAACAACAGGAGGCGAGAAGCTGATGTGGATAAACATCAGAGCGATGGGAACGGTCATTTTAGAGTTTTCTGTTGCGATAACAAGTCTGAGAGAAGTGTGAGCAAGGGTGCTGACTGCTGATTTATGTGCAGCTAGTGTTAGCGGTTAGCTCTGTATGACTCATCGTAAAGAAAACAGTCCAACTCAAACAGCACTTTAAACCGACTTCGCCTGCTGAAGTAGTTAAATACATTCATAATCTTACCTTTGTGCTTTCTCTGATGGACTGCCTGGTGATTTTCATGATGTTTCTGGTGTTTCCTGTAAAAGGGCCAACGAACGGTGGATTAAACCATCAACGTTTCCAGGAAATTAACAGCAACCGATGATACGTCCATAAAGATCTCAGGATACACTTACTCCTGTTGCTCTGATGATGATGTGAAGGGGTTTTTTCGTGGCTGGTCGCTCTGGAACCACGAGCAGTTTTTGGAGACCTCAGGCGACATGTAGAAGGCATTTTCAACTGAAATGAAAAAAAAAACAAACCGCAGCATGTCACTCACAGTGACTTGGATTAACTATGCAGGATTTCCTCTAACAAGCTCATGACCGGTGGGAAGAATTTGCCGATGTCTCTCTCTGCCCTCTGCCTGTATTTTCTTATTTCCGTGCTGTTGTTTTTATTTGTTTTTTTGGTCTTTTGTGCCTTAAGAGAGACAGGAAATGGGATGATTAGGAGGGGGATGACATGCAGCAAAGGGCCACAAGATGAAACTGATCCTAGTCTGCTGCGGTGAGCACACAGCCTCTGTACGTGGGGTACACGCTCTACAAAATGAGCTCCTGGGCCGCCCTGTATTTTGCTGATTTAGGGATGTTTCTGTGACCTGACGGCCCAGTGGTTTGTTACACAGAACCACCTGGAAAGAAGCGACTAAAAGAAGTTTGGAAATCAAACTCTTACTGAAGTTTTACTTAAATCTTGTCCATCAGGAAAAGCCTTCAGTGCTGTTCTT
The DNA here is from genome assembly GCF_900880675.1 of Sparus aurata. Taxonomy (NCBI): domain Eukaryota; kingdom Metazoa; phylum Chordata; class Actinopteri; order Spariformes; family Sparidae; genus Sparus; species Sparus aurata. Next base: position 31,973,046 of record NC_044195.1, on the reverse strand, counting down.
TGCTCTTCAGTTAAGATATAACTGATGTTAGCATCTTTACAAAAAGCTCTTGAGGGGCCGCCATTAGTCTTTCAAAGTGAAGAAACTCATTAAAGAGTTTGACAGTTTGAGAGTTGATTGTTAAGTCTCATTCCCAGGCTGTCAAAAACCATCGCACTTGGTTTGCACACCTAGAAATGCTTACTGCACATTCGCATGGTGTGTTTACAAACCTAAAGGGAAAATCCTGCATAGCGTGGAGCCTGAACTTATAACTAAAAAAAAGTGAGCATAAAGTCATTGAAAATTGATTGAAAGATTAATATCTATCCTGAACTTACTGCTGATATACTTTGGCATCAGCTGGCCGAAGTTCAGCATGTGTTTGTCGTAGAATTGCGAGATGCTGTCCAGCCGCTTGAAGAAGACATCAGAAGGCTCGCTCGCCATGTGTGACAAGACACGAGCATCCTCTGCAGTCAACTTCTCACCCACACCCAGGATGACCAGGAAGTAGCCTCTGCACTTGACCTCAGTGGCGATACGCATCAGCTGCGCCTCCTCTTCCACCACGCTTCCTGTTACGAAGAGCACCAGGACTTTCCTGTCTCGTTGTAGAGGGGCCTTGTCAAACACCTGCTCCACTGTGGATTCGATAGCTGCTGCCAGTGCCCGGCCACCCTCCAACTGCGGCGTCTTCTCCAGCAGGAATTTGACAACGTCCTGACCTGAGTTGTGCTCGGTTAAACCGATATCCACCTGGATGGGAGATCCAGTTCTGTTGTTGATGAACCTGTAAGGTGCTTGCTGGATCACAGACACTCTGGCGTGATGAACAGATGATGTGGGATTTGAAGACACGTGTAGATGCTCCACTATGTGGGCTATGTAGCGTTTAATCTCTGTAAAGAATACTGGGTAGGTCGACTCTGAGCTGTCCATGATGAAAGCCATGTCGATGTCAACATCTGTGGTGGAAGATCTCCTGTCTCGGCCGGTCGACGGGGGCACGTAGTCACACATTTGGTCCGGAGCACAGGTGTCTACAAAAGGAAAACACATAATGTAACTTTAATTGCTACATTTCAAATCATTAAAAGATGTATTGAGATTTTCTTTCACCACCCTAAAGAGACTCAAAAATAAACTTTTCTTACAAATACGACCTGTAAGCTAATATATTGTCATACCCCTGAATTTTCTGTGCAACAGGTATGCAACATGAGGTTAAGAATATCAATAACATTAAGGCAAACTTTTCCTATTTTCCCTAAAACAAAAATTTGCTGCTTTGTCCATGTTTCTTCTTAAACAGGAAATAGAGTTACTACTGGATTACTGAGGCAACATCAGATCAGATCTTTAAAAAATGAGTACTCTTCTGTGTAAAACAGAAACTATAAGCTTTAACTGTGATGTCGGTGTTGGTGCACAGACACAGGGCTCTTACCCAGGCAGACATGGCAGTTCATAACCTTCTGGATGACTGAATCGTACTGTGCACTTCCAGGGTTGGGAAGGACAATAACCTGAGCCAGGGCTGTGTTGTTGACCTGGTGTAAATAAAAAAGAAGCAAAACATTTTTAAAAAGAACAATATGCATACAAATGTACGTAATGCAACTTCCCCTTTGTGATATCTGCCCTGTTTTGTTAGTCTTACCTGCAGTGCTCTGGTGAGTGCTCTGTCCTCACGATTGACCAAGAACAGAGTGGCGATGCCAGAATCATGGAGGCGAAGAGCTGCACTAGTGAGTGCTTGTGCCTGACCGGCCGACCCAGTACCGACGAAGAAGATGGCCACCTTCCTCATGAGGAAACCACTGCGCACTCTCTTGAAGGTGTTCTGGGCCAAAAAGTTCATGGCGTTGTCCAACTTGCGCTCCTTCCTCGTCTGCAGGGTCTGCAGTCCCTCGATTTGTTGCAGCAGGGCACGTTTCTTCATTGAATCAGCGAACCGGACCACGGTGGTCACTTCATCATTGTACAGGGTCAGAGCAACACGAGCTCCCCTTGGACAGTTGCTCTCAGAGATGGTGATGTCTTTGACGAGGCGCTGGACTGTGTCACGCATGTTGTTGAAGGATGGGCGTCCGTTGGCCTGAGAGACATCCAGGGCGAAGGCCAGCTCGGTGGGGTAGAGCGGACATTCCTGCTGACCTGATGGCGTCAACACAGATGATTTTACTCTCTATACTCGTGCATACAGTACATACACAGTCATGTAAACAGTAATTTGGCGATTGATAGTATCTTGTTTGTACTTACCAAAACAGCAAGCTGGTAGAAAAAAGAGACAAAATGTGGTGAGACATTTTTTTGTAACACTCGAACATTATTGCTTTTCATTGTGACAAGTTATTAAATCATACTTACGACAGTTGTCCCTGATTTTCTTGACCAGGTCACATTGCTGAGGACAGAGAGACATTTTGAGAAAAAAAGTTAAAAGATTTTGAAGAAGAGTTTTGCTCTGTTGATCAAATATAATCTAGTGAACAGTGTAATACAACAGTCTGACGTAAGTGCACGTACCACGACGCCTGGTCCTCTCGGTCCTTTCTGACCCTGTTGAAACAGCAGTAAAACTTGTGTGAACGGCTGAACACGCCTGATGCTTTATTCTTTTACATTTCTTAACATGATTATTTTTGTTCAGAACTTAAAGCTGCTACAAGGAACTTTCATTTTGTGTATATTCTGGCGGCCCCTGTGGACAAAAGTGGGATGAGCACGACGGCATCACGTCACTGGCCGGTGCATGCATTTAATTCGGAAACATTTTTTAGGGTATGTTTGCTCAGCGATGAGGTTTGTGAGATTACTAACTGCAATATGATGATGGTGAGACGAAGTTAACTTAAAGTTCTCAACATTTCGTTGTAATTTTATGTCTTCATAATAAGCTAATAGCGAGGTAAAGCTTGGTAGTTTTAGTTTACCCCTAAGCTACAGAGCTTTTGTTTTCCTCAGGGTGTAAGATATCTCATCATTTAATGATTTTGTTTGCTCATATAGAGTCATCAGTAAGCTTCCTTGTAACAGTGATAGTATCTATCATAAATCATATCCTGCTATGGTGGGACCATGTCAGTTAAATGGAAAAGAGTGTAAGCTGTTAAGAAAAGAGTGGAATTTAAATCTGCTTACATGTGGCCCGGGATATCCAACCTCTCCCTTCTGTCCGGGTGTACCAACATCCCCAGAGATACCCTGGAAAGAATAAACAGCGAGAGAAAAATGATTCACTGCATTAATAGTTCAAGTAGAGCTTGACTTTAACAACTCAATCTCTTCAAAGACTATTCCAACATGTTAATGCAGCCCGACCACTGCCAAGACTGCATACTATAAATCTGAAACAAATCCAGTCCTTTATTTTATTACCAAACATATGTGTCCAGTGAATTCGAGTCCAGTTGGATAACTTTAAGTGATACCATGCAGTACTGTACCCCTCCTATCTTCAATACATGAAATCTAACCAGGGTCTGAAAACATACCCTCTGTCCACGATTTCCTCTGGGTCCAGGTCCGCCCTTAGTGCCGGAGTCGCCAGCAGCTCCCTGCAGTGGTGGAAGTAAAGAGAATTATTGCAAATGACAAACATCAAAAGGAAGGCACGTTGCCAAAGTGTACAATGTAACAGTTTAGTTTGAATCCTCTGTGTTTTTCTTTACCTTCGGTCCTGGGAATCCTGGGAAGCCTTCATCACCCTGTGGAGGACAATGGATGCACACTTTAAGTATTAGCTACATCGTTATTGTCCCATTAAGTATACGTTTGCGCTAATACATGTATATTTAAATGGACCACAGCCAAGATCAAGGACTTTAGAGTCATTAACAATAATAGTCGTTACACTAACAATTCTATAACTCAGCTTATCATCATATCATTCCTGTCTGCTTCTCCAAATTCAATGTATAAATATCAATGGATGTTTGAAGTTAAATCAAATTGTAATTTTAACTTAAGAATGAAGACACAACTTTTGATTACCAAACATACATATATATCATTAGAGGTCAACATTCACTTGCCTTTCTTCCGTCAGGCCCTTGAGTGCCGAAGCCATCTCTGCCATCTTCACCCTATAAGAAAAAGAAATTGCTCTACTGATTTGTCTTTTTCAGAAGACCTTGTATCCAACGTTCAAGAGAGAGCTCAGCAACAATAACATTACCCTGATTAAAAACACACCACATACATTATCAGATATAAAACACAAAGCAACATAAGTCTTGTTTTAAACCGCACATGACAGCGATGCAAATGAAAACCTCCACAACTCGCAGGCTGAAGCAGCCGTTCTCCTGCCAGCGGTGTTCTCTTTCACAAGGACGGTTATTAAGTAGATCAGCAAATGACCGTCTACTACATCAGACAGTTGGTTTCATAAACAATGAGACTAACCATGCAAGTAATATTTTGGGTTAAGTCTTATTTTACAGTACATGCAGAGAAGATGTGGTTTAATTCTTACAGGCTCTCCACGAGGACCAAGAGGTCCAACAACACCCTTCGGTCCTGACTCTCCTGGCTCTCCCTACACAGGCAGAGATACAGAGAATGAGACAGAAATAGTTAAAAGTCGTTCCAAGAGTTTAAATTAAGAGTGAAATGTGACATTTTTTCTTTAAACTGCAGGGTCAGATTCTATAGATTTAATCTCATTATACGCGTTTTCTTTTCTTTCATTAAATCTCGCCTCAGAGCCTCGATGTTTTCTTACAGCCCTTTCATGTTTGCTCAAAGAGACTGCACATGTGTGTCCAGTAATGTGAGAGAGCGCGAGGCTTAGGCCAGCATGTTTTTAAATGAAACAAGGCTGTTATGGAAGAATATACTGTACGCCAGGCTAAGTTATCTTCCACTCAGTACCTTGCGACCAAGAGCTCCTCTCCTGCCCTTCTCTCCAGCGGGACCTGGGAGTCCTCCGGGACCCTAGAAAACACAACATTAGGACATTAGAAGACATTCCTTTTTCTCAACTTGAAATTAATGAGCAAATGATTATCAGTCATTTGAACCAGTGTGCCTCTGCAGCTGCAGTGTGTGGTCTGTGTCTGCTCTATGCTCCCCGTCTGCATCTAACCATATAAAGAAATGAATGCTGGCATGTGCTCAGTAAATATGTATGATTTGAATTAAAGCAACATATAAATAAAACGCAATACTTTACATGCATCTGTATTCACTGACACATGTTTTACAAAGTGTTTCCGAGCCCATGTAGTGATATCGCCACATCTTTGCATGTTCAAACTGAGCCTTTCGAGGCGGCCCAAACATTTTGCTGGCATCAAATTCAGAATAAGCAATTATTTACACAGTTCAATGAAACTGATGAGGTAAAACATTAAATAAACTGTCTTTTATCAATCGAGTGTATGTCACAAAAGATTTGGAAATGATCACAGACCTGATTTATAATAGAACTTTAATAGGTTCACTCACTCTGGGTCCAGGGTTTCCATCTTCTCCTCTGCCTCCTGGTGCACCAATCGGTCCAGGTGGACCCTGCAAGGAGATAAAAACCAAACACTGATGAGCCGCCAGTTTCTTTCTCATTTAACATGGACTTCAAAGAATGTAGTAAAGAATGAACACACATTTTCTAGATGTTTAAATAATCCAGCCCCAGTTCCGTCAAAACATTTTGTCATCTTGCTAAAAGCAGCTAAGAAAAATATCAACAGTGATGACAACATTCACTGTGATATATGTTTTGGCGAGTGAATTAAAGAATGGCAGACTTACTCTAGATCCTCCGACACCAGCCTCTCCAGCAACACCATCAGCTCCTGGCTTTCCGGGATTTCCCTTCAATGACATGCGAGCAGCACAGTGTTACTTACTGCAGTTACAAGAGTTACTGAAATACTACATAACAACTGTATTGTTGTTATCACCAAAACGAGACTTACAGCCTGTCCAGGTGGGCCTCTTCTGCCATCAGATCCCTAATGAAGTTTGAGTAGAAATAAATTAACAAAGACAGTGGCATCTGAGTATTAAGCACAGATAATGAACACATGGTACAAGTGTTTACCCTTCTTCCAGGTTCACCCGCTGTTCCCACCGTTCCATCATCACCAGGCTCTCCCTGTCGTTACAGAGCAGATATTAAAGTTAAACAAACCCACACAAACACAGTCGTGTGATATTAAACTTCCAAAGTACAAAATAGAAAAATTAATTGGTGGCAAGAAAATGTGTGAGGGGGAAATGTTACCGGTGGTCCAGCATCACCAGGGTCTCCTTTAGGTCCTGCGCGGTTGTTATCTTTTCCAGTTGCACCCTGTTGGACGGATATCACTTTGTCAATTACGGCTACTTTTAAACACCCTTAAATACTGTTTGTCCAGCAGAGATGAAAAGAAACATTCTTATTTATTTAAAATAACATTCTCAAGGATGGATGTTTACAGTCAGACACAGCAGTTTGTGTTGCTGGCTACTACTGAGAGTCTAGTTCAAGGCCACAACAGTCTAATCTGGTTTGGTTCAGGTATGCATGTTTAACACAATGTCACTTCAAAGACATTTATTAAGAAAGTAATTTGCATTATAACCAGTTCCCATCATACTCACTGGGTCTCCTCTGATTCCCATTTCGCCTTTGTCTCCTGCTTGTCCTTTGGCTCCTTTGGGACCCTGGAAGCAATGAACATGTTTAGTGAGCATTTGTCATTACTGGCCATTAGAGCTGCAACAGTAACTTAATTAATCAACACAATAGAGCAGCAAATCTGACCAAGATCAAAAGAAAACAGACAAAATGAATTGATAAAATGGCATCCAGACACTCACTGTTCTTCCAGGATTTCCTCTGTCTCCTGGGGGTCCAGCCACTCCACTTTTGCCCTGAAAGCATACATGAGATGCCAGTTAAAGCCCACAATCATGCATAAACCACAGCAGATTAACATGTTTTTGATATCTGAGTAAATATCATGTAAAAGTACATGATTCTACGTGTCCTCTAAAACAAATGGACTCAAAGACAAAATCTGCTGTAAAACACACTTACCTCTTCTCCGTTGATTCCATCGAGGCCAATTTCTCCAAATTCACCCTGCAACATGGAAGCAGTTGGTCAGGTAATCATTTTTTTTTACAGTTTGAATGTTTGAATTAATGATGAGAACTTTATTAAAACCAAGAAAAACACTCACCTTTTCTCCTGAATACCCACGACCACCCTGAACAGAGAAAGAAAAGAGTGTTGCATTATTATATTTGATAAATAACAAAACTGACAATTTACAAAAACAAATATGTTTAAATTGAATATTAATGTTAATATTAAAGTGCTTACCTTGACACCTCTCTGTCCTGGACATCCCTGGAAGCCCTGAGTTCCATTCACACCAGGAGGACCTCTCTCTCCCTGTAGTCACAGAGTAAGGACCATAAAACACTTCGACAAAATACAGGAGGGTTTTGATTATGGAGGCACATGAAGTGGTTTCATGGGAACATTGTCCACATATTATAAGCAAGGCATTCAAACTTACAGGTCCACCCTCGTCTCCAGGATGTCCTTGGCTTCCTGAAAATCCTGGACCACCCTGAAAGACGAAACAAGCAACTGTTAGCTTCTGATAATGATATGATTAAAGGAAGAGTTTTTGTATAGTTTAAAGGTGTTAAACAAATATGTTTTTCTGTTTTGACTTTGGGTACCTTAGACCCTGGAAGTCCAACTGCTCCTCTGTCTCCTCTGGTGCCAACACATTTGCATGGCACTCCACAGCACTCCCTCTCTGCAATATTGTCCTACACAGCAAAAAATTAGCAAATATTAAGTAAGGGGGGGGGGGGGGGTAAAGCTCCCCAAAGTCATCAGTCTGACTGATTAGTACTCACCAGTTCTTCCATAAGCTCATAGTCCAAGTCCATGATATTGACTCGTAGGGGTCTGGTGTACCTGAAGCCACGACCAAATTCCAGTTGTAGAGCCTCCTCAAAATTGGGCACCCGCTCCAGTCCGACCAGGATGAAACTCTTTACTCCTGTTTTGTACATAGAAGAATATCAGGACTAGATTTATCCTCACTGAGTATTTTAGTGTGATGTTGAAATAGTTTCACAGAGGTTTAAGGTTCAACGCTCATTTTGTGTCATCCTTTTTTTACCTGACTTCCGAAGTTCCTCAACTCGCCTTTTCATTTCAGTAGCTGGGGCATCAACACCATCAGTCAGGTGAATGACAACCTTCAGGGAAAAATCACAATTTAGTTTCATATGTTGTTATAATTCCCATTAATCTTCATTGATAAATTAAAACTAGAGATATCCTGAGGTAGATTTTTTTGTTTGTTTGTTTGTCCTGATACAAGTCCTTGAATAATTCCAGATTTGTACTTTGTGGGACTTACTGGAACTATTGTAAAGAAACACTCCACTCACGCTGTACTGCATATTAACTCACAAAACATTGCGGAGACCACCTCAACTAGAGTTTAAATTAGAAATTAATCATAGCCTGCAATCAAAGTTATTCGGAGAATTACTACGGAGAATTAGCTGATACGGCCTGCCATCTGCAAAAGTTATGAAAAACAAAGAAAAGAGTCACTCTCAGGAACTCACAAATACATTCACATACACTAATCTTTACTGGCATGCAGGCAAAAAACAGAAGTGTGCAATCAGGATGTTATGATGGAGAGAAACATTACAATACTTGCATGCTTAGGTGGACTTAACCAAGGAGGATCTTCTATTAATTTGCTTTATGTATATTAGCAATTACTGATCCTTTCAAATATGTGGCTACCATGCTAAGGATTTGCTCAGGATATCTCTAGTTGAAGCTGTTTGAGTATACAACCTTGATAGCGTTGTCCTGTCTGGTTTTGAACCTATTGGTGTAGGCTGATATGGTCTTGCCATTGAGGAGAAAGGGGCCACGAGTCCGCAGGGCTCTGAAGGCCTCAAAGAGCTCATCAGCATTGTCTGTGAAGTCCAGCTGGACAGGTTCGGAGGCAGAGTCCATGGCCAGCATGCCCACTTGGACAGAGGGAATTTGCCCAGAAGTGCAACTGATAGCTGCCATTTTGGAAATTCTCTGCAGAATAGCACCCATCTTGCTCTGGAGGTTGGTCTGAGCGCTGAAGATGTTCTGGGCATTAACATCGAAGCCCACCAACACCTCTATGTTGCAGACTGTAAAACAGAGCATAGTTTTACTTTTGTGAACGACAGAAAACAACTTTTGCTAACTACTGCAAATTAAATGTAAAATACTTCAGCTATAATATCCATTGGCAGGAAAACATAATAATATGCCCCTTACTTTTAGTAGTATCTGGTGTACCAGTACACAGCTTTCCCTTGACTTCATCATCCAAAGTCTCCAGAATTTGCTCGTTGAGTTCTGAAAGTTCCTGAATGGTGCTTGCTCGAGCCACAGTAGTAGACTCACTTGCCAGGTTTTCTAACTCAGCCTGAATGTCACCCACTCCTACAGCAAAGACTCTCACACCCTTTTGCTTCAGACCAAGGGCTGCAGATTTGCTGTCATCAGCCGAGGGTCCTCCAGTGATAACCATCAAGATCTGAGGAGTTCCTTCATCTGCCCTACTGCCTCTTTCTTTGGTAAAGTGAACATTTTGAACGTGGCGAATGGCTGCACCGGTGTTGATTCTATTTCCACCTTTGTAGTCTGCTCGGCTAATGGCCTCAACAATGTCTTCCCTGTTCTTGTGCGTGTTGAGGTAGAAGACGTCATTCACATCTGCAGTATAATGTGCCAGGCCAAACCTCAGGTCGTCTCTCTCAGTGAAGAACAGATCGATAAGATTGGAGATAAAACCCATTACTTCATTGAAGTTGTTCCTGCCAAAGTTTATGGAGCCATCCACTAAAAACACTATATCAGCCTTTTTGGGTGGAGGTAATCCTGCTATGAGAAGGAAGATGATAGATTGAAGAGGAGAAGATGAAGAAAGGTGACAACAGCAGAAGAAATGAAGAAACAGTTATTCATTAGACCATATTATTAACATTTGTTTATTAAATATCTGTAATATAATAACATTTGTTCACAACTTACTAGGTTCCCCGTTTGTGTATGGGTCTGTGGGTTCCTCTGGAATGGTCCCACTGAACCTGGCAATAAGCCTCTCCTTGATTGCTGGCAGACTAGGGAATGCAGGAACCTGAAGGACATCGTCTGGGCTGGTAGCAATTTGTGTTAGCTGCCTAGTGTTAGCACCACCAGCTCCGACACCAATGCAATTTACGCGGTTGCCCTTAAGCAGAGGTCCATAGAGGGAAACATCTTGAGGGGAACGACCACCTGTGAGGACTACAAGATGCTGGGAGGCCTCATACGGACGAACGCCAGAGGAGGGTTTTAACTCATTGTCTATGACGTACTGAATGGCATCAGCCAGATCTGATGAGCGGCCACCCATCTGACGAAGCCTTTTGATAGCAGATATAACAGCGGGCTTGTTGTTGTGTGAGTTGAGTGAGAACTCTGTTTTAACTCTGTCTGCATACTGGACAACGCCCACACGGACTTGATCAGGCTGCACCTCGAGTTGTTGGACAATGTTGAGGATGAAGTCACGGATATGAGCAATGCCATCAGAACCTGTATTGTCTGAGCCATCAATAAGGAAGAGAATGTCCTTTTTCCCAAGTCTTAGAATGTCTGAAGAAACAAACACAACAAAGAAAAGGGGAGACTTTATTTTGAGGTAAACTGGAAGAGACTAGCACATTATTTTAAAGATCTACCACTTTAACTACATAACAGAATCAAGCTCTAGGGCTAAGTCGTGGACAGGAACTTTATTCCTGCACCAGTAGTGTGCCGTAATGCAGTTTTTTTTTTATTATCATAGAAAAAGAGAGAAATTAAAAGCTTGATAAAAAGCAAATGAAGAAAACAACCGGTTATCATAACTTGCAGCTTCAATACAGATAGTATTTTCTTACCTAAGTCCACTATGGGAGGTTCATAAGTGCTGATGTCAGCGGTGGTTATTGTTTTGACTGAATCGATGAGCTGCGACTCCACTCTTGGAAGCTGCTGGAAACTGTCAACTGTATATACGAGTTCAGGCTTCAGGGAAATCTGTCTCAGTTCATTAGGGTCAGCATTCCTTGAACCAATGGCAAGAGGAGCAACCCGGTTTCTCTTCAGTTGGTCAGCTGCAGTGGATACGTCATCTGAAGACTTGCCACCTGTAACTACAATGAGGAACTGGGGCACAGCCTCCTCAATGCGGCTTCCCGCTGATCTCTGGTAGATGGTTCTGGAGACGTACTCAAGAGCACGGCCAGTGTTTAGGAGGTTCCCGCCTTTGCTTCGAAGTTTCTGTACGGCCTGACGTACCTCTTCTTTAGTGGAGAATTCATTCAGAAGAAATTCTAACTTGGGGTCATCACTGTACTGTACCACTGAAACTCGGACCTTATCCAATCCCACATCCAGCTTGTCCACTACTCTTCTTATCATTTCACGGATGGAGGGAAACTCACTACGCACAGCTGTCGTGCCATCAATTAGAAATACGACATCCCTCTTTTCTCCTTCCGTGGGTTCTGGTGTGATTACTGCTCAGAAAGAATTCAAGCACAATAACATGGTATGATTAAAAACTACAGAGTTCCTAATAGATGTAAAGGATATGCATTATGACCAGAGAATGAAATATGAAAACTTCAATTTGACTTTTACACTTACTGTAGTAAAATAATTGGTGTGTGAGGATGTGATATGGCTGTAAATTATTTTTCAGACATTATCTGGTTGAGTAAAATTACCTTCAGGTGCTGGGAATACAGGTACCATCCTGGCGATATCCTCATCTGACAACTCTGTGAGAGTGGTGATTAAGTTGTCTTGGACTGTGTACAAGCCAGGGAGGTCGTCTACAGTGTAGGCAAAGTTGGGCACGTATGACACTACCCGGAGCTCTGAAGGGTTAACATCCCTGGTCCCGATGCTGAAGGGAAGAACTCTTGATTGTTTGAGGGAAGAGGCTGCACGACGGATGTCATCTGTTGCAGGCCCACTGGAGACACTAATTACAAACTGTGGTACTCCTTCTTGCTTCCTGCTGCCACGTGCTGCTGTCAGAATATCCTGGTTGACAAACTGCAACGCCTGACCCAGGTTACGCTGTCTTCCTCCGCGCCGCGTCATTCCCCTGACGGCATTCAGAACCCCCTCTTTGGTTGTATGTGTGTTCAGATACATGTCAGCATGAGGATAGTCACCATACTGGACCACGCCAATCCGAATCTTATTCTCGCCCACATTGAGAGTCTCCACGATCCGGCGGATAAACTCCTTGATGATAGGGAATTCCAGTCCAACACCATCAGATCCGTCAACCAGGAAAATGATGTCCTTCCGGGGGCCCTGTGGCTCAGCTAAAAAAGGAAAAGATATATGAATATTATGTTTTGGGGAAAAAAAGTATGGGACTTAAGGTCAATTAATCAATTTTCTAATGGCCAGAAGACCATGTAAATTGTGGTAAACAATGTATTCTTGCAGCATAAATGTATGATAATTGCTTGGAAAAAGTGTGGAGAAGTTTGTGTAAGGGTGTCCGAAGAATCTCACATCCTCCCCCTGTATTAGCTTGGACTGAAAAACATTCACAGAGATTCTGAATCTAGCAGTTTTAAGTTATATTTATGGCTATCTAAGGCAAGCAGTTTTGTTTTCTAACATTTCTCCCACACATACAAGAAAACTTTTTGTCAACGTCTATTCAAAATATAGGTGATATATAAAACGAAGAACTTCACCTGGAAATTGTAGTGTTTTTTATTGTACTGTGAAATATTTAGCCAGATTCAAGATTCAATACTTTATTGCAACGTCAGTGTAATAGAATTTATCTCGCAAACCCAAACACAGACAAGGGAACCACTCACTCAGAAAATGTAAAAATATATAAAAATCGTGTGAACAGATACGAGAAAAAAAATTCTGATAAAAACATTAATACAATAAAACGGTATGGACAGAAGCACACACACTAGAACCCATTTCAAGGATAAGACACCCCACCACCGACCTACTAGATAAAGTGCATCAAATGCATTAAGCGTAAAGGAAAGCAAAATAATTTGCCACCTGCCCAATAATCAAAACCTACTGAAAATCCTGCCGGGGTGACTTAACAGTCTAAAGTAGGCACACAGCTTCAGGATTTGTGCTTTTCTTAAATCTACTTTTTCATGTCTGAGTGTTTTTCAGTCTTTTGTGAGAGGGGAGGAAATTAAAAAGGCTGTTAGCTGGATGGGAGGAGTCATTTAGAACCTTAAGGCCCTTTTCTGGTAGTCTAGCATTGTAGATTTTTAGCTGGAGTGAAAGGTCCCACCCAGTGATTCTTCATGCAGTGCCCACCAACTTACTCAATCACCTCTCATCCTTTTCTGATGAATTTCAAAAGCAGACAGTTATTTCAAAAGTAATTATGATCTTGGTTGATCATTTCTACTGTCAGAAACTTGTTAGGCCCAAAAGAAAACTTTTTTTTTATTTGAAATAAACACTACAATAAATCATATAACTGCAGTGCATTACCCGTTATATTTGTTGCCCATTGTGTCTAATAATCAAGTCAGTTGGCCTTGAACAAACTGCTTCTTGCGATAATATCTGCTTTATTGTGTTTAGTTTAGTCTTGAAAATGGATGGGAACCTTTTGTTTGCTAGTTATATATACAGTAGTCATCATTCATCACTGCTTGTGCTGCCATGTTAAAACTATGGTGATGAAAATAATTTTATTTGAAAAGGAGAGGAACTGCACATTTGTCATTTAACTTTTCTGGACTACAGTTATGTTGTTCCTATTATGAAAACAAGGAAACCAGTTTTGGGGGCTAGTTGTGCATGGTAAATACACCCCTTAATCTGAGCATGATTCAAAAATAAAACCGCAAAAATAGGTTAAAAAAGTAAGGGGTATCATTTTTCAAGAACACACCGCCTTCCTGGCAATGAGTTACAAGAAACTGGAAGAACCCTAACCCTATAGTAGAAAATTGTTTTACAAATATATATATACATATTGTCACAGATTGTGATGTGATGATAAATAGAAAAAAACAAAAGAGAGATTATAATGGAACATGAATAAGATGAAAATTGAATAATCAGCTGCAGGCAAAGAAGGAATGTGATGAATAATCCATTCTTGAGCGACTGTGAAATGTCTGTTGATGAGACTCAGAATCAAGAGCATCCTCGGGATCAAGAATGTCCTCACTGTTTGAAGAGTAAAGATCTTGAATAATATCTTCATCATCATTCTTGACCAAGATAAGAACTATTTTCTTTGCCCAAAAACTTGGCAAATCATGTGAGTTATCAGTTTCAAAAATTCCACACATGGAAATTTGATGAGAAAAGATAGAAATTAATAATCGCAATAAAGTAAAATCAAATAAATACAAAATTGAGAGGTCATTAGGTGGAACAGTGATCCATGCTGAAGAGATGGATGAAGTGAAAAGTAAATCATTAATTGTTGTGATACAGATACCACAATTGTAGATGCAAGACAGCATCGCAATGCATTTCAAGAATACACCACAGGAATGTAAATGACTGATGATGTTGGACGGAAAGCCATTACATAAGGAAAAACAGGGATACAAACTGAAAGCTTGGCATACACTGAGAATAAAAGTAATAATTAACAGTTCCTGTGAAAACAGAGGTGGGTGTGATTAATCTTATGACTGATGTATGTTAAAATAAATGATAAAAGTTGAGGGTGCTGTTGAAAACCACAAGAAAATATCAAATTCGGAAACATGATCCAAGTGAAGTGAAAAATGAAGACAGAGACGTGACAAAAGTTTGCGATTTAAGTTGTCATGTGACTAAATATTAAAAATAAGATATTAAAAGAAACCCTCAAAACACTGTTAGAAAACACTGTGTGGAAGGACTGTTACTATCATTCATCAAGTGTATGAAGCAAGAATAAATTGAAATACCAAAGCCAAAACTTTCATGGGCACAGGGGGCCCCAGTTTGTTAACATACCAGGTTCAATTGACGTTTCTGGAGTGACATCAATAACCACAGCCCCCACAGAGGACTGAAGTAGCTCTTGGACACCGGCTAGGTCAGTGAATTCAGGCACAGTTATAGCACTGCGGGAATCGTGGGATATCCTCTGCAGTTCTCTCAAATCAGAGCCTCTAGTTCCAACTGCAAACACCAAGACACCCATCTGTTTCAGAGCAGTGGCTGGAGCATCCACTCTGTCATAAGACCTTCCACCACTTAACAATATTAGGACTTGTGGAACTCCTTCCAGGCGCCTGCTTCCAGCAGAAGCCGTGAAGACATTATCCCTCAAGTACTGGAGAGCTTCTCCAGTCTTGAGGGGGCTTCCGCCTTTGTGCCTCAAACCTCTGACAGTGTCCAGGATATCGCCTTTTGTTGTGTACGTGTTCAGATAGAACTGGACAGCTGGATCTCTGCTGTACTGAACCACTGAGACACGGTCTTTGTTGTCATCCACACTGAGTTTCTCTACTGCCTTTTGGACAAAGTCTCGCATAGCTTGGAATCCACGTCTAGTACCATCAGATCCATCCAACAAGAACACAACATCCTTTCCTAAGGGCTGTCTCTCCACTGGGGAACATAACATTTGAGATGTATTTAGTTTCATGTGACCAACCTGTCCTGTATAAAAGTTAGATAATGAAAGCTAACCTCAACATTTACACATGACTCTATTCATGCTAGCACACCTGTATGCTGAGGGCGGCACTGCCTTACTTGGACTTAGTAAAATAAACCTGAATACAGTTCAATGTGCGTACTACAGTGACATCGGTGTGTAAAAGTCAGTCACTTTCTTACCAGTTACTGTTGGTGTCAAGGGTGTGGCCCTCACTCGCACTGTGCCCAATACAGTGGAGAGCTGTTCCTGGACACCGGGGAGGTCAGTGAACTCAGGCACCGAAAGAGCATAACTAGGATCAGATGATATTTTCTGCAGCTCACTTCTGTCAGAGTTCCTTGTTCCAATGCCGATCACAACAATACCCATCTGTTTCAGAGCAGAGGCTGGGGAATCAACTCTGTCATAAGACCTTCCACCACTTAACAATATTAGGACTTGTGGAACTCCCTCCAGGCGCCTACTTCCAGCAGAAGCCGTGAAGACATTATCCCTCAAGTACTGGAGAGCTTCTCCAGTGTTGACAGGGCTTCCACCTTTGTGCCTCAAACCTCTGACAGTGTCAAGGATGTCGCCTTTTGTTGTGTATGTGTTTAGATAAAACTGGACAGCTGGATCTCTGCTGTACTGCACCACAGAGACACGGTCGTTGTTTGGTCCCACATTAAGTTTTCCAACAACTCTCTCTACAAAATCACTCATGGCAGGGAAGCCATTCCGTGTGCCATCAGAGCCATCCAGAAGGAAGACAACATCCATTTTGCCGGTGTCAACTGAGAAAAGACAGCAGGACAAACAGTTTAAAACCTTTGCCAAAAGTACGCTGGTGGACTACTCATCAAGTTGTTGAATATTGTTTTCAAAGCACCTAAGACAGCCTGCTTCAATTTTAAACAGTAGTAAAGCAGACCACAACCTCTCCTTAAATGCAAACATAGAGCTAATCAAGCATCACACTAAATTTCTTTCCATCGGCGCAGGTGAAATAAGTCGGGCAGCCTTTCAAGCCAGCAAGGGGGCGCGCTTGTTAACATACCAGTTTCGGTTGGCGTTTCCGGGGTGACATCAACAACCACAGCCTCCACAGAGGACTGAAGTTGCTCTTGGACACCGGCTAGGTCAGTGAATTCAGGCACAGTTATGGCATTGCGGGAATCGTGGGATATCTTCTGCAGTTCTCCCAAATCAGAGCCCCTGGTTCCAACTGCAAACATCAAGACACCCATCTGTTTCAGAGCAGTGGCTGGGGCATCGACACTGTCATAAGACCTTCCACCACTTAACAATATTAGGACTTGTGGAACTCCCTCCAGGCGCCTGCTTCCGGCAGAAGCCGTGAAGACATTATCCCTCAAGTACTGGAGAGCTTCTCCAGTCTTGAGGGGGCTTCCGCCTTTGTGCCTCAAACCTCTGACAGTGTCCAGGATATCGCCTTTTGTTGTGTACGTGTTCAGATAGAACTGGACAGCTGGATCTCTGCTGTACTGAACCACTGAGACACGGTCTTTGTTGTCATCCACACTGAGTTTCTCTACTGCCTTTTGGACAAAGTCTCGCATAGCTTGGAATCCACGTCTAGTACCATCAGATCCATCCAACAAGAACACAACATCCTTTCCTGGTGGCTTTCTCTCGGCTAGGGAACATCAAATTTGAGACATATTTAGGTTCATGTGACCAACCTGTCCTGTATAAAAGTTAGATAATGAAAGCTAACCTCAACATTTACACATGACTCTATTCATGCTAGCACACCTGTATGCTGAGGGCGGCACTGCCTTACTTGGACTTAGTAAAATAAACCTGAATACAGTTCAATGTGCGTACTACAGTGACATCGGTGTGTAAAAGTCAGTCACTTTCTTACCAGTTACTGTTGGTGTCATGGGCGTGCCCCTCACTCGCACTGTACTCAGTACAGTGGAGAGCTGTTCCTGGACACCAGGGAGGTCAGTGAACTCAGGCACCGAAACAGCATATCTAGGCTCATGTGATATCTTCTGCAGCTCACTTCTGTCAGAGTTCCTTGTTCCAATGCCAATCACAAAGATGCCTTGCTGTCTGAGAGCAGAGGCTGGGGTATCTACATTGTCAGAAGACTTTCCACCATTTAGCAGGATCAACATTTGTGGGACACCTTGCAGGCGCCTACTCCCGGAGGAGTTTGTAAAGACGTTGTCCCTAACGTATCGGAGGGCTGCCCCGGTATTGAGGGGAATGCCCCCTCTGTGGTTCAGTCCTCTGACTGAATCCACAATATCCTCTTTTGTGGTGTATGTGTTCAGATAGAAATTAACTTCTGGATCTCTGCTGTACTGCACCACAGAGACACGGTCGTCGTTTGGTCCCACATTAAGTTTCCCAACAACTCTCTCCACAAAATCACGCATGGCAGGGAAGCCATTCCGTGTGCCATCAGAACCATCCAGAAGGAAGACAACATCCTTTTTGCCGGTGTCAACTGAGAAAAGACAGCAGGACAAACAGTTTAAAACCTTTGCGAAAAGTACGCTGTTGGACTACTCATCAAGTTGTTGAATATTGTTTTCAAAGCACCTAAGGCGGCCTGCTTCAATTTTAAACAGTAGTAAAGCAGACCACAACCTCTCCTTAAATGCAAACATAGAGCTAATCAAGCATCACACTAAATTTCTTTCCATCGGCGCGGGTGAAATAAGTCGGGCAGCCTTTCAAGCCAGCAAGGGGGCGCGCTTGTTAACATACCAGTTTCGGTTGGCGTTTCCGGGGTGACATCAACAACCACAGCCTCCACAGAGGACTGAAGTTGCTCTTGGACACCGGCTAGGTCAGTGAATTCAGGCACAGTTATGGCATTGCGGGAATCGTGGGATATCTTCTGCAGTTCTCCCAAATCAGAGCCCCTGGTTCCAACTGCAAACATCAAGACACCCATCTGTTTCAGAGCAGTGGCTGGGGCATCGACACTGTCATAAGACCTTCCACCACTTAACAATATTAGGACTTGTGGAACTCCCTCCAGGCGCCTGCTTCCGGCAGAAGCCGTGAAGACATTATCCCTCAAGTACTGGAGAGCTTCTCCAGTCTTGAGGGGGCTTCCGCCTTTGTGCCTCAAACCTCTGACAGTGTCCAGGATATCGCCTTTTGTTGTGTACGTGTTCAGATAGAACTGGACAGCTGGATCTCTGCTGTACTGAACCACTGAGACACGGTCTTTGTTGTCATCCACACTGAGTTTCTCTACTGCCTTTTGGACAAAGTCTCGCATAGCTTGGAATCCACGTCTAGTACCATCAGATCCGTCCAACAAGAACACAACATCCTTTCCTGGTGGCTTTCTCTCGGCTAGGGAACATCAAATTTGAGACATATTTAGGTTCATGTGACCAACCTGTCCTGTATAAAAGTTAGATAATGAAAGCTAACCTCAACATTTACACATGACTCTATTCATGCTAGCACACCTGTATGCTGAGGGCGGCACTGCCTTACTTGGACTTAGTAAAATAAACCTGAATACAGTTCAATGTGCGTACTACAGTGACATCGGTGTGTAAAAGTCAGTCACTTTCTTACCAGTTACTGTTGGTGTCATGGGCGTGCCCCTCACTCGCACTGTACTCAGTACAGTGGAGAGCTGTTCCTGGACACCAGGGAGGTCAGTGAACTCAGGCACCGAAACAGCATATCTAGGCTCATGTGATATCTTCTGCAGCTCACTTCTGTCAGAGTTCCTTGTTCCAATGCCAATCACAAAGATGCCTTGCTGTCTGAGAGCAGAGGCTGGGGTATCTACATTGTCAGAAGACTTTCCACCATTTAGCAGGATCAACATTTGTGGGACACCTTGCAGGCGCCTACTCCCGGAGGAGTTTGTAAAGACGTTGTCCCTAACGTATCGGAGGGCTGCCCCGGTATTGAGGGGAATGCCCCCTCTGTGGTTCAGTCCTCTGACTGAATCCACAATATCCTCTTTTGTGGTGTATGTGTTCAGATAGAAATTAACTTCTGGATCTCTGCTGTACTGCACCACAGAGACACGGTCGTCGTTTGGTCCCACATTAAGTTTCCCAACAACTCTCTCCACAAAGTCACGCATGGCAAGACTTAGGTAAAATAAAACCTGAATACAGTTCAATGTGCGTACTACATACAAGTGACATCGGTGTGTAAAAGTCAGTCACTTTCTTACCAGTTACTGTTGGTGTCATGGGCGTGCCCCTCACTCGCACTGTACTCAGTACAGTGGAGAGCTGTTCCTGGACACCAGGGAGGTCAGTGAACTCAGGCACCGAAAGAGCATATCTAGGCATCATGTGATATCTTCTGCAGCTCACTTCTGTCAGAGTTCCTTGTTCCAATGCCAATCACAAAGATGCCTTGCTGTCTGAGAGCAGAGGCTGGGGTATCTACATTGTCAGAAGACTTTCCACCATTTAGCAGGATCAACATTTGTGGGACACCTTGCAGGCGCCTACTCCCGGAGGAGTTTTGTAAAGACGTTGTCCCTAACGTATCGGAGGGCTGCCCCGGTATTGAGGGGAATGCCCCCTCTGTGGTTCAGTCCTCTGACTGAATCCACAATATCCTCTTTTGTGGTGTATGTGTTCAGATAGAAATTAACTTCTGGATCTCTGCTGTACTGCACCACAGAGACACGGTCGTCGTTTGGTCCCACATTAAGTTTCCCAACAACTCTCTCCACAAAATCACGCATGGCAGGGAAGCCATTCCGTGTGCCATCAGAGCCATCCAGAAGGAAGACAACATCCATTTTGCCGGTGTCAACTGAGAAAAGACAGCAGGACAAACAGTTTAAAACCTTTGCGAAAAGTACGCTGTTGGACTACTCATCAAGTTGTTGAATATTGTTTTCAAAGCACCTAAGGCAGCCTGCTTCAATTTTAAACAGTAGTAAAGCAGACCACAACCTCTCCTTAAATGCAAACATAGAGCTAATCAAGCATCACACTAAATTTCTTTCCATCGGCGCGGGTGAAATAAGTCGGGCAGCCTTTCAAGCCAGCAAGGGGGCGCGCTTGTTAACATACCAGTTTCGGTTGGCGTTTCCGGGGTGACATCAACAACCACAGCCTCCACAGAGGACTGAAGTTGCTCTTGGACACCGGCTAGGTCAGTGAATTCAGGCACAGTTATGGCATTGCGGGAATCGTGGGATATCTTCTGCAGTTCTCCCAAATCAGAGCCCCTGGTTCCAACTGCAAACATCAAGACACCCATCTGTTTCAGAGCAGTGGCTGGGGCATCGACACTGTCATAAGACCTTCCACCACTTAACAATATTAGGACTTGTGGAACTCCCTCCAGGCGCCTGCTTCCGGCAGAAGCCGTGAAGACATTATCCCTCAAGTACTGGAGAGCTTCTCCAGTCTTGAGGGGGCTTCCGCCTTTGTGCCTCAAACCTCTGACAGTGTCCAGGATATCGCCTTTTGTTGTGTACGTGTTCAGATAGAACTGGACAGCTGGATCTCTGCTGTACTGAACCACTGAGACACGGTCTTTGTTGTCATCCACACTGAGTTTCTCTACTGCCTTTTGGACAAAGTCTCGCATAGCTTGGAATCCACGTCTAGTACCATCAGATCCGTCCAACAAGAACACAACATCCTTTCCTGGTGGCTTTCTCTCGGCTAGGGAACATCAAATTTGAGACATATTTAGGTTCATGTGACCAACCTGTCCTGTATAAAAGTTAGATAATGAAAGCTAACCTCAACATTTACACATGACTCTATTCATGCTAGCACACCTGTATGCTGAGGGCGGCACTGCCTTACTTGGACTTAGTAAAATAAACCTGAATACAGTTCAATGTGCGTACTACAGTGACATCGGTGTGTAAAAGTCAGTCACTTTCTTACCAGTTACTGTTGGTGTCATGGGCGTGCCCCTCACTCGCACTGTACTCAGTACAGTGGAGAGCTGTTCCTGGACACCAGGGAGGTCAGTGAACTCAGGCACCGAAAGAGCATATCTAGGCTCATGTGATATCTTCTGCAGCTCACTTCTGTCAGAGTTCCTTGTTCCAATGCCAATCACAAAGATGCCTTGCTGTCTGAGAGCAGAGGCTGGGGTATCTACATTGTCAGAAGACTTTCCACCATTTAGCAGGATCAACATTTGTGGGACACCTTGCAGGCGCCTACTCCCGGAGGAGTTTGTAAAGACGTTGTCCCTAACGTATCGGAGGGCTGCCCCGGTATTGAGGGGAATGCCCCCTCTGTGGTTCAGTCCTCTGACTGAATCCACAATATCCTCTTTTGTGGTGTATGTGTTCAGATAGAAATTAACTTCTGGATCTCTGCTGTACTGCACCACAGAGACACGGTCGTCGTTTGGTCCCACATTAAGTTTCCCAACAACTCTCTCCACAAAATCACGCATGGCAGGGAAGCCATTCCGTGTGCCATCAGAACCATCCAGAAGGAAGACAACATCCTTTTTGCCGGTGTCAACTGAGAAAAGACAGCAGGACAAACAGTTTAAAACCTTTGCGAAAAGTACGCTGTTGGACTACTCATCAAGTTGTTGAATATTGTTTTCAAAGCACCTAAGGCGGCCTGCTTCAATTTTAAACAGTAGTAAAGCAGACCACAACCTCTCCTTAAATGCAAACATAGAGCTAATCAAGCATCACACTAAATTTCTTTCCATCGGCGCGGGTGAAATAAGTCGGGCAGCCTTTCAAGCCAGCAAGGGGGCGCGCTTGTTAACATACCAGTTTCGGTTGGCGTTTCCGGGGTGACATCAACAACCACAGCCTCCACAGAGGACTGAAGTTGCTCTTGGACACCGGCTAGGTCAGTGAATTCAGGCACAGTTATGGCATTGCGGGAATCGTGGGATATCTTCTGCAGTTCTCCCAAATCAGAGCCCCTGGTTCCAACTGCAAACATCAAGACACCCATCTGTTTCAGAGCAGTGGCTGGGGCATCGACACTGTCATAAGACCTTCCACCACTTAACAATATTAGGACTTGTGGAACTCCCTCCAGGCGCCTGCTTCCGGCAGAAGCCGTGAAGACATTATCCCTCAAGTACTGGAGAGCTTCTCCAGTCTTGAGGGGGCTTCCGCCTTTGTGCCTCAAACCTCTGACAGTGTCCAGGATATCGCCTTTTGTTGTGTACGTGTTCAGATAGAACTGGACAGCTGGATCTCTGCTGTACTGAACCACTGAGACACGGTCTTTGTTGTCATCCACACTGAGTTTCTCTACTGCCTTTTGGACAAAGTCTCGCATAGCTTGGAATCCACGTCTAGTACCATCAGATCCGTCCAACAAGAACACAACATCCTTTCCTGGTGGCTTTCTCTCGGCTAGGGAACATCAAATTTGAGACATATTTAGGTTCATGTGACCAACCTGTCCTGTATAAAAGTTAGATAATGAAAGCTAACCTCAACATTTACACATGACTCTATTCATGCTAGCACACCTGTATGCTGAGGGCGGCACTGCCTTACTTGGACTTAGTAAAATAAACCTGAATACAGTTCAATGTGCGTACTACAGTGACATCGGTGTGTAAAAGTCAGTCACTTTCTTACCAGTTACTGTTGGTGTCATGGGCGTGCCCCTCACTCGCACTGTACTCAGTACAGTGGAGAGCTGTTCCTGGACACCGGGGAGGTCAGTGAACTCAGGCACCGAAAGAGCATATCTAGGCTCATGTGATATCTTCTGCAGCTCACTTCTGTCAGAGTTCCTTGTTCCAATGCCAATCACAAAGATGCCTTGCTGTCTGAGAGCAGAGGCTGGGGTATCTACATTGTCAGAAGACTTTCCACCATTTAGCAGGATCAACATTTGTGGGACACCTTGCAGGCGCCTACTCCCGGAGGAGTTTGTAAAGACGTTGTCCCTAACGTATCGGAGGGCTGCCCCGGTATTGAGGGGAATGCCCCCTCTGTGGTTCAGTCCTCTGACTGAATCCACAATATCCTCTTTTGTGGTGTATGTGTTCAGATAGAAATTAACTTCTGGATCTCTGCTGTACTGCACCACAGAGACACGGTCGTCGTTTGGTCCCACATTAAGTTTCCCAACAACTCTCTCCACAAAATCACGCATGGCAGGGAAGCCATTCCGTGTGCCATCAGAACCATCCAGAAGGAAGACAACATCCTTTTTGCCGGTGTCAACTGAGAAAAGACAGCAGGACAAACAGTTTAAAACCTTTGCGAAAAGTACGCTGTTGGACTACTCATCAAGTTGTTGAATATTGTTTTCAAAGCACCTAAGGCGGCCTGCTTCAATTTTAAACAGTAGTAAAGCAGACCACAACCTCTCCTTAAATGCAAACATAGAGCTAATCAAGCATCACACTAAATTTCTTTCCATCGGCGCAGGTGAAATAAGTCGGGCAGCCTTTCAAGCCAGCAAGGGGGCGCGCTTGTTAACATACCAGTTTCGGTTGGCGTTTCCGGGGTGACATCAACAACCACAGCCTCCACAGAGGACTGAAGTTGCTCTTGGACACCGGCTAGGTCAGTGAATTCAGGCACAGTTATGGCATTGCGGGAATCGTGGGATATCTTCTGCAGTTCTCCCAAATCAGAGCCCCTGGTTCCAACTGCAAACATCAAGACACCCATCTGTTTCAGAGCAGTGGCTGGGGCATCGACACTGTCATAAGACCTTCCACCACTTAACAATATTAGGACTTGTGGAACTCCCTCCAGGCGCCTGCTTCCGGCAGAAGCCGTGAAGACATTATCCCTCAAGTACTGGAGAGCTTCTCCAGTCTTGAGGGGGCTTCCGCCTTTGTGCCTCAAACCTCTGACAGTGTCCAGGATATCGCCTTTTGTTGTGTACGTGTTCAGATAGAACTGGACAGCTGGATCTCTGCTGTACTGAACCACTGAGACACGGTCTTTGTTGTCATCCACACTGAGTTTCTCTACTGCCTTTTGGACAAAGTCTCGCATAGCTTGGAATCCACGTCTAGTACCATCAGATCCGTCCAACAAGAACACAACATCCTTTCCTGGTGGCTTTCTCTCGGCTAGGGAACATCAAATTTGAGACATATTTAGGTTCATGTGACCAACCTGTCCTGTATAAAAGTTAGATAATGAAAGCTAACCTCAACATTTACACATGACTCTATTCATGCTAGCACACCTGTATGCTGAGGGCGGCACTGCCTTACTTGGACTTAGTAAAATAAACCTGAATACAGTTCAATGTGCGTACTACAGTGACATCGGTGTGTAAAAGTCAGTCACTTTCTTACCAGTTACTGTTGGTGTCATGGGCGTGCCCCTCACTCGCACTGTACTCAGTACAGTGGAGAGCTGTTCCTGGACACCAGGGAGGTCAGTGAACTCAGGCACCGAAAGAGCATATCTAGGCTCATGTGATATCTTCTGCAGCTCACTTCTGTCAGAGTTCCTTGTTCCAATGCCAATCACAAAGATGCCTTGCTGTCTGAGAGCAGAGGCTGGGGTATCTACATTGTCAGAAGACTTTCCACCATTTAGCAGGATCAACATTTGTGGGACACCTTGCAGGCGCCTACTCCCGGAGGAGTTTGTAAAGACGTTGTCCCTAACGTATCGGAGGGCTGCCCCGGTATTGAGGGGAATGCCCCCTCTGTGGTTCAGTCCTCTGACTGAATCCACAATATCCTCTTTTGTGGTGTATGTGTTCAGATAGAAATTAACTTCTGGATCTCTGCTGTACTGCACCACAGAGACACGGTCGTCGTTTGGTCCCACATTAAGTTTCCCAACAACTCTCTCCACAAAATCACGCATGGCAGGGAAGCCATTCCGTGTGCCATCAGAACCATCCAGAAGGAAGACAACATCCTTTTTGCCGGTGTCAACTGAGAAAAGACAGCAGGACAAACAGTTTAAAACCTTTGCGAAAAGTACGCTGTTGGACTACTCATCAAGTTGTTGAATATTGTTTTCAAAGCACCTAAGGCGGCCTGCTTCAATTTTAAACAGTAGTAAAGCAGACCACAACCTCTCCTTAAATGCAAACATAGAGCTAATCAAGCATCACACTAAATTTCTTTCCATCGGCGCAGGTGAAATAAGTCGGGCAGCCTTTCAAGCCAGCAAGGGGGCGCGCTTGTTAACATACCAGTTTCGGTTGGCGTGTCCGGGGTGACATCAACAACCACAGCCTCCACAGAGGACTGAAGTTGCTCTTGGACACCGGCTAGGTCAGTGAATTCAGGCACAGTTATGGCATTGCGGGAATCGTGGGATATCTTCTGCAGTTCTCCCAAATCAGAGCCCCTGGTTCCAACTGCAAACATCAAGACACCCATCTGTTTCAGAGCAGTGGCTGGGGCATCGACACTGTCATAAGACCTTCCACCACTTAACAATATTAGGACTTGTGGAACTCCCTCCAGGCGCCTGCTTCCGGCAGAAGCCGTGAAGACATTATCCCTCAAGTACTGGAGAGCTTCTCCAGTCTTGAGGGGGCTTCCTCCTTTGTGCCTCAAACCTCTGACAGTGTCCAGGATATCGCCTTTTGTTGTGTACGTGTTCAGATAGAACTGGACAGCTGGATCTCTGCTGTACTGAACCACTGAGACACGGTCTTTGTTGTCATCCACACTGAGTTTCTCTACTGCCTTTTGGACAAAGTCTCGCATAGCTTGGAATCCACGTCTAGTACCATCAGATCCGTCCAACAAGAACACAACATCCTTTCCTGGTGGCTTTCTCTCGGCTAGGGAACATCAAATTTGAGACATATTTAGGTTTAAGTCACATTTGTTACATGGTAAATTTAGAGACTTAATGCCAGTCTCAACCTGTTTTGTCAAGCTCATACTGGTTTACCCCAACTAATTTAAATACACGTTTTTTTACATCCTACATGGACATGAGACCAGTCACTTCCTTCCTAGTATCTGTTTATAATGGTTGTGCATATGGTATTCAATAAAAGTAGCTTTCACTTTTCTGGTCTGTACTTTACCATACTGGCAGTTTAATACTAGCTGCACAACTGGCGCCTGTTACTCTCATTCTGATAGATTAAACTTTTTGTCAAGATTGATGCAATGATTGCCAGCTTAAGGATTAAACTAGTAAAAGACATGTTTTTCTCCTAAATCTTGATCAAATTAAACGCTCAAAAATTAGTTGAGACAAGCTAATTTAGAGATTGGATAAAATAGGAAGGTACACTGAAATATGTAGAAAAAAATTCACTGACAGCTTTTTAAATTTTTGCAACACAGAATAAATCAAATAAATGAAATACTTTAATGTTCCTCTTGAAATATTTCCTATGACTAACACAAACATTTTATGAGTCAAGGGAAAGTGTATTCCACACTCCTTTTCTGTCAGTGGTATCAATACTTGGCAATACAAAACATTAAGTCTTGAGTTTTAATACTAGAAAAGAAAGTGGATGCACTCTTTGCTCCTCTGCTGCGGTTGGGTGCATCTGCACCTTTGACCTAAATAGTTCTGAAAATTCACTCATGTAACACTTGCTTTTTAAATTTTACAAATGGCCCTGTGTTGAATAAGGTTTGGCAAAGGACATTGAAAAGAAATGATTAATGTTTGGAAAATACTCTTACAATATTTGTCTGAATCATAATGTGGTGATTCTGTCCCTTTCATTACCTACCCTTATTCTACATATAAGAGTAAAGGACAAAAGTATATCCGAGAGTGAGTTTGACTCAGGAACCATGTATTCAGACAATGTTGGAGATGAAAGTGGTCTTAATCATGTTTTAGAAAGTTTGAAATACTGAATCACGAAACATACAGTATGTATACAATTATTCTTACCAATCACTTCTGTTTCTGAAATTTCACTTTTCAGTTTATCTTCTGTAATTGCAGCAACAACTTGCTCTTGTATACTTGGAAGCTCAGCCATTTCAGCAACTGATAAAGTGTAACTTGGAGCATGTGACATCTTCTCCATTTCCTTGTGGTCAGAATTTTTTGTGCCAATGGTTAATATTCTAACACCACTTTCTTTTAGAGAAGCAACAGGCAAGTCCACACTGTCACTTGATGCTCCACTATTTAAAACAACAAGAATTTGTGGCACATTGGCAGTGTTTCTGCTTCCTGAGGCAGCTGTGAAAACCTTTTCTTTTACATATTTTAGAGCTGCACCCATTTTGACAGGTCTGCCACCTTTGTGGGAGAGTCTTCTGACAGCTGTTAGGACATCTTCCTTCCTCATGAATGAACTCAAAAAGAAATTGGCAAGTGCTTCATTGCTGAACTGAATCACAGCAGTTCTGTCTTTGTTCGGTCCAATGTCAAGTCTTTCTATCACTTTGTACAGGAAATCCTGAATGGCTGAAAATCCATTTCTTGTATTATCCGATCCATCCAAAAGAAAAACTATGTCCCTTCCTTTTTCATCACTTTGCTCTGTTAACAAAAATAGATGTAATTCTTATTAAAGTAATCACAGTCATTATAACTAAACACAGCTAATTTTAATAATTCTTTAAATAATCTAAATTCTTACCTTCTTTAGTTTCTTCCTCAACTCCCATTTGTGTAAGTTGACTCATCAAACTTTGTTGAATACGAGAGAGATTTACAAAGTCGGGGACTGAGTAAGCATAATTTGGGTCAGATGAAATGACTTGCATCTCAGCTGAATTTGCCATTCTTGATCCAATTGCAAATGTGACAACCCCTGCAGCCTTAAGCATACGTGCTGGGCCTCTGGGAGAATCTCTAGATCTTCCACCAGCCAACATGACAAGTATCTGCTTGGCACCTTCATGACGTCGACCTCCAGCATTTGAAACCAAGACTTTATCCTTCACAAACTGCAGTGCTGCTCCAATATTCTGCGGCCTTCCACCTTTTGGTTGTAGGCTTGCAACATGCTTAAGAACATCATCTCTTGTGTTGTAAGTATTCAGATTGAAACTGAGTTCGGCATTGTTGCTATACTGTACAACAGCAACTTTATCTTTTCCTTGGTTCAGGTCAAAGCTGTCAACCATTCTTTCAACAAATTCTCTTACAGCAGAGAAACTACTCCTGACATCATCAGAACCATCAATGAGAAAGACAATATCTCTACTCACACTGGAGAGTGAACCTAGAAAAGTCCACAGTCATATAAACTGTGTTAGTTTACAATTCCATAGAAATCTGATCACTGGTAAAAAATTTAAATAAATGCAGTTTTCAAGATTTGAATAAATATATTAATAGTTAATTATTTTTTTTCACTCACCTACACCAGGGGTGACAGTGTCTTTGTGGGATGTTATGGTTGATAGTAACTGTTCTCTCACAAGAGGAAAGTCAGAAATCTCCTTGATAAAATACTTGGCTTGTGGACTGTGTGCTAATTGCTCTATCTCCAACCTATCTGCATTGTTGAGTCCAATGCTGTAAAGGATGATTCCAGCATTTCTCAGTCTGTCTACTGCACCTGAGACATCATCTCCTGACTTTCTCCCACTTAACAGAATCAGTATCTGTGGGACTCCCTGTTGGGCTCTGCTTCCAGATGAAGCACTGAACACACTGTTTTTCACATAATCAAGGGCTACACCGGTGTTCAAACTAGTCCCTCCTTTCAGATTCACATTGCTCAAATGACTCAAGACATCATCCTTCTGTGAATATGTGTTCAGGAGAAAATCAGTGGTGGGCTCTGTGCTGTACTGAGTCAAAGCAACTTGTACTTTGCTTGGCCCAATTTCTATTTGCTTTACAATCTCTCTAACAAAATCCAAAATTTGTCTTTCACTTGCTCTCATATCATTAGATCCATCAAGAAGAAAAACAATATCGGCACTCTGGAGTTTTAAATCTGAAATTGTGGAAGAGTCTGAAATGGATAAAAACAAACACTTTACAAATCAATATAACCATGGAAATCATACAACTTTTATGTTGATGTAGAGGACATCTCAACAATTTTGAAATGCAAATTGTGTTTCTACTTCTTACCAATTACAGTTGGAAATTCAGTTGTTTCTTTAACACCCCTCAGTGTAGCCTCGACAGAAGGATGTATGCTTTGCAGATTGTTAAAGTTTGTGACATGAAAATAATGAGCTGGTGTGAAGGAGATGGTTTGCATTTCCAAGGTATCTGCATTCTTTGTTCCAATACTGAAAGTCTTAATCCCATTTTCTTTGAGTGACTGTGCTGGTCCTCTGACATCATCTCCAGATCTCCCGCCACTGAATAAATACAGATATTGAGGGACTGATTCTGCACGTCTGCCTCCCACTGAAGCAGCAAAGACACTGTCTCTGACAAAATCAAGTGCTTTGCCAATATTGAGGGGTCTCCCAAACTTATGCCTCATTGTTCCGATGGAATTGAGCACATCATTCTTGGATGAATAGGAATTCAAATAAAAATTGGCTGTGGCGTCACGGTTATATTGGACAACAGCCACTCTGTCTCTGTTCTCATCTAGATTTAAGCTTTCAACAATTTTTCCAATAAAGCCTCGTATCTCTTCAAAACCATTTCTTGAGTCATATGATCCATCAATGAGAAATACAACATCTTGTTTCTTAGAATCTGCAACAAAGACAAAAGATGTAGAAACAAAGGCAATATGATTTTCTGCTGGTAACTTATGTCAGTCCCCATAATTGAGCCATACCCCTAACTACAAATCATCAGCATTTTTTGAGCTGAAACGTAAAAACATTACATCTTACCAAAGCTCTCAGATGGAGCAGTTTGCTCTACATGGTGGGAAGTCTCTCTTAACAATGAAAACACATCCTGCTTAGCAGTTGGAAGCTCCTCGTAATCATTAATTGAGAATGCATAATTGGGCTCATGAGATATTGTCTGCAGCTCCAGGGTGTCGGCATCAGTTGTTCCAATGGCAATCGAAATTACGCCCATCTCTTTCAGCATTCTGACTGGGGTTCTTATGTCATCTTCAGATCTTCCACCACTCAACAGTATAAGTATCTGTGGAACTCCTTCATGGAGTCTACTTCCTGAGTCAGAAGTAAATATATAGTCCCTCACATACTGGAGAGCCGCTCCAATGTTGTGAGGATAACCTCCTTTGTGACGTAGGCCTCTTACTGCATCAAGAACATCATCTTCTGTTGAGTAACGTCTCAAGTTAAAACTTGTCTCTGCCGTGTTGCTGTACTGGACCACTGCCACACGATCTCTGTTGGCACTAACATTCAGGTCCACCACCACTCCCTGCACAAAATCTTTAATATCTGGGAATCTTCGCTGAGAATCATCAGAACCATCGAGCAAAAAAACAACATCCTTCCTGGTGGGATCTGTAACAACACAGGCATTTACACAATTTGTATGATGAAAAGGGTTTTATTGCCACAAATGATAGTAGCTTATTGTGCACATGTTCTGCTATTTTAGTGGGCCATTTTGTTGTCAACACAGCGCAGAGGAGCTGGACTGGATGTAACTATCAAAACAACATGGTGGAAAGTCTAGTCTAATAATAAAGACCAAAATGCAAAGCATCATTTGCTTGGCTTGGTTCTCATTGTTAGTAAAAAAAAAAAAAAAAAGTTTCAACAACGGCGAACAGAAAAAATGGTTAAAAAAAACGGAGGGTAACATTTAATCATCATTAAATCAAAATCAACTATAATTAAAATGTTCACTCTCAAAAAACTCAAAAGTATTCTCTTTTGCTTGAATTAAGCCCAAATATTTCCTTTACAATGGAGCTTCCATTTTCACTTGCAACTCACATTTGTACAGACTGTCTGGCTACAAGGAGATTATGACAATACATTAAGTTGTGTATATGGCATACAACATGAAGTCATTACAGTCTTACCATACGATGCTTTTGTGACAACAAGGGTTTCACTCGTTTTGATGGCAGAAAGTATTTGTTCTTCAATGTCTGGCAGATCACTGGAATCTGCAGCAAAGAAGGCATGACTGGCTTCCTGTGGCATAGACTGAATCTCAAGGGTATCTGCATTCTTTGCTCCCACCACAAATACCATCACACCCATTTGTTTCAAGCCTTCAATAGCATTTCTGATATCATCACTGGATCGTCCGCCAGTAAAGAGAACCAAAATCTGTGGGACACCCTGTTGGCGCCTACTTCCAGAAGAGGCTGTATAAACATTATCCTTGACAAACTGGAGCGCTGCACCAGTATTACGGGGTCTGCCTCCTTTATGCCTCAGAACTCCCACATTGCCAGCAAGGCTCTGCTTCGTTTGAAATGTGTTCAGTGAAAATTCAACGTTGGGTTCTCTGCTGTACTGCACCACTGAAACACGATCTTTGTCCTCATCCACATTGAGTTTCTCCACCATTCTCTCAACAAAGCCAAGCATTGCTCTGAAGTCATTTTGCATTTCATCCGAAGAATCCAGTAAAAATACAATATCACGCTGAATGGATTCAGCTTGAACTGCAGAAACTGACACACAGATCATACTCAATTTTAGTGAGACATGAAGTGATATATAAGAAACAGATTAGGATAGATAGATAGATAGATAGACAGATAGACAGATAGATAGATAGATAGATAGATAGATAGATAGATAGATAGATAGATAGATAGATAGATAGTCTTACCTAGACCATTCTGTGCTTTCAGTCTTGGCTGCTGTCGAGGCACCCTTTTCACAAGTGACACAAGCTGTGGATAGATGCTCCCAACATTGTCAAATCGCATCACAGAGAAAGCATAGGAAGGGTTATGTGCAATCATTTGTTGCTCGAGTATGTCTGCATTTCTTGTGCCAACACAGAACGGAACAACTTTGTCCCGTTTTAGAGCTGCAGCAGCACTTGCAACATCATCTTGAGATCTTCCCCCACTCAACAGAATCAGTATCTGAGGAACACCTTCTTGATACCGACTCCCAGAGGATTCAGCAAAAGCATTGTTCCTCACATAGTCGAGAGCTGCCCCTGTGTTGAGTAGGCTTCCCCCTTTATGGTTCAATTGCTGGACAGCAGCAACAACATCTTGTTTTTCCGTGTAGGTGTTCAAACTGAAATCTGTCTGTGGATCTCTGCTATACTGCACCACAGACACATGGTCTTTGTTCTCACCAACATTGAGGGCATCTACCACTCTTTTGACAAAATTTTTCATTGCTGGGAAGTCACTCCGTGTAACATCTGACCCATCCAACAGAAACACTATGTCTCTTTGAGGGGACTCTAATTCAACTAAAAAAGAACAGGAAAATGTTGTTTTAGAATTAGACATATACCATATAATATATATTGGTGTAATCGTTACACATTAGATGGTAGGGAAAGCTGAAAAAAGCTGGTAATCGGAATTCACACTAATTAATGCACTAAACAAGATAGCTGCCAGAGCAATTAAGAAACCTGGTAAATGAAGAAATAATGAGACACTTGGAAACAACTACAAGAAAAGCAGCACATTCCACTTTCACAAATGAAAGATGGAGAAAGCTGAAAAAAAAAAAGAATTCAATAATCTTCAACTCCAATTCGGTCAATGATGTGATTATCATTGGCTCAAGGAAGAGCTAAAGAATAGAAAGAAAGGCTAATTGCTGATGTGGATCAGTCAAGGAAAGATTCTCCAGGGCACAAGACAAAAAAGGACAAGAGCCAAACAAGAGACAGCATAACCATGAAGTTGCCTCTAGCCAGCGGAGTCAGTTTGAGAAACATGAAACTGATCAACTGATATTCTTGAGAAGATGATGCAGTTTCATTGCAATTCAAACTATGAAGGATCAGATGGACTTAAATATAAGGGAGGAGAAAGTTTGACCTGCTAATCAGTGACACTTCTTACCTACAACAGTGGGAGGCTCAGTTTGTATTTCCGCCTTGACAAAAGCAGCTATCTCTGGTTGAATGGACAAAAGTTCACCAAAGACAGGAAGGTTGAAGACAAATCTGGAGGAGAAGGCAATTTTCTGAAGTTCTTCCTGTTTAGCGTTTTTCATTCCAATGGCAAAAGACAGAACACCGATTTGTTTCAGGCTTAAGGCAGCTCCTGAAACATCATCACTGGATTTGCCACCAGTAAGTAAAAACAGAATCTGAGGGACTCCCTCCAGACGTCTACTCCCAGAGGAAGCGGTGAAAACATGGTCTTGAACAAATTGTAGAGCAGCTCCGGTGTTGCGAGGTCTTCCACCTTTATGGCGAAGACTTCTTACAGCATAGATAATAGCCTTTTTGGATCGGTGAGTTTTAAGGTTGAAGTAAATTTTGGGGTCATCACTGTACTGTACGACAGCCACTCGAACTTTATCTTCTTCAATGTCCAGCTCTTCGGCCGTTCTTCTGATGAACTCTCGGATAGCTGGAAGTCCATTTCTGGACTCATCCGACCCATCAAGGAGAAACACTATGTCCCTCTTGTTGCTTCCTGTGTCAACAAGGTGATACATGGATAGATAGAGAATTCACGAACTGCGCGTTCAAGTCTTTTCTATGTCCATGCATATGTATTGCATGAGCAAGTTCAGAGAATGAACTGAGCGTGAAAAAGGAGCCATGGCTCTGAAAGAGTTATTTCAAGCAGAACTGCTAAAGAACCATCTTTTTATCAAAAAGATGTATGAAGGAATTTGTCAACTCATCTTCAACACTGAAGTGGACAATTGGAAAGAGTAAAAGAGGGATACATTATTGAAAGCCTAATATATATATAGAACAGTTTATGTTTCAACAGAATAGATTTTCTAGCAAGAGTAATCATGAAAGTCATGCAGCAGAACTGTGCCAAACATTTCATAATTGTTCATTAAAGAGTAAAACAAGTAAGAGCAAAATATTTTGAGAATAAATAATGAAATATTGCACTCTTTGAATTCTTACCTACTAAATCAGAGATTCCATTCAGGGTTTCCTCGGTGTCTTTGTTCATGTTCAGTGTAGCACCAAGTTGTGATTGGATTGAGCGCAACATTGAGAAATCAGTGACCTTGTATGTGAAACCAGGTTTGAAGGCAATCATTTCCAACTCTGATAGGTTGGCATTTCCCACTCCAATCCCCACTGACACAATTTCATGTTCTTTAAGTGCAAAAGCTGGGCCTCTCACACTATCAGTGGATGGTTTAGAAGTTAGAAGAATTAAAATCTGGGGCACTCCTTCTAGTCTTCTACTGCCCGTTGAGGAAGTGAAGACACTGTGCCTCACAAACTGGAGAGCTGCCCCGACATTAAGGCGCCTCCCACCCTTGTGTCTTAGGTTATCTATGGCATTTAGAGTGTCATTCTTTGCCTTGTGAGAATTTAGATCAAAGTTGACCTCAGTTTTATCAGCAAACTGAACCACAGACACTCTGTCTTGGCTCTCACTGACAGAGAGGCTCTCCACAATGCTCTTTACAAAGAGTTTTATCTCTTGGAATCCATCTCTTGTGTTATCAGAGCCATCCAGAAGGAAGACAATATCTCTTTTTACAGCATTGCTTTGTACTAAGACACAACAGATAAGATTCAGTCATTCTCAGAAAACACCAGAAACATCAGCAGAAACCATTTTCTGAACGCAAATCCACACGCCAAATACAAAAGAGTTTGTTCCTACCTTGCTGCAGGACGACTTCCAGCTGTTCCTTTGGAAGGCTCACATAGGTGTTGAGCTGTCCTGGGATGGTGCTGAGCTCACTGAATTCCTTCACATTGAAGGCAAACGAAGGGTTGTGTGAAATGGCCTCAATCTGCTTTGGGTCTGCATCCTTGACACCAACGCCAAATGGTACGACTCCCTCTGTCTTCAGTGAACCAGCAGGTTCCTTCACGTTATCCCTGGACCTGCTTCCACTCAGAACGATCAGAAACTGAGGGACATTTTGCGCAGTCCGGCTGCCCTGCCTTTCAGAAAAGATGGTGTCCTTCATGAATCTCAGAGCAGCTCCCGTGTTCAGACTACGTCCACCAGCCACGGACAAACCATTAACAGCTCTTATCACCTCATCTTTGGTTTGATAAGTGTTCAGGTAGAAACTTGGAGATGGCCTCTCGCTGTGTTGAACCACTGAAACTCGTACCTTGTCAATCCCAATGTCGAGTGGTTCGATTACTTTAATGATAAAATCCCGGATGTAGGGAAAATCTGCTCGGACATTGTCAGTGCCATCAATGAGGAAGGCAACATCCCGTTCACCACCAGCAACTGAGGGAAAACAACAAGAACAAAAAAACAAGATGTGTTGTTATGAACCAAACTGATCTATTTGTCACATTGA
This sequence comes from Sparus aurata, assembly GCF_900880675.1. Classification (NCBI taxonomy): domain Eukaryota; kingdom Metazoa; phylum Chordata; class Actinopteri; order Spariformes; family Sparidae; genus Sparus; species Sparus aurata. The sequence goes on along the minus strand of NC_044195.1, from coordinate 31,937,206 downwards.
TTTAATTAACAGAAACAGAGAAGTACTAAACTCACCAGGTTCATCAGGGAATGATGCTGTTGTCACATCTGTATCGCCGACCACTGTGATCAACTTTGGCATTACGAGTTCAGCCATAGCTGGTAAATTAGAGAATTGTGCGTCATGGTAAGCCAAATCTGGAACAAAGGCAACAGATTGCAGAAGGGCCTGATCTGCTTGCCCAGAACTGACTGTGAAGGTCAAAACACCAGCCAGAGCCAATTTATCCGCTACAGATTTAAGCTCATCCTGGGCTGGGCCACCTGTGATCAGAACCAACACCTGCTGGACTCCCTGCCTTCTGCGCGACCCAGTTGATGGCTGGAACATGTTGGAAAGGGCATAATTCATGGCAGCTCCTGTATTCAAAACTGAGCCTCCAGTCAGCCTCAGCTGAGAGATTTTATTCACAACATCTTGTCTGTTGCTGTAGCTGTTCAGATAAAATTCAATTCTGGGGCGCTCAGCAAACTGCAGGAGACCAATCTGGACCCTGTCAGGTCGTACATCGAGCTGGTTGACCACGTTGATGATGAAGTCTCTCACATAGGGAAAGCTGCTGCCAATGTAGTTTGACCCATCCACAAGGAAGACAATGTCTCTAACCACTCTTTGAGTCTGCACTGTGGTTATCTCCACCACTGAGAAAAAAGTACAAAAACAAACAATTATTTTGATATATGTGATATACCACACAATAACTTTCATTATTAAAATATTAAAATGATGCCCTCTGAAACTATTATCTATCTCTCCACATGTGGACAACATGTGGCCACACCCCAACATGCCCCTGATAGTGAGAGTCCTGTCTTTACAAATGGGTGTCAAATAAAAAAAAAGATGAGGTATTTTAGGAAAGTGTTGGTTGAGAACAAGCCAGTAAAACAGAGCTGCTTGTTTATGTGAGACGAGTGTTTTTGTGCTTGCTTGTGTTCTATTCTACTTAGGCCATTGACAGTGAGACAATGCTTGGATGCAGATGATGGATTTGTTTATAAAAATGTTTTAATGACTCTAAAGAGTCATGCTCTCTGGGTATCTACTCTGTTGTGCATTGTTCTGGCATCTAAGAAGCCTTCAAACCTTAAGAGTTGTCACTCAAGCTAAATGTATTTTCTGGTATTTAATGTAAATAAAACAACGCACTAGACTCACGTATGTAACTTCACTACAGGGTGCTGAATCCCTCGTGTAGAGAATGAGCACAATAAAAATAAAGGACAGCACTCCCATTAAACTGTTTATTCTTGCCACACGGATGTTTCGGGCAAGAGATGCCCTTCTTTTTATGGGGCACCAGTCCTCCAAAAGACCTTTCCTCTTTCCATTCCTTTTGGTGATGAAAGTGATGGAGAGTGCTGTCTAACATGTTCCTGGAAATTTTCCATACGTTTTCAGTTTGGTTGAGATGCTACACCTTTGTTCGGGAGAATCTGCATTTGTCATTTTTCCGCTTACTCATTAAAGATCTCCTTTAATTTGTCACTCATCTGTATTTCTATTTCATCAAAGATCAGGCAATTCATTCACTGAATTACTCTTGAAATTTAATGAATGTGGTTAGAAGACGACTATTACCTGGCTCGGTAGGTACTTCGGTCACCACCACCCCAGCTAGTGTTGAAAGTGAATCCAAAATTGCCTTTGGGTTACGAGGCATTGCACGGAAGTCCCTCAGAGCGAACACAACATTTTCGGAAAAGGCAATCTGCCTCAGTTCATCTACATCTGCAGTCTTGGCGCCTGCAGCTAAAGTCAGTGCACCCATTCTCAGCAGGGCCCTTGCAGGTTCTTCCACACTGTCACTGGATTTTTTACTGGTCATTAACAGTATGAGCTGGGGTACCCCCCTCTGAAGACGACTGCCTTTCTCAGGTCGCAGCATGTTCGTCCGCACAAAGTCCAAGGCTGCTCCAATGTTGACTGTCTGCCCGGGTCTTGGTCTGATGCCACTCAAAGCATTATTTATCTCATCCCTGGTTCCGTAAGAGTTGAGATCCATCACTAGACGTGGGGTAGTGCTGAACTGGGCCACACCCACTTGAACTTGGTCTGGACCGATTGGCATGACGTCGACAAACCGCTTGATGAAGTCACGCACAGCTCCGATGCTCTGTGTACCCATTGTAATGTCGATTAGGAAAATGACGTCTCGGTTTCCAACTGTCAAGACTGAAAAGACAAGAAAAAAACATTAACAGCTGATTTTTAGTGAGGTTCTAATAATAAATCTACAGAGGCTAACAGAGACAACCAATGATACGCTATGATTAAATTCACATTTTATATTTATATTGAATTATTTGTGTTATTTGTTAACTCATTTACATACTAGAAAAAGAGGGACGCCTTCTAAATGTTTTGTCTTGACGACATACAGATTCTCATATGTGTGATTTGCAGTCAGAACTGGAATGTAATCGACTGCTGCATATGTACACAATATATGGTACCCTAGGAGGTATCAATTATGCTTGGAATATGAATTTAATAAGTCAATAACATTAACAAATAGTGTAAGAGACTTTGGCTCATTATGAACAGCTGTTTCCATTGGAGACAGTTGGTTTGTATATATTGGTCTTTTATACGCATCACAAAATCATTTTACTCATTTTACAAAGGAAGGCCATGTATTTAAAGCTACTCCGAGGAACTTTGATTGGCGGCCACTGGTGACAAAAGATGATGGTGGTGAAACAAATTTAAGTGCCGCACCGCCACACTACAGAGCATCTTTGGAGACTTCTTTATTCCTCCCTAGCACTTCGCCATTAAACATAACAAAGTGTTAATTTCATGACTTATGACTCATTTGCAATTTCAGCCAGTTCTCACTCCCAACACACCAAATAGAGCTGCCTGGTCTGTGGCCCTACGCTTCAAAGTTTGACGCTGTAGCTACCTCTCTAGCACCTCCTGTTCAGAATCAGAATGAGAATCAGAAATCCTTTAATGTCCCATAGACGGGGAAATTTGTTTGTCACAGCAGCAACAGAATATTACAGAACGTAGCAAAATGTTGAAGCATTCGCCTAATGCAGCATCATAAAAGATTGAGAAAAAGTCCAAGTCAAGGTGTGGTTGGGGTGGTTGAATGGGCCACTGATCAAGCTGCCTAATTTCATGAGTTGGGAGTGCCAATTTGTTGGTAGGTCATATGGAGGCATCAGTATTAAACTGAGATTGTTGTATAACCAGTAAAAAGTTAGTTTTAGAAAGTTAACAGTGTTTTTGTTCGCATGTTTCTTTTTCAATATTTGCCAATGAAAACTGGAGGCTGCAAACATTTTGTATTCAGATTATGTCCACTTGGATACCAGAACTTGTAACTACAGAATACTGGAAACTTTATCAAGACATATTTTTGCTGTATATGATATGACATGAGTACAAACTATTCTGACGTCCTGTGCAGCTTTTTAGATCACTAACTTGAGTCTGGAGTCTTAGGCTGGAAAATAAACCCAATTCTGAAAGGCATGGTAAGGGCTTGTGTTCACATAACGTTATTTTCTGAGTGCCGGCATCTTTATTCAATTGGTCCTAATCAGGAGTGAGCATGTGAAAAAAAACGCTGAACCGCTTTTTTTAGAGCACTGTGTTTTTGTGCTGCCCCCCGAGCGCTTCTTGTTGTGAATCTCTGAGCTTTTCAGAAAGGCGCTGGTGTTTTAACTTTTGCTGTTTTTCAGGCAACCAATCATATATTGGATAGGGTGGGACTTACTAGTCACCCTGGTAACCAAGAAAAAATGATGAAAAACCTCTTTCAATGTCTTTCTGTTCGCGTAATATCTGTTAACCATGAGGCTGTTCACCTTTACAGTGTCTTAATGGAACTTTGTGGATCTATATATTTGCAGCAGTTTAGTTCAGAACATTAAGACTTGAATTTATGCTTCTCACTTTCACTGTGTTCTTGCCTCCTCTGTTTCAAGTTTAGCACAAGCATATCTTACCTTGCAATCTACGTTACATTCATTGTGAGCTTTTTATGGCCCTTACACAACCACAATGCACCACCAACATTTACAGAAAAAGTTACCTACCTTCTGTGAACTCATTCTGAACTATAATGGTGCGCTGGATCACCCCGTTAATGTATGGGAGCAGCTGGTCACCCATGTTTGCCACTGTTCTGAAATCAGGGGCTGACAGGACAAAACTTCTATCTGTAGCAATCGTTTCCAGATCTGCAGTGGCAGAGTCACCAATCGCCACGCCGAATGTGATAACGCTGGCCCTCTTAAGGGCCCGGTCACCGGCACCATAATCATCATTGGCTTGCCCAGCACTGATAACCACCACCATCTGGGGCACACCCTCTTCTGCTCTGCCCCCAGCTGTTTCGCTCAAAAGGCTCTCAGCCACTTCCTCCAAGGCAGCCCCCAGGTTAGCTGTGTCGCCCCCTGGGTAGGCCAGGCCCTTCACAGCCTCCAGGACCGATGATTTGCTGTCATGGCCATTTAGATAGAACGCTATCTGTGGGTCTGCACTGTACAGGGCCACTGCCACCCGAACAGTGTCCCTGCCCACATCAAGGCGCTCAATGATTCTCAAAACCAAATCGCGCACATAGGGGAAGTTTGCTGCTCCAACGTTCTGTGATCCATCAATTAAGAGTACTAGGTCAGCTGCATCTTCCGCTTTGAGGAGAGAGAGAAAACAAAACAAAATGGAACGTGTGAAAGCGTTAACATCGTGAGACAGAGACAAGAACTCGTGCTAGCATATCACAGCATGTGTCAAGTGACATTCAAAGTGAACACATCAATTACAACATTGCAAAACACATCATACTGCATGTAGGCTGAACCAAGGAGATTTCCTAAAGTGATGTGATGAGATTTATTTCCCCCCTAAATGTAGCTTAGTGTTTTTTTAGCTGATACTTTACCCTAAAACATACAATGATAACTTATGGTAAGCCAAGTGAATTTCACAAAAAAAGTGATTTTTCTTCGAAATAGCCAAAAAAAAAATATTCTAGTGAACAACTGTTGCTTGAACTTAAAGTATATTTTTTGATAAAACTTTTCATAATTGTTACACTAATTATAATGGATGTAGCAATGTTAATAATAATAACAAAACAATGTTTTATAAAATACTAAAATTGGGGAGAATAAACAAATATACTTATTACAACTGTAGGTCAAAAGAACAATAGAAAAATAAAAAAATAAAAGACAACTAACCAGTTTCTCATGAAACCTTTTAAAAAGTTGCTTTTTAAATCTGTGTGATATGTTTCTTGTATTTAAACTCCATTGCGTTCAGCCTTCCAATGCAGACTCTTGTTACGGACCTCAGATAAAGTGACCAGTCATGATCCTGTGTCCTATCCTTGGTGCCCACCAGCCAAAGTACTTGAGAATGTGTTTCCAATTTGTTTTTGAAGCAAATCTTGCACTAGTTTCATAGGAATGTACTTCATCATTCCATTAACTTCCAGTAACCTACTATAACATATTGCACACAATTCAATATCATCTACTTATGAAAACATTCTCAAAGTACTTCCTCTGCAGGTCAAGGATGGGATCAGGCAGGTTCATCACTGTTTCCATTACAGAATATTGCACATATTTTACACAGATAGACATTGTGACTGATAAAGACAAACATACAAAATGCAAGACACGTAAGCAGTTGTGCACAGTTAGCTATTGTTAAAAGCTCATTGATTTGACAATGTGATGTTTTCAAAGGGTGAACCATCTTGGAGGCAACGTTCTTCTCCAAAGGCTTTCCACAGGAATATTGTTAATCTGAGGTGTCACTATATGGATTTTATTCTTTTGGTGTAGCTGTAATACAGCTGTAATACAAACATGCATCATCTAAACACGGTGTATTAGATTATGACTGAGGTTACTGACACAGAACTCAAGTCTACCAAATGCAAAGGCACCTGGTACAGAATAGTTCTCTCAGTCCCAACTCATTGTATTTGTACAAGCATATCACACCCTACTTAGCACCATGAGATGCTGTAAGGGTGTCAATCACATGCAGATATCATTGTGATTTCAAAGCATTAGGGGCATATTAAGACAAAACAAGTGATGTTAATTTTGCAGGTAGATAGTGAAAGGTTATTGTGGTTAAAAAAAAATACTTGATTGTGTTAATTATAAAATCCAGTCACGGCCACATATGCAGCAACTCCTTCCTGCACATGTAGCCACATTAGTATGGTAGTGACACTGGTCCCATTTCATTACCTGTCCCTCTTCCAGCCACGGGGGCCTCGTTTGCCACAGGAGCCCCCCCTGACTGGGTCACGGCGCCGCAAAGCCCCACTACTAAATCTTGAATTATATCCCGCAACGATAGGAAGGTGTCTACACTGAAAACATGAGTGTCATGGGGCTGGCTAGCCATCTCCCTGAGCTCAGAGTCCACTGCATCCTGAACTCCAACCGCAAAGACTTTCACGCCTGCCAGATGCAGCACCTGAGCTGGCACGGCCACGTCATCTTGAGAACGCCCGTCGGTTAGCACCACCACCACCTGGGCAACTCCTTCAGCAGCACGGCTGCCCGAAGCAGAGTTCATGTGTGTACGCATCAGGAAATCCAGGCCCAGGCCGGTCCGGGTGCCCCCACCGCGGTACGACAAAGCCTTGATGTGTGCCAGGACTCCCTGTGTTGTCGGGTAGCTGTTGAGCTGGAACTCAGTCGTGGGCTTGTTATTGTATTGCACGAGGGCAAATTTGAACCTGCCTCCTCCAACCTGGTGAAGCGCTTGTGTCAAGGTGTACAGAAAATGTCTGACATGCTCAAAGTTCTCCTCTCCAATACTCCAGGATGAATCCACTAGAAAGTATATATCAGCTGCCAACCCGTGTGCACAATCTTTAAAAGAGAGTGGTTGGAGGACAGAAGTGAAGACCAGTAAAACGATGCTTAACCGTGGTGCCAAACAATAATGCAGTTGCAAAAAAACAACTGAAATGTTTTCGATAGCTTGACTGCATCAATCTGCTTTGTTTGTCAAGAGTATCTGACTGGACACTCCTGACGCGTGTCCCATACTGAGATACACAGTTTAAATCCAGATTGAGAAACAAAAAAACAATAACCAGTATAATAATATCCAGTTTAGCAACAGTGTACATTAGAGGTAAATATCTGTGTTACTTTATTGATATGAGTGTGTTGTGTTTTTTATTACGATGTCATGAACACAAAAGCTCAATTTCCTTCAGATGTAGATTAAATAATTTAAGGAGAGCAAAACATGAAAATACACCTCACTGAACAATGCTGAAAACCGGACAAAAAGTGTTTTCCAAACAGATCGATCATCTGCAAAAATGAGCACACCCTGCAGCCTGCAGCTGAGAGTGATTTGGTTCAACTTACCTTCCTGAGCATCAAGGTTAGGGAGGAGTCCTGCGAACAGGACGCCCAGGAGGGCGCACAGCGGTAACAACCGGTGCCGCCTCATCTTCTACCACCGAAACAGCAAAGGGGTCACCTGTAAAACCAGAAACAGACATGTAGGTGAACCAGCAGCGCCTGCTTTAAGTCGTGTTAAGTCTTTGTCTTACTGTCTATTGCTGCAGCACCTCTATTCACCCTCTGTCTGAACCCTCCATTTTATTACTTGTCTCACAGAAACCTCACTTTCTACAACATTGGAGGAGCAAATGTAAAATGTAAGTAAAGTAAAATGTTCTCACTGTGTGTTAACACAGTATACATTGTATACTCCAGTACAAGCTAGGCCTCCTCTAAGGTTTTCAATGTCCTGTTTTTCCCTATTTTTCCTGCTAAATATATCACATAATATTACATAAGCTCGTCTCATTGGCCAAGAGTGCAACATTTAATCTTCGACATGACACAGAAGAGAAAAATACGCCTCCTGTCAGCCTTTATCAGCGTGCGCCAGAATATCAGATATCCTCGTTGCTTCTGCTGCTGAGGCGTCACCATGTTCCACTTACGTAACACTGGGATGAGCATTTTTTCATTTTTCACATGAGGCAGTAGCAAACTTAAAAAAAAAAAAAAAAAAACTGGCATAGTATCTGGTTTTTAAATGCAGCTATGTTTCAATAAAACTTTAAATTGAATCAGCATCACTTTTCTAACCTTTTGCTTCTGTAAGTGAGGGAGCTGCTGTGTGCGCTGGTATCAGTAGCAAGACCTGCAGAGTGGTAATGATCAAAACCACCTGTTAAAACTGCCAGCCAATGTGCTTTAGCAATTGACTCTGCTTGGCAAGGACTGTATTTTCCAACTCACAAAATAATGTGTTCTCAGGAGGGGTGTTGGACTGGAAAGTCCGGTTCCACAGCAGGGGTGTGTGTTTTCTATTTAGTCAGATTTTCCCCCATTGTGATTTTAAGAAATGTCACAGGAAATTGAAGAAAGGTCACCATCGCTGACCTTTAAGATCTAGCTCACAGGGAAGACAGTGTGCATAGTATATCAACAGTAAGTATGTGCGGTTGAATGGAGAAAGATATGCACTTCAAGCAGGTTTCAGACACAGGGGTCCGTCAATCCTTTGCTATCAATAAATAATGTCTGAACCACAGAGACACTTGTTTGTTCTCCTATTGAGGGGCTTAAATGTCCTCATCACACTTTTATACTTGTGAGGACTCTTTTCTACATTATCCCTTCCATGTGTTCTTAAAGTCACACATGAAAGGTATACGTCAGCACCCAACACAACCAGTTACTGTAGAGAGAAGCTAATGTTCCTGTTCTTATAAACGCATGGAGCATCGTCGAGGTGAGTGAGGAGGTTGGCCTGCCGGGTGTGTGAAGCCAGTTTTGTTAAAAGACAAGTAAGTCACAAATGTTATAACTCTATCTGTTATACGGCTTCCAATGCACACGGTCTGTCCAAAGATTTTAACACAGTCGAGGTAAAAGAAAACTTCGAGATGGATACAAACGGCTTAAAGAGTTTCCACCATGGGGGGGCTGAGCTCAGCCTCACAGAGGAGATGACATCCTCGGACATCTGGTGAGAGCTAAGGGTCGAAGCGAGCCAGCTAAGGTTCTGATTCTGATTAAGAGGCTTCCTCAGCACCTCCCTTTGGAGGTTTTCTGGGCACAACCAACTTGCTGGAGGGATTACATAACTCATCTGGCCTAGGAAACCTCTGGCGAAAGCATTCTTGGTGAAAGGGACGTTTGGAAAACCCTGCTTAGCCTCCTGCCGCTGCAACCAGACCCCAGAATAGTGAATGGATGGATGGATGGATGGATGGATGGATGGATGGATGGATGGATGGATGAAGGAGACCTTAGGAACAAATGGACTTCAGGCTGACTCACTTACTCAGAAGGTGTAACTATATCCTCAATCTAAACCAAGTCTCAAACCTCATATAGCCCTTTGAGAACTGAAGGCTCCCCTCAATTTCCTCACTCTCTCTGTATGAAATTCACAATAATGGACAACCGAGGGAACAGCCACACATAACCTATTCAACTTTCAGACCACCCAGCGGTAATAAAATAGATCCAAAATGACACACGAGCAGCCAGAGCAGGACCACACAAGCAATTATTGGAAAAGGGGAAAAAAAGTCCATTTCAACAGCAACACTGTGATCTGAGAACAACAAATGGCACCCAAATACCCTCAACTTCCCACCTACCACTCTGCAATTAGGAACAATTTTCACTTGTACAGAGAAAGAATTAACAAAAAGAAATAAAAATGACCTGAGATGGCGCACACAGCCAGTAACCAGGAGAGTCTTTAAGCTAAGTGGAGTCACCATTAAACTAATGATGGAGTGAAGGTAGAAAACTTGTGGAGTCGCAGAGTCTTTAACAGCCTCTGTGCCTGCTGACACACACACACACACAATAAAAGCTAAGCATTAAGGGCAGCTTTAATGTGCACTGTAAGTAAAGTGGTGTGTTGGTAATTAGAGATTTACTACTTTAATGACAGCAGAAGAGGGAGAACTTCTTCTAGAATGTGCAACACGTTTGCATTTTCCAGTGCCAGACAATCTAAACAATGTTGTGTTTTCTTCATCCAGCGAGTTTTTATGATGACGGAGGAATGTCCTTGATGGAGACTGAGGCTGTGAATTAATAATGCCCTCTGGTGGAGGAAGTAGGTACAACATGAAAGGCAATAGATCCAGATTTATCTACAAGTGCAGCATGAAATTGTTAATTTCGGGCTGTTCATCTGGCGTTTATTAGATGGAAAAGGGAATAAATCACGAGGGTTATGCAACACAGAGAAGATGCCGGTGTGTTTGTGTTTGAGTGTTTGTGTGTGCGATAATCTGACTTGTGAGGCTGTAAAATGACGTGAATGCAAAATGTACTCTATTATTTTGTGCTTCTCTGATTCTCTGTTTAACCACTGAGCAGTTGTGGGTTCAGGTTCTTGCTCAGATGGATCCGGCAGGTCCAGGAATCCAACTGGCAACCCTCTAGTCATTAGAATGCTTCCCTAAACTTTAGGTTACTTCCATCAGCTCCCTGGAGAAAAACCTCAACAATCATATGAATACAACAAAATGTATTTGGGCACATAGATCCTTTTTTTCCATTCAAGTGGTTTTGATTGCTAATTGAGCTTCAAACTGCAGCAATTAAGAACAATATTGTAGAAACGAAGCAGAACCAATCACACTGAAGTGACTTCTGTTGACCTGAACGCTCTGATCTTGACTAAATGTGCACTTCAGTCCTTTTTAAATCAAATGATTTTTCTTCTTGCTGTGGAGTGAAAGAGACCCTTTCACGAGTTATAGGAAACTGTGGGTCAGCTCGGCTTGAATCAACGCCACAATACACAGCGATAATTAATTATAAACACATGGCTGTCGTACTTCGTGCAGAGCTGCAGCGAGTTTCTCTTGTTTGAGTCACCGTATTTAGACTGAGCTGGGTCCACTGTTTATGCAGACCGCTTTGCAGATGAGAATGATGAATTGGTCGGGGAATAAAAAATGAACAGTGTATTTCTGGTCACTTATTTAGACACTGACCAGACAAAACTTAACAAATAACTGCAGGAATGTTGGTTTCTGGACTGGAGCTACTGGACAGCTGTAGATTTGTCCATAAGTGCTCAGGCCTGGGTGGGGTCATTCTATAGGGTCCTACAGGATGGTGATAATTACACAACATAATGATCTTTTCCTCATAAAACAAACATGTAAAGTGCTTTGAGAATATGTTTCAGGAACATTTAGAAAGTCTCCTTCGACCAGAACTCCCACTCGCAGTGAGAAATGTTAATCCCCGCTGTCACCGTCCAGATTTAGGGCCCAAATCACCAAGTTCCCTCACTTCAAGGAAATCGAAGCTATCTTGGACACTGCAACAGATGTTTGTGCTCTCCACTCATGGTCATGTGATTTCAGGTCACTCAAAAGCCATTTCTCTGCAGAGTTTGCCAGGCCTGACCAGTGTGTCAACACTCTGGGTTCCCCTCACCGCCACAGAGGAAAACATAGTAGCACAGCGGAGTCCTGTTTTCACTGATATGAGCAGCCAAAACAATGGCAGCATGGGGTTGAAGAGGGAAGATAAAAAGAATGTAAAATACACAGCTTCCAAATCACTTTAATACCTTAAAACTGCCTTAATAATTCGGATTGAACGGAACTCTAAAACGAGCTGTAAATCACACACATGGCCGACATGTTGTTCACTACTTTTACAGACACGCAGCAACACTAGCATTTATTTGGACTTTGTTTATGGCAACCATTTGGCCTCCACTAACTCCTGAGGACACATCTGCCTCTGTAGCTGCTAAATGCTCCACCATGTTCACCAGCTAGTGTCTGACTGTGTCTGTCTGCTGTTTGGTACTGATGATGTCATTGGGTGTACTAATTGATCATTATCTGAGATTAAAGAGAGCAATTATACTGAACCAAAACCATAAACTTGCCCAAAAAAATCAAACGAATGAGCTAAAAGATGCAACAGGACTGTTTTAATAAAGATCAACTGCTGAGCTTGTTAAAATTAAATTACTAGATAAATGCAATTCTAATCTGTCACAGTTACTCGGGTACACATGTAATCAGATTACAGTTATTAATCTGGAGTTTGTGGATTCCTTTTATTCCGGTCAGCAAACTAGTGAGCCAGTTTGAGCACATCACCACTCGTTTACCGATAGAAATCAATGCACATTGCTCGCATTGATGAAACTGGTTGATTTGATTGATTGATTCATGTGTTCAACATGTAATTCGACTCTATATATTGTGTCAGTTTCCATCCAGAAGGCTAGATATTGATTTTTTCTTTTTAAAGTATTTGATAGAAAAGTAATAAAAAGTAATTGCATGTAATAAGTTACATGACTTTGATGAAGGGATTAAAATATTTAGATTATGATTGAAGAAGTATTGACTAGTGCTTTGATATTTTTAAATCAAACATAAGAAATAAGGGACAATATAAATTGTAAATAGCTTTTAATTTGCTCACCAATTAATTTTCTTACGTAACGCTGGAAGCTCTTTGGTATGAACTTCCTTTAAACATCACTGAATGCCAAATCATCTGCACCAAATCTGCAGTCTGGAATCCTCAATGAACTCAGTCACTCATTTTTAAAAGCTGTTCCTCTTTCTGGACAAACCTGTGTGATGAGCACCTTAAGAATTGAGTTTTTATTCAGAGAGGACTGAAACAATGACAATCACACATAGTTCGATCTGTGTGCTGCTCTCTGCTGATTCCAGATCGCTGCCCCTCGGTGAGATCCATGTGATTTTGTGTCTTTCTTGCTACCGAGCTGCTCTCACAGCAGTCGACCTGTCAGCATGTTTCTTTTTCCTCCTGCTGAGTCACCACTTAATCGTGTGTTATCCGGTCGCCACCATAAAGTGACGTGCTTCACAGAGTATAGCAGCAGAAGTAATGTGCAGTTTACATTATACAGTGAGCGGACGGTACAGCTCTGACACTGTATATAGCAGTAGATCCTGCTCAGGGGGGGATTATTTATAGTTTACGGTGTCACTTTGCGTCTTCAGAGCAGGACAGACGCTGCAACGTGCCCGCGAGCACTCTGAAGCACGTTTGCAGCTGGACCCCACACACTCATTTATAGCAAAGACCACACAAACACGCACACATAAACACACTCAGACAAGCTTACAGTGCAGAGCAGCACAAAAATCCATCGGTGTCAGACAGATAGCGCTGTTATTTACTGCATTTTTGAGCTAACTACGCCACCAGACCTCCCCACAAACCAAAGTTACCTAAAAGGAGGATTTCAGTTCATGCAGAGCAGCTTTTCTTAGGTGACAATGAACTGAAGATACAAGACAGAGAAGCTTGACTTCACAATGAAACATCAAGATGCATTTCTGACACACAACAGGTTTAAACAAAACTAGAAAAGTGGCTGCAAACAAAGCCAAAAATTCCTTCAGTGTTATATTAACAGTGGACAAAAGGACTACTTGTACTTGTGTCCAGCATCTTTAAATGTCCAGACCTGCAACTTCACTGTTCTGGTTCACCACTCAGCCCTCTCATCAATATGCAACATGCAACCAAAAACTGAAAATATAAATAAAAACACCATTCAGCAGCATAGTGCAGCATTTTGCAGTTTAAGAGATTAATATTTACTTCAGGAGTTAGTAGAGACTCACACAGAGCTGAAAGGAGAGTGAATATCAGGCATAGATTCACAGAATCATGCATCTAAATGAATTCTAATGCAGAGTCATTTTTTTGTTTCCACTGCCCCCGAGTGGCCAATAAATCAGACCTAACTCAAAATCAAATCCAGACCTGACCCATACACACTGAACAAACACTGGAACATCGCACCGATGCATTCTCCGTACACTGAATTAAAAATGTAACTACTCTGCATGAGTGATTATATTAAAACACCTAAAACTGTCATCATCAGTCCTTAAAGACGTCAGAGTTAACCCCTCCGACTTGCAGATGCTGTTTTGTTTAAATTATGTAATTTACTATAAAAAGTGTCACAAGTCCAGCTAACACACACAAACATACACACACAGATGAAACCACACAGTTTATATTTAGTAACTGGAATTCATCCAAAAATGCAAACCACAAGTTTTGCCTCTGGGCCTAATTGATCATACAGTCGAACACTTTATTACAGACTGAACTCTTGTACATATCAATTACACTGTCAGCAGCACTTATTGGAGGCAATATGCATAAATCAGGGCTGAGAGATCAGTTAAAATAGATAAGTGAAGGCACGAGGGACGTGAGTCATTTCTACTGATGCAGCTCCTGAGGGCGAGACAACTCTACACTGCCACTTACTGGCAAATGCGCGAGGGAACTTGTACGTACAGTGTGTCTGACTTTGCCTCCACATGTATGAATCAATCTGTGTGGAGCTGCACGGCCCGACCCGCCCTTCAGCTGGAGGGATGCTGATGTGACATGTGTGGTGCAGATGAGAAGGAGGATCGATGATGACTTTAAAAGAGGGAGTGGGGGGCGGCAGGTTGTGGGTTGGCAGTTCCACGCAGCTGGAGCGTATTAGCTCGTCTGACACCTAGCAGATGTGTGTTCGAGCACACATGGCCAATGTAAGCCTGCAAGGTTAGGCCTGAGCTCAAGCGCTGAAGTCTGTAAGATCATATAGTAAGGTGAGGTCATCGCTAAGATCTATTTTTTCCTCAGTCTGGTAGTAAATCAATCAATCGACACCTCGGAATGACCACGAAAGGGACAAAGATGACAGAAAATTGATGCCATCACCGCCCACAAACCTCGCTAATCAACACAAAGTGTTACAGAGATACTCCTGATTTAAATCTGTTGTAATTAAAGGTTGCAGCTTCCATTAAAAGGGAACATTGGAGCAGCAGCAGCTCACTGAGACGAGAGACCTTTCTGAGAAATGTTCCAACCTCCCAGACATCTGTGCTGCATCATGGAAAAAGTCTAAAAGCTGGAGAGAGTGGAGCAGTCATAAAACACACTGATTTATACTGTATATTTAAAAAGTCCTTTGTTATTAAGAATCGTCCTGATGAAGCCCTGCCAATAAGATTTTTAAATATAAGCCTCCAAAGGGGAGCTGCAGCATCGTCACAACGCAGCTAGTAAATTATGTGAAAAAGCACATAAAACCAAATCTGGAGCGCGCACAAAGTTTCCTCCTGCTTTTGAACGACGACCAACCTCTTCCTGCCTGTGTCATAGCAACGGGTGACATGCAAACATAAAAATACGTGGAAGCAGTAGCTCATGAGACGTATTCATGACAAATGTCCAATTTAACGTCATTAGTTGTGACTTGGAAGGATAAACTAACTTCATTTCCCCGTCAATCCCACATCGCTCACAGTGAAACACTGCAGTAAAGACGCTGAATTCCTCTGTCTTTACTTGGACGGCCTTGGAGGGAGAAGTGGAAGATTAACAGCTCACACCTGGTCCACTAAACCCTGCAGTCTACCACCACCACCACCCACTCCACCTCCTCAGTCCAATGGACCGAACCCCTCTCTGGTTCTCCTGGTTCATCTGGCCACAAGTGTGGAAAACACTTTCTTCACACTTTTCCACTCCTGTACTAGTTTCATAGAGGGTGTGGTTTTGAGGCTACTGCTGCAGTGGAAACATCTTCCCATCCAACTACTCCTCTCCACAGCTCACATGTGGGTGTGGAGATATTAAACATTTGGATTTGACTGTACCATTACTAACAAATTCCCTGTTTATCGTAATTGAATAAGCGATTCCAGAATACTAACGTGCAGAAGAATTAGCTCTTGAAAGACGATCAGTGACGTTTTCTTTTAGATAAGACACAGCTTTCCAAGCAGGTTTTGATATGAGAGTTAAATACGGTCTTTTCCATATCTGCTGTTTTTTGATGATCACATAAAAACGGCATTCTAGCACACAAAGTGCTTCACAAACCACCAATCAGTTACTCTGCGCAAAGCAGCTGGTTCACAGCCGTAACGCTGATCTGAGGTGACAGCTTGACACTTCAGAGCAATTTAGGGATTTTACATTTTTCCCTCACCACAGTTACTTAACACCTGTGCAGTAAATTAAACTTTGCACACACCGAGAATGTCAAACAGAAGGGCAGCAATTTAAGACGGAGAGATAGCGAGCATGCACGCCCCTCTCCACTCACATGGAGCGTACATAACATTGCTGAGGTCTCCTTCCTCTCCCTAACTGCGGCTCACCTCTTGCCCTTGCAGCACTCTCACCACTAAAGTATAGGTTGCAGCCATGCTGCTAAACGCATGCTGTCTGATATTTATGAGCTATACGCCAAAAACTCTGCGCAACCTTGTGATTATGACACTCATCATGTCGTGAGCAGAAGTTACTCTAAGGTCAGTGCATTATTTTTAACACACGGTGCAAACAAGGTGAATCCTTGAAGGAGTAAAAACTGAGAAATGGAGCAAGTACACATCTGTAAGAAGAAAGCAGAAACCTCTTTTTGCAAGAAGTAGAAGGTTTCGAACTTACCCTTAGCTGAAGTAGCTGTACTCCACTGTTTTAGTTTTTGAAGAAAAAAAGAAATTCAGTTATGTAAATTGACTGCAAGCTGGACTTATGGTCATTATCCTCCTGGTAAATTCCCCTTGCTGGCTTTTCCAGCACCTTCCAAGAGGAAGGCTGCCGTGCAAAGCAGTGATAAAGGTCACTGATGAGAGATGAGCAGAAAGAGGGGTCCTGAGTGAAGGGGGGAAACGGCTGAGAGAGAAAGAGACAGACACCCGCCCGGTCTCAAACCAGAGGAGCTGTGGTGCTGAGTTCAAGGCTGGGATGGGACAAACTTCCAAACTCCTGGAGTTCTGCCACCTCTCTCTTCCTCCTCCCACTTCTCTAAAGAAAGGGAAAAAAGAGAAAAGAGGAGGGAGAGCGGGGGGGGGGGGAGAAAAGACGTAAATGAAAACCAGACACATAGCCCTGTTTGGTCTGGACGTGAGCAGTGGGGAGGATGATGTCACAAATCCGGAGCGGGATTTTCTCCTTACCTTTTCCTACGTGTTGCCATTTCTCCATCTACCTCTGTGGGGCCCTTTTTCTTACATGTCAGCTGGTTTGAGATCCTTTTTCTTTTTATTAAAAAAAAACAAAACAAAGAAAAATAATCGAGGAGCGGCAGAAAACCTTTTTTCCAGCCATATGGTCATATTGTGGTTGAACTAACTCGCATTTTTCTGATAAAATGATTGAGGACATGCGAGTTTGTCAGTAATGCATACTGAAACACTTTCCTATACAATGATGTATCGTCTGTCAGTCTCACTAAATCAAACACTCACAAATCAGCATCCTGGGAGCTGCTGTGAAGGAGAAGCAGTGATGTGGTGCCATGAACGTGAGCGTCCCACAACAACAACATCAAATCAGCAAACACAGCCGATGACATCACATAAGAATTCACTTTTATTACCAAATCCCTCACAGAGCTGCACATTGCTGAATATATGTGCTATTTAAAAAACGTTATATGCTTGTAGGAGATCATTAAAGACTGGAGCTGTTTGTCACACTGGGACTAAAGAAAGTATATTCAAATATTCCAGAATTGCAGCTGCATAAATCAATATTTTGATATTTACGATGGATCACATGACCGTGTAAATAAAAGACGTCACTCATAGTTAAAAACTCTTGTGGAATTATCACCTGATGCGACTGAAGGAAGCCTTTCAGCCCCTTTTAGCTCATTCTTTTGGTTTTCCCTTCTGCGACTTTGCTTTCATCAACTTTGTTTTCGGT
Organism: Sparus aurata; assembly: GCF_900880675.1. Lineage (NCBI taxonomy): Eukaryota > Metazoa > Chordata > Actinopteri > Spariformes > Sparidae > Sparus > Sparus aurata. The sequence continues at coordinate 31,919,438 of NC_044195.1, read as the reverse complement.
TCAAGTAGGATTCTGTTTTCAGTTTTAGAATAAATATATTTTTAAATCATGCTTTAGCTGGTGAACATAGTAAAGTGTTCAGCAGCTAAAGAGACATTTTAGTTTAAAGTTGGTGCAGAGCAAAAAAGAGCAAAACGAGAAATGACCATTTTGCTTTACTGCGTCTCTTTCATTGTGTCTGCTGCTCACATGTTTGCCATAATATCCTTAATAGGGTGAAAATGTGCAGCAAATAAAAGAATAATCACCTGAATATTCAAATCTCACCTGAGACTAACAGTCATTCTGTTTTTGTAACCTTGGACTGAGCCTTTTATATCTAAAGAGGGAGCAGATCCTCTTCAAGTTCGCCCACGGGTTCATTCAGGAAAGTTACTCAGTGGAGTTTGAAGCCAAAAAAGTTCAACTTCTACAGAATTGTGCACACTTGAGACTTCAGCCGGCCAGGTGACTAATTTCTGGTGAACTTGAATTAGAATAAAATAATAAAATGGTGTGACTCTTCTGGACTTTCCACAGTTATCGGACCTGAAGGAATAAAAAAAATAATAATAATGTCATCCACTGAGTCAGATTGGCTTCAGAGTCCAACACTTATACCCGCCATGTTTCTACGGTAGCCCAGAGCAGACAAACCAAACATCAAGAGAGGCTCTTTGTGTTTTCAGTGGCCACACTGCTCGAGGCCATTAAATCCTACACACTGGACCTTTAAACATGTCAGCTTATTATTTTGAACTTCTACATTATTTTGAACTGACAGTGTTTCTTTTGACTGCTGTTATTGTCCAATCATATGTTTGTATACTTTGTATAAATAATATCCTCCTCTATCAACAGTGTGCAGTCTAAATCATTAGTATAGAGCAGTATGGAAGGCTGTGAAATAAATACAGCTCGCTGCACAATACACTGACCTCAACAGGAAAGAAACCTCAGCAGCTCTATTAATTAAAGGAGGACGGCTGCTGTATTTTTCTACCACTGAGCTAAAACAGACTCGTGCTCCCAGAGGACAGTGTGCTGTGAAATTAACTCAGTTATATCCATGCAAATTAAAGTTAAAAGCTGAAGTAAGTGAATAACGGTTAATCTCTGATGCCTGACTGAACTATCTGCATCTCTACTGTATGTCTTTAGTCATCAAATGCAGGACAACAGAGTCCTGCTCGCACCATATGGAAGTATTTATAACACTGGCCAATCGCATCCATGTTCTGTTGTCTGTAGGTCATTACTCACGCCACCAATATTTCCTGCAAAGCGGGGCGCTGTTATGATGGTGCTAGGCAACCGCTGGTGTAATACTCATTGAGTAACAAGCTGTTGCATGTTCTGAGAGAACAAGATCTGATAAGCAGACGATTCAACCCCAAAAATGATGAACAATGATGCTTTTTTCTTGAACAGAACTCGGTCACTATATTTTTGGGATTCATTTGTGCTTTTTTTAGGCGTTCGTCTGCAGAATGATCAAAGCACGAGGCCGACTGATCGACCCGATCCAAATATTCCCTCATCGCTCAGGAAACATGTCTTACATACGTTCCCTTGTGAGCGAGCTCTAACCCGACACAGACCCTTCAAAATTAAAACCTTTCGCGGTCGCAGTGTCACAAGGACTAATAATGAGATTGTTGTGTGTTGTTAGCGTCACGCTCGCAGCTTCAAACGATTGCCTGAGATGTCGAAGCGGGGCAGAGCTTGACATCTGTGTTGAGGTGATTCTTCGATGCACACCACCAAGGTGACTTCATGGGGGTGGATGAAAGTACAGATTGTTTTCTTGCGATGCCCTGACTCGTGTGTCTCTCATTAATAACTGCCAGCTTTCATAATACAGACAGGTAATCGACACAAGACAGAATCATTCAACTTTTACACTTACGAAACTTGAACTACTGGACGCTCACTTCAGCATCTCTGTGATGTTTTTGGGTGTGGCTGTAATGTGACGAGTTTGTACAGTTTGTGGAAATTATGAAAAGCAAAGGAAATGTGTCCTGAAGCGCTATAAAACAGAGAACACACTCTCAGTGTTTATTCTATTCTCAAATAAAAGCAGGAGACTCCCCTCCACATAACTGGAGTATTCTTGAAGTTGCTTTCCTCGCCTGTGAAGACGTTACCATTAGGAACAAACTGTTCACCGGCCAGCTTCAGGGGAAAAAGGCATGTGTTGATTCCACCAACACACTTATTTCCATTGGAGCATAAGCAAATAAATGGGTGGAGATGCTTGGCCTTACCTCACTTCACCCGTGTCTGATGAGGAAAGTATTAATACTCCACAGCAACGGTAAATGTTCAACAGAAGGAGGTGAAAATAGGCGAGGATAACATTAAGCAGTCATCATTTTTAACTCTTCAGCCATAATCCAGCTCAAGACTAAAGTGGGTTGTTAAAGGTTGTTTCCTCCTGATCAGAGCCGGATTGAGATCTTTTGACATCACCTTTGACAGGTGTGGAACACAAGTAACTACAAGACAAATAGACCGTCGTTCTAAAAAACACAATCCAATGAATAAAGATTTTCTGATTCAAACCGGCAACTGACATTGTAATGTGTAATGGCTGTGGACACCATCCTCATATGGATTGGGTCGTTTTTACAACACCATCCGGTCTGCAAATGGGCTCCATTTATCCCCTCAGATATATGTTGGATTACACAGGAAGTGTGCAACCAAAACAGGAAGAGGCATTGTTTAACCCGGTCGCTATCCTCAGGTTAAAGGGGAACAACTGGAACAACTGGAATAACTGGAAATGTCAAATTTTTCAGGATCAAATTGGGATTCTTATGGTATTTTTTGATTCGCTCAGGCTGCTAACGGTAGCTAAGTTGCTGATGCTTTCTTTGCGACCATTTGGCTAACAGTATTACAACAGAGAAATGCTAGCAGGGAGGAAGGCTAAAAGGTTTCTACTTTAAGTTGAGGTGAGGAAAGTAATAAACACTTGTTAGTAAGTTCTTAAACTAAACGACCAACTTAATAACACTGTGGATTGTTTGGTAACAGTGGTGTGCACAAGGGGGGGCAGGGTGGGCAGTTGCCCCCGCTCGTGGCCCAATTGTTGAAAAACACGTGCTAAAGTGCCCTCCTGGGATCCAAAATGCATACTAAAGTGCCCTCCTGGGATCCAAAATGCATACTAAAGTGCTCTCCTGGGAGCCAAAACGTGTGCTAAAGTGCTCTCCTGGGATCCAAAATGTACGCTAAAGTGCCCTCTTGGGAGCCAAAACGCGCACTAAAGTGCCATCTTGGTTGGCAAAACACACTAAACTGCCCCCTTGGCTGGTTAAAACATGATAAACGGCCCTCTTGGGTGGCAAAAATGCACACTAAAGTGCCTTCTTGGAAGCCAAAACGTGCGCTAAAGTGCCCTTGTTTTCGCCCCTGCCCTTCAAAAAGTCTGTGCATGCCACTGTTTTGTAATATGGTTTCGAAAAACAGTTAAAGGCCTTGCAGCTTACAAATAGTCAGTTCAGAGATAAAGATAAGACTCCTGTAATCTGAGATCCACATGGCAACAGGAGTGAATAAAAGTCAGCATGTGATGAAAAAAACTGAGAAATGTGTGCACGCCGCCCTCCAGCAGGAACGAGTTAACGGAGTTCAGTATCAGAGGTCAGATGCCACATATTCCGCTTTACACTTGGCCAGGTTCAAAAGTACGGCAGAGCTCTAGAGAATTTAAATGAAAGCCAGCGACGTGAGTGGTGAGGTGGTCTGCTTCTCCTTCAGAGCCGGATCATACGAGCACTTACAGTCCAGGTCCTGATGGGGTGACGGTGCGAGCATGTGGCGCACGAGCAGCAGCTCCGTCTGTAGGTCTGTTTCACTTCTACAGAACAGTCTGTAATAATCATTATAATGGTGTGTTGTGTTTGACAAAACACCAGAAACACGAACGGATGAAACGCAAAGTCATAATCATCATAGTCAGATCTTTTCTCTGGCTGTTCGTGGTATAATACCGACTGGCCCATGTGCTGTACTTTCCACCGTCTCAATGACTTTGACTCAGTAACACCCAGTGACTCATAAAAATATGAAACAAGCATATTTTTTGGATCTGCGACCTCTTCAAGTTCACCGTGCAGCACAGTGATTTGTGCTTTCAGCAGGTGGCCGCATCCAGAAACCGAGCTACTGTTCATTTCCTGAAGGGGGATATAGCGATCACATCTGGCCGTACGAGCCGAGGCATCAGTCTAAATATGGAACTTATCTAAAGACAATTCTGTTGAGCCCCGACTTGAATGAGTGGTCAGATTATAGGCTTCATCCGCTGGAGTGAAATGCTGAGTAATCACTCCTGCTTTCCTTGACAGGGTGACGGAGGCCAAGCTGGTACTTAGGAAGCCTTTTGTTGTTGGAGGGGCAATTTGAGCGCGGCGTTAGAGCAGTAATCTCCCCTCACAGGGTTTTTGTATGTTTTTTCTACATATATAAACAGATTATTATAGACTTTCACACTGTAAGGTCACAAAGGCAGAGCTGAGAGAAGCAGGACAAACTTGTAAAGTGGCTAAATGAAAAAGTGTATTAATTACATTTAACCTCGCAGATTTGTGCCATTGTTGCTGATCTCTAGTGGCGTACACAGACTTTTTGAAGGGCAGGGGCGAAAAGAAGGGCACTTTAGCGCACGTTTTGGCTCCCTAGAGGGCACTTTAGTGCGTGTTTTGGCTCTCAAGAGGACACTTTAGCACTCATTTTGGCTCCAAAGAGGGCACTTTATTGCATGTGTTTTGGCTCCCAAGAGGGCACTTTAGTGCGTGTTTTGGCTCCCAAGAGGGCACTTTAGTGCGTGTTTTGGCTCCCAAGAGGGCACTTTAGCACGCGTTTTGGCTCCCAAGAGGGCACTTTAGCACGTGTTTTGGCTCCCAAGAGGGCACTTTAGCGCATGTTTTGGCTCCCAAGAGGGCACCTTAGCACGCGTTTTGGTTCCCAAGAGGGCAGTTTATCGCGTTTTAACCAGCCAAGGGGGCAGTTTGGCACACTTTTTTGGCTCCCAAGAAGGCACTTTAGCACGCGTTTTTCAACAATTGCAGGTTGAGGTTTCAACAAAGCACTCACGAGGATCTGGTCTTTATTGTCGACATCATGGCTTAAACTGAAATGCAAAGACCTGAGGCCAATATACCCAGGATGCATTTCTCCAGCTTTACTAGCATTAACAATTATATTCACATGAAGCTGGTTATCAACTCGATTACTGGCGACAGAGCAGGACACTTTCTGAAGAAGAGCTAACTATCAGACAAACAGAAGAGGAAGTTAAACACATGATCCAGGCGACAAGCAGCAGGAAGAGCATCTGAAAAACAATCACAGACTGTGTGAATGTGTAAATTAAAGGCTCATAATACCACCATCCATTCATTAAGCCAGGAGCAGATCTGACTAAAGTTATATTTGTGTCTCCCATGAAATAAATACGTTGCTTGGACGTATTCCTTCACTGTGTGTACAAAGAAGTGAAGCAGCTTCTTGACACTGAAAACACAGAGATAACCCTGAAGTTACCTTGATAACAAGACATCCTGTTTTAAAAGCTCCTGTTCTCTGTGAGCGCTGGAGTTTCTTTATTTTTCATTCTTGTCACCACCGTGTGTGAAGCAGAAAGAAGCTGTGAGTCAGCTGATAAGCCGGCTCTTTAGAAGTAACTGCAAACTCAACTGAGCTGGAAACACAAGTGATACAATAATAATGATATAAAAATCACAGACAATAGAGAGCTGAAGAAAATCTTTGGCTGGTATTGAAAGAAGAGATTTATTGATACTGTTTGAATTGTGTGTCAGTTTGTCAACAAATAATGAAACAAAAGATGGTGAAAATACAACATTATAAAGACGACACAGCCAACAGTGTTGTTAGTGACGATGTCTCGGTGAATGTTCACCAAAACCTTCTTTAGCTTCTTTTTCTGTGATGAGTTGGCTCCATGTTGGTGTTGGTGACGTGTGTTGAGCGAGATTATGTAGTTCACTGACGATTTAACACAAAACTTCATGATATTTTACTTTAATTACAGCAAACTGCAACTTTCTTGACTTGGAAAGTTACCTTTTAAATTGACAAACATTATATGTGTAGTTCATGACACAAGTTATTTGTCGCTCCACATTAAACTGTTGAATCATCTCTGTACTCTTGTAGTTGTCGGAGTTTCGTATGAGGGATTTGTGGACTAATATTTTACAACCTAACTTCTAAGATTGTGTTTATGTGCTGCTGATTCTGAAGACATGAGGCAAATTATCGAGCCAAAAGCTTCCAGCTTTCCAGACACAAACCAGATAATCAGCATATTTCTCTTATCAAGACTTTCCACAGAGATGGAGACATTTACCAGTCAGTGAGAAAACCCCCTACACTTTATCTAACATGGGCACAATGTAATCAGCTGATTAGTCACAGAAAATAAACCCAAACTTCCTGACACGCGACACGCCCGAATAACCAAAATACACATCGAACATCTCGTCTGCACTTAATCCAGTTTATGTTAAGCTGACAGGACGTGTGAACCCACAAGTCAAATCAAAAGGTAGAATCAGTTTCAAAAGCAAGAATCAGGAATAAAAACGCTGATTTGAAGACTTTCATAGATACATTTCTGGAACAGATGCAACAAAAACATGGAATGAATGTTGCTTGATGTGCTTCCCGCGCTGTGTCGAGCAGCAGCCAGCAACAGTTGCTTCCCTCGGGATAAATAAAGCTTCTTGAATCTTGAATCTTGAATCTTGAAACTGATCTTCTGTATGAGCTGACATATAAACACATTTCATCAGTTCACCTCATTTAGGATGAACATCACGGACACAGCAGAAACTCAAACATCTCTCACTAAGTTCACTCTGATGCTTTGATCTCCATTAGGCAGGAGATGCAGAACTGGACGCAGCTCTTAACTCTGACGGATGCACCAGATGTGCACCAGTGTGTGTGTGTGTGTGTGTGTGTGTGTGTGTGTGTGTGTGTGTTCAGGTGTTGAAACAAACTGCTTGCAGATGACATTGTAGGCAGAGCAGAGTGGGGATTGAGAGCGGAAGGCAGCGGAGGGGAAGCACACTCGTCCTCCGTGAGTTAGGAAACAGAAACTCGTCTCTCCCGTCACATTTCTTAAAAACCTTTCACAGTCTGCAGCGTTTCTTTCTCTCTGTAAATGTCATTTGTGCTTGAGAGTGCCATATTTGTGTTTGTGTCCAGGCTGCACTAGAGCATAAGAGTGTTTTGCTCTCCTTGTGTAAACCAATTTGGGTTTTAGGCCGTTAAAACAACAACATTTTTGTCAAGTGAGGTCATCCTGGCCAGACGGCGAGTGCTGGCTGCGCCTTAGGATTTGAAATAGATTTATCGAGGGTCAACAGGAGCATTCTTTCATTGATACAAATCTCACCGAAAACGTTCGTTAATATACCACCAGAATACTTTAATAGTTTGAATGTGATCTGATGTGCAGTGATGGGAGACGTAAGGTGGAGAGTTTCTGTATAACAATGATGGATTCAGCCAAGATCGCACCCAGGAATTTCTTTTAAATCAAACTCCAGCCATGTTTTCTTCCTGTAAAACGACATCATGCCATCAGCCCATCAATCAGTCCTTTACTTCAAGCGGAGAGCGAGAAGCACACAGCTAACATGTCATTTCCTCACTGATTACACGCTTTATTCTCCGTTTTGGGTGAAACGGGATCAATGCTTTATGATGACAATGTTTTCAGTTTTTCTCTTTTTTTTTCCCAGCATGTCCTCTGGCTGCTCTGCCTGAACTCCGGGTGATTTAAAGACCTTCCTGATGAACAGATGGCGGTGCTTGTTGCCAACGTAACCGCTAACAGAGGCTAACTGTACCAGGCCCAGAGAGAACACGGCCAGTGTCGGGACCAGACGCACCTCCGGCCAACAGCGACTGGCATGATGACAGGGAATCAAGTTCTGCAGTCGTTAACTGAGTTTAGCTGCTGTTAGAAGATAACCACTTGCTTGTTTATTCATGCAGCTAATGTTGGCGGTCCTATCAGCTGACTGACATTAGGCCCTGGGTTTACTCTTGGCAGGAAAACCACCTTGATACTGTGCTGGACTTGACTGCTACTTGAAATCTAGCTGACATCTAGCGAGCATTTTAGGTGCTGGTAGCTGGATTTTGCTGCCTCTGGACCGAGCCAGGCTTCATGTTTCCTCCTGTTTCCCATCTTTGCAATGAGATAGTCCAATCAGCTGCTGGCGATATAATTCTGTAATCTAACTCTCAGTAATAAATTCAAGCGTTGCAGGTGGAAAACGAGTGATATAGAGTAAGAAAATAACTGCGTGTGCGACTCATCTCTCCGCAGCTGATCTGCTTTTTTATATCTTATCTCGTCACAGAGTAGAAAACACGCCAGTTCTGCAACATACCGGGACAATCCAACACCATATTTTTGCTGGAAAAACAGAATATATCACATGTGCCGAACTAATAAGAAAGAACAGATAACTGAAAATGTATTGCAGACATTGTTTCAAACCAAGTTTATAAAGTTTCCCTTAACTCAGCAATCCATGAAGCTGTGATTCCTCCGGGGAGTCTGGGGCTGATTTGCAGCCGCCTGAAAATACGTACAGAAGAGAAAAGATCTGATCTCAACTGCGATAACGAGAACTAATTAAAAACACAGGGTTCGTACGGGTGCTTGAAATCATTGAAAGTGCTTGAATTTCAATGTTGTGTTTTCAAGGTCTGAAAAGTGCTTGGATTTTAGTTTAAGTGCTTGAAAGTGCTTGACATTATAACTCTGTGTCTTTCACAAAATTGGGATCAGACTGGATAATTAATTTCTGAAATTTTTGCTATTATGAAATATAATTTTAGATGTTTACAGCACAATACAATGTACATAATTGTGATAAAAAGTGAAGAAAAAAATCACAAGTATATATATTACTTTAGATACGTATTTTACCCTAGCAATAAGGTGCTGGAAAATCTTAAAAATGACCCTTAAAAGTGCTTGAAAAGTGCTTGAATTTGACCTTGAAAAATGTGTACGAACCCTGAGAACACCAGGTATGAATGCAAAGGCGAGATTAGACACAGAACCCTTTTAATACCGAGGTGTATCTGTCTGTCCTTGCTGCTCTGGTTGTTTTGGCGTTGCAGGTGCTGAATGATTGATCGTCAGCTGGACCGGTGTGCTCGGCTGATAAATATCTCCCTCAGGTCCGCAGCCCGTCACTCTCTGGGGGAGATTCCCGCTCTTCGGATGACCTCTCTGCAGCTGTGAATCCTTTAGTTAGTGAGATCTTCTGCTGTTGTAATTAATGAGTTGTCTTCGCTGCCAACACGTCTCGCTCCGCCCCATTTTTGTCACAGTCCTCTCTAAGCGTGGAAGCAGAAACCTGTGTGTGTGTGTGAGAGACTCCCTGTTTATGGATAAAGTTTTTTTCACTCTCTTGCGTGTGTTTGTCGGGGTTGCTAGGGGACAAACCCAGAAAAAAAAGGCCCAAAACTATTTATACAGGCCGTTTCCTCTGCAGGGATGAACCCAGCCCCTTAAATCTGCCAAAGACGTGACATTCTGTTGCAGATGAACTCATCACATTGTGCATCTGTTTAATCTCAAATCCTGCAAAACTGCACTTTATCTCTGTTTATTTGTATTTCTTCAGATCAGCAGCGATGATCGGAGAGAGACGGAGAGACTCGTGGCTTGTAGAGTTTTTCTGCTTCGTCGTCTCGAACATCTGAGGACGTTATAAACAAACAGTGAAACATGTCATTGTTACTGAGGTGGGAGGAAGGTATACAACAGTCTTTTATTTAGCTATTTCTGCTCAGTGGGAGGCTCCCACCTACCTCTGCATCTGGGCTCTGAAGTCTTTTATTTAGGCGTGTTGTTTTGTTTGTGAGATAAACAACGGCAACCATAATTGGAAAAACGTGCTGTTGGATATACGTGAGTAATCCATCATCTGCACCGAGCTGCTAATCACCCATTAACTGACTAAGTCGTAGATTAGTTTTGGTCATAAAGCGAGTTGCATGAAAGGAAAACATTATGGCTGAGAATTTAATACTAAAACACAGAAGGTTATTTATGTGATGTTGAGAAACAAAAGAGTATTTGCCGCATTGAATAATGACTTTTGCGATCAGTTTCGACACCCTCTGAGGGATCGCTACGAAATGAAGAAATTTTGAAAGACAAAATCTAAATAGGAAGCAGACAGTTCTAACAGCTGGCCAAGAAGAAGAGGGAGAAAAAAAAGAGCAAAAGCAAAAATGTTTTAGGCCCACGAGGAGTTATAAAATGGAAATGTGTTGCACACATGAGGAGCGCAGCTGCGTACCATCCGTCAGTGATCCCACTTCCTTTGATTTCCCTCACTCTTATCGGGATTAAACACTGATATGCTGGAATGAAACCAAGCAGTCCAGATGATGCACACTGGTGGACATCACAGTGACGTGGCCTCTCGGCTTCATACCTGGATCTTCATCTGGTCTGCCGTGGCTGCAGAACAGTAGCTTAAATTCAACCTTTTTTTGTGCTACTGTTGCATTGATACGCTTTTGATACTACAAAATTAGAGATTGAAATCATTCTACCTGAGCTTTGACATTATAAATCTTGTGGCACCGCTGCTCCGTCCTCAAGGAGCTCTGAGAACCACGGGTTTACAGTCATGCTAGCTGCCCTGTCAGAAGGTACGAATGCACAGCAATGCTAAGAGCTAAATGCTAACGTAAGCATGCTAACATGCTCACATTGACTGTTTAAAATACAGATGGAGCTTGTGAAGTTAAGTTCCTTAAAACCTGCAAAAAAATTTCTAACAGCCAGCAGGAAGCAACACCACTGGTTTCAAAAAGAAGTCTGATTCTATATGAGCTTATGAAAAAATTACCCTCTTTGTAGTTGATTAACGACTTCAGTGAACAGTTTTCTGAAGAGTTTTTGGTCTCATTTGCTAGCGTCAAGTCTTCCTCAATGCAGCATGATGTTTATTATAGTGAAATAGACGATTAAGCGTGTTAGCATGCTACTATACAAAATACATTTAAAGCTGATGGGAATGTCAGTCAGTTTTGTCCGTATTTGGTCACAAGTGGTGGCAGCAACCGGCATGAATTAACACATTGTTGTATTTTATATGCATTGTTATGATTTTTAAAACACATTTCCACATCCATTTAGAAATCTTACTTCAACAGCAACAGTTTAGCGTCTGATCATTCATGCAAAACACGCTGTTAACTAAAATAAAAGACTGAACTTTCATGTGTCTCTTGTCTGGGCTTTTATTTGGTCCGGACGGTTACTAATGCCGTAGAAAATGCAAGTCATCTCAATCCAAGTGTCATTACTCAATTATTTCTCTTTGAAATCCATTCACATGGCTCCACTGTATTTCTTTTTGGGGGTTTTTTTTACAAACCGCTTTGAACGAAAGAGCTCGCTAACATGGCCGGTCACATGACACGCACATATTTCCAGACTCATTTTGGGGTTTGGAAAGCCCTTCTGGAATATTCCTCTCTTAGTTTTCCCATGGCCAACCTCAAGCCCCCTGTTACACCTCCTCTTACATGACAACGGTGGAGCAACTAACCACACCTCCTTCCCACAGCACCCACTCAATCTCACTGGGAGGTAAACTAAAGAAGCAAAAAAACAGTAGTTACATTATCACGAGCAAATCCCTTTTAACTCGTCGACTACTTGAACAATTAGTGTTATCGATAGTTTCCAGGACAAACTTCTGATAACTCAAGGGAATACTTCGTTTTTAGTCTATTCTGCGAAAAAGTAGTTGCAGTTTCTTGGACTCCCTGTTCGTCCCCACAAAAGAGGCCGGGACTTGATGTCTTTCCAACACTTAACTGTTGCTGTAACTTGCTTCTGGTGTATCACATCTCCCTCTCGCTCTGCCAAGTGCAGCCACAGCCCCCCCTCCGCCCCTGGTGCTTCTCTGACTCACCAATCCGACTGAACAATGCCCACCATTGAACCCTCAATGGGTGTCTTTTAATTGACAGCTGGAATCTCTTAATGCTTTTAGCCGGTAGCCATGGCTACTCCACAATAAATTACATACGTACATATTCATGAATGAAAAATACATTTTCAGCCGGATTTAAGATGGAAACATGGTCACACTCTGTGTCATGGTCCCTTGATGTCCTGAAAAGGCCCTTCAGAGCTGCAGATGTTTAGAGGCTGACTCACTATACCGTCGCCTTTTCCACCCCGGCTCCATGAGTGGTATTTACCTTGAGAAGTTATAATTTCCATGATTTGGATAAATGAGTTGGCTTGCTCGACATCTGGGAGTATTCTTTCCTCATCAGGCTTATGGTTTTGTTCTCCCGTCTCTCTCTTAATGTCAAGCACCGTGCTGAGTCTCACACTCTGGAGGAAGCGATGAAAGGGGGGAATTAGATAAGAAGGCTTGAGTGCTGAAAAGCTCAAAACTGATAGGTATGCAAATCTGAAGCATTACGCACTTCAAAACTCAGAGTGTTTTCAACATGCAAAAACACTCCCGCTGCAAATGAAACTTAAATGGAGGCAACATGGCAGCCAGCTGTTAGCAGCTGGGCGAAGTTTGCAGCCAAACATGACTCAATTGACACAAAAAAAGGTATCTTACAATCTGCACCATGTAATCAAGAGAAGCCTTAACTATGCAGCAGGGTGCACAGTGTGGTGGAGTGTATACAGCCAAGCGTCTGACAGAGTGGAATAATGTTTAAGACTCTGGATGTTCTGCTTTACAGGTCTCACTCGGGGGAAGCAGCTGTTACGTAATGTCAGAGGCACGACAAACGCTTCAACATGGGAAGTAAAACAAACAACCACGTCGAAGGAATGCGTTGTCTTCTTCCAGAGCTGCGGCGCTGTATTTAAGAAAGGGAGAGCCGCTGCGGGATGGCGGTTTGACTGCAGGTCAAAAGGTCAGCGTCCAGTTTGGATAACTGGGACTTAAGTTGTCCTAATTGTGGTGCTTAAGTTTGTCACTGCAATCGATTATACACTCAATTTTCCATCTTCCTCATGCTTCCTCCACGCTCTGATTCTGAGTCCAGATGTGTTCTGTTGATATTAAGTTACTTCTTTACTCTCTTTTTTTGTCATCACCTTTCCTGCGTGAGCTGAAAACTGATATTATTCCAGGTGGTCTAATAGGAAATGAATTAAGCAGCTTCAAGGTCTCTGAAGGAAGCTTCCTAATGAAATACGCATTAACACCCAGACCACATGAAACACCACCTTGTTCCACCACTTTAAAGCTGCACTAAGCATGTTTTTCTTTTAAGGTAAAACACGTGACCTGCTGTGGTCGTTCACCAGGTCTCATAGCACCAGCTGTGAATCAACGCCTTACGTTAAGTATTTACATCCCTGAAGCAGCTTTCAGCTCATTGTTTTGGTCGTCTGGCCGAAGAGACCAGGATGTCTTACTGATGTTTCTCTGCGTCTTTGTTAACTCATAATAAGTTGATCTGGAGGCTGATTTCTCAGAGGTTGTCGTCGAGGATTTCTGGCTGTAAGGGGGGAAAAAAACGAACTAAAAGCTTTTAAGATAAATATCCACATTCCATGGCTTCCAAAAACTAATGAACCTGATGAATATAATGTAATACTGGCTGATTAGAAATAGGTTTCATCAAAATCCGAGGCCCACGATGTCGCCGTGATGTTTAGACCGAGCATTTCCAGCAAAGGCATGTCAGCAACATTCATTCACAGAACACTGAAAAGTGTTTTTGTGCTTCTCCAAGCTCAATTACCGTTAACTCCCTCTATTGATGACACAACAACAGAAATATCTCCCCGTCTGCAGCCGGTGCAGAAGGCTGCTGCCAGCCTGTTCACACACAGGAGATCGTATTACTCCAGTCGTTGCTACCCTTCACTGCTTGTTTGCCAATATTGGAGCTGATTTGTGCAACAAACACAGACTAATCACCAGAGATCTCCTGGCTGGGCCTCGCTGACAGGCAACTTGGAAGGAACGCTATGATGCGCACAGCTGTTGCCCCCGGTAACCCAATGCTTTTGGAGAAAGCGTTGGTGAGAACATCGAACCCTGAGGATGGTCAGTGACACCCAGTGTAAAGTGGAACATCCTTATATTTTCCCTGGTAAACTGCGTTCCCAACATAAAGCTGGTAGAAAACTGTGTTATGTCTTTCTTTGATATTCACAGACATTTTTGTAGCTGTTTGTAGTCTTTGAACATAATTGTGCCGCGCATCAGTGCTGCATTTCAAATTCAAGGCCACAGATGTCAGTCATTCCCGTCCTGCAGAAAGCTAACTGGATTCAATCAGCTGAACACGAGGGGTTGTGTGGTAGGAAACACCACACATCCTTGTTTCTGTACATTCATATACTTATGTCGACTATTGGAGAGTGTTTTCAATGTTTTAAAGCAACGCTCAAACATTTTGGGGATATATGGTTAGTTTCTAGAGATAGATGAGCAGATCGATGTCCATCTTAAATGCAATAGCAGCCTTTTATGTTAAGCATGAAGACTGGAACTGGAACATCCTCATACCTCAGTGACTGAATAGGTCAATTGGAAGTCAACAAGCCTGCCAAACGGACCACCGTAGTTCGAGAGGTGTTTTTCTGGGGACATTTCCAGCTGTTTTTGTGGCGACCAAAACCGGCTACTTTTTGCAGGAAGTCTGACCATCTCCATCCGTGATCATGGCGACTAAAACAGTGTGTTTTGTGTGCATAAAAAAACTTAAGCAGCATAAGCAGAGTACTGTGACAAGAGAGAAAAATAAAATTCAACCAAATCAAACCTAAAGAGAAACAGAAAGAAAATGTTCAGTTTCAACTTATCTTTGTTTCTCCTAGAAACATGAGCTAACATTTAGTCAGGCGACTGGTTTGACCAACGACAATCATCCCTGACCTTCGTTAATAACTTCAAAATAACTTCTTACTAATGTAACTTCAGTATTAAATGCCATATTCATTGCCATTTACTACTTTACTGCTACAAAACAGCCTGACAAAGAAAAGTCAATTGCGGATCGTGATAAGCTGCTTTCATATTCTACCCATGTGGCTGTTTTTCTGAGGACGGACTGTGTGTTTTTTTTTCCCTGAAGATAACAAAATCCTCCATCCAGAATGTCTAAAGCTCACGATGTGTGATTTATTCCTGCCGCAACAGCTAAGCTAACAGACTTCCAAATATTTAGCACTCAGATGAGAGTTGAAGATGGACGAAAGTGAGAAATGGCGTTTCCAAAAATATCAAACTAAACCTTCCTTTAGCACAGCAGAAAAGTGACACTTACAAGCTCTCAAATACTGAGTCAGTGCTGTTAATTCTGAGCAGGATACTATAAAAACCAACCAGACAAAACCAAGCAGAATTTTCTAGCAGTGAAGTCTGGGTTATGCAAGTCATCCAAACCAAACAAACTACGTCTTTTGTAGAACCCTGCCGGCGCCCCTTCTGGAACGAAGACGTCATTTTTCTGTCATTTGTCAGCAAAAATGAAATAGTCTTCTGATCCAACACCACTATGGTTAAAGTTTGGTGAGATTTAGGCACAAAAAAATGACTTGGTCAGGAAACAGTTGTGGTCGCGATTAAAAGAAACCAGCGCTGGCTGTTTGTAGGAAACATGAATCAACCAGTGGTCTCATGTGTCACAGTCCCACGTCTTCTGCTCCAGACAGATGCACAGACAAAAGAACAGACCAATTAAATTAGACTGAGGCTGCAGAAGATCCACGCTTCCTCTGTCACTTAATTCATTTTTCTGTCTTTGTCCGAATTAACACAAAAACTTTCAAGCAAGAAAAAGAGAAAGTGTGACAGCGGTAGTTTTTCCTCCATTGTATGGAACATTTGACACTCTATAAAAGAGCCATGTGTGCTGCAGCGCTTAAACTGTCTAAAATGAGCCTTTTGTCATTCAGTCCAAACAGCTTTCACATAAAAAAAAAAAAAAAAAAAAAAAGCTCTGCCTGCCAGCGATGCCCAGCTGGATGTGTGAAAGGAAACTTTTTCCAGGATGAAGCTTCCAACGCTTTGAAACAGGGGATTCCCATGAAACTGTCGACTCTATAATCCCCGTCAGAGAACACACAAAAGAAAAACCTCTTGAATGTAAATTTGATATCTCTGTTCCGGGTCCACGGACTCACATACGATGCAACGATTCAATAAAGTCAGTGACCACGACGTTACCGCCAATTAACGATGAAACCGGTCTCCACCTACCACGTTGGGAACAGCCAGATTTATGGGAAGACCAAAAATGTTTCAGGCACGCAGTTAAAAAAGAGTGAGACTGTGATGGTGTTACGGAACAACGTTGCGTGATGGTTTTGGGTCTTTTGAGTCTGGAGGGAATGTGACCATTTCCTGCTGTTATGGCTTCATCGCAGCATTGTATTGAAAACACACCCTCCTTCTTTGAAAAAGATTACTGGAGAGGAGGGCCAGAAGTCCAGTGATAACCCAGGAAGAGATAATCAGCAGGCTCATATCAGAGTGATTGCTTATTTTAATATGACCTCATCTTACATGAGGAAAAAAAGAATCAGGCAAAAGGCAGAGATTCCAAAACCACAGAATGATGACCGGCCAGGAGACGAAAAATGCTTATAAAATTTGTGGTTGAGTTGATTTCTTCGCTCATGCTTCGCTGTCAGGTCATGACACTTTGCTACATGAGAAGTTTCTTCTACAATCCTCACTGATCACATGTCTAATAACAGAAATGCAGATTATTTTTTTAATGAAGGGATGAGTAGAAATCCTGCCGATCCACTAGAGGTCAGCGTGTGAGGCGATAATGACTGAAACAACATGAGAAAGACTTATGGAAGGTGCAGGAACACAGTTTGAATCCTGTCTGATGTTTATAGTTACTACTATAACAGGCTTACATGCTTTAGTGCTCAAAAACACACTGGTTTTCTGGTATTCCTGTTTTTCCCCCTCCGTCTGAAACACTCCGTTTTAGCTCCTGTCTCTTTAAGGCCCCTCCCTCCTGAATACCCAGTCTGCTCTGATTGGTCAGCTCACACACGCCTGAGCCAGCGCCTCTAACAATAACAAAGGAGCTGTGCTAAATCAATTCTTACATGCCAGACTAGCAGCTGGGCATAAATTATGCAAATGTGTGACATGGTGATGCAGTGTGATGTCACAAAGTCACAGAATTAAAGGCGGGGCTACTGATGAGGCATTCATGAGCGTGTTTTCTGTGGGAGAGCGGAGATTCTGTTGGTGCCGACTTGGATCTTTTTAACTTTCATGACCTTTTTAGATCTGCAAGAACGAATGCAAAACAATGAATGGAAGGAAAAAAACAAAAAAGCATAATTGGTCTCTTTTAAGGGTACCGCTGAGAACCAGTTCGAAATCGTTAGATCTATCTGAATCGTATACCTCCAAGCTTATCAGCTCCTTTATTGTTGCCAGCAGGTTTTTGTTTTGACAGCTGTGCATTGCAAAAGCAAGACATTGACCTTGCAAATGTTAGTTGTAGTGTCTGTAAACGATCATTTAAATTAAGGCTGGACACGGTTGATGGCTGAAAGTTTCCTGTATGCATGCCCATAGAGAAATGCTGAGCTGTGTTATCTTATCTTCCAGTATGATGAACTGCTGTGTGGAGTTCGTTAACCTGCAGGCGAAGTCTCACAGACTGCTGCTGAGGCTGACTGAGCCAGGCTGTATCCGTGATGATGAGCCAGATTTGGCTGTTTGCCATTCTGATTGTGGCTGTAGCCATGGCAGCACTTTACTTGTTGTGATTATAGCTGCAACACATTAATTTATAATGGGTGTGACACCAGCTACACACACAGGCTGTGTGTGTGTGTGTGTGTGTGTGTGTGTGTGTGTGTGTGTGTGTGTGTGTGATGGTGTTGGCTGAGAGTTGCACTGAAGCTACTGTATTCCTGAACTCCTGTGGTTTATTGGTAATATGTCTGTCATATCTAATAGAGACAGATCAAACCCTGTGTGTCTTAACTTACAGTGCTGTCATAGCTCATGTTAATAAGAGGAGTGAAGAGTAAAGTGAAGAGTGAGGCCTTAGTGCATCATGTCACATGCGTCAACACTGTTCTTATAGATCAAAAGGAGTGGAAAAGTATTGTGAGGGATCCAAAACTCAATGCAAGGGAACACAAAAGGTATCGAGGGACTTGCAAAGGTCTTCTTGTTTTCTGGCCGCTTTGTTGTTAACTAACTTTTGCTCTTAGAGATCACCTGTAAACTTAAGACTGATGTTGTATGATAATTAGTTATCAAGTGATGTTTTTCTTAAAAGGTTTACAGACATGTATGCTGAAGACTTTAGTGCTCCTCTGTCATTTCTTCCCCCCCTCGTGGCCCAATTGTTGCAAAACGCGCGCTAAAGTGCCCTCTTGGGAGCCAAAATGTGTGCTAAAGTGCCCTCTTGGGAGTCAAAATGTGTGCTAAAGTGCCCTCTTGGTTGGCAAAACACACTAAACTGCCCCCTTGGCTGGCTAGAACATGATCAACTGCCCTCTCGGGTGGCAAAAACACGTGCTAAAGTGCCCTCTTGGGAACCAAAACGCGGGCTAAAGTGCCCTTATTTTCGCCCCTGCCCTTCAAAACATCATCCATCCACCTGACAGGTGTGTCATATCCAGCTGACTGAACAGCAGGATTAATACAGGTGTGCCTAAGGCCAAGCTGAAATGTGCAGCTCTAACTTGAAAAGAAGACATTTATTTGGCACTGGACTTTAGAAGAATATGAACATGGTAAACATGACATGCTAAATCATTAGCTTATTATCACTAGCGTAGTCTCTTATGTAATGCATGTGTGTGGTTCCCATACTTTTCTATTCAATGTTTGCCATCTTATCTTCGCTTATGCCTGTTTTAACAGTGTTTGCACACAAACCACAAAGATTGCAGCTGAAGTTTACAGATAATTCATTGTACGCTCACACATTTAACTGTATTATAAGTGGATGAATAGAACAGGAAGTAGTGACAAACATACAGACTAAGTACAAGTTGTATTCCAAACTGAAACATCAATTATAGGGAAATTAACATTTTCAAAAGTCTGAAAAGACTTTATATATGACAGCTCTTCTTGTGTCCTGCCGGTCAGCACAGTAATAATATAAAATGAAACCAGTTGATCATGTGTGTCTATATTTATATACACACTAGCCTGTTTGCAGTGGGTGTTAGCCAAGATAAAATGGGAGGAATTTAATGGTAACACACACACACGCTGGACGATAACAGCAGGAACTGACTGTGCTGAAGCCAAACCTTTGTTGTAGCTTTTTTTTCATAGAATTCAAAGCCTGTTTGAGGTTCTTGTTGTTTGAGGGGGAGTTCCACTCATCTGGCAGCTTGGACTTGTATTTATTTTGGGAGTAAACACTTTTGTACTCACTTGGATGAAAACCATCAAAGCATTTTTTGGTCTGAAAGTGGTCAGACAGAAAAAAGTTTTGAAAGTATATTGTCGTAATGTAAAAGATATTCTACTCAGTTTGACACCTGACAAACAAAATTACAGTTAAAGCTTTGTTTCGTCTTGTTTGCGTTTCCCTGTTTCGGTGTTCCATACCTGTCTCCTCCACCTTTCTCCTTACCATGGAGTGCGATGTGGGCGTGGCTTGTTGGTTCCTGCTGCAGCGGAGTGACGCATCTGACAGTCATCAGCTCATCACCTCCGCTGCATCACCATGACCTCTCCACTGCTCCGGTTCCAGACTGTTCCTTCTCATCGATATCGTTGCCGTCTCTCTGCTCAGTGATCTGCTCCATTGCCTCCACCTGCTCACCTGTGTGTCCTGCACCTTCCCGGAAACCCATTGAGACCTTTCAACCCTGGCTGTCGTCTCTACCAGCTCATACATCTAACTTAACACATTTTGATTAATGAGTTACCCACCTGATAGATTAGTTTCGATGCACCTCCATAAAACGCTGAACTGTGGAGTTCTCACAGAGTTACTGTGTGTTTACATCCAATCACCCAAAACATATTGTGTGAATCCTTGAATCCTTTAATGTATTTCCTTCCTCATAAGACATTCCTCAACAAACTGCTCTATAGCACTCCTGCTGGTCAAGCTTTCAAAAGCATTCCTTTAATTTAGTTGTGCAAGACGTACGTGCCTGATGAGCAGACAAGACTGGGAAATTTGCATTTTCACATGTGAATTTGATATTTTTCTATGTGAAATGCTCACGTGTGAAAGTAAAGTAACGTCTCATGTGAATAAAAAATGTCCACGTATGAAATTTACATGTGAATCACAAACATTTCTACATGTGGAGGTGACCTGGGATGATTTTTCTACAGTAGTTCTGCCTCTAAAGCAAACTTTTGCCTGAGATAACAAGTCAACAATTAAATTAAAGGTTTTTTAAAAGTGCCAACGGCTGTTTTCAGTACGTGGGACACTTCCCTGAATAACACGTTCAAATTAATTCACTAGAATGATATTAACTTGCAAAAAACTCAGGGGTAAAAAAAACAAAACAAAGTCCTCTGTGTGACTAACCTCTTCCAAAGATTATGTTTGTTTACTCCACAGGAAGATGACAGCGCCTGGTGGTTAAGGAAACAAGAAAATTGGATTGCTGGTCGGACACACAGCTCAATTCAACCTCTTGGAAAACATAAAAACTAGCGTGGGAGGAAATGGGAGCAAATCTGTATGTTTATGAGAAGAGTATAAGAAAAATACATTACCAGACAAAGATCTACTCACGTCTATAATTTGAACTGTCACATTTAATTTAATTCATTCCCATTCGCCCTAATCAGTGTCTGAGTGTAGATTTCTGTCACAATCAGTGGGGCGTTTCCTTTGTGATCGTCATCCTGACTCGTTCCAACTCTTCTGTCACATCATGTCGGTGTGATTGTCTTGCAGTGTGTAAACGTTTGGCTTTATTAACGGAACCTGATCCTCTCCGGGAAGGAAAACTGACCAACCCACTGTGCAAACAACCCGCTTTACAAACTATATTCTCCCTTTTAGTTCCCTTAATACAACACTGCATCAATTATTGACAGACAGGGATTAAATCTCACATCTCATGACGTTATTCCAGATATTCAGCATGTCACGTTTTTACCTAATAAACAGATCTGTGAGGTCATGCATCACTGCCCCTTCCTTCATCATCGGACTCATGACATGTGACTTTGGATTAAAGCCCAAGTGGCCTCTACATAACCTCATGATCACTGCACGCTTGAATACTGTCCAAGCAATCAAATACCAAGATTTACTGCTTCCAAACAAATTAATAAGGTGTGTCCCGACATAAACATAACATAAACACAAACCTATAGCGGTTACAACTTATGTAATGCCTCTGTCGATGAGACGAGGGGTCGAAACACGTGTAGTCAGACCCTTTGAAGTGAAGTGAAGGGAAGGCGGAGAGGAGGCTGCCAGACTTCCTCCTGGTTAACTAGACATGTGATTAGCATTGCTGTCTGCTACTTGAGTTTGCCCTGCAGTCAGCCTGATCTGCCTCCAGAGGAAATACAGCCTGAGGGTGACTCTGCCAACACCAAGGTAAGACATATTTATGTACATTAATCTACTCATGGTGTAAAGAGAAAGGTGAGATGTGTCTCTGAGGTGTCTTTATCCTGTTTTTGCTTCTTTTTTTGGATGTTTTTGCTTAAAAAAATGTCTGCAGGCAACAGTAGTTTGGCTGATTCTTACCAAACTGATGTCTGAGAGGTTTTTTGCTTTTTATTACAATTGTTGTATTTAAAATCTTTTAGAGAAAATGTAAAAGAGCTTTTGACAACGTTCCTCAATCTCCTGAAATGTTTCCACACATTTAAATCTCCATTAAAGTGAATGTTAAATGGTTTTAATTGGAATAAAATGTATGGTTTATCTCCACTGTTGTGTTCCTGGGAAAGCTGTTCAAGGTGTGTGTGTGTGTCCTGTTATCAGGCCAAACCTTCCTTTTGCAAACACAAGGATTCCTTCATTTGTGCACCTGTTGAGTTTTGTCCATCAACTGTGGATAAAAACACAGACAATCTCTGCTTGACCTCACGTGAGAAGGTTTTACTGGTTAAGGAATAAAGACTAAATAATGTAAAGAACATTTTAATGATATTTTAAAAGTGTGTTCACCTCACACAACAGGTGAGACACAGAGCTGCTCACACCCGCTAAGCAAATAGAGCTTTTGTTTACCGCTTCACGGTTCAAGTCTAATAATTCAAGTGTGAGAAAGTTTTAACTATTATTATATGTGGCTGTCTGAGTACAATGTTCTACTCAGATTCTACCATTTAGACGCAACTTGTTTTTAAACTTGCATGCTTGTCTCTTTAGCATCAGTGCCCACTTCCAGAGGCAGTAATTAGATTACAAGGTCAGTGGAAAACACAATTATGTGATGTTCCTGAGCATTCCTCTGGTCCTCCGTGATTATAAGAGTGTTTACATGCAGTCTGGTGCTATTGGCTACGTGTGTGAACATTTATGTGTTGATCTCATCCTCTGAGAACACTTAATATAAAACTGGACCGTCTCATATGTAGGGCAGGCTCCGTTTGATAGAAACTTGATTAAGTCCTTGCAGCAATGTGATGGCTGAACTGTGCCAGACCTCACCACATCACAGGACCGATGCATGTGATGGAGATGTTTTTACCGCCAAACTTAGCTCCAGGTCACTGACCCGTGATCAAGACTATCATTCTGGTCTGCAGATTACAGCTGTAGACTATCTGCTCATATGTCTGTTCTGATTGGCTTGTGTCCATCGTTTTCATATGGCGAAAGCCTCAATTGCTTAATGGTTCTGGTTCTCCAAACCCAATTACATCCATTAAGATTACCAACAGCAGAAGGCGCAAATAGTGGGGAAGTTTAACATATAGGCGCCTTCTTCCCAGCGTAGAAAACAAATAAATCTGAGGATATTTTCATGGCTCCTGTATTGTCTGCCGGACACTCACAGGAATGTTGGAGGTCAGGAGGACAAAATGAATTTACTTTTAAATCAGACAAAAAGTGAGACAAGAACAAACTAGCGAGTGTGCTACTACCGAACTGTAGTTTCCCCAGTAAACACACCGACCTCTTCAGCTGTCCCAAATTTAGTGTCTCTGGGCTGGTTAGGTGGAGCTGACCAGGCTGGGTGGTAGACCAGTGTCAGTGGCAGTGTCAGTGCGACTGACATAGCTAAACAATTAGAGGCAGATTAGGCGGGAAAAGCAGGTAACCCATCCAATAATATGAATGATTGGTTTGGTTTGTTTGAGGACTGCGGCAGCTACAAATACTGGAATTTTTTGTGTTTTCTGCTGCCTCAAAGTCTCCAAAAGAATCAGTCAATGCAGATTTGAAATGTTAAATAAAGAGTTTAAGTTTAAACTAGGCTTACGTCAAAGCATAACTTAACTTTAGGCTTACAGACAAAGATTTCTGTGTAAGATAGTAACCCTGGCTTGTCAAAGACTGCCACAATGAGCTTGTAAGAAATTATTTTATATTCTAGCTGTTTATTATTTAAAAAAAACAAAAAACAGTGAATGGTCTGAAATATGCATGATGACTCTTCTGTGAACGTCAGAGTCCAACCCTAACCCTCCTTCTGTGCAAATATGCCCTCTTAAGACAAAGATAATAAAAGGCTTCAGCCGCCTGAGTCGGTCAATTAATAAGTGGAGGTCTTCCAATGTATAATCCTTTTTAGTCCGACATTGTAATTATGTGTTTCATGAACAGCTTTTCCTGCTAACTCGCGTTTGCATGTAGGTGTTTTTTAGCAGGCCACAATTTAATTCTACTGTCAGGAGAAACCTGCTGGATCGGATCTAATTCATTTTCTACTGATGTGTGCAGACTTCAACCTTTGTGATGCCGTGTGAATTTGAACTGTGAACATGTGTTGACTTGCTGTAACCAACTGATTAACACCTCTGTCTTGAAGTTTTAAACTACTGTGGGCAGTGCAACACTAATGGATTATATCAAAAATGAATGCAAAAAAAATCCTTTTCACGTTGTTTACACCTCTCTCGATACTGTTCGTGCTGACTTATCCGTGCATCATTTGCAAAGATCTGATTGTATTTTTTCTATTACGCAGCACCGGGCAGCTTCCCAAATCACAGGCATCATATTCACAATCATGCCAGTAACCATGACAGGCAAGAAGCTGGATCTCTCCAAGCTCACGGATGATGAGGCCAAGCATGTCTGGGCAGTCGTCCAACGAGACTTTGACCTGAGGAAGAAGGAGGAGGACAGACTTGGGTGAGTTTGAACGTTGATTAAGTTAAAATAAATGACTTTTAAATGAGTTTTAATGGATACAAATAAAAACAAAACAGAAACACAACCCTTTGATGCAAGCGGCTTTAAGATGAATCTGGCTAAACGATCGCTCTCATGGCACACGTTTTATCAAACTGATGTTTTTGTCCATTCTTTTATGATTCAATCTATAACCAAATTATGGTAATCCAATAGTGTACTATATTGAATTCACTTCATATTATTCTCTAAAGTCAAATCTCTTTTACGTCATATATTTAAGCTTTTTCTCGTGTGTAACGCAGTATTTGTTTGTATCTTTATAAATATGTTTTGTACGTTCTTGGATTATAAATCTGACGTTATTATAAGATTATTCTTATTTTAGGGTCAAAAAACATTTATTGTAGAGAGGTGAAGCCCCTCAGGTGTTAATTTTCATTCTGAGTTATGATGTTTGTCATTTTTCAACTCGAGAAAGCCTCAGTTTGTAATAAAAATTATATTATATGATTAGACTGTGAAAGTAGCCTACACACCAAACACACACAGTGATGTTGTCTCATTTAACACTTGCCAGAACCCATAACTGACACCTTGTACAGTCGGTCCGGCTCATCGTCACCTTGCTGTGATGTAGAAACCTACTCCAGGGCCGTGTGACATCACTGGTGGGTGTGGTCACAGGTACAACAAAGCCCATATAAGGCAGTGCGCTTTTCAGCCCGATGTTAAGTTACTTTTTAAAGCAACACTAGCCGTTTTTAGACAGAGCACCAAGCCGCCAATCTGCCCGTCCTTTTGGCGGCTCGGTCCGCAGTTTTAGACAGAGGGCGGCAAATTGGGGGTCTGCTTTGGTCCGCCGATTTTCCGCCTCGGAGGGTACACTTATTTCCGCCTCGCCTGCTATCTAAAAACGAGGCGGCAATGTGCCGGCCCCTGCGTGAGGTGGGCGGAGGTGTCAATGACCTGCACTGTTGTGCGACCCACAGCCGGGTAGTTTTAAAACCAGGAAACAGCTGATCACAGCCGTCAGTCCATCATTTCATCCGCGGACGTCAAGATGAGCGACTGGACCGCCGCTGAGATCCAGGAGATGCTAGTGTCTCCTCGGTCTCTGTAGCTGTCTTCATTGTCCGCTTGTTGTTGTAGCGGCAAGCTGCTAACGCTCGCTACTTTCAAATTAAAAGCCCCCCGCTAAGAACCCAGTTCTAAACTCCAATGGGGTGCAATGTAAAGCTCTTATTTTGAAGACAAATTCTTTGTCACCATTCACAGCCCGACTTCGAGCTTCACGTCACGTCACATGTTTACGCCTACCTCAGAGGCGGCTTTTGGAAAAGGAGGAATATTACACCTCGGTTTTAGGAAGATAGGCCGGCACATTGCCGCCCTTACCTTGGAGCAAATGTTCCGCCTTTTCTATCTAAAAAGGGCTAGTGTGTAACTTCTGCAGAACAGCAGCCACTGTGGCCTTTAAACTTGTCCCTACATTACCCACAATGCAGCTCAGCCACCGAGACAGATTACATGTGGCTTCCTCTGGAGCCGCAGGAGGCTTCAAACTACTTTTTTCACATATGACGCTCTAAAACGACTAAACACATGTGTAATGTGTAATGTGTAAAACTGGGGGATTTACCCTTTAAGAATGAGACGATGGTGAATGTTAAAACAGAAAAACTAGAATATATTTCTTTTGTAAATGAAAGACATCTTTTATTTCGTCTTTTTATGTTACAAAGTGGGATTTATACACAAATCCGTGTATTCGACAGTCCATAAGAAAACACTGCGCTACACTTGTTTCCCATGCTGGTTCACTGCTCTGGCATCATCATATTATCATGTCTGCACAGACGACGCAGAGCGATCTCACATCGCTGTGAGCCAGTAATCACATATCCTGTCTGCAGAGGCCTGTAATGCTGGATAATTAAATATCTGCTGGGTTTCTTTATTGAGAGAAGATGACTGATCTCGTTTGGGTTAAATTTAGTCAAACTGAGCAGAAATGAAATGCTGTGCGTCACCAACAGACGATTCAGTCAGGAATAAATCAAATAAATCACCCAGCTACTGCTCACATGTTTCCTTGGCAATAGTGACTGATGGATGGTTTAGATATCAGGCTGCGGGAGGAAGAGGTTTACAGGGAATTTCCCTCCTTCCTGGGTGTGGGATCCATCTCGGATGGAGAGGATCAGCCAAAAACTGAAGAAAACAGGGTTTAGAGGAAGATTTACACCTGATATATTTATCTCTAATCTTTGATTGATATCTTAATTTGCCACTATACATCGCTATAAAACTGGTGATGTACGAAAACAAACTCCAAGTTTATGTTCTCTATAGTTTAATACATTATTCACTGAAACTTGCAATAGGTGCATGACGAAAATGGGTGCGTAAGATAGTTTGATTAGACACGTTACTTGTTTAGGAAGAGGCACCACATAATGCATGATGTAAACTGAAATAATAAAAGTAAAAGTAGACGTACAAAGCAAAAATGTTGACCTCAAATGAAACGGTTTGTAGCCTTAGATCCTGAATTGAGATGAGACGTGTTGAATGACTTTTCTTTGAATTGCTTCCAATTCTTATTCTTTGTATTTGTCATATTTTATAACGACATTTTGTATTTTTGTGTCTTTTCTCTTCTTGTTTGACCTTCATCTTGACTTTAAATCTCCCCCAATGAAATGGAACAACGCCTCATGACCCTCATTTGACACTCGTGACATCAAACTATCAATCAAGTCATACAAAACACGAGATAAATGATGATTAAACGTCCTCTAGCATGCCCCACTACACACATTTTTCTTTCACCTCTGCCCCTCTGAATCCTCCATCGGCAGCTGGACTTAAACTACCTGAAAGTAAAATTTCAGGCATCAACATGCAGGGATGGTCATGCATGAGTCGGCAATAACGATGTAACATTTGTTAGGAAGCTAGTTAGCCTCCAAGACGTCAGTAATCTGGTAGCGATTGATGCTTGTTATAAAGAAAAAGGTCCATCATGCATCAAAACGACAGAGTGTTTAAGTCTGGAGGGTCATGTAGCTGCAACATTTTGCCCTTTTCCTCTATCCCAACAAGAATCGGGATTTGGATTTGGCATCGGACTTTGTCTGTCAAAGCACTTAGTGGGCTTTGTTTTTGGTCAAAGGTTAATGTTCTCATTATTATTTGGACACAGGGCCGCTACAAGACAGGATGTGGAGGTTTGATGACACTGCAGGAGCTGCTTTGAAGCCCTTTAGAGGATTTAAGCAGGCACATTTGTAAGTGATCAGATCAAATGATCCTCTGGAGCCCCTGAGGCGTCTGAGGAGGCAGTTAGTAACCCTCCTTACTTATTGTAATCCAAGTTGAAACAACACACCCACAGTCCAGCCGGACTGTTGTTTCCCCTGGAGGACTTCAAATCTTCACTGTGACTAATATGGATTATTTTTCTAAGATTGCTATCTCAAACGTATTGATTTCTGTTTATTCATACAGCATTACAATTTCCAGTAATGAAATACAGAGATTTTACTTCTCGGTGTTGTTTCTGGGCTGAAAATCTCATCTTGACTCATCCACTTTAAAATACTTTCAAACAAATGTCATGCACTCAGAAGATTTGCTGTAGCTCTGTATTTCCCCCGAGACGGATTGTGTTTGTGTATCTGTATTTTTACACTGATTTATTTTCGTTACCACTGGAACCGTCTTCTCTCCAGCCTCCATTTTCCAAGGAAGCAATTTCTCAATATTCACCACTCCAGCTTCAGGCAGAGGAGTTGGTCTTTTCTCTGTAGGGATTCGAGCTGATCTGCGTTGGTGTGTTTCCTTCACAAAATAATTAGGACACTGCAATTTCAATTTCAGCCACTTAGGTTTCGTTTCCTGCCAGCGTTCTTCTCCAGCCGTTTGTTTTCCAGTCAAACGAGACGTTGTTTGCTGCTGAGGCAACTGTTGTTTTCTTCCAGGGCCTCTTCCGTCTATAAATAGTGTACGGATCTTCATGTGGTTTACATATAAAGCTGTCACGCCTAAATCTTGTAAAACCACATATGTTGGATTATAAAATGAAACAGCTTATTTTGGCATGGATTCGAAGTTTGTTTTGCTTGACCGAGTCCACAAAAACAACAGAGACGTCAATGAGATGCTTCTTTTTTGTCTTAGCGTTCACCTACCAATACTTAAAGGGGTTGATCTGTATGTTGAGTATCACTGCAGAAGAGTCAACCTGAAATTAAAAGACTTAACTATTTCCTGTTGTGGTGGAAGCCTCATTAGAGAGAAAATAAGGGCTATTGGAACTTTAAAGCTGCACTAATAAATGTTTTTTTAACATTGGATTGGAAATGTTAAAAGGGGCCCCACATAGTGAAAAACCCACAAGCTATTGTTCTCAAACATGTTCCTCATAACAATTATAAGGTGTCAATGAACACTCGTGCCATATATGGTTAGAAAGATGAGATTCTTGTGATTTGATTCGTGCAAACAGCTTCAAGATAAAACCGCGTCAGGCAGGTACAATCAACAAATAAAACAAACTAGCCCACACAGCGTTTTAGCAACTCACCAATGAAGCATCTGGCTGTTTCAGAAGTCTTCTTTTAATTCCCAAATGTCTATTAGATCCATTTAAGTGAGATATTTAGTCCAAACCACAGTATTCCATGCGTAAATGGTGAGAAATGTATTTTAAAATTATAAAAAACTTCATTATTTTATACAAAAATGCCATTAAATTGCCTTTCGGAGACACCAGGGACGGCTGCCGACCATCTGATCTATAAATTGAAACCTGATATGACCAGCTAATAGCTTCTATGCCCGCACTGTAGCCTGCAACAGCCAATGAGTGATCGCAAAGACTCGAGACCCAGTCTTTGTTCCAACCCTTCTCTCCTGAGCCACTTACCAGTACCAGAATCTTCAGCCAGATTCAGATTCAGGCATGTTGGTTGCCAGTGAAATTTCAGATCTGAGAGGTTTTATTTATGTTTATGTAGTTGATTGCATATTTAGTTTTCCACCTAAACACTTGTTTTCTATTCTAAATGCAGAAATTTAGTAAATAAGGAAATACAAACGACTACAACGAGTTTAATGCTGCGGTTATTCTCAAGAAAGGGTTTTTGAGCAGGCTCAGTTTTGCAATAAAGATTCTGATGTAGCTGAAAACATATTTCAGTGCGTTAATATGTCTGTGAACTTATTTCGACTGGCCCAAATGTAAAAAACAAAAAGAGAGAGACAGATTTAGTGAGAATTTCAGCTGCTTTGAATTCTCATTGCTTCTGGATTTGAGCGTTTGACCGTGTAGCTTCCTGCAGAGAGATGAAAATAACTTTGCCTTTAATTTTGAGACAGAAACCTAAATTAGGTCGAACTGCAGCGGATTTATAACTGTGAGTGATGTTTGTGTGTCAGGGCTGAATACAGATGGTTCTCAGACAGATGAGTCATGAAAAGAGGAAGAGAGAAAGAAAATATCTTTCCATCTATAGTCAGACCTCGCTCGCTAATGCTTTTTGTTCATTGATATCATAGTTTTATTTTAATAGACTTTCTGAAAACTGTCTTCAGTAAAATGGAAACTCAAAGCTGATGTGGAGCTGCTGTCTCTCTCTCTCTCTCTCTGGAAAGCATTATGTTTTAGCCCTGAACGTCTCTGTGTGTCGATGCCAGAGTCTGTGTCAGCCTCTCTTTTTGTTTCTCCCTCGTTCTCACTTTCAACAGCCCTGCGGAGTAAACCGCATCTTGTCAGATGTTGAGGCTGATTTAAGAGGGAGGTGAGGACGAGGGATGATGAAGTGAGGATGAAAGAACACCAGCTCAAACTGGGTTAAGACGTCCGAAAGTAGGAAGTTAATTCAAGCTGGGGAAGGTTTGATTTGTGCGGACAGTCATGGCGGGAGGATCACCATGTATGGGAACGCTCAGTTACTTTGGTCCTCTTTGCTGTCTGTGTCTAAGTGAACGTCTGGCTGCCGCACCCGGATTCCTCAGCTCTGCCAGTTAAGCAAATACTCCGCAGTACCTGCTTTTAATCAGCTATCCTGAGGAAAAGGGAGGATTTCAAGGTCATGCATACTGTAAGTGTGTTAATCGGTGAAACTGCCCAGAAAATGTACTTAATCATGTCAGCTATCCGTAGTGTGAAGATATTTTTATTCGGCAAGAATGAAGGAGAAAGAAAACAAGCTCTTCTCAGACAAACTTTAACACTTCAGGTACTTCAGATCACTTTGAAATGTCACATGTGCTAATTTCTATCCATAACTATTATGGATATTACTATTAAAAACAGGAGTTCTTTTACATTTTATGTATTGGATCAGTTTCCTGCCATAAAAATGATTAGCATAATACATTTCTTTAAGGTTTCAATTCAGAATTTTTTTTATTTACTTCCATGTGTTCTAGCTTTGAGTGGAATCTTGTGAGACCAGTATAAATGTATTATTTAGAACCAGATGTAGCAGCGCTGCTCAGCCTTACTTTTAATATTGTCAATTGGCCCAAGAAACGTTTTCCCCAAAGAGCACCATTAAAAACAAAACATTTGTAGAACTGTTGACACCTCAAAACTGCAAACAGGGTCAGTTACGACTCTTTTTAGTGAAGTTATATAAATCTGTTCCAAGTGGCTGAAAATCAATAAATGCAGGGTAACACTTTATGATTAATGTCTGTGGTAATTGTTAATCATTAATGTGTCCCAGGTCATTTATCAGATGCTTTTGTCCAACAGTAATTCATACATACATTCATACACTGATGGCGGTGGCCGACCAGCACATCAGGAGCAGTTTCAGGTTCAGTATCTTGCCCAAGGACACTTCAACATGCAGACCAGGGGAAGTGAACCAGCAACCTTCTGATAACAATAAGCTGGCTCTACCTGTGAGCCACAGCTGCCCGAGTGACTCTTTGAGTATCTTCAAGTAAAGTGAATCATTATAGTGAGTAGTTCTCCAGTACACACATTAGATACTTATTACTTAATCATTAGTTACTTTGTAGGTATCTTCAGGTAAAGTGAGACATCATACTGAGTACTATTAAATAATTACTAATTAATGAATCATTAGTTACTATTTGTATGTACCTTCAAGTAAAGTAACTTATCGTATTGAGTAGTTTAATATTAGACTTTTAAAGTGAGATAACAGAGTACTTACCCAGAAGACTCATTAAATACTGATTACTTAATCATTAATTACTTTTTTATGTACATTTCAAGTGAGACACCATACTGAGTAGTTACTGACTCATTAAATACTGAGTACTTAGTCATTAGTTACTTTGTGTGTATCTTCAGGTAAAGTGAGACATCGTACTGAGTACTACTAAATGATTACTAATAACTTACTCATTAGTTACTCTTTTTTGTGCACCTTAAGGTGAAGTGAAAGATAATACTGAGTAGTTACTGACTAGACTCTTCAAAAACGAATTACTTAATCATTAGTTACTCTTTTTGTGACTTTTTATAGAGTTGTTTACCATTAGATTTTTTAAAATATGGATTACTGAATCATTAGTTACTTGTTTTATGTACCTTCGAGTAAAGTGAGATAACAGAGTAGTTACCCAGTAGACCCATTAAATACTGATTACTGAATCATTAGTTACTTGTTTTATGTACCTTCGAGTAAAGTGAGATAACAGAGTAGTTACCCAGTACTCCCATTAGATACTTATTACTTAATCGTTAGTTACTATTTTGTGCGCCTTCAAGTAAAGTGAGACATTATACTGAGTGGTTACCGACTAGACTCATTAAATACTGATTACTTAATCATAAGTTACTCTTTTTGTAACGTTTTCATACAGAGTTGTTTTCCATTAGACTTTTGAAATACTGATTACTGAATCATTAGTTACTGTTTTTGTGCACCTTTAAGTGAAGCGAATCATAATACTGTGTAGTTAATCAATCAACTCATTAAATACTCATTACTTAGTCATTAGTTACTCTATTTGTACCTTCAAGTAAAGTGAGACAACGTACTGAGAAGTTCCCCACTAGACTCATTAAATACTAATTATTAAACCATTTGCTTTAAAGGTGTTTAATGTCTAACTGACTGCCAAAGAGAAAAGCAATAACGACCCAATCAACAAAGATCTGAGACTCATCTTAATCAATAACCCTAAAGTACCCCTGCAGAAGTCACTGCTGTCACTCAGACCGTCCCTCTTTTGTAAGCCGCTGCACTTGTCTTTGATTTCTACGTTTGCAAGCCGTGTTTCCGTGTTTGGAAGGCTTCAAGTTGCCTACAGCACACATCTTATTTGAATCATAGAAGGGCATCTTGTCTACCAGATTTGTGGGATTTGGTGTTTCAGAGGATGACAGATTTAACAGATATTACTTTTAAATCACGTCACTAATGTCCAGCAGCTGTTATCTGCCAGAGGTTATGGGATACTCCCCAAAGTATCCCGTTTATCCTGAAGATCTGGGCTCTGATTTAAAGAAGCATGACCTGAAAAGAGCTTTAATAAACAAAAGAGCATCCTCTCATCCTCGCCGGCTGATGTGCCAGACTCCACCCACGCTTTGTGACATTTGGGATTTGTTATCTGAATTTTTTTTTTTTTCTTTTTCCGCTACTGTCAGCATCTCGCATCGCTGAGCGTGGATGTTACTTTTCCAACAATCAGCGCAAGTTTGTTGAAGAGAATCGGTCTGACTCAGAGCGGTGAAGTCATTCTTGACATATGTGTTGAGGAGCCGACAGATTTGACTTTTCTTCTTGAAGTTTCTGGTAATAATCAGCTATCTGTAATCTTGTGGTGTCTCTTCTTCTGAGGCAAGTTCCTATCAACTGTGACCACATGGCAACAAAGTGTTGAATATAATTAACCGTTTTTTCCTTATTTATAACCATGGCACTAAATGTTTCCTGGAGAACTTATCCAGTTTTTTGTTTTTTTCTGCCTTTCCTGACTTTTTCCGTGAAACAAGGCTGACATAATATTTACACAAAGTTGCCAAAACGCAGCCATGTGTTACCGTCCGTTCACTGACATCCATCTCGTCACTCATATCTGACTGCCAGCGCTTTGACTCAGAACGTCTCTGCACACGAAAATGTTTGTTTTTCAAGCTGTAGAACCATAAAGTGAGTAAGACATCAGAAATGTCGCTTTACATGTACTCACCGACGGCTCAATAGTTTGACATTACAGGAAAAAGGTGCTTATTTGCTTTGAGAGTGAGATGAGAAGCTGAGGACATGGTTAGCTTAGCTTAGCATAAATACTGCATGGAGCCAGGAGGAAACCGCTCGCTTGGTAGCTCTGTTCAAACATACAGCAAACAGCAACTCCAAAGCTGTTTTTAAATGTGCAAATGACGATTGGTGTTTTGTTTTTGGAAGCATTTCAGCATCAGTACAGCCTCTCCAGCTATAAGGGGCCCAGTGCTGCTTATCAGATGAAGCGAGCATCATGTTGTACATTCAAAAAGGTTATTAAGTGATTATTTCTGCTGCCAAACTGTTTGTGTTTCTTTGTTTCTAAATTACAGCCATTTCTACTTTACTGTGATGTACAGGACTTCAGTCTTCATCAGTCGGACAGTAATCAACCCTCACATACAGACCTCGGTTACAGTTTAACCTGCCGTATACATACAAGATGGTGATGTTGGCACAAAGGAGCCATGTTGAGACATTTTTCTGTGACGCTGTGATGATGCCTGAAGTAAAAGTTGTTTGTTCTGACACAAACGATACATTAACCTGTGACTTGAGGAAATATTAACGGATAAGTTCACCCAAAATTGAAAACTCAGTCTTTATCTACAGTCAACCAACCTCATGTTGATGTAAAGTCCGGTGAAGTTTCTACAAAACATTTCTGGAGCTTCACAGCAAAACAGAGTTGCAGCATTCTTCAAAATGACTGAAGTAGATGGGACTAAAACTAGATCCATACAGCTCATCTGATGTAATTTTAGCCGCTGGAAGCTCAAAGATCCCAAATTGATTTGAAAAGATGTTATTCAAACCCTTTTTTTAAGATGAAATCGTCGCTGTAGCTGCTGAGATAAAAGTGTTAGCATGCAGCCCGTCTGAAGTGGGTGCAGATTTCAGGGCTTCTGGAGGCTTGGATCACGTTGGACGAGCTGTATGGAGGCATTTGAATGTTTTTCAGTTGTAGTCTTCAGCTTCTTCAGCTGTTTAGGAGAATGCTCCAACGCTGTTTTGCTGTGAAGCTCCAGAAATGTTTTGGGGACTAGAAACTTCACATGACTTTCCATCAACATGGGGGTGAAGAGATAATATTGAATTTAAAATTTTGAGGGGACGGTTCCTTTCATGTGTCCGTCAGTCACAGATTTAAGTCTTGTAATCACTATGCAAGACAAACTTTTAATTTAAGCGCCCTCACAGCATCAAAGTGTCCTATGTTGACTTTCTTATTGTTGCCTTGTTGCATCTTCACCTCCTCATCTCTCTTTTTATCATGCTGTCTGATTCTTTATTCATACAGCAGGTTTGGTAACGCTCTCTGGAGAGAAAGGGATGAATGACAGGAACCATTTGCATTTCTCTTGTTAATGATATGATGTCAAATGTGAAAGTCTTCATCTTTGTTATTTCACTTCTGTGAGCTGGTAGTTAGAAGGCCTCTCTTCCTTTTAATGCAGGTGACTATAGGGAGTATTTACTGTCTTCTATAATAAACTCTTCTGCTTCCAACCTTGTCTTTTTCAGGGACCTGAAGACAAAGATAGAAAAAGAAGACACCAAGAGAGAGCTGCTGGGAAACCAGAGCAGCCTGACCGAGTCGCACTGTATTCGATGTCTGCAGCCCTTCAAGTTCCTGGTCAACACCAAGCGTCAGTGTCTGGACTGCCAGCTCTACATCTGCAAGTCCTGCAGCCGCTACAACAAGAAGGAGCTGGGCTGGGTGTGTGATCCCTGTCGCATGGCCAGGTAGGAAATGACAACATTGACAAAAATTAACCCTGTGGTTTTTTAAAGTGAGTCCAGCACCACAGCTGAAAACTGAAAAATCTGTGTCTCCCAGAGATCCACTCAGAAAGTTTCAGCTTCTCTCAAACAAAAAGTCAATATTGAAGAAGAACATTAGCTGATGGTATGAAGAGGCAGTAAAGGTCAAGGATCACGAGACACCACTGCCCCTGAATTTTAATTGATCGACAGATAAATTAGCATAAATCAAGAGGTTTGTTGGACAAACACCACTCGTGGGCCGCTGTTCTGGGTTCACAAACTGGACTAAGATGGCAGCTCGTTTTTAAACTTTCTCTTGAATTACAAAAGGTCATGCAGCTGCAGAATCTGTCTTCATTTTAACTTGTGTCTGGAGTTTCCAGAGGTGTCTAGTCATGGTGGATGCCCTGATTTGCATAAAGAAGCTAGAGTTTAATTTTTATGCAGATGAGGTTTTGGGAAACACAACACACTGCTACACAACTTCCTGCAACCACAACACTAAATGCACGCTCATACTGTATAAGTTTTATCTTGCAAAGGGAGTCATAACACTGTCACTAATGTTTGATCCCCTCTTGCTCTTGCAGAGATCACATCACCGTAAAATGAGTCACTTACATTGCAAGATTTTTGCTAGTTTAGTATCCCATCATGCATCACAGGAGGGCTTCCTTACTCCACTACAACTGCGCTCAGTGTCAGGTGACGCCACATAATTCAGCTTCATGCAACCTTATCTGCACATCAGGCAGCCACATGTGGGGACGTGAGAGAATGGACCGAATCGTTTCCCTTTCCGGTATACTGAACGTTAAACTGTGTGACCAAACATAAGCAGTATTGTGATCCATAAAGGAGCGTAAAATAACTTGTTTTCAGGCCAAAATTAGTGTTTGAGCCTTTTTTCCTCTTTGCCTTTTACTCTAGTTGTAGTTAAATAAAACTTTGTCACGATCGTGTTTTGTAGTGTTTCCACATTAATTGTACACAAATGGTTTGAGGTAAAGTCAAAGTTATATCGAGCTTAATCAATACATTTGTGAGCTTTTCCAGCATCTAGCTGAACCAAGATCTGAATATTCGTTCAAGTATTTCTTGCCTGAAACACGCTCAGTCTTAGTAATAACAAATGTCGGCTACAGATTTCATTCAGCAGCTGAAGGTTCGGTGTCTCTCTCAGGTTTTGGCCGCACACGCAGCTTTGACGGACGTTTTGGCGGCTGTCATTTCAACAGTCACAGCTCAGATCTCCTCCACTGCACCAGTTTTCTCTTTGTTAGCAGCAACAGAATCTGATACAAGCGGCTCGTTCCAGCTCCATATGTTACCGTTATACTGTTGTTTGCTCAGATGAGGCGGCGCACTGAAAGGCCCCTTCACTGACCTCAGCCGACGTCTGGAAAACATCATGCTATGGATCTCGTGTTGAAACCTGCACTCCATTTTGGTTGTTCACCGTAGCAGGCTGTAACTTCAGGCTGTTGCTTTGCTTTTGTGACACAAGAGGCACATTCACATAAACTTTGTATTGTCTTCACTTCCATCAGCACCTTTTCTGTCTCCATCGTTTCCTTTATCAGAGTCCTGAAGATCGGTACTTTGGAGTGGTACCACGAAAACGTTCGTGCACGCTTCAAACGCTTCGGCAGCGCCAAGGTGATGCGATCGCTCTTCAAGAGGCTGAGCGGACAACACAGCTGCTCTCAGAGCGAGCTCGAAGGTGAGAAGTCCAACTTTTATAATCGAGACACAAGATACAGTCGCCACAATAACCTGTTGGCATTTTATGCCTATGGGTTAGGGTTATTAATATGTCCAAATGTGTGCATGTCATACGTATTATATTAACATTTCTTCAGAAGGTGTCATATCACGGTCACATTACATTTATATCAGCTGACTTTCATCAGGATGTGGAGGGGACGGTGCGTTCATGACAGCTGGGCAAGAAGGCCGATGGAGAAAGACCAGTATTCAAAGTGGCGGTTAAAATTTTGTAACATGAACTGAAGGATATTTTTAATGAGACATCGGACATTTTCATGCTGAGTTTGTCGCAACAAACCCCGAAATTCTTCATGTGAGATGTCAGGAACTTTTTACAACTGTGTTTGTGGCAAAAACACAATTTTTGATGAGAAGTTTCCAGCTGATTTTATGCCAACATGATCTTTTCCTAACCTTATCAAACTGTTTTTTGTGCCTACCAGACCATAAACACAGCGTTGAAAACCAGACCTAAAGAAATGTGAAGTTACAAGACAAAGATTGTATCTGTATTTAAAGAAATGTGCATTACCAACATTATTCCGTTAACCAGGTAGCAGGATAGCAC
The DNA here is from genome assembly GCF_900880675.1 of Sparus aurata. Classification (NCBI taxonomy): domain Eukaryota; kingdom Metazoa; phylum Chordata; class Actinopteri; order Spariformes; family Sparidae; genus Sparus; species Sparus aurata. The sequence goes on along the minus strand of NC_044195.1, from coordinate 31,881,794 downwards.
AGTGGGTGGCTGTTGAAAGGTTTCAGAGGTTTCCCAACATGAATCTAACTGTGCGAAGTGATTTTTAAAACTTGCATCTGGAATGTTTTGATTCTTTTATCCCCTTGTGAAAACCAGTATGTGGTGAGAAAACGATTATCAGGCCTTTATACTGTCAGTGAGGCCTTTCAGCAAAGAGATTAACCCTGCGTCAGCTGACCGGAGCTGCTCACTGGTCAACAGTCAGAAACTGTAGTCGTTGTGTGCAGCTGCCAGCGGGAACGTCTTCATGAATGTGAAGCCGTGCTAATCAAAGGTTACAAATGTGGCTGAATGTCAGGCCTCAGGTCCGGGTTCCTTTGAAGGGGCAACCTTAGCCAATACGCATCTGTTCCGCTCATTTCTGTGCGAGCCCTCGGGAGGAGCTGCGGGTCAGGAGTTGAGCCGGCCGGAGTCACAGAGCAGCGCTGGAAGTCAGCTTGAGCTTACCGTAAGAAATCCTCAATAAATGAAAGGCTTCGAGGAGATTCAGCAGCTGCACACTGTACTGTAACTGCATGGAAAATGTGTATCAGCCTCTCGGATCGCACTCTGCCAACTGGAAATTGGTGAAACATCAGCATGAAGTTCAGCATCTGTGAATGGTGTCAGCGCAAAGTTCAAGCTCGAGAGCTGGACTGTGTTTATTGACTCTAAGCGAAGACATCCTATATCAAACCTATTAAAGAGGTCGGACTGAATGCAGACCTTTGATCATGTCGTTAGGAGACTAATTGGCTCATAAATTACAGTTCTGTCTGCTGCTGAGCACGAAAACAATCATTTCATTAAAGAGATTGAACACAGGCTGTTTAAGTCAGAGGGAATTAATTAGAACAGTGAAAAAAATTACCCACAACCTTCTTCTACATTTCTTTTGAATTGTGCTTTTTTTATGGATTGTATTTTATTAATTCATTAACAAGCATACTAGCTTAAAATCTCACCTCCAGCTCTCAGAGGAATAGAAAACCCAAGTTGACAACGTCTCCACACTCATCCAGACTACTGCAGCGAGTTGTTGCACCACGCAAATCTCCATTTTGTTTATGTCTGCTTCCCCGTTCGTTATTCAGCTTGGTACGATAATCTAATCTGTAGTGACGTGCTATTATTCATTATCTACAAAATGGTGTTCAAAGCGTATTAATATTGAAGGTTTTGCACGTCCAAACTGCGCTAAATTCGACACTGCACCTCTTTTGGTCATCAGCAAAAAAAGTTGCCAAGTGGGAAGTCGACCAAATAAACAGTTCTCGGGGTAATCAAAACACAGACAGACAGATAATTCTTTCTTAAGAGCTGTAGTGAGGTGATTTAAATCCAAAAAGAATTAAAAGGAGTTTGCTCAATCATAATAAACAATCATCCCATCCTCCCAGCATCAGCAGGGATGTGTCCTCGCTGTCCATATGCAAACCTTTACCCTTTGTCCTCAAGTCCAAGCCAGTAGCTTGGACTTCGATTGAATGCTAATAACCAAACCTCAGACGGATGGAAACCATGTGGGAGATTAGAGCCATCATAAATAACACCAAATCAAGGAGTGCAATTTGTAACCGAGGCCAGCACACTTGCACAATCTCTAACGGGGAGTATTGAAGCTGTTCTGGCAGATCCTGACAGCCCGACTCCTCGCTAAGTCTCTTCTGTCCTTCTTTAATTTGCCTCCCATCTGTCTCTGAGACCCTTCGTTTTTGTGACACTGACTCACAGGAATGGAGTTTCCTGCCTCTTTTACAGATAGTAAGAAGTCATCAGGAGGCTGCCAGATCTGTCACAGGGATTTAATCTCTTCCATCTTTCCTGTTTTTCCGACTCCGGCTCCTCACAGCTGTCACAGACCGGTCTGAATGCAGCTCCGATGTCAGGGATTTCTGACCAGTGGACTTATGGGACATTTACGCCGCACTGCTGTAGCTCTGGAGATATCATAACCAGAGATGCTAACGTGGTGAAAACTCCTGTTTATGTTTACAGCTGCGGTGTTTAAAGTCCGATGCAGTGATGGCATGCGGCTTCATCAAAACCTCTCCAGCACATCTTGCCGTCTTTTTGAAGTTTCTCCCCCCCAAACGTTTGCCAACATCCCCCGGCCACACCCAGAGCGTATCAAACATGTGCCCCTCGAAGCACATCGGCTCTCAGCGTTATTATACACAGCAGGTCAGAGTGAGATCATAGCATCAGGAGATCAATGAATTATGAGGAGACAACTCCTGGTACTGCTTACGCTGAGTCACCCTGGAGGATTTTGGGGAAGGGAAACAGAGGGAGTTGGTTGGCTGGCCGAGCCCAGCGGGTCTTGTGATCATCCAGTCACATGTCTCCCATTCTGAGCCCGGAGTCCGGCTGAGAACCAGAAGCAGAGAGAGACAGAGAGACAGAGAGAGAGAGGGACAGAGAGAGAGAGGGAGGGTGGGAGAACAAAACTTCTGTTTGTCATGTATTTATGTGGAATCCGTCGTGCACAGATGGAAGATGTAGTTATGAAACGCTGTCATAAATACGCACGTTAACAGATGCATTCTGTTCGAAACCATCAACAACTCGTCAGATTCGTGCGACCACCTGGACTGAGTTCACCATGCACGACTGTACACACACTCATACACACACTGTATGTTTCCCGGTGCTGTGGTCCGTCGGGCCCCCAAAGCTCGGAGGGTGTCATCCTCCTCGTACAAGCTGGGAGATGTAACACTGATGCTCACAACAGAGTCTTTGTTCACATACGTTACATATAAAAGGAGCTAAACTGAATTACTTGGCTGACTCCGGCTCCTCCAGTTTTAATGGTGTGACTGCTGCTTCAGATTATTGTTTTTATGTGGAAAGTCAGGACCACCTGAATTATCCCAATTTGCCGAACCACTTCTTAAAGTTGCATAATGGCAAAATTAGAAACCTCGCCTCTCTCATTTCCAAGATGAGAGTGAGAACACATCAGATCTGGTTCCTGGGTGACTTTTCGTTACCTAAGAACGAGTCCAGCATGTTGCACCTCCATGTTTCTACAGTAGCCCACAAAGGACAAACTGAACTCTGGCTCTAGAGAAGACCTGTAGGTTCTCCCACACACTCACAGGGGAATCAGAGGGGCATTCAGTTGGATGCAATCTGCAACCTCACCGCTAGATGTCGCTAAATCCAACAAACTGTTCCTTTAACAGTTCTGCGCTTTAACCAAATCTTAATCCAAGTAGCCTTAAAACAAGACGAAGAGTTTGCGATCATGCTAGCAGCTTTTTAAGACTGTATTTATAAGACAGCATGTGGTTTGAGCTAAATGCTAATGTGAGCATGCTAACAGTCTGATTTACAAGGTTGATTAATTTATCGTTGAACAAGATGAGGGTTACAAATCAAACTTATTTTTTTAGCTACATCACAGAACAAGGAAAATGAAAGCGCTCTGGTGTCGAGCACCGACGTAGAGGAGGTGCGACTGCCGATCCAAAACCTTCTGAGGTCTGTTTGAGTTTGTGTTGTTTAACCTGAGCATAGTGTGAAGTTCTCCAATCAGCTTGAAGGGTGAGATCGCGTTGAATGCCAAGCTAAAGTAGCTGTTGTTACTGTCAGTGTGTGTGAAGACAGAGGGGAGGGCAGTGGATACGGCATCCTCTGTGCATCTCTTGGTTCTGAATGCGTACCGGTGTCGATGTAGGCTGTTGGTAAAGGCCCGTCATTGGAAGCCTGTTATAGTCTCTTCCGTCTGCTATCTTTGAGTTGGTACGAGCCCAAACAAGCTAGCAACTCTTAACTTTTCTTTGCAGGGATTTAGCTGTTTTAATGCCATCATTTGCAAAACTAACATGGACGAGTGTTGAAATAAATGCAGAAACTTCTGTCAACCAGAGCATTTTTCACCTGGACCAGGTAGCAGACGGACCGTCCTTCACCACTTCAGCACTGTGACAGATCTGGCTGTGTGTAGCTATAGCATGCTAACGTGCTAATCCTTTATCTGATCTGCCATTAACTGTCTTACTAACTTACTTTACTTTGTTTATAGTCATTCCCATCTCCCTGGCTAAAGTTCTAGCGTGGCTAAAATCAATTAAACGACTATTTGTTGCAATATTATAATTTTGTTTTATCAGTTTTTGTGATTATTATCAGATGGGACTCTTGAGGAGACTCATGACCTCATTGTGTGACTAATCCAGGAAACAACCCTGGTCAGACATGTTCGGTTACAGTTTTCTGCTCTAAGCTGTTCACATTAGACCATTTGTGCACTAATTTTCAGACATGTTGAAACCATTTCCAGCGTCTGTGTGGTCGAGGATGGATTAGAAAAAAAACAGGCGGATTACACCGATCAACCCAATAATTTGATTGGGAGTTTGTTTGTGTGTTTCCATTAAAAAAAAATGTAATAACCTGTTGTATTGTGATGATAATGAGCCCTTCATATTCCTAAATAAATATGTGTTTCGCTAAATTACCACAAACAGCGGTCGAGTGGTTCAGCCCACAGATTCTGTTTCCCTCGGGGCCGCTTAGAAGCTTAATCCAGCCGTGTGTGTGGTCCTCGTTAGATCCACTGTGAGCTCACATTAATGTTTAATAACTCGTATGATGCCTCGTTCACTTACAACACAATTCAGTCAGAATATTCAGTGACTTGTGAACATAAATACGATGTTATTTTAAGGCTCGTCCCAGCGTAACACATTCATCATTAGACTTTTTCAATGATTCATTTAGACGGTGAAGTTTTGAGGGCCTCCCACAGCGGGAACAGTGGGTTTGGGAACTGGCCAGAATGTTCTGGTGATGCTGGTACAGTCAGTCAGCGCTCGTCTGGTTTCTATTCACATTGGCACATCGGGAGAAGAAGAACAGATCCAGGGAAGTTTTAGTCAGTGAGAGTCAGCAAGGCCCTAAAGATGCACTTTGTAAGACATGGACAGTATTTAAGTTTAATTTAAAGAAACAAACACAGCAGCTTGTTTGGAAACTTATTCTTTTATTATAAAATCAGCTCGGTGATTTGTGTTTCTGATGACATTTCAGGCAAGAAATAAATCATAAAGTTACAGAATCTTTCTTCTTTAACTTTAACTTTAGTTTTTAAAGCTCTTCCGGAGTCTCTGTAAGCGTTTCCCCGGACGCCACCGACAGAATTAAACTTTATACAAATAAGTAGCTGACATCACGATGCTCCATCTCTCGTAACGCCGCGCTGCAGTACCACAATGCATTGCACGGCTTTCTAATATAAAGACATATAATGAGCTTTAGAACGCAGGAAAATCCAACCGTACACCTTCTGAATTCAAGTTTCCTTCTTTCCCCGACTAACTGACTCCACGGCTAACTGAGTGATGAGCTAATTAGCTAACGTTAGCAAGCTACAGACAATGATAGCTAGCAAAGAGCATCAGGTGTCGCTGACTCAGGTGATTTGCTGTCCTCTATGTTTTTAGGGCTACCTTTGAATCCAGGCCGTATTCTACAAACACCACCTTTAAAACGAAGTATATAAGTGGCTTTTCTTATTGCTGTTATATTATTATCACAGTAGGTAGTTTCAGAAGTTGTATAACGGTATTTTTTCCGTAACCGTTCACAGTTGTTTACTGTCATGTGCGTGAACCATGTTGTTGTTCTGCGTCAGCTTTCAACGTTTATCACATTCTTGAACTTTTGCTTCTCCCTGCAGCCCTTTTTTTTGTTCCAAGTCCCAACTGTTATGTAGAAATGCAAGTGGCTCATAAACGCTCCCATAAAGAGGTGCTGAAATGTGGAAAACACACAATGTTCTGTCTCAGGCCTCCTCGCACTGTACGCGCTCAGCTGGGACGGAAAGAAAGGAGCGTTTGATTTGCTGCAAGAGGAACAAAGGTCGTCGGGGGTTAGGAGTCGTCCCGCGGGTTCGAAAGACGTCTGGTTGACAAATGCATGCACATATAGAGGAATGCCACATGATTTTCTTTTTTTGGACTGCATCGCTTTCCGGACATCAGGCGCTTTTTGTCTGCCAATATGTATATATATACAAACATGTGTGCTTCCTTTCTCAGCAGATGGATACGAGGAGCACAGTATGGACGCCACAGATTCACAGCACTACAAAGAGGTAACTCTTTTTTTTTTTCTGGTTCTTTCTCTGTGTTTTCTGGTCAAGAGCATTAAATAACTCGACGGCCTGCAGCTCATTTTTAGGTGCTTAACTTTTAATTGAGCTTGTGGAGAGCAGAGCAACATTCCAGCGTTCTGCATCATAAAACAGGAAGCAGATATCAATTTGTACCCACACAGCGCAGCGCGAGTGGTTCTGGAGCATTTCAGAGCTAATTCATGTTTAGACATCAACTCGTGTTTGTTGACTTGTTCCTCCCCACCCCCGACATGTTGCCTGTTTCTTAATTAGAAATGTTTCAGAGAGGGCGAATCAGAGCTCATCTGCAAATCAGAGCTAGTTCATTCATTCACGCTCACATCAGCAGACACACGTGTTATTCTGCTGTGTTTCGCCTCCTTCCTCTGTCGAAAAGCAAGAGGTGTTTCTGCGCGATCTCACTCGTCCTCAACGAACAACTGGAGCGCTCTGACAGCTCGTGACGGCTGAGGTTAGGCACGGTCCAGCCGGCAGTGGCAGCGGTGTATTGTGGGTAAATACCAGGCTGTCATACATAATCGCAGACATGAAAGAGGGCGAGCGGCGTGGAAGGAGCCTCTGATTCGAGTCCTGAGATTGTAAAAAAAAAAAGGGGGGGGAACTCTGGAGTCCACTGGAATTCATCATAAAAGCTAAACTACTATTGTTTACACCTCAGTCTCTGTGTAATGTGGGAGCAAAGCTTTGTTTATTTTCAATCACTGCAGCGGAGAGAAAAAACGTCGACAGGACTCTCGGGCTCTCCTGGGTCGCTGGATGCTCCGTTTCCAACGTGACTACTGCAGTTTTATTTATATAATATATGACAGGGCTTCTGATGGATGCTTTAAACTACAGGGAGGCAGCGTGGAGTTCCCTGCATCCCTGGTGTGAATAGACTTAGACAGAGCGCCCTCTACTGGTCCAGATGCAGCACTGCCTCAAGAGGAGGTCATTTTCAAACTCGGAGAGGTCTTTGGAGCCTGAAGGGGTTCAGAGTGCCTCGTTTAAGATCCTCCTCGTTCTTTAACGAGGGTCTTAAAAGAAATTACTGTCTTTATAGGCCACACAGTCAAATAGCAAAGCAGATGTTCTCCTGTAATAACATTTTATTTAAGTCAGAGTCTTCAGCGTCTGGTTTTCTGGAAAAAAATCCAGATATCCAGTGAATGGAATTTTCTGTCCTTTGCACAATTTGCAAAGATTTTTAAGCCTTTTTCTCAAATTGTGCCACTTCTTCAGAGACTATTGATCTCAAATTAGACATCCGGACCCCTCAGAGGGTCACAAGATCATTTCCAGGTGCTGCAGATGGTTGTAGAACTTCACAGTCAGTTATGGGTCGGAGTACGTTGGCTACACTGTGATTAGTTTGTGATAATGAGTGTGAAATATCTTGCTGTGGTGGGGATTTCTTTTTGTTCTGAATGCTCCCCCTCCTCTCTTCGGGTCCATTACTCTTTCATTTGAGTCTCCTCTCCTCTCTCCTCTCTCCTCTCCTCTGTCCTCTCTCTTCTCTCATCTCCTCTCCTCTCTCCTCTCTCCTCTCCTCTCCTCCTCCTCTCTAGGCTCGAGGAGAAACTCTAAGAGACAGTCTTCCGAAAGCCCTTCTCTCCTCTCCTTCTCCTGCTCTCCTCTCCTCGCTTCTCTCTCTCCTCTCATCCTCTCCTGTCCTCTTCTCTCCCTCTCCCTCTCCTCCGCTCTCGCTCTGTCCTCTCTCCTCTCCGTCTCCTCTCTCCTCTCCTCTCTCCTCCTCTCCGTCTCTGGTCCTATCCTTCTCCTACTCCTCTCTTCTCTCTCTCCTCTCCCTCTCCTCTCTCTCCTCTCTCCTCTCTCTCTCTCCCTCCTCTCCTCCTCTCTCCTCTCTCCCCTCGGGCGGTGTCGGTGTTTTCTTTCTGCTCTCCAAAGATGAAAAAGGCCAAAAGGCGGCTGACTGTCGACCCCTTTGATTTCGAGCTGGGCTGTGACTACCTCATCGAACCCAGAGGACGGTCAAATCAGGTAAATGCTGGACCCAAAAAAACAAAACAACCCAGAACCGGAATTTCATAGCCCAGAACCAGACTGATCTGCATGCAATCACACAACAGTCCCTCTGTCTGTTTCTGCTTCTGCTTGTTTCTGTTTTCTGTCTTTGCCAAACATTGTCTGATTCAACCAGACAGTATGTTATTAGTGCTGAGCCCCGTCGTTATTCATTCTGGGATCTGGCCACAACGCGCTCGTTGTGTACATCCAAATGTGGATGTTTGTGTGCAACAGATGCTAACACATCCTGTCAGCTCATCAACAGAATCGTCTGACAGGACAGAATGTAAAGAGTGGCAGGAACCCGAGACACGGTGGCTGTTCAGTTGAGGAAAAATAGATCTAATGTGCTTAAAAAGCCAATTTATGACGAGCAGAGAAGATGTTTGAGCCAACACACCAAACTACTGCCATTTAAAACATCCAATTAAGAGTACTGTCACCTCAGTTTTGTGGATTTGTTAATGTAGATCCTGTGGTTAGCTCCTTTGTCACAGTAGCTCTCACCGCTCTCCGTCCTCGCCCACAGGCCCAGGTCTCCCAGGACATCATGGACATGGACGGAGGCAGGAGGGAGTCGATGCTGGCGGAGGCGGACATGGCTTCTGTTTTCTGCCAGATTCTGAAGGAGCAGCATGAAGGTCTGGACCTGAGGAGGGCGTCACAGCAAGGTGAAGAAAAACACATCTCAGCTCCAACAGACTTTGTTAAAAATAATAACAACAGGAGGAAATCACATGTAAGGAGCCTTGCTGTAGTGTTAGTGACACTGTTGACCTACTTGTGACGTGTAAGAAAATACAGAGATCTTTTAGGGTTAACTAGCTTAACGCAACTTTTAAAGAATTAGCCCAAAAACGACGACACGTGTCTCTGACAATGAAAAGGCAATTTTTCTACATTGAATGTCTTCAATGTCTATATTTCTTTAGATAACATTTCTCACATTTTTTGCCAGAATTCACATAGAATACTTGTAGCGTTGAAGCTAACGTAGCTTTCTTGTGGTCAACTTGTCCAGTTTAGTAGCTTGTTGGCTAGTTGGAAAACTAGCTAACAACTTTTAAAAATCTGTCAGTTTAAGGAAACACACTCACATATTCCTGGATACAATACAATTAGTGTTTTTTTCTCTTTAATGGCACCAAGTCATAAATCCATCTAATTCCCCTCATAAGCTACCGAGCTGATGCTAATGGACGTAGCCACGTGTTTCAAATTGTTTGCTAAGTGAGAAAAAAAGAGATAGTGATCTGCTCTCAGTGTGAATGTTCCTAGTTTTGTTGAGTTTCCTTCAATGTTAGTCATTGTAGACTATGAAATCATAAACCTCTGCAATAAAGTCCATCAGTCGACTGTTAGTCGTCATCTAGTGGTGAAAACCTGCAGTACTCCACCAGAACTTTAAGAAAACAGAAGACGTTCGCAACGAGGAAAGTTTGTCTTTTAACTTCTTTGCGTTGTGTAGGTGGACATGAGATGTTTGTGATGTTTGTGTTTGTTATTTTTATAGTTTCATTTATGACATACAGCTTGATGGACAGAGCTGATGTACAGTTAGCAGCTGCAGCTAACATGTGGCTGCGCTAATTCAATCAGTTTTTATCATTATCGATCAGAATACGATTGTGTTTTATTACGTGTTTTAACAACATTATACATCGTAACAGACGTTATCTGAGTGAAGCCCATCAAAACATTTGTTAATACAATATTTCATGTTTCATTTATGACACATCGTCTTCCACCACATGAGTTTATCATTGTGGACAAACGTATTATTCCAAATTAAATCAATAAAATCATATTACTCACTTTTACTTTTAGCTTCAGAGTTCTTGTTTACTCTTCGTGATTCACCTTAAAACAGTTTCTGCAACACAAAGTAAGTTAATAGCAGAGCTGGATAACACGGATCAGAACTCTGTGCCAAAGATTGTCTTTACTCTGATATCTGAAATTGTCAAACTCACACATGAAGACAATCAAACACCAGCACGTCTCATTAATCTACTGATTCATCTCATATTTCCTCCAGATGAGCTCGTGTTCACAGACAACAGGACGACTCCCTCTCGCTCCGTCTCCCGCCTCAGTTACTCCTCCGGCGGCAGCGGGAGCGCCTGGGGCCCCCGGAGCAGCAGCTACCTGCCCGGCCCCGACGACTCCGAGGGGGAGGACGACCACGACCAGCTCTACCCGCTGTACCAGTCTCACCTGGGCTTCACCCACACCTCGCAGGAGAGCCTGAACTCAACGAACCATCCACCGCAGGTCTTTAATATCATCCATATTATTATATTTTATCATCACATAAAAACCTCTGACTTTATATATGTTTGGCAGAAGCTCAGCGACACTCATGAAAACATTTTTTCTTGTTGTAAAACAGCAGTGGATGTTTGGTTGGGTTGAGAAAAGTCTCTGGGGGAATTCTGCACTAGTGTTGGGCAGATCAATCCCAAACTTACATTTTATTTTGAGTGTAAATATAATTTAATCAGTGCCAAAATACTGGATCCACCTCATGTTGGATTACGGTCTAAAAACACGAACACTCCTTTCCTTTTTCTTCCCTTTTAACTGTGTGTAAATGGACATTGGACATTTACCGATGAAGGGACTTTGTACGGATGCCTCATGATGTTATTAACATTTTACAAATTGGCTACAACAACTGCCCAAATAGAAAAGGAGAAAAAGAGGACAAACTTGATGATCCACAGTTTCAAGCGGTGAAATACGGTGTAAATTACTAATTAGACTTTAAAGTGAAACTCTCGCCAAAATGCAACCGAGGCTTTTTTTGTGAATGTACTCGAGTCAAACCTTCGTGTAAAAGCACAATTACGACGAAAGAACCACTTTTAAGATTTACTGTATTTTCGTTTTTTGGGTCAAACTCATTTTCAATGGGAGTTCTACGGGCACTTTTACGATAGCATCAAAATCTCTATTTTTAGAACACTAAGAAGTCTCGACACAACATGAAACTTTGCTGGTAGTATCACCAGGGTCTCTACACATGAACACGAGCATTGAGAACATTGTTTGTGTACACAGAGTTTACTAAAAAGAAGGTATTTAGACAACTCACGTTAGCAGTAGCTTGTTCCGCTAGCTGTCGTCATGGCAGCCCGGACGTGCTCGGGGATCAACATGTCTGGGTCGAGTGTATGTGGTTCAGTTGAGCGATGTGTAGAGACCCTGGTGATACTACGAGCAAAGTTTCATGTTGTGTCGAGCCTTGTTACTGTTTTAAAAATAGAGATTTTGATGCTAGCGTAAAAGTGTCCGTAGCACTCCCATTGAAAGCGGCTCGTAAACGAAAATACGCTAAATCTTAAAAGTGCTTCTTTCGTCGTAATCATGCTTTTACAAAAAGGTTTGACTCATATTCAATCACAAAAAAAGCCTCGGTTGCATTTTGGCGAGAGTTTCACTTAATAGCTATGAAGCAAAATCAACCAATAGCTGCATTTAATCATTACAGAGCAGTTACATTAGTAAAACAAGTCACACACAGAGGGTTAAAGTGACTACAATGATAATATGAATCAATATGAATTATGGTTTTCTTTGACAAACATCTTGGTCCCTCGAGGGAAACTGTATATGTTTATGTCAGATACTTTCCAAAGCTGAAACTCATCTCTGAGAGCAGCTGAGATATTTTAGCGAGATGCTAACTTGTCTGCTCCCAGTACTTCATTGGATTTGTGTGAAGGTTGGATAAATACAATATAAACATGTGTTACTTTCTCATTAATTGCTCTTGTGTTAGTAAACATGCATTTGATTAAGTATTTAAGAAGTTATTGAAAATTAAAATGAAACAGCCACGTCTCCTCGTTGCCTTCAGCTCATAAATCATCTTTTACTAATAAAAAGTATTTATTTCAGTGATTCCTCTCCTGGTTTTAGTTTATTTCTGATCAAAATCAGTGTTATGGCATCGTCCTCCTCGTTAACACGCACACACACATTAGGAATTACAGATAAGACGTTCATAGTTCGCAATGTTTGAAACTTCTTACTCAATCGGTTCCCATCACTGCACAGATATTCTGTCTGATATCAATCAACGAGCCATCTGGATTTTTTAATGACGCAACATAAAAGTTTATTGTTTCCCTTGACACAGTTTTGGCACAAAGATTTGAGATCAAGAGGAAACCAATCAGTTTATTTTCAAAATGCACAAAAAGGGGGTTGACGTGACTGTCAGTGAGATTTCTGAAAAAGTTCATTCAGGGGAAGAAATAATGATCAGAAAAATATTAACTCGATTCGACCCCATGGTGCAACTCTGAGCTCTTGGAAGGAATCTGTTCGTTATGAAAAATTATAAACTTAATGTTGATTATCTGCAGGACGACAGCTACAGTCACACACTGAGCTCATCCGGGCTGACATGTTGAGTGATGTCGGGGCGACAGCTGCAGATCAGAGGGCGGATACATACGTTACATCAGGGTCTATTTATGTGTTTGCATACAGCTCAGTCCCTGGAAAGGATCACAACAAGTGTTCACGTGGAGCAGATAGAAAACAGACTCTGTTTACTGTGAAATCAGTCTGCGCGTGTCCTCGTCCGCCCTCCAGGATCCACTTCCTGTGTTCTGACACACTGTGGGCCTTAATGTTTAATTATTGAGGTGAAACGCGGATTATCTGATTCAAAAGATGTCCTCTCCGTGGTTATTAAAGATAAGAAACGTGAAAACAAGGGAAGCGATTAAGCCGTGTGGTGTTATCAGTCCCACCTGGCCACCTTTGATACCTTCTGTCACGCAAGAATTCACGGTTGGGGCGACACGCTGCGAGAAACAAACGGACCCCGCATGTGCCTGTCAGACATCAAACACGGCCGTGATGAATCCCATTGGCTGCTCGCTCGGATGCCGGTGACTCATCGGGAGCGTTCGGCTGTCGCTTCCTGTCGTTTGATTTCCGATTTGGCAAACATTCGTGCCGCCGAGCGAGGCTAAAAAGTCGAGTGACGTGTCCAATCTGATCGTGTTTGTGGAAGAAGACGTCGGGATGAGAAACAAGATGTTTGATGCATGTTTACATCTTTAATATGCAGACGACCAGCAAACGAACCCTCCTGACAACTTTAATGTATTAATGCACATTGCATTCATTTTGCTAAATGTCTAAATGTATTACAGGCAGCTAAAACCCATCCAAAAAAACAATGCATCCCATCTTATCAGGCTTTCATTCTGTGGTCCTGGATGAACTTTTGTAATTTTTGCTATTTTTCACTAGATAGGGCAATTAAATATCTCAAAAACTGCCATAAAAGTACGGTGTATATATATTAAGTAAATGCAAAATAACTATTTTTTGTTGTTTTCATTGTAAAAACAGTGGCATCATGTTGACAAACTGGAATTGAAATGTGTTAAAATCCTGAAAATTAATGATATAATTATAAAGTTGAATTTATAAAGTATTTTATGGCAGTTTTTGACATTTTTTCATTTATTAGGGGTTAAGATAAACAACCTGAGTGACACCTGTGGAGGCTCCTGAAGTGTCTGTAGAGGCGTTGGAGCTGTGAACAGACATTTGTAGTCAGTATCTTGCTCAAGGACGATTCTACATGCAGCTAAGAGGAGCCGGGATTCGAACCAGTGACCTTCCGATTACTAGATGACCCGCTCGACCTCCTGAGCTTCAGCCGCCAAAGTCTTCTTTGGTCTGCTGTGTTTGGCTCTGAGCGGAGAAGCCTTCAAGTCATTTGTTTTTGTCCGAGGCTTTTATTGCGGTGATACGACTCCTGCTGCATGCCGTCTGTTCTGCTCAGACCTCTTTGATTGATTAGTTGTAGGGACAGTTATTGATCACCTTAAACAGGCTGTAGCCCTACAGCATGAAGTGATCCCCAGTCACTGTGTCACACACTGCAGGACCCCCTCATGTGCCACAGTTTCACAGCATGATAGAATATTTAACATTCTCTCAAGAAGAAATGAAGGCTGGGAACCAGTAAATCCTCCCGCTGTGAGAAAGTTGAAGGGAAGGTTAGGTTATGTAACAGTCCAGCATCGGCAGGCGGGACGGAGGGAGGAAGGAAGGGAGGGAGGAAGGGAGGGAGAGCTCAAAGAACGATATCAATCATCCCGACAAAACACTAAACACAGAGCGAGTCTGTTAGAATAACACCAGATCCTGCAGGTGAAAGCAAAATGAGCGAGCAAAGAAGAAAACCACAGCCAGCAAGCTGACCTCACTTAGCTACGAAAGCTAGGAGCAAGCTAATGTTGGGTAGCTGATGCCGAGCTGAACCGAGGACTGAATGCATGTAAGAGTCACCCTGCTGTAAAAAAAACAGTATAGACCAGCACCAAAACCAGCACCAAAGCACAACATATGCTGGTCTTGCTGGTGACCACCAGCAAGACCAGCACATGTTGTGTTTTGGTGCTGGTCTATGCTGGTTTTCCCAGCAGGGCGGACAGCTAACATGTCAAAAAATCCAAACATGTGCAGCCAAGAGCATCACAAACAATCCTACAGTACGGTCGGGTAACTTCAAATCAGAAGTATTCCTCTAAAACATTAAATATTCATGACTCAGGAACAATCAGAGTTAGTGGTTTTTGTTTTTCTGACAGTGATGAGGCGGACAGGAAATGGAAAGCGACAGAATGAGTGCACAACATGCAACCATTTGGCTGCCGAAGCGCTTGTGTGAGTTTTGAAACGACTCATAATCTCCACTAATCTGCCACATCAGGGCCGTGTTGATGCCGCTGGACCAGATGTGATAAACAGTGGCCTGGAAACAGAAGTAAACAACTCTCAAATCTCAAGTTATTCAACTTGGATCCAGTCTTTTGGGGGATTTACAGGAATATATGACATCACCTTTTTGTTAATGCCGTCTCGCCCACTTCAAATCAGTGAGAAGATAACAAAAGACGAAAAAAAAGAATTACAGAAACGTTCCATCTGGAAAAAACTAGATCTGGTCTAAATTTAGCGGTAAACTGTGTTCATTTATATCCCTTTAACTTTTAGTAAGAAGCTGGATGGTAAAGTTGTCAGGGAGTTAAAACTAGCAAGATGCAACCAGTTAATGTCTAAGTTCTGCCAAAACACGACAAACAGTCGAGGAACTACTGCCAGAGAGGCTCGACTTCACATCAAAGATATGTCTGATGAATCGACTGTATGAAATACAGACGGAGCTTCCAGGTCTGAAAAATGAAGCTGACGTCAAAGTGCCTTAAACCTGCATTATTTCCAGCAGGAGGCAACTTAACTGGTTTCAAATGAAGCTTATGAGAAAATGACCCAACTTCTCACTTAATTCCTCACCACAGAATATGTTTTTCTGATGTGTTCATGGTCTCGATCTCTAGTTTCGAGTCTTTTTAAACACGGTATGATGTTTTCATTTTGTAATTTATGATCCAAGTTATTGTAAAATAGACGATAAAACACGGTATGCTTTAAGGCGTGGCTACTTTGTGACTGACAAGCCACTCCCACGACGTGTTCTGAGTTCTGATTCGGATCCAGTCAGGATATCCTCCCCATCTCCACCCTCTCATCCAGACATGGTCACTTCTGGCTCCAGAAAACAAAACGGCAAAGCTGTAAAGCAATTCTTGATGCTTTGAAATGGTCGTCCATCCCAATGATGTGATGTCACAACTTGTTTACACCTGATTGGTTCTCATTCTTCGGTCCATCAAATAAACCAGCGTGTTTTTACGTCTGGGAATCTGAGGAATGAGGGAAGCTGGATGTGTGCAGATACAGTGTGTCTGATGTCTGCTTCTCTTCCTGATTTGAAAATTAAGCCTTCCTGCGTCGTGACTGATTATCAAAGGGAGCACTTCCTTTATTTCACATGTGCCGTATAATTTTCCATAATTTTCGTCGTCTCAGAGAGCCTCTCGGTTACAGTGAAATCAGATTTGGGGATGAGGTGATTTGGCTCTGAGCTCAGACTCTGATGAGAACATGTGAAACTGCAGCACGAGGAGAACGGACTGACGGGCATCCGTCTCTGAAAGATCCATTCCTGTGCCAGTTTATTGTCTGATTTGCTTCCTCTGAGGGAAATTGGTATCAGATGAAATGCTTTTATTTGGGTGATTTAACCGTTCGACCGTCCTGTTTATGTTGTTTGACGAAACTGTTCACTTTCCTTAATACCTTCAGTCGTCTGTGCTTCTGATTTCTGTCCTATTTGTGTCTTCTCCTCGTCTTTCTCCAGATCAGTGACCTGAACAGACGTGTCTCAGCCATTGAGAACCTCCTGAACCACTTAGAGCAGAACGTCATCTCAACATACGACCAGGTAAATCCATCAAATCACACAACACAGTTACCAAATAATCATCCTCATCATCTTCATCATCACCATAATCATCAAACTTCAGTTAAGCTTCCCTTAACACACTAATGATGGATGCACGAGCGACAAACATTCAGTTTCCTTAATTTTTATATGATATATGAACCTTAACTGGCCACAAAAATGAATGTAACCAAGCAAAATGTAAAGAAAAAGTCCTGTTCTGTTCTGCTCACACAACTGATGTTCATTAAGTCTGAGCTGACAGGATACATACCGGCCTCATCCTCACAGACTCCTGACTGACTGCCATGTTTCCGTACGGATTCGGTGGTTTTGGGCTGTTAAAGAAATGCAGCTTCATGCGTGGCCACATATGTTGCGTGCTGGACCAGTGATTTGCATTTTTGTCCCTCCTGCTGCTCACAAGCCAGAGCTGGTGAGGAGCGACGAGTGATATTTATTAGTAGAGCTGTTCGTGTGATTGGATCATTAATGGCTCTGGTCCGTTTTAAGAGCATTCCTGCTAATAATTAAAAAAGAAAACAACAAAAACATGTGGTGTTAGGTTTAAAGGTGCAGCAGGCAATTCTGGTGAAAGTTATTCAACCCACAGGTTGATCACGTTGGAGCGTCTTTCAGCTGATTGTTTTAGTTTGACTGACTGATGTTTCTCTGTTGGGTTCAGAGTCAACACTGCCATCAAGAGGTGGCAGAAGTACCCACATTCCTCCTGTGCAAGTACAGATACTTCTGCTGATTCAACCTCCAGTAAAGTAATAGATTACAGGCTCTGAAATGTACTCAGAGTATCAGAGTAAAAAGTCTCCCTCTGAAGGACGTTAATAGAATTCAAAGACATCTTAAGACTCCCAGCTGTTCCTGAACGCACCACAGAGACAGTTGATTGTTGAGTCTCATTCCCAGGACGTCAAATAGACACATGTTGGGTTGGTAAAGCGTCCCGAGCAGCAACAAAGAGAGAAAATCAGAAACTCTCTGCAGATACGAGACACTAACACGCCTTTTCTCCACATTCCAGTCTCCCTCTCTGTCTGTTTACGGCTTCTTACATCTTTTACGTCTTTGTTTTGTCTCGCTACGTCTGAAATCAGTGATGTTGGGAAGGCGTCGAGCAATGTTGCAAAATCTAAATAATCCATAATTCCCCTCAAGTGCATCAAACTAAAGTAACAAGATTGTTTTGAAAATGTGAGGAGGAGAAAGTTCAGATGTTTGTGTTCAGAGTGTAGAGAGGAGAAGCCAAAAGTTGTCAGAAACATAAAGTACAGATACTTATCACAACTTTATGTTTTACATTAGTAAAACACTCTCTCATGTCCATCCTCCTCATTAACAGCGATGTCTCATGTGGGTTCGCGGTCTGTTTTTGCCGAACGTAAAAACAGCAAACCCTGAATGAAACACAGAACTTTAGCTCATCTGGTAATTAATGACTATCGAGCTTCAAATGGAGGAAAATTTGACCGCCTCGTGCTTTTCCTCTTTCTTGTGGCTGCAGAAGTCTGCACGCCACACGTCCGTGTTCACGTCCATATGATCGCCATGGTAACAGGAGAGTTCAAATGCTCTCAGTTTATCATTAGACACGTTTCTGCAGGAAAGCTTTTCAGGAACTCAGCGGCCAATTTTGAAAATCTGCAGCTGAAACTAGTTTTTCTTTATTTTACAATGTGCTTCGACACATTAACGTGGAGTTAGTGAAGAAAGCATACGACAGATGGACCAACGACACTTCGTTAGTTGCGTGCATAAATTACGTAGCTTGTAAAAAAAAAAAAAACAGCTGTTTCTTTTTTATATATCATCGGAATAATTTGCCAAACCTATGTTTGTCTTTACACCTTGGTGGAAACACAGAAAACAAAATGACGCTTTAAGTTTGTTTAATGAACAAGAAGCTCCAGTTACTTTGGGTGGAAACGAGGCTAAAGCTAAAAACTGCTTGTCAAAGTCAAAAAAGCGTGCGCTACTGTAAAACTTCTTCTAGATAATGACTGAAGAAAAAGTTTGGAGCTTCTGTCCGAGGCCGCCAGCACACTTTCATCCGTTTCTCTTTCTTGGAAACACCCAGAAGCACCATCACATCGCCTGCCTTCACTCAAACAAAGACACACACTACGTTTTTCTCAGCCACATATTCTCTCCTCTGTTCCTCTAAACCCAACCAGGCTCCTCCGACTCCCACCAGCTCCTCTCCTCTCCCTCAGTGGGAGGAGGTGGACTTGGAGGAGCAGCAGCTGAGACAGAAGCTGCACGAGATGACGGACAACATCAGCGACCACAGCCTGAGCTCCGACGAGGAGGGCTCCGGCAGGCCAGAGGTGGAAACCAAACCCTCCAGACTGCCTACCAGACCCACATCCAGATCCAGCATCACCGTCTCCAGACTGGAGGAGGAGCCGCCTCAGCAGACTCACCCTGAGAAGGTAGCACTGAAAGAGCAAACATCAGCAGAGGGAGACACAATTCTTTGTATTAACACTTCATTTGATGCCAGAGAGTTCATTAGAAACACTCATTCTGCTGCACATCTGGATCGCTGCACATTCTGTGCTTTAACAAACAGCCTGGCTCAGGAAACTCCATACCACCTCTTCTGGAATCCAGTTCAAGCACACACTGTAGTCGTAAATCAGGCCACTCAGCCCGAGCGTTTATTTTTCCTCTGCAGCCATCAATCCCACATTTTCTGAAATGCAGAGTTGGCTAGAAAAAAAGCTGCTTCTTAGAGGTCTGAACTGTTTCTTCCCCTCTAAAGTCACAGAGCCACAGCGCTCAGGAGAGCAAAGACACTGTGGTTTTCTTACATAACTACCACCGTCCTGTTCAAACTGCATTTCCCCTCTCCGAAGTTTTTAAAGGGTCACGTTACTACACACTCCTCTGAAGTCAGAACCTGATAAGGCCCAAACTTGTAAAGCTGACTGTTTTGTTTCCATTACGCCCGAGGAGGACGAAGGTCAGCGTGTTTTCTGTTCTGCTTTTAATCAGACAGAAAAAAGCTTTTGCGAGCTGCGATTACACGGACAACATGTTTTCAGTTTTCTGCAACTGAAATCAGTCTGATCAGAGGTTCCAACACGTTTACATGGACGCTAAATAAAGTGATGTGGTTCATGAAGAAAAAAGGAATAAAGAGCATATTGAAATCCCTCAAATGGCACATTTGTGAAAAGACAGGACTTTAAATTATTTATAAAGAGTGTGATCA
Source organism: Sparus aurata (assembly GCF_900880675.1). Classification (NCBI taxonomy): domain Eukaryota; kingdom Metazoa; phylum Chordata; class Actinopteri; order Spariformes; family Sparidae; genus Sparus; species Sparus aurata. The sequence goes on along the minus strand of NC_044195.1, from coordinate 31,862,084 downwards.
GGGTTCCTGGAGGTCTCGGAGTCACCATCTTCCATCTTCTCTCGACTATTGATGCTCTATTAAAAGCATAAAATAGCCTTGATGGAAAAACATTTTTTGAATTTGTCTCTGGCAGACGAACGTCTCAACGGAGAGCCCGGAGAGGAAGTGGCGCCCTCTGGAGGAGGGATCGAAGGAGAGCTTCAGAGGCTCAACAGCCATACTGGTGGAGCTGGAGGGCCAGGTGGCACAAGCTGCGGCCAACGTCCAGAGCGCCCAGAGTGAGGTAAGACAAGAAGACCGAGGCTGATCAGAGCTCAGCTGACATATTCAATTCATTCTGAAGAGACAGAAACAGCAGAAGTGCGCAGAGTCACGTTCTCTCTTTTCACTCTGAAGGTTTCTTACATAGAGAACAGGATCGCTGCCCTGAACGCTGCCGGGATGCCAGTGGACAGACGACGAAGGGTAAAGACATTTAATTACACTTGATTTTATTTTTAAATCCAGAGTTTCGGAGTCAGAGTGCACAGGAAGCAGAGATACTCATAGGGAAAATTTAATCTTCCTGCTTGACTCAGTGACTTGTTGTCTTCTTCCAGTCTGCGATCCCGATCCAAGCAAGAAGACTTTCCCACAACTTTCCCACAAGTAAGAGCCGACACTGCTGCCCTTGAGCCTGATCCCCGGGGCCTTGTCAATGACTCAAAAACATCTTAACCTTGTTAAACTCGGAGAACATGATGATCCGTTTTGAGAGCTAGAAAACAGTGTGTCCTATTGTGCTGCAGCTTCACTTTTCCCATCTGTACATCACATACTTGGATTCTCAACACGCAGGATTCCCACAGGCACACTGAGCTATAAATGGTGGAATAATCTGAGGAGAAAAGTAGTTAAACTGAACAATTTTCAGAGTTTTATTCTTGTCATGCTGCTGAGAACTCAAGTAGTAACATACCTGACAACGAAGTGAAATATGAAACCACAATCTGCTAAGTTTAAAACGAGAGAGTATGATGTGCATGTACAATATGTTTCCAGACCAGGTGGACAGGTTTGTGAGGAACTCCCTCTACAGGGGCTCCCTGACTCAGAGGAACCCGGTGGCCAAGCCCACCCCCAGGGCTACCTCGGCGGTATGACCCCCCCTCAACGGTGCTGGGTGCAAAGAAGAGTTCAGTTCCACTTCAATTGAAACAAAATGAAAAAGCTTATCATTAGAACTCATAGGAAAACTAAAAGAAAATGTCTGATCTTCGATTGTTCTGTCTCAAAGGAGCAATTTGTGAGATATGGCCAGAATTTTGGTTTTAAAAAGGTCCAAAAATGATTCTTTAAAGTGAAACTCTCCCCAGAAAGCAACCGAGGCTTTATTAGTGATTGAATATGAGTAAAACCTTCATGTAAAAGCATAATTACGACGAAAGAGGCTCTTTTAAGATTTACCGTAGTTTCATTTCACATGAACACGAGCACTGAGAACATTGTTTGTGTACACAGAGTTTGCTTAAAATAAGTTTTTTAAACAACTCACGTTAGCAGTAGCATCTCCGGTGCGCCGCCGTCATGGCAGACAGAAAGTGTTGATCCTCGAGTGCGACATAAAAAAAACCTTCTTTTTAGTAAACTCTGTGTGCACAAACAATGTTCTCAATGCTCGTGTTCATGTGTAGAGACCCTGGTGATACTACGAGCAAAGTTTCATGTTGTGTCGAGACTTCTTACTGTTTTAAACAGAGAGATTTTGATGCTAGTGTAAAAGTGCCCGTAGCACTCCCATTGAAAATGAGTTTGAGCCAAAAACGAAAATGCGGTCAATCTTAAAAGTGCCTCTTTCGTCATAATTATGCTTTTACACGAAGGTTTGACTCATATTCAATCATTAATAAAGCCTCGGTTGCTTTCTGGTCAGAGTTTCACTTTAAATAAAAGAAGAGGACACAACAGTGTTGATGAAATGTCAAATACATCTACGTAGCCAGTTAGCATGACATCCATGGCATTCTGTCAGTCATAGACTGTGTCAGAGCTGCTGTAAATCACCTCCATATTCCCTGAGTTGGTCTCGGAGGCCATGTTCAGGCCCAGTCCAGTGTCCGGCCTCATTTACTGTCACATCAGGCTGCCCAAATCCTGTTTCCTGTGGTGATTGAGGTCCCAGTCCAGCCAAACTCCGGCTGCTGATTAACTGAGCTATGAGCTAACTAGCTAACGGTAGATATACCCAAGGATAGTGTGGAGTAGCAGTTGTCAGGTACTCTGGTGACATGCTGCAAATCAAAAACTGGCCATATTCTACAAATTACACCTGAAGGATATTTAATTTAAAGATAGTCTGATATAAAAATACACTAATGAGAAGATTGATGCCACTCTTAAGTCTGTGCGCCAGGCTTACTGTTTCCCTCTGTTTACATTCTTTATGCTAAGCTAAGCTAATTAGCTGCTGGCTTGAGCTTCATATCTAACAGATGGACATAAGAGTGGTGTTGAAATAAGCAAATAAGAGCGCGGCACTATTGAGTGAGCCTGTCGTTGGAAATGAACTCTTCGTTACCTGGTTACACTGGGCTTTGTCTTCTTCTGGCATCAGGTGTCCAATCAGACTTTGTGGTGGTTTGAAATAATTGCGTTTGATTTGATTCCTGCTTCTTCTTTTTCAGTCAACTAACAAATTCTGTGCACTTGTTGCATTACTGAAAATGTGCGCCACATGTGCCAGCTGGACTCAGAGTTTCAAGTTATTTCAAACTATTTTAAACAAGTTAATTCACTGTTTACACACATATTGAAACTAAGAAATATGTGCACATGCTTCAGTGTTTAAATAAAGAAGTGCTGCCAAAAGCACCATTAGAGGCTGAATTATCTGAGAGGGAAGAAAACAATGAAAATGAAAAGTTGCTGCGATCTTTAATAACCTACCATTTAAAACACGTGTGCTGTTGCATCACACAGATTTGACTGAAGGGGTGTCTTTGTCTCAACAGCCAAGATTTCTAAAGACTGAAGTCGTTAAATGTTAGTGATAAAGGTTTGAGACATAGCCGTGAAATATAATGAGTGAATGTTTTGTTTAAAAAGAAATGGTTTCAGCTGAATGAGACTCTTTCTGCAGCTCTGAAGCTTTAATTCATGTGGAAGCCAAATGTGTCGGAGCCGAGTCCAGAAGTCCTTTTTGTCTTTTGATTATCACTATTTGCTTCAGAACCACTTCACACAGTGCGAGGTTATTAATGTTTTTAATTTTGATTTCAAAACCAATGAACACCAATCGTTTGAAAGATGATTATTTTTGTTCTTTGAATCTGTTCTGAGTTTCCTGTTAGTGTCTTTTCTCCATCACGTCTCACGATAACAAACGATTCACGAATCATCGACGTGTTTCTAAATCCGACAGATTACAGACCTGCCGTCGTTCCTCTTTTGTCTGAGTTGCTATTAATGATTTCATGACTAACAATGGTTTAATTAACCCGATCTGAGCATGTTATGATTGATTAATTATCGATCGAACAGCCAATCATTGTGTCTGTTTCTCTCTCTCTCTGCAGAAGCCAGTAATGACTCAGGGCTCGTGAGGAGGCGGCTGAGCATCATGTGATGTTCTCACAGTCTGTGAGACGAAAGAGATTCATATTTATAATTCATGACGCTGTTGAGAGGACGGGAGCACTCACATTTATTTTGTAAACTGTTTCCTTGTTTTTTGTGATTATTATTGTTGTTATTTTACAGGGCTAGATCCAAACTATATTTATATTTACAGTAGCTGTTGAATGTTACACATCATGACAGGCACTAACTCTGCTGGACCTGCATACTGATGTACGTATAACTAATATACGTTAATCTGCAAGTTAATCACTTCACCTTAATGTGCAGAAGTGTTCACATGTGCTAATCTAAAATCTGTAGTGATTTATTCAGATGTTCACATGGTACAAATGAAAACTACATTTTAAATTATGCTTTCTTTCTTGCACAAGTAGTCAGCCAATCCAAAAGCTGATTGAAATACTTTTTCTTTCTTTTTATGTCTTCGTTAATTATCTTAGCTCCTCTCACTAGAAGAAACATTACATGTATTGTAAAATGTGTTTAGTTTGAGAAATCTGGATGTATATAAATCTAATTAATATAGACATTTTTAAATGTTCCCTGTGTTTATGCATTGGTGCACAATGTATCTGATATATGTAGTTAACTTTTATTTATCTTTATATATTGACACCAATAACAGCTTTAAGCATATTCCATCTTTTTTCTTTTCTTCTACGTAATCAGTCGACTAAATCATATTTATAAGGCTTTACAGATGTGAACTCGTATTTCGTTTGGAAAAACGTCTTAAATTTGGACTTTTGGTTAATTTTTTTAACCCACAAGTCTCATATACATCATCATTTAAAGCAACATTATGTAGAAATTGGCATTTTGTGCAACACTACTGTTATAAACTCAAATCCCAGGTCTGTAAGAGTTTGTCAGGCTTGACGAAAGGTGCCGACTACAAACAAAACTCATCATCATCACGATGTCATGTGTTGAAAACTTGTATGTTGAAGTAAACATGTCTTGTCATCTTGTTACAAGAAGCTTAACCATCTATTATTGTTATTTCAAAGTCAAAAAGTTGCGTAATGTTGCTTTAATTATGATGATCACAAATCTTTATCCATATGTTTTCTTTCTTACTTTATGAATTAACTTCTGTGGTACAAATGAAAATGTTTCAGATTATATTTCCTCTCTGTGTTAGTCAGTCAAACTATGAATCAATTTGTGGTAGTTTAATTTTTGTGTTAAAATCAGCTGTATTATTTGAATGATATCATAGCAAGCCTATTGTTGTTAGTTAAAGGTACAACAATGAATGTAAATCAAATAAATACAGACATCTATGCACTTTCCTTATGTGTGTTTGTATTCATGGTACAATATATAAACGATATTTATAATAAACTTGTGAATTTTCTCTGTCTCTTTATATTCAGCCATTAAAGCTGAGAAGGAAACACCTGAAACACCTGAAACACCTGAAACATCTATACCAGACGAGAACTCAAATTTTACTTGAAAATACGTCTAAAATTTGGACTTTTGGTTTATTTCCTAAATCGACGAATGCAACATAACTTGTTATTTAATACAGTTTTCTTCAAATCTTTCAACAGCACAATTGTCTGACTTTTTGTTTGAAGACGGTTTAATTATGATTATGAATTATGATTTGATTTTGAAATGCACAAACAGACAGGTGACAAACTGAAGGAACAAACAGAATTAAAGAGTGGACAAACATTCAAATGTTGGGCACAGAGACACTGAACAGTTTGATGAGGAATATGATGATTTAAATCAGATCCATCAGACTTGTGGTCACAGATTTTCCTTTGATAAGTCACCGATTGATAATCAATTCAGTTTTATTTTGTTATACAGTTTGAGATCCAGCTGCTGAGAGAATAAAACCCCCTGCAGCAGCAACACTGAGTCAGGTCTCAGTTCAATTATAAACGTATTTTATTATTTATAATTATTCACACTTGTTTCATTGGTCTTCAAACCAAACTATGACTCACATTTTCAAGTCAAGTCTGTTTCATTTATGCAGCCAGAATCACAACCACATTTCCTCAGTTGGGTTTACAATCTGGAGAGTTAAACGACATCCTCCGTCCCGAGACCCTCGATTCAAGGGAGGAAAAACTTCCCAGACACAATAAAAAAAAACCTGGAAACAGGGAGAAAAAACGTGGAAGAAACGTCGGTGAGAGCCAAACAATTCACTGTCATTTTATCAAAAGCTTCCTGGAACGTTTTGTACTTTTGATTCACCATAACCTGAACAAATCATGCATTTATTGTCTCGTTGACACACTGTTGGCAGCCGCTGAGAGCTTTCAGACGAGCCTGTTATGGTCATTTTGTGTGGAATCACCTCACTGTCCTCTTCTTATATGATACATAATATAATCTTAGCTGTGAGTTGTTTTGTCAAGTCCTGTTTCTACCTCAGATACACAGAATGCATCAGTGTGCACTCGCCAGACGCCTTCAAGGTCGTTACAACAAGATCTGTTAGAAAGTAATCACAATATTAAAGCAGAAATACACAATATCTTATATGTATATGAATATTTTGGCATTAAAAGAGGCGGCTGCTTTTACAGACAGAAGAAAAACAAAGATCTTAATACAGATCGATGTTGCCATGGTCATAAAAAAGTCTAACAAATGACCTCCGTCAGTCTGAATTCTGACTCTCTTACAGCGTCCAACAACAATAACTCCTCATTACTGCTCCAGAACTTTTTGGATTTGGAGGTCGTGTTCGTGTTCTTCTGTCACGTTCCAGTATTCACCAGGTCAAACACACTGCAGTGCAGTGATGTGCACAAGGGGGCGGGGGGGCAGTCGCCCCCCCTCTTGGCCCAATTGTTGAAAAATGCGCGCTAAAGTGCCCTCCTGAGAGCCAAAACGCACGCTAAAGTGCCCTCCTGAGAGCCAAAACGCGCGCTAAAGTGCCCTCCTGAGAGCCAAAACGCACGCTAAAGTGCCCTCCTGAGAGCCAAAACGCACGCTAAAGTGCCCTCCTGAGAGCCAAAACGCGCGCTAAAGTGCCCTCCTGAGAGCCAAAAAGGCATGCTAAAGTGCCCTCTTGGTTGGCAAAACACACTAAACTGCCCCCTTGGCTGGTTAAAACATGATAAACTGCCCTCTTGGGAGCCAAAACACGCTCTAAAGTGCCCTCTTGGGAGCCAAAACGCGCGCTAAAGTGCCCTCTTGGGAGCCAAAACGCGCGCTAAAGTGCCCTTCTTTTCGCCCCTGCCCTTCAAAAAGTCTGCGCACGCCACTGCTGCAGTGAGCTCAATGAGAAAATATAGTTCATATTGTTCTTGGCTGTGACATCAGCAGACCAGCACACCGCTGCCCCCTCCTGCTGGAGTATAAAGTGATGATGCAGGTGAGAACTCCCTCACTGACAACACCTTCCTTCTTCTTCTTCTGCTCTCACTAGTTTACTGGATTGTGTCCAGTCACTGGGATTTACAGACAGCTGTCGTTTCACACAGAGAGAGAAAGAAAAAAGGAAAATCCTGCACCTGTTGAGTCTCACCTGAAGACGGTGAAGCAGCCTGTGAAGTTTGATCATTCTGCAGTTCAACAGTAAGTCGTCATTTGTTCAGTATTTCTACGATTCTTTTAAGTTCTGATGATTTCTGGATCAGAATTAAAGCCAAAGTTGAACCAGGAAGTGAAGAGGAAAAGTCTGAGAATAGAAGAAATGTGTGTAAGAGTGATCCAACGTGCAGAATACATGACTCTGATCCTTCTTCTGTCTTCTGTCATGCTCGGGCAGTTTACATATCTTTTCTGCCATTCAGCGACTGTGATAGAATAAATTTTGAGGCTGTGACGTGATGAATAAGATTACACTTAAATAAATGTATTACAGCAGCACTACTCTCTGTGTTGTGTTTAAAAAGTACCTAAAAGTCACACTTGAGTCAAAATCATCAGTACGAATAGTGCTAGAGTAAAAGTCTTAAAGTATCTGATATTAAATGTACTTAAGTATAAAAAGTGATAGTAAAAGTTACATTTATATACGTTTACATGCATGTGTAAGCTGTTTTTTATGGGTCAACCACTGGGAAAAGTATTGTAAGAACATAACAATATTCAGTGTTTTTATCTGATCGTTGGTTTTAATTTTCGTTGGTAGAGTAGCTAAAGAAGGTATCAAATAAATGTAGTGGAGTAAAAACTACAATATTTGCCTTCAAAATGCAGTGAGGTGGAAGTAATTGGGAAAATGTACTTAGTTACATTCCATTACTGGTTCCTCTGTTGGTCCATCATATCAGCTGCACACTGACATGTGACACTTTATTATTGGCAGTGATGGAAAGTAATGAGGTGTTTTTATTCAAGTACTTTACTGAAGAAGAATTTTGATGTACTTTTATAAACTTTTACTCTTTACACTGTAACTGCACCAAATATTGTATACTTCCAACTTCACTACATTTATTTGCCAACTTTAGTTACTTAATTATACAAGATATAATAAACAAAATGAAATATGATGTAGTTTCAAGTGACGCCACTATTATCAGCTGAAGTAACATAGGAACATATCAATAATTATAGTAAAATAATGTAAAATATATCATCATAATTGTACTTTAAGTATATTTTGATGCTTATATTTGTGTTGTGGTACTGCTACTTTTACTTCCTCCTCCACTGATTCTGTGTTGAACGTGACTGACTTCATGTCTGCGGTCTCGCTGCAGGTCCGGCTGTCATGAGGTCGTGTTCGGTCCTCTGTGGCGTCTTCTTACTGTTGTTACTGAGTCAAGCTCTCAGCGGAGCTCATCGAGACGGATCCGTCATCATCAGAGGTGAGCGTTCACCTGGGATTATGTTTAAACTGCTTAAATTTATTGGCTGTCACTTTCATTTAATTACAGTAGTTTTATATTATAGACTTCACATTTTCCAAAGTTATTTCTGTTTATTTTATAAAGCCACTTTTCAACAGGTCAGAGTCAGTTAGCTGAAGGACAGTCGGTTTTAAAATTAGACTTTTTTATGAAGAAAAATAACTTTTGGAAAATGCATTTTTAATGATCAAAGAAGCTGGAGATGATGTAACATTAGCTGCAATAAAGAAATTATTATAAATGTACTGTGAAACCTTTTTTTCTCTAATATTCAGACCGCAAACTTTTACTAAAAGAAAAACGTTTCTACATGTGCATCGTCATCAGAGTCTCTTATTCTGTGGGCTTCGGTATACTTTGGACTTTGTTCCTTCAGTTTTTTTTTTATCCATCAAGGTTTGTTGCAGGGTTTTGGAAATAGTGGTCGTGGAGATGTTTGCCTGTCTCTTTCCAGAAGTTATGACCCGGTTAATCAAAATAATCCACAGAGCTTGTTGCGAGAAGCTTCATTTCTACCAAAACCATCTAGATGGATAAATAGCTTTACAGGTAGAGAGGTGAACTGTCCCTTTAAGTAAGAAAATGTTTGTATTTTCTAATCTGGATGAATTGCCCTTTAATCTGATTAATATCACTGAGCCAAATTATATTTTAATCATTAATCATCCATCATAAAGAAGTAGAAGGAGTCTTGTTAAATCCTGTTTAAATTGTTATGTAATCATTCTGGTTCTCACTCAGACTTCCACGGTTTGTCGTCACGCTACAGTTTATTTATGTGACTCACATGTGGGATTCGTCTTCTCCTTCTGACATCCGTTCATCATCCTCGTCGTCCAGATCCAAGGATCGATGCCTCCTGGTACACAGGCAGAGGGATCAGACCTGTGGGGAGATTTGGCCGAAGGCTCGCGAAGAGAAACGAACATCTGGCTTTCATCACAGCCAGAGTTTACAGACCAGCAGCTGACAGTAAAAGCACCGTTTGGATCACACAGTAGAAAACGCTGTGGATGACTGAAGATCTGCTGTATTCTCCTTTCACAATGTTCATATTGGATCCAGGGGGAGTTAGACTCTGGGTTTTCTGACATATTGCATGACTTGACTCTGTAAATATTATGTAAATTATTTGGTTGTTTTCTCAAATATGATATTGTGGATTGTTTTAAGCATTTTGCTAATATTGTTGCTCATAACAGATCTATAAAAATGTGTTGTACGTCAGTCAGTCATGGAAAAGGCTCCTTTTGTAAATGGACTACGTGACAGAATAAAGTCAGAATAAAGTCTGATTGATGTACATACTAATGCACTGAATATTAAAGTGCACTCTGACATTTTCTGCTTAAAACAGCTGCTACACTTGTCAAGGCGCCATGTAAATATCCCTCCACTGCTGATCTAGGCTACAAGTAATGAGAGGGGACGACCTTATAATGTCTTGGGATTAATTCATCTTCATATTAAAGCTTGTTTTCGTGAGATGTGAATGAAAATGATCTCGCTTTCTCGGGATACCAACATTTATTACTCAGTAATGACACAAATGGCTCATGAGCTTGGAAAAACAAACACAATTTACCCCTTCTCACAGGAAACTTTGTGTTTGACCCATGACTGTTTAGTCTTTTTTATCTTTCTTTCAATCAACACATCTAGTGGGCTAAATTTGACCATATTGCAGGCCGACTTTGGTCCACAGTTCCCACTTAAGGCAGCCCTGATCTACATGAATCCACTAGTTTTAAAAGAAACTTTAGATGCAGTGAGAGGAGAGGCATTGCTGCAGCGACCTTTATGGGTGACAGCCAACAGCAACCGCTCTGACATAGCATTGCATTCTTGTCAAGTTGATAAGTAGGTAAATAGGGCATAAACAACCCAATCACCAGAATAATTGTTAAGCTCAGTACATTTCTGCAACACCTCAGAAAAGTTTAAACTGGATGTTTATTAATGTTTTAACATCATGTTTGTTTAGTTTGAATTTTCTATTTCTCTGTTCACATATGAGTAGAACTCCAAAAGACCTATAAACACACTTAAATGTGGAAAATTGGTGGATGTGCCCTTTTAAAGCCCCCTTCAATACATAAATTACTTCTTACCATTTGATTAGATCAAGATTGATGCTTTAGATATTTTCAAGAAAGAAAAACTTGAAGAAATAAAGTATAATGAGATCCCTCAGCACGCTCGCACAACATCTGCGCAATCTGATGGTTGGTTGTTATTCACAAGATTTATAGACTCATTCTACAACAGAATCATCCTCCATTATATTCTGACTCCATTTCATCTACTCAGCGTGAGGTGATTCTTTGTTTCTGCCGAGTCCAACGAGGCCCAGCAGGCCCTCGGGCCCCACAGAATCTTGGTTTCAATCAGCACAAGAAAAAAGCTTTGTTTCACTGACGATTATCATCCAAGATCTCAGCAATGTTTTAAATCAATGGGCAGTAAAAAGTCCACATTTGAGCCGTCCTGCAGAGAAAAACTATGTGTGTGCATGGAGAGCACATGAGAGCCTGTTGTGCAAAGAGCGAGTGATTGACTGCAGGGGAGAGAAGTCGTTTAATACGGAGGCTTCAACCGGCCAAATGAAAAAAATCAATAGTATTTTACCAGTGGAACCGTTTCAATACTGCAGCATTGGGACAATATTTCTGGTAATTTATGAGCGTGTTGTCATGCAGAGTAAGTGTAATCCAAAGTCCAACACATTCCTTTGTATCACATATTTACAAATAATTATACCAGAACAGAACACACCACAGCAACAGTCTCTGGTCAGTGGAGTTAATACAGAAGGATTCATGCAGCTGTAAATGGTGTTCATTTAGTCTTTTACTGAATGGAAATATACTAAGTGCCGTATCGTAGGCGACTGGACTTTTCAATTCTTCAGTTCCTTAAACATGTTTCACCTCTCATCCAAGAGGCTTCTTCAGTTCTAACTAACTGGAGGGGAGCAGCAGGCTTTAAACCATGTGTGGGAGTGTCCTAACAGAGTGTGGGAGTGTCCTTACTTAGTGCAGGGGTGTCCTTACATAGTGTGGGAGTGTCATAACATAGTCTGGGAGTGTCCTAACAGAGTATAGGAGTGCCCTAACTGAGTGTGGGACTGTCCTGACAGTGAGTGGGAATGCCCCTACTTAGTGCAGGAATGTCCTTACTTAGTGCAGGAATGTCCTTACATCGTGTGGGAGTGTCCTAACAGAGTATGGGAATGTCCTCACATAGTGCCGGAGTGTCCTTACATAGTGCGGGAGTGTCCTTACAGATTCGTAAGGACACATGTGGGTCGTTGACCCAACCGGCCTTCGTGTGGCTAGCTTGGGTTAGGGTAAGGCTATAAAAGTTCTTCAAAGTTAAAAAGGTAAAAAGTCAGCACCAAAAGAAGCTCCCCTCTCCCACAGAGAACACTGCTCCTGAAACGCCTCGTCAGTAGTCCCGCCTTTAATTCTGTAACTTTGTGACATCACACTACATCACAATGTCACACACATCTGCATAATTTACGCCTAGCAAATAGTTTGGCTCGTAAGAATTGATTTGATACAGCTGTGCTGGTGTTGTTAGCTGTTCTGGCTCAGGCATGTGTGAGCTGACCAATCAGAGGAGACTGGGTATTCAGCAGGAGGTGTCTTAAAGAGACAAGAGCCAAAAACAGAGTGTTTCAGACAGATACTGTAGCTAGACAGAATGAGAAAACTGACGTGTTTTTTGAGTGTTAGAGCATATAAACCTGTTCTTGTAGTAACCAAAAGTAAAAATAATCAGTCTGACAATGATCAGAATATGTCTCCTTTAATTCATTCATTCTGTTAGATTATCTGGTCGTAACGGAGATGTTGGCGGTGTCAGAAGATCTTGATCCGGGCCAGCTTAACGTATCCAAATTCCATATTTTGCTAAATGTTGACTTGTTTCTTTAAAAAACAACAATCTCACTGGTACAATCAACCAAGTACAGACACAGAGTGACATCAAGTATAAACAATAACTCTGCCAGACACATTTATGTTTCACCTCAGCACTTCTGTGACTCTGCTCCCCCAAATGAAGTCACTCCCCCACAGTGTGCTGAGTGTGAACACTCACAACAGTTAGACCGTCAAAATGCTCATCGTCTTTATTAACACTGACACGGACTCTGTTGTGTTAACTCAGCGGGACGCTGCCTGGGGGATCCACGCTCAGTTTGATCACTGATACATAAAAACAAAGGCAGGAAACAGTGTATGAAAGTAATTGGTATCAGTTCAACATCTGGTACAAACAGAGACTGGGGGAGTTCATCGTAAACCCACAGAGGAATTATCAGATCCTTGTTTAACCTCTTCTCATGAAGTTAAAGCCCAGTTTCAGAATTTACAAACCTTATATTTGATGTTTTGATCCCTCGTGTTGCCTCGAGTAGCTCTACAACGACGAATACAGACAAAGACGGGCAGAAAAATGCTTTTTGACAGTCACTGAGGGTCAGGGTCCGACTTTGCAGCAGGATGCGAGAGGATTGGATGTGTTTCGATGATGCATATGCACAAACGGTGTCTCCTGCCACTCCGACAGACCTCCCTGCTGCGCTCCGATGCACTCGTACACTCTGTGGGCTGAATCGGAGCTCAGTTACCAAACACATCACACTGATATTTAGGAGTTTAGACTCTGACAGCCTGCCAACTATGTTTAAACAGACCATGAGGAACCACATTTGCTCCTTGTGTTGGTATCTACTGCGCTCTACTGGTGCATGTATGTATGAATCCAGCACCTTCACTTACCTACATCCAGAAGCAGCTCACTGATTTGTTCCCCTGACAGCGCTGATGTCTCTGTGAAGAGTAATCCCTTCTCATCGGCCAGATTCTGTCCTTCCTGCACGATGATAGAAAGAAACCAGGGATTGCATATCATAGAATAAGACTACAGTAAATGTGACTGTATTTACTGAAGTTAAGGAGGCTGATTTTGTCTTTGTACCTGTGCTGAGACTTGTCGAACCTCTTCCAGATCTCCCTTGTTGCCCACCAGCCATATGACCGTCGATCCTGGAATGTAATGTGTCTGGAGCTCTTTGAGCCAAACCTGAGCTCTGATAAATGTTTCCTACAAGCACAAAGACACACAATACGATTATATAATAATACAAGATAAGAGAAGTAGTTTCCGTGTTCAGGTGTCTGTTTCTTTTACCCTTTTGCTGATGTCGTAGACCAGCAGCGCAGCGTGAGCTCCTCTGTAGTAAAGTGGGGTCACGCTGTGGTATTTCTCCTGACCGGCCGTGTCCCAGATCTCAAAGCGAAGGGTGGCGTGATTCAGATGGACCACCCGGGTCAGGTAGGCACCTGAGGGAGCAGCCAGAGACACCAGAGAGGGATTAACATGTTCACTGCTGAGCCTTTACAGATTGCCCTGACTGGATCAAACTTTACTACATTTGAGAATCAGTCAGTCAGAACACGTTAATTAAATTGCTGATGTTAAACTACTAGATTATCATTTTATCAATCTATGATGAATGACAATATATGTTAAATGTCCAACATTCTGTTCGCTATCAGGTTCAAATTTTATTTTCGTTGTCTACTGGAAAATGTTTTTTTTAAGACTATATAACAGTCAATGATTGAACTGAAGAGAGGCCCACTTGACAATCCTGGACGGCGTGTCTATAAACAGCGAGGTCCAAAGGACAAAAAACAGAGAAGCTCCATAAAAACACATTACTACACAACAATAGTTGTTTGCTGACATCTGGGCTAAATATTGTATTTTGGCTCTTTAAGGAGCACAATCCTGAGAAAGCACAATCTGCTCTGATTGGTCAGCTTTCACAGGCCTGAGCAGGGACCACCCACAGTGTTTCTGCAGATACATAACTGCCTACAAAAGAACAGCTTTGATTTTATACTTTGATTTTTTTGTTTCGATTAAAGAGATCTTGTCAATCAGTAACATTTAGAGGAGCTAAAGACTTTTTTTTCTATTCAGAAAGAATCAAATTCAGTGTTTTCACTTACGGTCTTTATGCTAAGCTAAGCTAACCATCTCCTGACTGTAGCTTCAGATATGAAGACGTGAGAGTGGTATAGACCTTTTAATATGAGAAATTTAAAGTTCAGCATTTTGGGCAAAAATTAGATTTAAATGAGAGGATCGATTAGACTCAAATTTGTGTTCGCTACAGCCAGGAGACGTTAGCCTAGCTTAGCATAAAGACGAGGGAAGGAGGTAAAGGTTAAGAAATATGCCTACTAGCACAAAACAAAGCTTATTAACATTTTTATCTTGTTTGTTGTATTTTACCTTCCTCTCTGTGAAACCACATCTTGTTGTTATTCAGCTCACACTTTAATTTTTGTTTGTTTTAAATAGGTAGATATTAATAAGAGAAAGTTATCATCTCTATCTCTGGATAGAGCCACATTAGCTGTTTCTGCCTCTAATCTTTTTGCTAAGCTATAGAAAGCTAACCATCATTTTACTGTAGCTTATATAAACCAGATAAACATTATTATGTCATGAACTCACAGCCTACAGTCGGTGATGTGTTCCTGAACTCATCCTTGACAAATCGCAGTGCCAGACTGGACTTTCCCACTCCAGAGCTGCCCAGCAGAACCATCTTAACCCTGAAGGTCCGAACTGGTCTGCTCAAAGTGTTCCTGTGGAGCTGGGCTCCTCCCGGCACCTGTTGGTGATCGTCCCCCATCAGCAGTTCACTTAACTCCAAAAGAGTGAGAGAATACCGATGGACTGGATAGAAAAAAGTCCTGATCCTGAAGGTCCTGAAGTCCTGAAGTTGTGAATCTGTCCTGTGAAGAAGCAACAGCTGATCCAAACTGTGCAGCAGAGTGAACGCGTCTTGTGCAGCTTCACCTCGTGTTAGAGAAAAATAAAAGTAAAACCAAAGTCCAGTCTAGACTTGTAAAAGGCCAACGGCTGAATTTCACTTCCTTGTATTACCAGCCATAAAGGAGCCATAAAGGCTTCCAGCCAATTAAAAGTGAGCAACACATGCATGATGTGTTCTCATTACACCTCACACAGTGTGAGCGGTAAACTGATGCTCTCACTTATTGTAAGTTACATCTGGGAAGTTTTTAAAGCATGCAAACAGAAACCAAAAGTGTTGTGGGATTTCTTGTATTTCCTGTCTGCTCAGCTGTTTAAATTCAACAGCTGCATGTCACAAACAAACACAACATGTGTTCACTTTCTTTTACCAGCATCATCTACTCAGACAGTCAGTTCAAGGGCTTGATAGTAAAAAAAGAAGTTATTATCAAATGTATAATCATCATTATCGTTACTAGCAGACTTTTAATGTGAATTTCCTGTATCAACACATATTCTCTCAGAGAAGGAGAGTCATGTATGTCATTAGACATGAGACACAGACACATCCTCTTTCTTTAAACAGAAAACCACACAGCGATTCTGCATAATGTTTTCTCCCCGTGTGTCTCCTGCCATGACGCTGCTTCAACACAGGAGGGCAGCATTGTATATATCAAACATTTCAATGTTGACAAGCCACATGCAGAAAACCACATCAAGCCCAATTAACTCGACAAACACAAAATGAAAACATTAAACAATACAAACTATATAATTTCAGAATATGACTGTGTATAACAGCTATACGAGCCATGTTCAACATATGTAATCCAAACTTTTGAAATTACAAACCACACTGAAATTAATCAGATATATAAAAATGAGAATATATAGGGGAATGTTTCAGAAATGTTTCTATCATGTTGAATCAATGTGAATACATTAAATAACTTATTCTGGTTGAATTAAATCAACACAAACTTAATAAAAACGTAGTAGAGAAACATAAACATAATGTGTTTCAAATTATTCGGTCTAGTAATTTCATTTATACACTTTGACTCGACATGATAGTAAAACTTTGCATTGAACCTATATAGAAGAATTAGATGGAAAATACATGTAATTAAAATACTTGATATTTTTCTTGATTGTATTTATCTTATGCCTCAGTTTGCGAGTGCAGCACCTCTGCACCATCAGCCTTTTATTCCTGCAAATAAATGAATAAGACAATAAAACACAATACATTTTGAAGATACTATATGTAAGAATTGTCCACCTTGAAACACAGTCCAAATACATTAACGCATATTTCCTCCCAGAGATATTTTTTCAACAAAGATCTAAATTAGCAAATACGTCAAATATGTCAGTAAGGTTCCTGACAGTGTTATAAACTGACAGTTTTGAATGTTTGAAAGTAAATTTCTTACATAGAGCTCCTTTAATTAAACTGCGTGTGTATCAAATCCCTTTTCACAGCAACAACAGCATGGCATTTAGATGGAGGATATTAAAATAGCACAGGAAAAAGTTTTATACATCATTGTCGTCACGAATGATTCAACAGTGATGCCGCAACTTATAAAAAGGATCAAGTGAGGTCACCGTCAATTATCCGGACCGCTACACCGAGATAATGCGATCTACATTGTGCTCATTCAAACTGAGCTCTTGTCTATCTCTTTAAGAAAGTCCAGACTGTTTTTAGAGCTGGCTGGTCATCATTAAAAATAGCAGAGGGGTGTGAGAGAGTGCGATAGCCTGAGCAGGAGCTGTGGTTTCTGACTGCAGCTCAACACTGAACATGTATGGAGTCCTCAGACAGAGGTTGGTGCTGCGTTCAGGGACTCTGCGTAAACTCCAGACTCTAAATAATGTCATAGGAAAACTTTGTTTAGGAGGATAGATGCAGTGATGTTTAAGAAATTGGCAACATTTATTTATTTTGATTCATTTAATCAAGTACTGTATTCAATTTGAAATACTTGCAGGCTACTTCCCTTTAATATTTCTTCTCATACAACTTCATACCTCTAGTACATTAGTTTATTGATCAATTGAGAGAATTAGAATTAATTGGTAACTCATTTGATAATCATTTGTCATATTTCATGCAAACACATTTCCTGGTTCCTGCTTCTCAGTGTGAAGAGTTGACCATTATGAAAGTGTCACTTTGTTATCAGGGCTATTGTGACAGCATATTTCAATATTGTCGGAATTTTTACTAACCTAACAATCCATCAATTAATTAATGGAGAACTTATTCAGAAGATAAATCCATAGGCTAATAAAAATTATAACTAGCTTCACATTAATCAACCAACTACTGTAAGAGAGTAGAATCCTGCTTATTCATTTATACATGAGTAATAATAATGTAATGTATAGTGGACAGAGAACATTTTCAACATTAAGTAATTTTACCTTTTTAATCTTAATTATATTGTTTATTTTTTGCTATTGTCATTGTTTGTTTGTTTTTGGTAATATTCTGTCCTGTGGCAAAACATGTCCCCGTTTGTGGGACAATAAAGGAATATGACTGACTGACTGACTGACTGATTGATTTACCTTTATTCTTAATACTGAAAACACATTTTCCTGACTATATATATATATATATATATATATATATACTTTATAAATTTTCAACGCTGGACTTTTACATCAAATATTTCCACAATGTGGTATTTGTACTTTGTCATCGGACATCCGAGGTGTTCAGGTGGGGTCCAAGTGTACAACAGACAGATATATAGGTAAATTAATATCTGGGTAGCCGCATCTCTATATACTTTAGTGGACCGTCTACTTCTTCCAGAAATGATTTTGTTTTATTTGTCCATTCTTAGTTACCCTTAAAATCATTTTGATATTCAATAACAATATTAAAGGGGAAGACAAAAACTTACCACCTTTAGATTTCTGTATCAAATCTGCATTTTCTTTTGTTCAGTTCGCTAAACTTTTTTTTTTACTTTATAGCTATTTGTCACGTTTTATTTTGGTTGACTTCTAGTTTAATCTTATTAAAAGAAGGCTCGTAGGGGCACTACGTAGTTTTGGAGAAGAAATTCAAACTCAGAATTTTAATATTTACAATATTAATGAGGTAATAATCCAAACTCAGATATATTTATTTTTTCCATAAGTAAATCAAAAAGCTATTTTCTCAGAGGAAATAAGGTCCAGAGAACAGTGTTTAAAGCTAGAAAGGTGGCAGGGTCCTCCAAATCTAAACAAATTAAAACAGTATGAAATTCTGTTGTCCTTCAAGGTCTTTTATTATTCAGTTTATTCAGTCGTGAAAAAAAAGAGTTTTATTCCACAAAAATACATAATGCACCATTAATGATATGAGTTTCTGGTGTAACCCACATTTCCGACATCCCGTGAATGCGTCTTGAAGGAGCACAGTCTGAAGTTAGTGAGCGTCAGTGAGTGACAGGTCTGCTGTTGTGAGTCCGTCTGCTGCTGGAGTTTAACCGCCGCTAGCTGAACACAAAACACACGTTAATAACGATCCTCTCGGTTCAATTCACGTTAAATCTTTAAATATCGTGTGTTTGTTTAATTTAAACGCACAGACTGAAGCTGTAGTAGTGAGTCAACGGTCCCGGACCGTAAACGCATCAGAAGCGCACGTGGGGGCAGGAGCCGACAGCCACCAACGGCTCCGTCGCGAGCGTCGTTAGAGACAGACAGGAAGGAGAAGGAGGCATGGTGACAGCGGAGCGGAGACAATGAGCCCCCGCTTCATTTCATCCCCCCGTCTTTCACTTTAAACATCTCACCGACACATGAGAGTCGCTAACTAGCTGCCGAACCGCTCCGTCTGGATTATTGACTGTGTGCGCTGCCGTCGGACCGCAAGTGACTTTATCTGCAGTGAAGAGGAAACATGGGGACTCAGGGCACCGGACGGAAAAGGTCCACCAAGAAGGAGAGGTCGACGGCGGAGGACGATGCCCTCAATCTCATAGCGAGAGAGGTGAGTGGAGTGTCTGTTAAACGTCAAATAAAACCATTTCTTTACCTCCAGAAACTTCATCTTCAGCCGATATAACCCCCCAGAACCTACAAACTGACAGATGTGTTGCTAAAGAAGCTAACATTTACTGATACACATCAACCAGTTTTGTCAAAACTCACGTCAAAATGTATAATTCATCCAGAATTTCACACCCGAATGGAGAAAAAGAAGTACACAGACAGAAACAGTTCAACACTTCAGCCAAATAAACAACATCTTATCACTTCCTTTTAAGTGTACAAACTTTTGTGAGACTCCCTGAGATAAGAAATCACATCACAGTCACTGGTGTTCATTTTCAAAACAGTATCTGACATTTTTAAATCGATTTTCTACCTTCCAGGCAACAATTGGTGCAGTTTTTATGTCAGTAGAGAATAAAAATGATGTTACACATGTAACAATTGTGGCAAAATGGCTCAAAGCAATATTTAGAGCCTGACCGATATGCAGATTTGGGATCAGTACCGATATTATTGATCTGATGTCGATATATGGGCCAATATACACGCACTTTTTGGAAAATTTCTTACAGAGGCAGAATATTTAACAGTCTAACAATTTATAAATGGGTTAGGGTGGGCAACATAATCAAATATCATGTTATTTTTGACCAAATACCTCAATATCAATACTGTGACCATACGCACTTTTTGGAAAATTTCTTACAGAGGCAGAATATTTAACAGTCTAACAATTTATAAATGGGTTAGGGTGGGCAACATAATCAAATATCATGTTATTTTTGACCAAATACCTCAATATCAATACTGTGACCATATAGTATTCTGGTAATTCTTGATTAATAATCATCAGTAACGTGGATATAACACGCTGGCAAGAGCATCAATTTAATGTGATGCAGCCTTAAAAACCAGAAAAAGACGTCACATGTAACGATATCACGATGCCCATATTCTAGGACGATGTATAGTCTCATATCATGATAACAATGGCATATGTATGTATTGCCCAGCCCTAAAGAACAGTTGGTAAATCAGTCCTTTCAGTCCAACACCTGTTTGGACAATTACATTGATAGGTTATAAATTGTATGAAGACAATAACTTTTACTGCAGGGATGTTTGTCCTCTCAGTGTGATGACTCAGCTGGACAATATCCTGTATCCAAGTCATCCAACACAGGGCCACCATTGGCTGATATATTGTACGTGCCCTACCATGTCATTCTTGATAAACTGGTCAGTCTAATAAAACAGTATGACAAAGTTGTCTTAACGCTACTGTTTGTAAGTTTGCACTTTTTGGATTCTTGTAATTATAATCTGCATGTAGGCCTAGGTTGGCAGTATATTACATATCCTCTTTAACAATATTGAATTTTTATTGAAGTTGGATTTTTGTCAACAGAGCTCAAGAGTCCATTTGATTTATTGTTTTGGTTGTGGGATTTGATTTAATTTTGATTTAATCGAACATTTCTTTCACATTCCGAATCCATTGTGAATTAAACGTTGACTCTATGGAAGCGTGTGACTGGAGTGGTGCGCTGTTATATTATTATTTTATTAGTGGCATAAAATTGTCTTAAAATGACAACAGTTTCAGAGTGTAAATTATTTCTGGGACAGTACATGCCCAGGCAAACTAGTCATGGTAACAGTCCTTTCTGTAACCGCCAGCTTATCAAAATGGCCTACAGTACCAAAGAATAAGCCTTCATGTACTAACCTGCAGGGATTGTTGGGCTCCCCCTCAATAATGCAAGACTGGAGCTGGCAGCAGTCACACGTAGTTGTTTCTTACAGATGCTGAAGTCATGTTGTGACAGGTCCACACTGTTTAAAGCTCCTAATCTCTTTTATGATGATGAGTCTAGTGTGGGATAAATGAATGTTTTATGGCAGGAATAATGCCCACTGTGTCGTCAGGACTTAAGTCGCGCTGTTTGAAGCGGATACCCCTCACGCTTTGTCTGCACTTGTGCCTTTGAGGTGTGAAACACAGGCTGAAAATCAATATTTGAAGGTAACATCAAAGGAAAATGGCAACAATGGAGGAAACACAAAGAAAAGCCAGATATTTATTGTTCTGAAGAAAGGTTTGGGATCCTTCTGTGAGGATGTTATCTGTATTTTTGTGGAAATACCAAAGAATGAACGTTAAATGTTGCCTAAAATACATTTCCAAGTTAATCACTGTGGATCGTAGTCTTGAGTCTTTCCCTCAGTGAGGTGTTGAGCATGAAATCCTGAACGTCGTCGCCAAAGTATGATGATGATTTGGGGCAGTTGCAGTTGAGAGGAAGTCGGGTCTGTGCTAACCCAACCCGGATGTTTCAGCAAATTTGCATGTCACCGTTAACTGACAAACACACACCCCATTGTCATCACGCTAGCTGTGAATAGCCTTGGTACCAATGTCAGGCCTGCAGAGGTTTGACTGTTTGAATGTTATCTTCTCTTAACTGCTTAGCTGACTATTGACTCTGCAGTAATGTATCTGAGGTTGCACATTCCTGTAGCTGGAAGTCTTGTTGTAGTCTATTTGCGGTGGCAGCAATGTTCCTGCAGTTTGTCAGAGCTTATGTTCGCAGCAGCAGATACACTGTATCTAAGCAGGAGATTCTCTGATGACTGACTGATCTGCCACTTGTGGTAGTGAGCAACAGCTTTAGTAGTAGCGGAGTAATTGTGGCCTGTTTTCTGTCACATCTGTGCAGTGATGAGAGAGTCTGGGCCTTTAAGTAGCGGAGGGGGTCACGTACCTCGCTGGCAGTCCTCTGACAGGACGGTATGTCAGCCCTGATGAGTTGGCCTGTTCCGCAAAAGAGTTTTTAAAATAGACGCTCCTGAAAGATCAGCTGTTGCTGCACCCCAGTTTTAGATCGGGTCTGTGGGTGGGGGATGGGGATGGAGGAGGAGGAGGAGGGGTGTGGCGACCAAATGGCCATCCCACCAGCATGGAAACATGGAAACAGTAATTTACTTTGGCACAGTTGCACAGAGTTTGTCTGGGGAGTCAGGGAGTTCAAGCTGCTGTTTTAGTCGCTGTACATTTCTCTTCCCCTCCCCTCTTAGTATCACAGGTCTCTGATAAACTGTCAATAAACCTGACTTATCCTGGACCAAATGGGAGAAGACCACACAGCAAGAACTATCAAGAAGAAATGTCAGCATGGAATACCAGTGTTCTTAATGCTGTACTTTATAGAGTTGCTTCCCTACTGATGTCAAACAGTTTAAAACCAGTTGTAAACATTAATTTGCATGCCTTCAGCTGACTATAGATGACCTGGGCAGAGCCTGGACTCTATTTGAACTGTTCTTTACTCAGATTCTTGGTGGAAAATATTTATGGATATATGTCTCAGAAATTATTTACACAAACATTTTTAACATTTTTTGTTAATGAAGGCAGGCTTTTGATGGAGTTCATCTGACTTACTCTGCACCATCACATATAAATCACCAATCCAGGAATTTCATGATGTCATTCCACTCTGTTAAATCCAGTCCTCTTTAGGTAGTTATAATTTACAAGCTGATTTTAAAAAGAATTAATCATACTGTACATACTAAATTACACAGTAGAACAAAACAATGAGCAGAAGAGTAATATATCAAGCAAGGACCTGAGCTCATAAGAGCTTTCAGCCGAATGATGTAATTCAGAGATGAAGTAGTAGCAGCGTTGTGTGGTGTGTGATTTTAAGATTATTTAAGGCCCCTACACATCCTCACATGTGTTTGAGTTATCCTGTCTGAGTAAACTAAGCTAGGAATCACATGAGGTCACCATACTTCAAGAACTAAGTTAATAATAAGGCTAAAAGTATGATAGGTCTTTTTCAAATAAGATGTTTAGACATGTCACAGTAGAAACATCACAGATTTTAATGATTGATTAAATTAAATTCCATTTACATGACAAAATGTCTACAGGCCTTTATGACAAAGGCCTAAACTGACTAAAAACCACCAGTGTGGGCTTATCGTGGCTGTGCAGGGTCTTTAACCTTGTGTAGTAATTGTTGATCGGCAGCAGCAGCCTCAGCCCACACCACTGATAAAACAAAACCACCACCAGTTGTGATTTCCAGTGAATGACTGCCTCTGTTACACCATTCTGAAATGCAAATGAATTCAGTGACTGAAAGTCATTTCTGTTGTGTGGAGAAATACATTAGCCCAGTAGACTGTGGCTGAAGAGAGAGAATTGAAGTTATTAGCCATGTTAGCAGCTTCACTTCAGTTCCCATCCGTGGTTGGTTGGTTGGTTCATTCCACCACTTTTATCCATACTGCAATATCTCAACAATGATAGATGGACTTTAATGAAATGTGCCCATGGTGACCAGAGAACAGAGAATACTTGGTCTAGTGAGCCACCATGAGGTTGACATTTTAGTTTTTTTAGTGTAATGCCTTATCTAATAAAGTAAGTAAAGCTGCTAAAGGCTGTTTACATTGTGCAAGTGCATACTCTGCATGCTTTTATAACTGTCAGTCGCTTTCATTGGACATTTGCTTGTCTTTTTGTCTGTTCATGTTTGTTGAACCAGTCAGCTGAGGTATTTACCCCGATGAGCAGGAGGCCAACTGCAGCTTTTGGTTTGGTTATTTACCAACCAGTTAATCATAAAGCTCAGAGGACAAGAGGACAGTTTGAGAAAAAAGGATTAATCAAATCCCCACATGCTAGATCTCAAATTGTATGGCTTTATTTTATTATGAGTCTGTTCATCTACATCAGTCCATCACAGATACATGTGTAAAGTATTTCCTATTTTCTACATCCCTTTGGTTTTACACTCATATTGCTGCATGTGTTTTTATAATGAATTAAATTGTCAGTTGGTGTGCAATAATGAAAAAGATTGTTTTGGTTTGAGTGGAGATAATTTATATTGTATACAAGGAAAATGAAACAATGTAAACACATCACACTTGTTTATTAAATGCTCAGTAGATGTCTTTAGGTTGTTACTAGGTCATACATTTCTGGGTGTGACAGCTTCTGTAAACCACAATTATGTAGCTGCAAGTAATGAGAGAGAGCATTAAACCTAAACAAACAACTGGGATATGATGGTAAGCCCACTAGCTAGCAAGTAATCTTGCAGTTTAAAACTAACACTGCTTGCAACCTTTAACCACCTTTGGCATATCTGACATCATATTTCTAGTGTGCAACGTATATTTACAACCAGTCAGTCAGTTGAACTGATTGTTGCTTGGTGCTGGCTGACACTGACTCAACAAAGTCACCGTAATGATAATGGCCCTGGAATCTGGCCCGAGGCAAACTCTCATTTTCTTGAAGCTTCTGGTAATGATTGTGTCCCAGTTTGAATCACACCCAATGATCACATCCTGAATAATGAGTCACAGTGTAGATCTAGCACAGTTTGTTCATAAGCAGATGCTTTGCTTGTGATGTTGCTGAATTTAACTTGACAGCACCCTTGATAAATATTGATGTGTAGCTGAAGTGTTATGTTCCCATGTGTTGGAAAGTCATAACAAGAGATACTATTCTGAAAAGTACAAGATTACAGTCGAGGTTATTTACCACTCACACACACTCCTCTTCACGTAGAATATAGCATGTAATTGTATTTTACCATCACATGTTGGTCATTACAAAGACACATAGTCTTTACTTTAGATTACAGATATGATCCAGTCATTTTTGATGGATTTTATTGTCTATAAACAGGTTATGTTTGCTCCAGTGCAAGTCATCGCTTCGAAACAGTTGAGCCAGTCAGAGTGACGCATGATGACAACAGCGACACAAACAGAAAGATGCATCTCCAGGAAATCACGTAGTTATCTAGATGGTGCAGATGGGGCATGATGTGAACACACATGAAGTAAGATAGAAGACGTAGTATAGGTTTTTAATACATTTTTACAATGATTTATCGCAAAAAATGATTTTAAAAAATACAGCAGTGTGAGCATGATTATGCATTTCAAGAATAAAACATAAAATGCCATTTTTGCGAAAAATGAAATTTGGAAAGGAAACAGTAGCACTCAGGAGTGATGAGCTGCCTTTATCTGGCATCTCCTGCATAAAGAACAGAATGCCAAGTTAAAGCCAATCAGTCTGATCTGTACAGAGGTGTACGGGGTTATTCTGAAGCAGCCTGGTGTTATTTTCACATGATTTGATAAAGGTAAACAGAGGAGATGGGTGTTTATGATAGCACTGTCTTCTGGTTCAGCACTTCACATTTAGAGGTGTAATGGTGCAGCCTTTTTAAACTGACTTTTTTGTGTTTTAATAATAAACTGAATGTTTGGTTCAAGGAATCATAGTCATCATCATCATACAGGTCGACACATATTTTATAAAAAAAAAAGAAAAAAAAAGAGGTGTTTTATTGAGGTGAACAACATTGAAGGTAGATATTTAACCTGGTCTAATGTGCCAGAGGTTAATTGCTCTTAGATACAATTTAATAATCATTGTATTTGGTTCAACAAGAAAAAAAAGGTAGTAGAAGCTCTTACTGTGTTGGTACTGAACATTTTATGTTCTGGCTGCTGACTTTCACAATATATACACACTGATATTATGCCTTTCCTGGATCCTTGCCAGTAGTTTAGTTAAAAATGTTGTGTTTGTTCTGTTGTGGCTCTGGAGGAAAGGCCGTGAGGCCAGAAGGGCCTTTGGAGCATGAATGTGCTCGGTTTATATTTACGTTGTTTTTGGTACAAGTAGAAATTTGTGTTGATCATTAGAAATATTAATATGTAAGGGGGTAAAATAATGAAAGTCATTGCTGTAGTTGTTGGAGCATTTTAGTGATCCTTTAATTTTCCCTGTGGGGTAAGGGTGCCCAAACCTTTTCCCTTTTGAGGGACAACATTGAAACGTAATGGTGGGTACATGCCAAAATCATACGCCTGTGTTGTTAAGATGCAAAATGCCACTAGGGTCTCAAGTTCCCTTAATTAACTGACTCCCTGCACAAAGTGTTACTGTCAGCTGTTAGAGATCCTTCAGAGATCTCTTCATTGAGAAAACAAATTAATCTCACAAACAAAAAATGGCGATTTGTCTTGGACCAAAGCACTAAAATCGACCGAGAGACTGATATCGTCATTCTTATAGGCTCCACTGTTAGCAAGGTATCTTAAACCTTATTGGGACTTGTGGTTTTTAAGGTTGAAGTGCATTCACACCTCTGCAAATGGTTTATTTTTAATAGGGCTGTCATGTGTTGTCTAAGCTGAAACCTGTTCAGCCAGCACTGGCCTTTCAGATACATGGTATCTGAATTTCTCAGAATTTACTTCACAGGCAGAAGAAGCTTGTGAGAGGGTAACCTGTATTATATACCAGAAGAATTGTTTCTTCTTTTGCTCCTGCAAAATCAGCTAAATTAAAAGAGTGCTGTTGTGTGTAGCCCCAGTTTTTAGCATTAATCCTCCATCAGTGTTGCTCACTCAGCAACAGCTCCTCAGGGTTTTGCTGATAGTCTTTTCTGTCACGCTAGTTTGAGGAGACAACCTAAACTGGGGATTAAGTTTCCGGGTTTGCGCAGGGTGACTGTCAGAAGCTCAGTGAGGCGTTGAAGAGAATTGAGTATTTAGAGTGGATTAGTCTGGGGCTTGACGTCGAGGAAGGGGAAGCCCAGCACACAATCCCCTTTTCATTCTTACAGTCATCTAGGGAAGAAGCCAGAAAGCCACAGTCCCTCGTGAAGACATAGCCGAGTTAATCTTTAATGCTGGGGACAAGCAGCACACATTTACACAATGACAGCCAAAAATTCCCCCTGAATAAACAGTGATGTTTTGTAACTCATATTCATTAAGATGTTTGAATGTTCTCACTTCTAAACACGACATTTAGGTGAATCAAACCGCTGTGCCACCCAGAATGTGTCCGGAACTGATTGAGATTTTCCAGTGAACACCCATTATGCCATGAAGCACTTAAACAAACATTAATGGTCCAAACAATTACTCGTGCATTTCCTGATATGTGTGTATATACAAGCGACTGGCTTCAGTTCAGCTTGGCTTGCCCGACTCGTGTCTCCTTAAAAGGAAGTGGCTGTGTGTGTGTGTTGGCTTCCTCTTGATGACATCATCACATGCACAGCCCATGCAGATTGTTATCACAAACTCTTTCCTGTTTATTCACCATGGCTGAGTTTCTTCCAAAGGGGAAGGGAACATAGGGGGGTGGGGCTCAGTGGGAACTGACTGCAGGTGTTAAAGTTTATCAGATCGGGTAAAAATAAGAGTGACAATGCACTGATAAACCAAGCACCGATGATGCTACAAGCATCAGCAGCCAAAATATGACTGATGGTCAAACACAAGTTTAACCACTTCCTGACAGCAATAGGTTCCCGCGTGATCAAAGCAGCAATGAACCAACACTGCTGAGTTTTTGAGCAGCCTTTTTTCTTTTCTGTGGGCAAATGTTACAATAGTGACCCTTCATTTTACTTGTCCTAACACTTAGGTCTCTGTTCTCTCAGCCTTTTAGATGCAGCCCTTTTGTGAAGCAACAATTAAGATTCAGTTCAGGCACAGTGATACCACAAAACAGGCTATATACAACAATATGAAAATGTTGGAGGATGATATTCAGGTCACTTAGGCTACACACACACTAGGCTGTGGTGAGCTGTTGGTAAACTTCTCTGGCCCTAGTTTTTGCTGTATTGTACTACTATACCGGCACTAGTTGACTTGTCTCGCCTGTTCGGCTGACCGAATGTGTAGAATTGAAGGTGGAGCGTGTCTGTGAGAGAAGTCAGTCTGATTGGCTCTTCAGCTAGGGTGAATTTGTGCATTATTAGATAAAAATAAAAATAAATGGAAAGCCCCTTCAAGCTCGCCATATTTTTGCCTCTGCCTCTTCTTCTTCCACAAAAAAAGACTTCTAAATCCCTCGATTAGAAGAGGCTATGTTGGTGAGAGTGGTAGGTAAACTTTGTTTTATCATAAGAATGGTTTGTATAACTGTAGAAAAGTTTTGCGGTGTGCTCAAGAAACAGATCGAGACACAGGCGATGTGCAACTGTACAACAGTTGGCCTTTGTCACCGCTAGGTCTTTGTTGTTGGCATGCATACAGAATAAAAATATAAAGATTCTCACAATCATACCAAGGTCTATAACGTTACATAACATTAATCTGGTTCCGAAGCGCTCTCGATAATTAGATGAGCTATATGTTATCCGAAGTTGGAAGTGAGACCTTCCCAATCAACAGCTGAAAGCATTTTCACAGAGTGAGCTGCAGTGCAAGTTTTAATTTCATAAGAATTTAGCTAGAAGTGTGAGCAAGGGCTGTTGAGGATTCATCTGAAAAGTTTGGAATATATTCCACCACTGTGAGGCCAGGAAAGAAAAGGGCCATGACCAAGATGAGCATCCACAAGGATGGTGTTGGGCAGAGGTTGGGGTTAGGGTTTGACCACAACTCTGAGGTATGAAGGAGCAATTCCTGTCACTGCCCTGCAGTCCTGGACTTGATGTGAGCGGCAACATGGAGCCAGCGCAGTAACTTGTGGGGAAAGAGGATTGAAGCACTCCTGTGACAAGTAAATAATAAAAATCTGTGGCATTCCCCTGAAGTCACGACCTGTCACTGTCTCCTTTACCAAACCTGTTTGCTGTGCCCATGAGCAAGGCATGCAACCCCTCCCTTACTCGGGTGTAACTGCCCAGAGGCAAGAAGTAAACAGAATATGTTTGAATATAGCATGAAGGAATAAATCTTTTGGATATAAACATGTCAAAGAAATTCCTCTCTGCAGCTGATCTCCTGTTATTCACTGCGGTGCTCACAGAGCTACATTGTGTAACTTCCCGTGAGGTATTGCTTACTCCCATCATGCTTCAGTCGCAGTGAGAGTTGCAACATAAACTCCTGGTGCCTGAAGCATGATGTTCAAGCCACAAGAAGCTTTCTATTACTTCCATGAGGAAAAACAATCAGGGCCCCATGTTGGACAACCAATTGGAAACATGTGGGTAACCTCAACCAAAATATCTCAAGTGATGGTCGTATACAGTATGAGACAGTGTTGTTGTGGTGGGACCCACGGCTTCTTGAGAAGAACAGCCCAGTATCATGTTTGTTGACTGAATGGTTGAGGGCTTATCTATAATCCAGTGTCTTGATTGTGAATAATATTGATGTGCTGGACATGAAACACTTTGTCGTTATGGGGAAAAGAGTTTGCCACTGTAATGTAGTCTTTCTGGTTACATTACATTTCTTCACTGTTCAAACCCAGCTGCCTCCCTTGTTTTATTTTTAGAAATGTAGATATGTTTGTTTTACTCCTGGCCTGATGTAGCCCCACATACTTTGCTGAGCTGCTAACCTGTTTGTTTGCAATGCTGAGAGCTCCACAGCTGTTCAATGTGTTTGTGGTGCAGCCTGAGGTTTAGTTGCATGGCTGAGTAAAAGGAGGCAGGAAGGAGTGTGTCTTTGAGTAACCAGCAGTTGAAGATGTTTTAATGAATGTGACGAGGAAGATGAGTCTGCATTGATCAGTGTGGATCTCTTAAATCACTGCGGCCTCAGCACACATACATGGGGTGGGTGTTCAAATATGAGGTGCATTTTTTCTTGTAGCATTGACGTCTATGCCATTGTTTAAATGTCCATTTTCAAATTATTGTTTAAAAATATATATGTATACCACAGTGTACTTACATAAAGTCCAGAACTTTACCCAGTGCATGTTACGGATTTTCTCAAAGAAAGTCATGTCTTAACTTTTGTTAAATTCATGAGACCTGGCAAAATCCCAAAGCTGTACTACAAATATGTTTTAAGGTCATTTTTTTAGTTTGGCCCTCTGAGCCAAATTCTTAGCATTTTTGTGAATATGAGCTAATTCTTCACTGGATTGAGTTGAAATTTGTCCTGAACACAAAAGGAGACACTAAGGAAACTTGGCAACATGTATTAATTCAAATACTTGTTGTTAAATGTTAACAGTAGCAGGAAGTCTTTTTTTTTTTACCAGAATGAAGAATCTGTCATTTGCAAAAATTGATTGTGTTGATATTTATTGCATTAGTATATAAAAAATGTGAAGATGTTATGTTACCATTTCATTGTTTATAAATCTTTGAAGAGACTTGTATTCCTTTTTCCCCCCCACAAGGTAAATTAAGTACGACATAAACTTGACACTCTGACGATTCCCTTTATCTTCATTAACTTGAAATCAATCCAAAGGACCACTTGTTCAAGTTCAGCAGTTAACTTCAACAACAGAAAATGTGGTACAGAAAATTGTCCATTCCAAAAGTTATTTATGACTAAAGCAAGAATCGTTCCACTGCTAGAGGTCAAAAGACTGTCTGGTTCCACTCTCTGCCAGACTGCACAGGGTAACCACCTGGAAAACAAAGCTATTATCACCAGACTTTCAAAATAAAACAGAGCAGTCACTAGGAACTGATAATCATAGATATCTACTTCCAAAATATTACAAATGCAATATAAGTGAGATTTTACACATTTTTATGAACTGTGGCATTAAGAAGCAAGTTTATGAACACTTGCTTCTTAATGCCTTTAAATTTCTGTTATACAAGTGAACTTAGATTATTTAATGTGAATTACGAAAACATCAAATAGACTGCATTTAGGCGCCTACACTGTAGTTTCTGTAGGTCTGTAGCTTTCTTTGTGAGCATATTCGAATCATTTTTTGCAACATTTTGTAAGGATTTGGAAACAAAGGCTCAATTTATCCGTTTCTGCTCCTTGTGCGAGTTAGACTTCCGTTCAGTTGACTCATGTCTGTGGCTACAGTGTTAGCGAAGTGTTGTAGCAGCCACTCCCTTTTAGGCAACATCTGTGAGGTTTATAAGGTTTTACAAAGAGGAAGGAAACTTTTTTTTTCCCTTACAGCTAGTCATCATAACCTTTAACTTAATACTGAATACTGTGTGTGTGTGTGATCCACTTAATGGTCCCACCTCATTTTATACACAGAAATCAGACCTATTTCTGTATGCTCCCTTTGTCCAGCCTGTCAGCACTCATCGCCATTAAAATACCCGTCCATTTTGGTTGCTGACGACTGGCATTCAGGGCGTGGGAATTCAGCTTGCTGGTAACAGAGTCTGACCAGGCTGGCATTTAGTTCTGGTGTCTATCTGAAGGCACACTGCCCTTAGAGATTGTCAGAGTAGACTCAAGGGATCAGACTGACAGAAGCCAGCTCTGTCCTTTGTGCTCACCTCAGTGTGGTGCACACACTGTTTAGTTTTCGATTTAAAACCACTATTAAAACCACTATGTGTAGATTTGTGTATGTGTTTTTAATAATTGTGACGAGATGAATTTTTGTATGCAGTTAATTTAATGAAGAATTAGGAAGCTTAAGCACTGTCTTTTGCCTCTTAGCATAGCTCTTGATGATAAAGTGCAAGTCAGGACTCGGAGGAAGGAGAACATAAATTATGTTACAAAATCTAGCTTTACACAATATGTTTGAAAGTAGCCTTCCCTTAAATTATCTTTTTTCCTGTTTTTAGCAGCATTTAAACCCTTTCAGATGTTATCTCTGTGTGACACATCATGTTACAGAATCCGTTTTTGTAATGATCTAGCACATTCTCTCTCAGGAGGACAGTCACCTCATTGAAATTGTGCTGAATTAGAGCAGTTTTTGATAGAACCCAGGACCATGTAGGTCATTATAAATAGCTGTAACGGAGGAGGAAGGAAAGATGTGTGATTTTGTATTTTGGCCTATTTAGATGCAACCTTCTGACTACAGGCTACAGTGTACACTTGCAGGTAAAACATGAATGGACATAAGGGTGTATTTTGATAACCGTAAGAAGGCACTTTTATAAAAGAATGAATTGTAATCCAAACCCAAAGCTAAAAGTTTTTAAAGTTACATATTGTTGATGAACTTTGACACATCGATGTAACTCAGATGGTGTCAGATAATTAAAAAAAGAGTGTAGACTAGAGCTGCAAGAATTAATCAGTTTTCAACTATTAGATGAATCACTATCTATTTTTATAATCGATAAATCAGTTTCAGTTATAAAAGAAAAAAACGGTCAAGTTTCTCTGATTCTAGCTTCTTGAATGTGAATATTTTCTGGTTTCTTTCCTTCTATGACAGTAAACTGAATATTCTTGGGTCATGTGCAGAACAAAACATTTGAGGACGACATCTTGGGCTTTGAATAACACTGATCAACATCTTTCACCTATTAATTAATCAATAATATAACAACAGATTAGTTGACAATGGAAATAATCATTAGTAGTGGCCCTAATGCTGAATGCTGACCTGTACAACGCCTTTTATTTATTGTGGTGTCACACATTTTCAGCCTCTTCTATCACATAATATACAAGAAGAAAACGCTCAATATTACTGTTAAAGATACTTTTTAAGATGACTGAATAGTAGCATTGGTTGTCAGGTGTGCAGATTACTGTTTTTGTCTGCTTTGAATACACAGTTTTCCTGACTGTTTGTACAAGTCAGCGTTTTTTTTAATTACCTTAAAGTGTGTTTTTTAGCCAACACAGCACTCCCACCCCATAAAAAGGGAGGCAGTAATGTGTAAATGATGAAATAATTCACACCTCTCTGTGTCAGGAGGGGTTTGAGGAGCTGCTACACTCAGACATTTAGTACTGAAATTACCAGTAAGGATGCTGACAGTTTACAAAATGGAAAGTTGTATAAAATGTTAAGGAGGCAGAAATGTATTTTTAAATTAAAGTAAACTGTTTCAGTCTCTGCTGGCTGTACATTATATGTTGTACTTATCATGCTGGGCTGCGGTCATGCACCAGTGACCATGACCGCTTCCTGTTACATATGACTGCCAAATCGTTCAAATTCAATATGCTGTATGTAATATACCTGTAATGTGTTGTTCCAAATTATACTATATTTGTTGGCGCTTGTTTAGACTTATGAAGGATTGGAAACTCAATCTCATTTGATACCTCTATTGAATTGACTTGCTCTCCATGCATTTCTGTGTGTCAGGCATTCCTTAATTTTCTATATTACCACACATAGCTACTTTTTCAATAATCAATGCAAGCAGTCATATAAATCTGAACTCTCTTTTTATTTAGAAAGTCATGAAATATTAATGTGTTGCCAGATGTCTACCTTCAAAATACTAGGTGTTTCCAACATCTCCCAACATATAAGTAATGTTAGCCTAATTTTTGTCCATAATTCAATACAAGAGAGTGATATTTTTGCGAAGGAGTTGCATGTTTGCAACGTTTTGCTTAATTGTTCAATCTAGGCCAGAAATCTTATGATCTAGAAATTTCCACCTGCGGTGTCGGTGCAAAACGATATTTAATATAACTTAACCTGGTCCAAATAAGTTGCCTGCAGTAAAGACTAAATATTGTGCTGTATTTCTACACACAGTCCCTCTCACACAATTCTCTGTATATCTGGACAAACTTTCTTGGCCATAATGTTAAGTCATGTCAAAGTTTCTTCTAACAGCGGATTTGTTGGATTTGTTTGAATCAGCTTGCTGTTATAAATTGTGCTTAACCGCATCCGGATAATTCAGAACATGTCAAGTAAGTTGTCATTCACAGGAAGGTCTAATTCAGTATGATATCATTGTGTGCATGTCCTGGCACTCATTGTATTGTGTTGTGTTGCATTGTATGTGGCACTATGGTACCCACCCATCTGACACCACAATTTATAAACGGCTGTAAAGAATATGTGCCAGTTGTTTCCACCCCTGGCTGATTGTAATGTCTGTCTTTTCTCTCGCCGTCCTTCTGAATGAAGTCATTAAAACATTTTGATTATACTGATGTCATATTACTCCTCTGATGCGGCAACTTTGTCACCTCATCCAGAGTTCAGGGAAGATTAGTTTGAGAAGAGGGATCCTGAACACATTGGGTTCAACACAGTAACAGCATTAGATTTTAAGAGCCTCTTTTATGTGTGTTTGAAAGCCACGGGCACAAATTTGAAGAATCCCAAGGACAATGACCAATCACTGACTGAGAGGAAATGCCATTACAGCAGTCAGTGAGTGAGCTGCAGGGAGAACAGCAATCAGTGAGGACTATTTCTGGAACACCTCCTTCATCGCACAGTCGACTGTTATGAAGAGCTTTTTGTAACTTGCTTGATTAGTTATTTGAGTGTTTACTGAGGACAGCGCTCTCTTTTTAAGAATGTCCTGGTTCTCATTCACACACATCTCACTGCAGGGTAAAAAGCATCTCTACTGATGCAGCAACAAACCTGCTGTTCCAACATTTCAGGCCTCTGTCGGCCATTTATCTAACGCTGAAACACTTTAAAGCAGATCGAGGCAGATGGCCGTTACGTAAATCATCCTGCAGACTTCAGAGCTCACAACTTGAATCGTGCCTTGGTAACTTAAAGGTTGTCGACCACAACCATCATCACTATCGTGTGGAGTTAGATGCTGTCTAATTGTGATCACAGCCCACTTTGGTGCAGCTTGGCATAATAAAGATCTGCAATGCTTGTTAAATAATCGATTAGTTTATCAAAAGAAAGTTACTGCCAACTATTTTGTTAAGCAGTTCATCTTTCACTCAGTTTTTAGAAAAAAACAGCATTTGCTTGCCTCTTAAAGAAATGAGGATTTGCTGCTCCTATTCATCATTCAGGACAGTTTTGCTTTTGGTCTGTTGGCCAAACAAAGCAATGTGAAGACCTAAACTTGGGCTCTGGGAAATTGTGATGAGCATTTTTCACGATTTCTTGACATTTCGCAGACATGGTACAGCACAGAGACAAGTAATCATTTAATCATGAAAATAATCTGCAGATGAATCGATATTCCAAATTATCCTTAGTTGCAGCCCTGGAACGTAATTGTGATGTGAAGGGCTGAACTGCACAGGATGTGAACAGGACAAAGTGTACCAGTCAGCTACAATCAAGTGGTGGGGACAAACTCACCACACAGGAGAGCACACAGGGCTGCCAGCCCAACATCACACACATTTACATATTTAATAGAATATTGATCACATAACATGGAACATGTGGATGAAATAATTTCATATATATATTGTGTTTATCACTTTATGATATCAGTGAGAATTTCACCTACTGTATTATACTGAACTTATTAAGTGCATTTATAGTTTTTCATAGATAAATTGAGTTTGATGTGTGCGTGTGTGCAGGAAGATCAAACGTCTGAGACCTGCAGGGGCTCTGGTTCAGTTCCTGACAGCAGGGTCTCCAGTCTGGTAATATCATGTAACCAACACAGCTGGCAATGTTAATGGGTGGGAAGCTGGTGGGGGATGTTGTCCTGGTTTGTGGACTTCAGATGTTTGAACTGCCACAAGTAGTGTCATGATTCTCCAAGTCCACAAATCAATTTGACTTTCGATTTAAAAACATTTTCCAGCGCTGATGGCCTTTGCTATTGTTAGACTCCCATCTGGATTTGTAAAGATCATCAGATGGTTTTATGCCCTCACAACTGTCATGTACATTGATACATTCTTCTTTAAAAAGATTGGAGTATGTTAAACCAAATTTTGACTTTATTCTTGTGGCTTTTTTGCAGGTTCAGATTAGGCACATTCCAAATAATATTGACTGAAGAGAGTTCAACAAAAAAATACCAGCCCTTCTGTGATTCAGCAATAACCAAAAAAGGATAGAATTTCATTTTGTTATAAAGTTTGGTCTCAAATCTGTCCTGGGTAAATCCATCTTTCCAAGCAAATCAATAAAGGATCTCTGGCAGTTCAGCTCAGTTCATCTCCCACGAGTAAACCCTCTTTCTCAAAGAGATCAGTGAAGGATTGTAGCGGTCAGTTTTTGTCTTCGTTCACAAAGGATACAAATCCTTTGTGTCTGCAACTGTGGCTGCTGGCTATCAGTAAGCTAACTGCCTCGACCGAAGTCTTTTTGAAGGTTTTTTCCCCTCTTTTTAGATGTGATGGATGTGCACAAGTCAACTCATCCAGGGCCATCGCTGATAATGCCTTTCAATTTGATTTTCAAAATTGAAGGCTCATTTTGATAGATTTTTTATTCTGAATGGAAATCGTGACATCGCTGACAGGCAAAGTGGGGTTCCTGATGCAAACATGTCTTTAGTGTGAATACACACAGGGATCGTAACAATATTTACGTTCCAACAGGGATTTTTAGCCCAGGATTAGTTACTTATTAATTGAAATGAAAATGTGAAACCAGATCTGTTTTTCTGATAGAACGCGGGCAGAGGACATGCTACTAAATTCCCCAAAAGTTGTGTCAGCCTTTTCTTTCATCTGGTTTTTGTCCTGTATATGAAGGAAATTCCTTTAGCTACAGGAACATGTTCTACTTAGTCATTATTTTCCACTTGCCAGACACAGTGATAAAGATTTTAAAAGTATGTGAAAATGTTGAACTGAGTCATGACTGAAAGTTTCAGTGTGTGAACATGTTTTCTTTGAAGCCGACTCTTTTCTTTGTCTGTCTTTTCCTGTTACTTGGTCATGGTGACTGACAGTAGGGAAATGCATTAGTGCGATGATGGGAGGGCTTCAGTGACCCCGCCTAGAGGCGAACAGACTGCAACCACACAGTGCCTACCACAACGTTAGAGGAAGGAAATGCTTACACACACTCATACAGTACGCGCTCACAGAGAGGTCCTTTTAAGGAAAAGGCCCTGCTCTCCTCTGAGTGCTGAG
Organism: Sparus aurata; assembly: GCF_900880675.1. Classification (NCBI taxonomy): domain Eukaryota; kingdom Metazoa; phylum Chordata; class Actinopteri; order Spariformes; family Sparidae; genus Sparus; species Sparus aurata. The sequence continues at coordinate 31,825,074 of NC_044195.1, read as the reverse complement.
TGGAGCAAAGGCAATGCCTTCAAACACAGAAATATAAATACATACACACATTTACACACTGTTGTGACTGCATGTCTGCAGGGGTCTGAAGATTTCTCACAAGACTGTGTATTTATTAATACGGTCCACTACAGCTATTCAGAGTTTAAAGGACACCTGATATCCTGTGTTTATAGACACGGCTAACACTGCTAATCCAGTCTACTGTGACAAGGAACATGATCTGTGAGGACTGAAAATGTTTTAGGTTCTCCAACTAAAGATTCAAAAGGATATGTTGATATAACGTAAGGCTGGAACAAACAGTTATTATTTTATTGTACGTTAATCTGTGATTATTTTGTGTTTATTGATTATTTGTTTGGTCTATAAAATGTCAGAAAATTGAGAAAAATGTCAATAAGTGGTTCCTAAAGCCCAAGATGTCATCCTCTAATGTCTTGTTTTGTCCACAACCTAATGATATTTAGTCCACTGTCATAGTTGAGGAAAGAAACAAGAAAATATTCATGTCACAGGTCTTGGAGTACTACTACATATGTGGAAGAAGTCGTATAGGGTGTTTTGTGGCTCCAGAGGAAGCTGCATGTAATCTGAAAAATTTCAGTTTATTAATTACATGCAGCTTCTTCTTTATACTACCTTTTTCCACACATGCAATAGTATTCCCGAGACCTTTAACCTAACCCTTATGTGTGAAATTGGTAGAGTTGGTCTTTAAAGAAGCTGCAATCCAAGAATTTAGATTTTATTCTTAAGAAACATTACTCAAAATCAATCAATTAATTTTTGTATATGACTATAAATCCCTGGGTCTTTAAAATAGGGTCATGTTGCTGAAACCTTTGGTGCATTCACTTCCCAAACATGTCTGGCAAATTTCACATGTCTCTGTCGAGGAACTGGACCTCGATTCACACGCCTGTACATTTATAGATGTGTAGATGTGTGTCACAGTATCCCAGCTACAATTTCTGCTGTTCTCACTTCTCTTTTTTCATTTGTTTCTTGATCTGTTTCTCAGGCCGAGGCCAGGCTAGCAGCCAAGAGGGCAGCCAGGGCAGAGGCCAGAGAGATCCGCATGAAGGAGCTGGAGAGACAACAGAAAGAGGTACAAGTCAAGATGCATTCATACATTTGAAACTATGAAGACAAGATGCACTGTTTGGATAACCATTAAAGAAATCATTGCTTGTTGTATGGCCTTGTGACACATGTTGGGTTTAGAGTTTTATTCAGGGATCACATAGAGTTTACGATTTCTTCGGTACTTTAATTAAGCCAAAACTCAAACATCTTAAGGTCATCATATTTTTAACGTTTGTAACACCGAGTGCTATTGTGTGCCACATGGCTTGTTTATGCATGACCCTTCACCAAGAGGATTTCCGCGGTCTTGTTGGTCCTCTGTTGGCGCTCTGGACCTGAAGCATTTCCTGTCAACATTGCTTTACGGTCCTAAGCTGGGACTCTTAAATCCTGTAGGTCATAGGTCGGAGGTGTAAACAGGGTGCAGCGCTGAGGAGCACTGCTGTTGATTTCCTCACAGTCTATTTGTTGTACACAGAAAGTTCAGAAAAAAGCCTGAAAAACATGGACAAGTTGATTCAGGATGAGCAGATAAAAGTCACTCCTCCTTATCAGTCAGTTCTGCAGGAAAATATCATTACCAACCAACTCTAGACCATGTGGGTTTCATTTTGAATAACTACAACTGCAGAACTTTATCTGAAAAACCTGAGTTTTACAGAGGCATTTCATTTTGAATGACCGGTTAGTCTAAGAGGCCATCTGAACATGGAATTTCTGCCATTAGGGCTCTCGCAATCAAAACAATCAAAACAAAAGATGTAGTTAATTACTGTTGGATCATGGGAGCTGTTGTCATTGTTAAATAACCACCATCGACTCAGGCAGGAAGTTCAGTCACATGAAGTCCTATGAAAGGCAACCAAATAAAACGCAGTGGCCCTTTGAATAACAGTATTTATTTTTCTGGTTTTAACATTATTGGAAACATTTGGAATAATGTTTGTATACAATGTAACAAAATATATATCAGAGATTTAGTCATATTTAGACATTTTATACCTTTAAAATAATGTGAACATATCTCGTTTAAAGGTGATGGAATATCACATGTGCAGCTCATCTTGTTTGTCTGGGCTAAAGTGAATTTGTGTTAAAGTTTTTGTTCCAACTACACAACAGTATCTTAACCACAGCCATCCATTGGTTTAGGAAACATTTAGCAAGTACAAGGTAGGTAATGAGCACATAAGGTAAAAAGATGAGAAAGCAGAGATATTTTGTTTGACAGTGCAGCTTCCAACTGTTTAGCACACAGTTTGCCAAAGCGATGAGATGAAAGTCCTAAAAGAGGGTTTGAACGTTTTCCAGTTAATCGCAGGCCAAACGGAAAAAATGTTCCAAGACTTTTGAGACTTCATGGAAACTTTTCAATTCACATTTGAGAGACTCTGAAGAAAAAACCCAAGGCACCCTGTCACGTCTGCTACTGTATGTTGGCGTATTTTAACCAGTTCTTAAAAACAAAATACAACAGTTATTGACATTCTGTTACCTGTGTTATACACGTGGATAAAGACGTTTATGATTTGGTTTCATCATGGTTTTTGGGTAGTCCTCCCTCTTTGGATAACTACATACAGTATGTAGTACAGCACTATTTATTTACTTCTCTGCTTGGCCACTGTGGCTGTTACCTGGAACCCTCCAGAAATGTCAAGATGGAGACCACAGAGGCTGATACCTCCAGTGTCAGCGTTTCACTCTGATTTGTGTTGAAGCAGGTGCACAGCTCAACAGTCTGTGTGTTACTGGAGTTTCTTTTTGTCTAGGTTAGCACCTCTGATCTGAACTGTGGGGAGTCCCACTTTCCCCAGCTCGCTATTTATAGCCTGGAGTAATCCCATACACACAAACAGACTTCTGCCCGTCACCTGTCGAAACAGAACTTATAAAGGTTGACTCATTTCTGAGTCCAGAGAGGATTGTAAATTTAACCCTGGGGACCTTCGACCTAAATCTCTTTCTCAACTTTCTCATGACGACCCCTCTGTGTAACCTAAAGATGTTTTTTGTTGTGTGGTTGGGACAAAAAATGTACAAACAAATTGTACCAATAAATAACTAAAGATAGAAAGTCAGTTTTTTATAAAGTTTGGTTTCTCTAATGTGTTTTAAGTAAACCCTTTTCCCAGACAAATCAATGTTTCAGACCCTGGTACCTCTGATACCAGTCAGTCGATCATCTTTGTGGAGAACTTTAAAGTGTTCAATTTTTAAGTTTAGTTTGTAAATTTAGTATTGAACTCGTGGCAACCCTAATATTGATATGTATTGCTTGAAATAAAATTGAGAAACACTTTGCTGATAAAATTTATTAAACAAATCCGGTTAATTAAATATCAGGAAAGTTAATGGTACTTCAATGTGTTTTTGCAAAAATAACATACGTCAAATACAAATATGAAGAAATCCTTCTCATGGATAATCAACAGCATCTACAACAATAATGAAAGTGTTACAATGATGAATAATAAAAGTGATAGCTACTATGCCTCAGGTATTGACCATACATCTCTGGCTGCATTTAATCTGACAACATATATGTTCACACATTTAAAAATAACCACTTGATATCCTACTGATCCAATTTACAGGAGAGATCTGCTGCTTGTTATTATAGCCATCCCTTCTCCCATTAAATTATAGTGGGATAATCACCATTTCAGCCCAATTATTCTGCAATCAAAACACAGGTGCTGAGCCCAAACAACAACAGTCTGCACGTGAACACACACATACACCAGTCATACTCACCGGATTAATGGTCATTGTTAAGCCGAGTCTGGTCGATGTGTGTTCGTGTATATGTGTGTCTGCGTGTGTGTGTGTGTGTCCCTTAAACCCTTTAGCCGAGATCTAAAGTAGCTTAGCAGGTTGCACTCCTTGGTTCAGCCTACAGTGGACCAGTTTTCGTTGTTGCGGTGTTGTGGACATGAGCGATGGGTCGCTGCGCTCACAGCCACCTCCGGGACTTTTGGATGTTTCCTCACACACTGAAGACAGGGCTTAAAGCTGGATTCTTAGCTGTGTAGCGGTGAACAAGAACCGTGTGGTCGCCTCTGTTGTTCTGAGCTCATTTCTCTGCGCTCCGTTCTGCTGTGATCCTGCCTACATGACCGCCCTTGGTCTTACCTGCTGACTGGTGAAGGATGCAACCTGTCCTGGCACCCTGAGGGCAGCAGGACGGCCGGGCGTCGGCTAGCAGGGAGGGGGCTGAGGGCTGCCCTCACCGGGCGCCCACAAACCCCTCCGATCAAGAAGGGGAACTTGGTGAGTTGGACAGAAAAGGTTCAAACATACGTAAGCTGATTGTGTAACTCATTTCATGAATGGGCTTATGACGGCGTCTGGCGCACCAGCTAATTGGGCGTCCAGACGCATAATAACAGATAAGTACGCAGACAGGATCCCTCTGGTCAGTTTGTGTTATTAATTATGAGTTTCTGTAAAATTATGTAATAACAATCAGTACTAATGGTCAGTATGAGTGGAAAAGACATATTGCGCTGTAGAATCATCCTGTAGGAGATGTCAGATGTGGAGAGGGATGAAAGGTCAGAGCTCATGTATTACAGGTACATGAAGAAACTTTGATTTAATTTGTGGGACCTTGAAAAATCCTAAAGCTGTACTCTAAAAGACTTAAAAGGTTATGAATTTCTGAAGTTTAGCCCTTTGAGCAATATTTCGGCATTTTCTAATCATTCGTATGTGCATTTAAACCTCAGCAGTTGCTTTTTTTCACTAGATTAGGTTGACATTTGTCCTAAACATCAAAGATACACTTTTTTTTAACCAGAATTGTGGTTCTGTGTAGTATTAATGTAGTTCTATCACATCTAGAAGTTAACATAAAAAACAGAGTGTCTTTCTAAATAAAGCTTCAGAGCTTAAAAAGCACACTTTCTGAGTTATTTTGACTGTTGATTTCTCCATGAAGGGTCATTTTACTTTCCTTGAAATAGGTTTATGTAAAAGTGTAAATATCAACTTATAATATGTTATATTACTCCATCATTTATTAAAAAAAAAGTTAGCTACCTTTCTGACTTTTCCCTGGATGTAATGTTACATTGTGTTACATAATGTTACAGTGGTCAGGAGCAAAAGACAGCCAGTAACTGCTCAGGGTTCAGAGAATAAAGGCAAACAGTGTGTTTCTTTTTCATTCTAGTAGTGGAAAAGAGGGGATACGTTATGCGGAAACAATGTGAAATTGGTGTATTACATTATTGTTGTACTTTAGACACTGTAATGTGTCCCTCAACTATTCATTATAGGCTATTTTAGAAAGTATGTGGCCTCTACAACTAGAGTAGAGGATGACTTCATGATTAGACGAGGTGCAGTCTGCAGTTAGAGGTCGCCAGCGTAAGGACGTGACCTCTCATCTTGACTGAACCTATAGATTAAGAGCATTGGACTAGTGAGGCCAAGAGGTTGTGCTCCAGTGATTGTTCAGGAGTGTTGTTGTTCCTAAAGGGATGCAGAGATCAGCTGCGAATCAATTTCTGAAAGCCAGAATTACAAAGCAGCCAATCCGTATATTGGGCAAGCACACAAGGGAGACAGTAGTAGTAAATCTGGATTAAAGTGCTGGACCGTTGTGATGGAAAGTGCAGCAGTCAGGGTGGGGTGTGCTTTCAATGTGTTGGATTGGATCAGATGTGGTGAGCTCAAAGTGCTCTTATATTTAAGTTAACAGCAAATGTGTTTGCCTTGTTATTAAAAGCAGCAAAGTGTCTATGAGAACAGCTCCGCCAGACAATACTTTGATTAACTTAACTTCAAGTAGCTGTCAGATTGATTCAAAATCAATTTTATTTATATAGGCCAAAATTACAATCACATTGCCTCAGTGGGCTTTACAGTCTGTACTGTGAACGACAGCCTCTGTCCTTATACCCTCGATTCAAGTGAGGAAAAACTTGTCATTAGTTGGGATATTACAGTTGAAGGGCAAATGAATGAAAAGACCAAAGAAAACATTATTCCATCTAACATAAATATACATTTGGGTAATTGGTTTATCTGTGTATCAAAAATGAAAACACTTGTAATTGGCCATAATGGATGTACTTCCGCAAACATTCCACATTTTAGAGAGAGGAGAACCGGCCTGCCTGGCTCGAGTCGTTGTTCCCACAACTTCAGACTGAACCGGGGAGGTTAATGGAAATGAGTTGACATATTGAGCAGCAGTCAGAATTCATTGAAGTGAAGTACCCCTGCTCAAGTTTACTCACAGTACTGATGAAGAAAGCTATACAGATCCAGATGTTTCTTTAGGTTTGTTGAATCATAGTGGAGTGTGTTAATATTGTGCAGGTTCCCCTTGTGCAGCTAAAAAACCTTGTACCTACCAAGCTATGGTCATAGGACCTCTGGGGGTGTCCTGTGGTGTGCGGCACCGGGACGTTTGTAGTCGATCCTTGGGGTCCTGTATGTTGGGGGCTGGGGCCTCCATGGATCGGACTTGTTCCAGCACGTCCCACAGATGCTCGATCAGATCAGGGTCTGGGAAATTTGAGGGCCTGGTCAATGCCTCGGGCTCTTTGTCATGTCCCTCGTGCTATTCCTGAGCAGTTTTTGTGGTGTGTCAGGGCATTAGGGGTCATCACCTGTCAGTGGTTTTAAAGTTGTGGCTGATATATCCATGATACGATTGGGTTCAGAGAGCTACTGCAGCTGAGGAGTGTCTGCTGTTGGGGTTACAACGAGATCTTGGATTGCATCTTTGAACAGGGTCTGGATAGCGTTTTGCTGATTTGCCTCTGATTTGAAGCTTTTGTCTGCAGTCTACAAAAATCCCTGCTAAAGCGCTGTTGTGTCTCCTCACAATAATCTAACTAGCTACAGATTGTAGTTTCATAATGCACACACTTGACATTGGTATCAATCTTTTCATCTATCTACAGGAAAATTACTTTGCAAAACGTTTCCCCGAAGTGTGGAATTATTTGTTAACAGGCAATTTAACAGGAGTATTGGATTCACTTTATTTGAACATGATCTCAGCTCATAGGCTCTGAACCAGGATGTGTGAGAGGCCAGTTTGTCACAAGACTCAGCTGTGTAGTCATGGCAACACAGACTTTAATGTGACTGTGTGGCAGTTGCACATTTTCTTCCACTGATACCAACCTAAAGGAACCATGGGAAACTACCTGGTGACCCAGGTCTTGTACAAATCTCCTTTGAACTTGTGTTGTTGGGTCAGTAACTGTTGGTCCTGCAGTGCAGCGGGGGACTGCACATTCCTGAGCTGCTCTCATTAGCAGAAACCTTCGTCTCTGCATGCTGTCTGTCCTCATCTGTCACTTACTGTAGTTAACTTTATGTTTTTGAGAGTTTAACTTCGTGTCTGTCTTCATCACATCTTATTTTTTATTTTACCTTCCTCTTTTCATGTTTGATATCCTCCAATCTTTCTCCTCTCCTTGGTGTTGGTGTGTAGATCTTTCAGGTGCAGAAGGTAGGCCTCCTCTTCCTCATTTCTACTTTGCATATCATTTAAATTATCATCGGTGTGTGTTTCAAACTGTGCTAAGGAGAATACTGGAAATCTTTATCTGTGCTCTGTTTCCCGAACTTTTATCTTGCCCTCATTTCCTGTCTTATCTTAGAAATATTATGGCTTGGACACCAAAGTAGACGACCGATCGGACAGCAAATGGGGAGATATTGAACAATGGATGGTACAGTTTCTGTGCTGTGGTGACACTAAAACACTAATGCATGTGTCTACTTGCTTCTGTACATGTTTGGAGGCTTTTATTTGTGTCTGTTTGGAAGCTTTTTCAGTTCTAGATAATTCCTGTTAAGCCTTTTTAGAAAATAACGGATTATGAGGAATCAAAGCTTGGCCATTAATGATAATCCACTTATTCAAAGGAGCTGGGTGCCCGTTTGGCTTTGAATCAGCGTGGCCATCTGCCCCGTTGGTGTGAGACTGCATGGGATTTACTGTTGAATTCATCACTTTAGTTACTTACTTTGATTTGCCTCAGACCATCAGAGACTTTCAAACACAGTGATGTAGATCCATAGTGAATGTGACTTGTAGTTCCACTAACCACAGTGTGTTTTTGTACTAAAGTATTGTACTTACTGTGTCTTGCAATTTGAGGTGACAGTGTTTGTGCAACATGGGTGTTTCACTGGTCTGCTGGATGGATTTGCTGGTTCACTGTGATGGTTTTAGGAACATGTGTGACTGATTCTGCGAATGAGTGTGTACTTTAATATCCAGTAAACTTGTAGATTTGTTGAATGGAGGACTCGAGGCAAAAGCACGTGATGTATCCTAGTCTTTGCTTTCGTGCCGTTCAGTTTATGTGGTGTCCAGTTTATTTACATGTGTTCATTGCTACCAAATATCAAATATGTTTGATTAATTGAAGTATATCACAACATCATTATCCTAAAGTCAAATTGAAATTATGTTTTTAGGGACTTTTAACAGTGTTTGTACGAAGTCTCTATATTGGCTATATTATCATGGTTAGAAAAATGCTTGACTTTGAATACACTCACACAATTTATTTTATTGTCAGCATAATCTTGGGTAGAGTTGCAACAATTAATTGAGTAGTTGTTCATTATTAGATTAATTGCCAGCTATTATAGTTATTGATTAATCATTTTAGACATTTTAAGGGAGCAAAGTCAAAATTCTCTTATTCCATCGTCTTAAATGTGAATATTTGTGGTTTATTTACTCATCTGTCACAGGAAACTGAACATGTTTGGGGTGTGTACAAAACAAACCATTTGAGGACGTCATCTTGGACTCTTTGTCACCATTTACTGATATTTTATAGAGCAAACAACTACTCAATCAAGGAAATAATTGACAATTAATCGCAATGAAAAAAATAGTTAAGATGGTGTTTCATCCACACAATCACTTATGAACATCAAAAATGAATCAACTTATTGTCATATTCATTTGTTTTCTGGAATTGAAATTAGCAAGGATTAAATGATCATGAATTTAACACTTAACAAATGTTAAAGCTTGTTTAAAACAAAGCTGTTTCAGCTGTAGTGAAAACATGCAAATTCTTCTTTAACTGGACATCGCTGGATCGGTGGAAAGACTGAGCACTGAAAGTCATTTTTTACCTTCCTCCTCCATCTGTCTCATTGATCTTTGACATCTCTCTCCTCCTCCTTCGTTATCTCCTCTCTTCTCCATCCTCACCCCTCCCCTCCCTCCCTCCTTCCTCATCCAGGAGGACAGTGAGAGATACTCACGTTCTTCACGGATACAAACGGTTTGTAGCCCTCCATCTGTTTCCATCTCTTCATGCCTTTCCTCTGTTACCTTGTCCTCCATCCTGCAGAACCACAGGGAGCAACTCGGTGTCTCGATTTAGCAGACCCCGTGCAAAAAATATATTTGGTGCATGTTATTTGGATCAAGCTAATATAAGAGACGGATCACTTTTCTGTGTAATCTGTTTTCTGATCTGTTCCTGTTTTAATTTGCTCTCGATGACATTAGTTTTCAATATTAACTCAACACCTTCTCCTTGTTTAGCCTTTGTCTTGGAGAGCTGCAGGGATTAGACAACTTACTAATTAGTCAATACCATAAATAAATAAATAAATAGGTAATTATGATTGCTATTTTGATAATGGATTATTTGTTAAAGTAATTTTTCATGCAAAAATGGCAGAATATTAGGTTTTCATCATATTAAATGTGAATATTTCCTGCCTTTTCTCTGTTTTATATCGTATTTAATTGAATATTATGGTGTTTCGGACTGATGATACAAGACATTTCAAAGAATTAACAATGAATCGATGAATCTAAAAATTGATTGATAGATAACTCTATAATCAAAATAATCTTGTACATTTTTATAAACCTATAAAGTTTTGTTTGAGAATGTGGCACCCAAAGCCCTGATGTCATATCGAGATGTGATGTGATTCTTTGTATTTGCTTTTGTGTTTTTACACTTTCGTTTTCACAAGAGAATATCTAGAGATGTGGTGTTTACTCAAGGTCACATAAAACCTCATGAGATGTGAGGAGAGAAAACACCAAACTGAACCATGTGTCACTGCGGCAGAATGCTTACTATCATTATCCAACGTTCGTGGTCATTGTTGACGTAAATCACACATTTTGACCATTTTCCACAACCCTAACCATCCATTTCACTCTCTCGCCCTCTCACGCAGCACTCAGACGACGATGAGCGGATGTCAGTGGGAAGCCGGGGCAGTGTCAGGGTCAGTATCACTCAAACAGCACATGCAATTAATCTCCAGAGACTTTCTTTAAAACACTTTTATTCTTGTTTACGACTCTCAAATACACAAATGAGTTTTGATCCACAAAGATGGACCTTGTTCCCTTGAACCTCTGGTTATGTGGAGGCAGTGTGTCCGTCCTTGGTAACTCAATAAGGTGCAGTGAGTGGGTTGTTGGTGATGATGTTGTGTCTTTGTGCAGTCGGATCTTGATGCAGTCGGGGCTTACGGTGGAGGGGTAAGGGTTGATGTTATGAATTTTTAACCCTGCTACCTGAAGATTTATAGTGTGAATGACTCGTTGTTTGACTAACAGTTAGATTAAAGAACTCAAAGCATGGAGTTAATCTGTTTTATCCTTGTGGGGTTTACACAGAAGAAATAAGAACACCTTTATTTAAAATACAAAGCATGTTTGTGTGCTGTGATTTAAATGGATTTAAGTTTGAGTTTATATTATTTTTACTGTGCGCAGGATGAAAGTGAGTCAGTGATTGTATAGTTTGTGATTGCAGAGGAACATCTTATGTGTGATTGTATTCGGTCGTGTGCTTGTTTTTGTTGTTGTGAAGGAACATTGACTACCATGGACTCAGATCTGATTTTGACTGAAAGAACAGGGTGTGTTATGGAGCTACGGGGCTCCAACCAAAACACACTCGACACTATTTTAGGCTGTGTTATGTCTCAAAATGTTGAGTGCTATTTCTTCTGTGCTGTGTAATGTGGAAAAACTCTTCATACTAATCATTCTCGTGGGCACACGAGATCCTGGAAATCTGGCTCACTCAGTTTTTTTATTTATTCATTTTTTAGATAAATCGGTTAGTTTTGGCAATTTAATTGCATGTTAAAAGATTGTGGTCTTTAGTATGCATTTCACCCATGTATAAAAAGACCATGGTGCATGTGTTTGTTGGTTTGGTTTTCCTTTTATTAGTAACAGTAGCTGTGGTTACATGAGCTGTATTTCTTGTGTCCGACTGAAATCATTGTAATTAGAGGTTCCAACTTTGACATGAACGCTAAATAAATAAGATGTGCTTCACATACCCTGAAGTAGCGTTCTTCCCACTGTGAAGCATCTAAACTGGCAGAAACATAACAGCAGAGGAAGAAGTTTATCTCCAACTTTATTAAGAAAATTAAATTACTGAATTAATTCACTCTGCCCTTTCATACAATTTACTAGATTGACGCACATCATGTCTTGGGAGGAATATTTGCATTCTGGAGGCGTAAGGAGGCATTCAACAATCTTTAAATCTTCTAAGACCAGCACAGACCAGTTCTGTTTTGTTAGCGTCATCTTTCTCTCCCTGCCAGAAGTAACATTGCCCCATTAATTCCAACCAATTGAGAAATTATGGGGTTTAAGCATTTACATGTTTATTTGGCACTAAGGGATTATCAAAGGTTTACACCACCACTCCTTATGTGATAGAAAGTTCATTCAGATCAAGCCAAATTGGGGTGTATACATGAGGTGTTTTTATTCTGATTGTGATAATTCTTAGTGGAAGGTTAGGGTCCATGTAAACGCAGTGATTTATATTAGTTTTGGATTTACATGTGTGCTGTGCAAACAGCATTGTCGATCTGATTTTTGGATGAGGTTTTGCGTGTTTTCACCCTTCACCGTTCTCCCACTCTTCCTCTCTAAGGGCTCCTCCTCTTCTCTGTCACTTAAGAAGTCAAAGAAAAAGAAGAAGCATAAGCACAAAGACAAAGACGTATGTAAAAGCTTGAACCGTAAAAGTACAAAAAGCCTGCATAGGAACAGAATCAGTGTTTCTCACTCTTCACGTTCTTTACTCACAGAGGAACGGCTACGATGATGATTACAGTGTGATATCCAGCAGGGTCAGTAGCTGTGTGAAGGAATGCTTGCAAATTTATAGACAATCTGCAACCTTTCACTCATGACTTTCCTCTTTCTCCTGCTGTCAGAGCTCCAGAATCAGTGATGAAAGCCGAGCGTCTCGCTCCTCCAGACTAGACCTGACGGTGCGTTTAACTGCGTGTCATCCTTATCGCTGTATAGCTATGCAGTGATTGTCCAAAGTATTATATAGATGAACATACTGTTTGATGAACAAGATACATCTGCATTGTGTTGAGGGGAATTGTTCTGTTAAGAAACATATCTATGCAAACTTATTTAGGAGGCAGAAAATAAAAACTTTTCTGGATTGTTTTGAGTCAAACTTCAGTGGTTTGGAATGAAATTTGGTTGCCAGGCAACTTTGATTGGCTGCGTTATTGTGGTGTGGTTGAAACAGGATATCACAAACGGCTCATGTGAAAGGAGGAAAATGTTCTCATAAGTTTGATAATCTAAAAGTACAATCTAAATTCTTTCTTGACCTGTTTACTCCCTAATGTTGCCACAGCATCAGCCCCGAATATCAAGTACCGGTCATGCTGTAATTACTTCTACTTCTGTCATATTTGTTTAACTACACGTCCAAATGTAACAGATTTGCAAACCAGTAGTTATGTATCAGTCTGCTGAAACAGCGATGTGTGTGTGATGTGTCAACACGATCTCTGTGATGTTGTATTAAAGCTGTGTGCTGTCAGACAGATGTGTTGAGGATGACATGTAGTTACTGTGGTGTTGGTGTTTGACTCTCAGAGCTCCAGATTAAGTGATGACAGCCGGCTGTCGCGTGCCTCCAGATCAGACCTGCAGCCGGTGGGTGGCTCTGCTCTGCACACGGTTTGATTTCTCATACCACTAACGGTCTGTGGTGTCACTTCCGTCTAAAGCTGTGTTAATTAACAAAATGAGTTGTTATTCCAGCTGCTTCCAACCTGTGAAAGTTTGGACTGTTTTAAGTGAAATAACCTTTTTACTGAGGCATGAAAATATTTTTCTAATCAAGCTGAAAGAACAAACAAGATGCATGGATTTTGTCTTCCTCGTTCTCATTGTTGGGGAGTGTTTGTTCCCAAATATGTCACAGTGGAGTTAGTGTGCGACATGTGACATGTACTGACAGGCATTTTGGAGAGTTGCCTTGTTGTTATGTGTATTCAAAACAAGTCTCACTTAAGACATGGATGACTGTGCACTATTGGAGTTTTCCTGGGAAGTGCCTGTTGGACAGCATGGGGTTCAAAACTGAAATTGTGAAGGCTTGGCTTTAGGTTCAAATACAAGGTACAAAAGTAACAGAGATAAATTGTTTTGTGCATGTGTGTGATCCTCACTCGCTGCTGTTCACTTGCTAACAGGTGCAAGTTGCACTTTTGGCGACAGATTACAAACGATGTCTCTGAACTTCCTGTCCCTTTCCCTCATTCCCACTCTCCTTCTCGATACTCTCGCTTCCTTATTCCCTTTCCTCATTTCAGGCCTCTTATGCTTCCTCTGACCTGTACAACCTCAACGGTCTGTCCTCTTCCAGAAACACTGGTTCAGCTTTCAATGGTTACCAGGTCTGTATACAGACAAATGCTACCTGACCCTACAGCTCTCTGTGGAGAGAGACAATTGAAAAGAGAATTGCTCATGCTTTCACAACCTGTTCCATCTGCAGCCTTGTAAACCTCATTCTTACTCCCAACTTCATCCTGTGTTGCAGTTCTACGGGTCACTCAGTCAGATCACCAAGCAGATCTATCGTAGGGTTGGTTCCAGTCATTTCCAGCTTACCTTTTGTCCACTCTAATCTCCACGCAGTGATAAATGACACCTTTTATTCTCTCACAACAGCTTTCTACAGAACACCTGATACTGACCTTGGTTGTCTTAGAAGTTGAATTCTTATTTTTGGGTGAACTGTTCCTTTAAGAGTAAAATATTTGATTATTACATCGAGGGCTTTCAGTTAAATGTTTTCTCACCTTTGGAAGTCACTTCTGGCATTACAGGCACCTTTAAGTAGAAAAGCATGGAGTAAAAACACAAAAATATCATTATCTGTTCCCACATCTGAAGTATGAGCAAACTGCTACTATTTACACTGTGTGTGTGTGTCTGTGTATGTGCAGAGCTCCTTATATGAAGACAGTCTCCACAGCGCGTCACGGCGAGTCGTTAGTTCGACTTCTCAAGTAAGATTTTCTGTGAACTGCGGTTTTGTTGGTTTGACTCACCTGAGATGTGACATGGTCGCGTGTGGAAAGTGTTTTATGCTCCTGGATTGTTAACTGTGCAGGATGATCACACTAACAGTGACTGAGGGGAGTGAGGGAACAGTGTGGATTAATGGACTGGGCCATGTGTGAAGTTTGTATTTGTTTTCTTCTTACATAAATTATGCTGCTGCATGGGATGTATTTGGAATTTAACTTAAGTTTATGAAATTTAAGTCTAATTCAAAACAGTCTTCCTCTCAGGAGAAGAATCACACAGCTGTTTAATGTTGATATTGTGAAAAATACTGCATATGATGGAAGATATTGTGATATTCGTCAACAATATTGGATAGCGGCCCAGGCCTGGATTGTGATTTAGTTATCTCCAGCATGTGTTTGCTACTCGTACTGTAGGTGTGAGTGTGTGCACGTTCGTAAATGTTTGCCTCCACGTACAGACAGAAACATGACATGTGTTTTCTCTGCAGCCTTTAGACTACACTAGTTATCGCAGCTCCGGTTCCAGAGTCTCCTCCAGGGCCAGTTCGGCCCGAGCCAGCCCAGTGGTGAGCCTTCCCTCCCCAGACATCCTGCTACTAATCCCAGGGTTTAAATCACATTAGGCCTCTTGTATATGGTGCTCTGTAACTACAATGTTTGGTTTATGATTCACTCTTTGACATTAGAGGAATTTGGAAGTGTGCAAACATTGTTGATATAAGCAGGTATTTCCTGGTGGACCTGTACAACACAGTCATTGCAGGATGACACTGTTCTGTTTTATTATAAGTGAGCCATGAATTGGAGCCCACTCCCTGATCGTGACTCAGGTTATGAAAGTCACATTTATGCCTGAAATGTAACGATGAAAGTCCAATGAGTGTTTGGTCGCCAGTCCAGTTCACTGAGCCACAGTACAGTCACTGATTGGAGCCATCTGTTACAAGCCTGAGGCAGCAACGTGAGGTTTAGCTCGTCATTTATACAAAAAGCTGTTTTAAGATATTATCTTTTGGATTTAGACGTCCATTCATCTATCTGTTGCCAGGTGAAGAAGCATTACTTACTTTTGTAGTAAATGATACTGCTGTATGATGTCAGTGATTGACAAGGAATCACCACAACAGAGAAATGTGACATATTACATAAAATTGTGCTGAAAGGATGCATTCATTCCTGTTTTGGTGCTGGACAGGCACTTTATTTCATACATGGAAGTATTTATTCAGAATAATGATTAGTGTCCAGTGTTTTAACAACTATTAATAAGATAGTCTCCATATAAAAAGAACCCGAGGCATAGCAAGTGTATTAATGTAGCAGCAATGAGATATAAGGCAAAGTGTTTTACAGAATACATTACAAATATGACATTAAGAACATTTTGTAATTATATGATAAAGACAATAAAGCAAAATACTAATAAGTACATATAAATAGTTAAAAGACAACAGAAACAATAAGTAAATCAATAGTCACAGATTAAGAAGATGATATGAATGTGATTATTTGAAACCCACAGTAAACTGTAATGTTTTAAGCACTGATTTAAGGTTACATAATGAGGTTTAAGAGTAAACTTTAATGATCTTTGATACGTGTAAATAATCATCTCCTCTCCCAACTTCACTTAATTTCTAACTGGCTGGTGTTCCTTAAAGTTTCGACCTGATCTTGAGTGTTTGGCCTTCTTGCTGTTCTGTTTCGCCCCCTGGTGGTCGATGTAGGACAACTGCGGCTCTGTTGCCAGTTTTTTGAGGAGTGCGGCCAGCAGCAGTGGTCTCCCGCGGGACCTGGACGATGTTACTATTCCCGACTTTTCTGATGTGAGTCGCTCTGCACGTACAGGAGGCCGCGGCTGTGATGTGAGCTGAGTTCCTGCTCGGTTTTGTTGGTTGCTTCCTTTACGTGCACGTCATCCTACAAAAGGACCACTGATCACACTCTGTGCTTGTGTCAGAGGTTAATGTGTGTGTTGACTATGGAGACAACCAGCTTGTCTTGTGACAAGATTGTTTTTCATGTGTGTGGTGTTTCATTGATACTGATGATCTGTAGTTGAATGGACGGCTGTGTCAGACTCATTTTTGGTTGGAGATTTTATTTTCTGAAGGAGTTTTCGATTCCTTCTATACTAATTATCTGCATGGTGTTTAATATAAAAATAAACTTGTGCATTTCTGAGTTTGTTCATGTGTTGAAAGCTGGTTGAAGTTCTTGCGAGTATTGTTTTGGCTGTTGCTTTCTCGTAAGGTTATGTCAGGATAAATCTTCTTATAAGTGCTGAGCTGACTTCCTTCCTTCCTCCGTCAGTTGGTCCTCTTGGCTGCTTTATTGTCCTTCGTTTGTTCTGACTGTAATTCATTTGTCTCAACAGGTGGAGGACAGAGATTATCTTGAGAAGGTGAGTTAGTCAGCTCAACAAATGCTGATATCTACTCTGCCAGTACCAGTTGATGCCAAAGAGTACTAATAAACATTTCTTCCTCAGGGGTCTCGAGCAGCTTCGGCCTTAACAGCAGGAACCCTCACTTCTTTAGGCGGGTCCTCCTCGCGGAGAGGAAGCGGCGAGACGGCTATTACTGTAGATGCAGAAACGTCTATACGAGAAATCAAGGTACTGCTGAAAGAGAGGACATTTTCCTTGTCGTTTTAAGGTATCATACAGGTTTGATTATCATTTTGATAAAATCATCTTGAAAACAAGAATTTATGTCACATCATGTCAGAAATCAGAATTCACAACATTTGGCAAAAGTTTTCTGCAGAAACTTTTGCCTTCAGGCACTATTCATTACTGTACCCAGACATGCTTCATTAAATCACAAGTCTCAGGGTCTAGAAAAAATAGATCATACTGTTTTATAATAAAAAAGATGAAATGCAACAGACAGAAGAAATGTTTCTGTGAAGGTCCATGCTGTCATGTCATTTTCATTCTTTCTGCGAACACTTGTGTCGCTCTTATCGTTGCCCGCTCACCAAACTTTCTGCTTTTCTGATGCTGATGTCACGCTGCGCTTCTCTGCTCACTGCTGCTGCTGCTTCACTCTTCACCAGGAAATTCACGAACTGAAGGATCAGATTCAAGATGTGGAACTCAAGTACACGCA
This sequence comes from Sparus aurata, assembly GCF_900880675.1. Classification (NCBI taxonomy): domain Eukaryota; kingdom Metazoa; phylum Chordata; class Actinopteri; order Spariformes; family Sparidae; genus Sparus; species Sparus aurata. The sequence continues at coordinate 31,807,513 of NC_044195.1, read as the reverse complement.
GAACCTAAAAGAAGCCAAGGTATCAGCCTGAGACCCTCACAGACAGAACCCCCAACTCCAGACTCACTATTTACTAATAAGTTTGGTGTTTCTTACTTACTGGTTATTTTCCACTTGCTACTCATAGTGGGTGAAGTGTGCAATAATAGGTGCAACCTGTTCACTATTATATTATCCAAATAGTTGGCATTCCTTTTGCCTGACAGATCAATAAACCAACTGATAATCTGACAATAACAAGTCTCTCCATGGAGTGTTTTGAGAGCAGTACTGGTGCTCTAGACTCAACACAAATATCATTTTGTGTCTCTTTGAGGCTTATTTTTCTTTAATTTTCAGCTGGGCAGATGTTTTTTTGTGTGTGTAAACTTGCAAACTAGCGATCTAACTGTCAAAGTTGCATCTGCATGTTGCTGTTCTTCATATTAATGTGTGCGTGTTCTTGTTAGTCTGCACTTCTTTACTTTAAAGTCAACTTACCAGGACTTACAGTTGTTTTCTTGCATTGAATTCTCTGCCAGCTGTTCACCTGTCACCCCAAACATAAAGTTTATCTAAACTACTTGAGAGGAAAGTATGACTCTGCAGCCTCAGCTGCTGAGCCCCAGCACCTGTTATATTCTTACAGTCTGTTTATGTGATGACATCAGGATGCATTAACAGAAGTGGAGGAGAAATATCGTAAGGCCATGGTGTCCAACGCCCAGCTGGACAATGAGAAGAACAACCTGATGTACCAGGTGGACACACTCAAGGACTCACTCATGGAGCTGGAGGAGCTGCTGTCTGAGTCTCAGCGGGGATACGAGGAGAAAGTCAAGGTATGGCAGACAGACAGACAGACAGTGATGGTCTGTAAAACTTAGAATATAGTAGAGCTAAGCTACATGTGATTTGTTTGACCTTCAAGTCAAGTTATATGTTGTCAAGCTGCCTCTTGTTCCTCACAGGAATTCGAAAGAGAGAAATATGCCCACAGTGTGCTTCAGTTCCAGTTCAATGAAATGAAAGAGACGCTAAAACAAAGTGAAGAGCTGCTAAATGTGAGTATTTGTGTGGACTGTGTGGAACAGGGTGCCTAAATGGATTAAAAAGAGGGATATTAAGAAAGACGAGACTGTTTGCCAGTAAGAAAGGTTGCATGTTTCATTTCACAGCTTTCTTTTCTGTTCACACACTGTATATATACATGCATGCATCATGTTTCTCTTTGTTCTTTCTCTCTCTTCATCTCAAACTTTATTTCCTTTTCCTGCTGTTCAGGAGATCCGTCAGCTACGTTTGAAACAGGACGGTTTTATTAGAGAAATATCTGACCTGCAGGAGACGGTGGAGTGGAAGGATAAAAAAATCGCGGTATGGCCGATGAGCCCAAGCAGTTCTGTGTTTTATTATCACGTTCAGCCTTTTCTATTACTCATATGAATTCAGTATCTTCTTTGCATGCAATTGAATGCCAACTTTCACTTCTTTTTACCTCTTGTACATATTTCTTTTGACTTTCTTTCACACTCTTCCACTTCTGGGCCCCGCTCAGGCCTTAGAGCGACAGAAAGAATACACAGATGCGATCCGAATTGAGCGAGATGAGCTCAGAGAAGAGGTGGTGACGCTCAAAGATATTCTGAAGGTACTCAGTCAGTGTGTGGAGTCTTATTTTAACCTGTTGTGGGACGTTTTGGGGAGCAAAATTGAAACTGGTTCCTGGTTCATTGAAGGTATTTGTGACACTTGTAACAATTTGTATAATCTATTGAGTTAACGTTTGACTTTTCCTTTGTCTAGAAACATGGAATAGTACTGGGACCTGATCTAAACATTAATGGAGACATTGGCGTGGCAGAAGTTGATGGGTCCCCCAGTGCAGACCCTTCTTCACAACCAGCTCCAGATTCACAGACAACCCCGACGGAGGGGAACAGCATGCTCGGTAAAACACACTGTGCAATAAAAAACACTGCATGGCTTAGCATAAAAACTGTCTGAAGACCTTCACTCCAAAATGCATCATCCATCAATTAAAAAAAACAGGAAAATCAATGCTGAGCTTCTAGATAACAAGATTGCGCTGACATCTGAATTTCTATTTTTAATTTTTAATTTTGGAGTGAAGTGTTCAGTACCCTGGGTTGTGCTCCCATAACTGATTTGCACTGACCTGAAAGGGTAAGTCTGGTGATATTCTGTATTTTTTATGAGACTGAGAGTTCATCCTTTCAACCCTGGAACAAACGGTTTCTTGCAAACAAGAAATCTTTGAAACACTTATTTGCATCTGAGCTTATCTAATACATTCATCAATGAACATCAAATTCATGTGTCTACGCTGCTGGAAACTTGCAACAGTAGATTTCTTCTTTAACTAAAAAAATCTAAATGAAAATGTATGCTGCACAAAAATTCTCTGATTTCCCTGAAGACAAATGTAGAGAAACACCAGCCTTATCCTTTAAACATCTTGCTTTGCATCTAATAACTAAGATTCCACTTACAAACTCGGCACACGCCTCACTTTGTCTTCACTACTCATGTGATGGCTTGTATCAGGTTTCCTCTGCACCTTTTTCAGCTACTGGCTGTTAGTTCTGAATCTCTACCAGCTGTGTCAGTGCAGATGATGCTGTTGTGTAAATGCTGTCAGGTCTCTTCAGGGTCGATGGTATAAAGCACCTAGTTATATTGCAAGGAACAGTTTGGATTATTACATTCTGTAATACTTCTGGTCCGCTGGCTTCAGGCTTCTTCTCTTGTCACGTTGATGTTCTGGGGATCAAGATCTTCACTTCGGGGTTCCTCCTGCCTTTCTTCATCTTCATCTCCCCCTTCTTGTGCTTCTCTGGGTCACCTGGGCTCTGTGCTTCCCTTTCTGGCTACTGAATCAATCAGGTGTCCTGCCTTACCTTGACTTCTGCTGATGCATCTCCTTATCAAGATTTTTGAAAATGATATCTTAAGTCGACATTATTTGGCCCTCTATCACCGTCTGCTCTTCATGATCTCTCAGGCAACACAGAGGAAACTCAGTTGAGAAGTAGCGGAGAGGAAGAGGTGGATCCAGAGCAACATCAAGAAATGTTTGAGGAAGCCAAAGAGAATCTCTTGAGCTCTGATGCAATCTGCGATGTTGCTGGTGTGCCCGCACTGGAAACCCCTGTTGAACAAGAGCCAACAGAAGAACAGCAAAAGAATACAGAAGAATACAATGTTGATGAAAGTGTCCTCAGCAAGGACTTAAACATGGACGTTAAGGACAGTTCAATCAAAGAAGCCACAGATATAGTTGTTTGCAGCGCTGGACTTCAAGCGATAACAAGTTCTGAGGAAAATGCTCCAGAAACAGGAATGCCTGAGGGGGGAGATTTAGAGGAGACAAGTAACGTGGAGTTAGAGGAGACAGGAACCGGAAGCAGCGGTGTTGACACTCACAGTGATGACATTAAAAAGTCAGATAACAACGTTTTAGAAGAGCAAGAAAATAAAAAGGAAGCTGTTGAGGAAAGTCATTTGAGAAATGCAGAATCATGTCATCAGCAAAAAGTCACGCAAGATGTTAAGAAAGAACCTATAGAGTCCATCCCAGCTGTGTCAAACAAAGAGCCTGAGCAAGAGCCTGAGAATGCCGAAGAGGCAGAGAACGATGAGGCGGAGGAAGTATCAAGTAAATCTCAGCCTCAGGGTGCTCCTGCTTCAGGGAAAAAGAAAAGAAAGAAGAAGAGAGGCAAAAAGAAAGGAGGCGCAAACGAGGACAAGAACCAGAAAAAAGATGAAACGGATAAAGAAAAAGTCAAAACAGAAAAAGACATTGAAGCCGCTACAAGAGACAATGGGCAAACAACAGAACCTGCAAAACCTGACGTTGATGGTTCTGTAAATGAAACCCTTGAGGAGTCAAAGGTGAATCAAGTAAAAAATGAGCAAGACAAGCAAGAAATTCAGGAGGTAGATGGAGTAGAAGCAGTGAAACCCACTGAAACCTTTTCTCACAGTGAAACTCTCAAAGAATCAAGATCTGATCATGTTACAGATGAGCACGACAAGGAACAAACTGTGGGCAATGTAGAAGTCGAACCTGTGACAACTACTGAAAGCTTTTCTCACATTGAAATAAGAGTGGATCATGTTACAGATGAGCCGGACGAGGATCTAAGTTTGGAAACAGAAGCAGTAGAGGCTGTAGCGCCCAGTGAAACCGTTTCTTGCGTTGAAACTTCTGAGGAATCCAAAACAGATCTTAAAACAGACGTGCAAGACAATGAACAAACTTCAGAAGCTGAAACAGTAGAACCAATAGAGGCAGTGGCAACCAAGGAAGTCTTCTCTGACCTTGACTCTCTTAAGGAATCCAAAACAGACCCTCAAAAAGATGAGCAAGATGAGGAGCAAAACTTGGAAACAGCGGAAGTAGAAGTGGAATCTAAAACAAGTTTGGTTTCAGAGGCCAACCCCTGTAGTCATGATCTTATTGGCAACTCCAACGGTGCAGAGAACTCTCAAATGGAAACTGACACCTCAACTAATGGGGATGTCGTCCATACTGAGTCTGAAATCATTGATAGTGCGGAGAATGAAGTTGGGTCTATAGATGAGATGAAATCTGAATGCACAGTTAGTGGAGAGGTAAACACTGAAGCTGAATCACATGTTCCAAGCAATGATGACATTGCTAATGATGAATCTGACTCTGCAGACAATTCAGAGAGTAAAGATAACTCGTCAGTGTCTCTCCCTTCTATTGATGGCTTCACTGGTGGTCTCAAGAGATTGTCTGGCTGGATATCTGCAGCCATGAACTTGGACAGCAACAGCACTTCCAACGAGGTTTCTGATAAAGATCCCGAGGAGGCAACTGAGACAGCCAAGAATGATGAAGAGGCAGCAGCAGAGACCGAACAAGAATCAGTTCCTCTCAGTCATGACGAGCTTGACAAAGACTTGATGGATTCTGAAGGCTTAGCTGAGCCCAACAGCTCCCCACGTAAAGAAAAAAGTTGTGAGAGTGAATCACTAACAGAAAACACTGATGGAGAGTGTGCTATCGAGCAAGACCACTGCCCTGAAGAATCAGCTGTTGCAGAGGATCCAGAACATCAAAACAGTCAAAATGATCAGAGTGAGACACTTCTTGAGCTGCATGAACCCAGCAAAGACAAGTCTGAGGATAATGGTTCTTCTCAACCCATCCTGCAGGACAGTGATGAAGAGAAGCCCGACAGCTCCTCATGTAAAGAAAAAAGTAGCGACAGTGAATCACCAACAGAAAACACTGAAGCATCCGAGACTGAAAAGAGTCTAGAGACTGTAACGCAGGGTGAACAACTGGATGATGCAGGAAGCCAGATATTACAGTGTGATAGTCAGATTGATGAACCAAAAACAGAAGTGTCTTCAGAGACAGAAGAGATCAAGGACCACTGCGCTGAAGAATCAGCTGTGGCAGACAATCCAGAACATCAAAACAGTCAAAATGATCAGACTGAGACACATCTTGAGCTGCATGAACCCAGTAAAGAGTCTGAGGATAATGGTTCTTCTCAACCCATCCTGCAGGACATTGATGAAGAGGATGGTGAAGACGAGGAAGGGCAGTCTTTTGATTTTGATGACATGGATATTGAGACAGCTATAGCAACAGATCCCACTAAAAGTCCAAAACAGGAAGATATTGAGGAGGGGGTTGAAGTCATGTCAGATAGTTCAGGACTGTGCCAAAGTAAAACTGAGTCAAATGAAAATACACAAGTTGAGCCAGTTGTAAACAATGAGGACAAGTGTACGGTTGATGGGGGTAACCAGGATGATACACTAGATAAAGAGACCGATGCTGTGCCTGATGAGGAAGCCATGTCTGAAAAGGGGGAAAATGTATGTGGAGAGCAGAAAAGCATGCCTGAGGAAGAAGTAGTTGTAGCAGATGAGCCTGTAATAGAGGTAGGAAAGGTTGTAGAGTTGGGTGATGGTGCAGAGAACATAAACCAGGCAACGTCTTTGCCTGTAGAGGAAGGATTAGATGCCATTAATCAGGAGCTACAGGCTGAAGATTTGGCTTTGCAAAACAGTGCAGATAAAGAGCAACCACAGACGAGGAAAGATTCGAAGAAGAATGGCAAGAAAGGCAAAGGCAAGGGCAAAGAGGAGTGTAAGATGTCTTAGCTTGTAGAAGGTAGATAGTATAGATATATATCACTAGATCTGCCCTTTACTAGCATTTGCTTAGCTGTTTACGAGGGGTGTCACAATTCTCCAAATCACAGACTTGATTTGATTTTCAATTCTAAGGCCAAGATTCGATTCGGCTAAACATTTGTTGAAGCACTGACGGCTGCGCCATTGTTACACCATCACATGTGGATCTGTGAAGATCTTTTACTCAATCTTCTAAAGCTAGGAGTATTTTTACAACAGGGTGGCTTTATCCTGTTGGCTTTTAGAATAGGCTTGGAAAAGTTCAAATAATAAAGATTCCAGACTTCAACACAAATACCACCCTTCAGTGATTCAACAAGAAGCAACAAAACAAAGTTCTGTTTCTCAGATGTCTCCTAAGTAAACCCAAGAACATCAATAGGGAATCACTGATCATTCTCTCTGATAATTGAAATTTAAAGCTCATTTCGATTTTTGATTTAGAATCGAAGTTGTGACACCCCTCATGTTTACAAAGTGGTAGAACAAGTATGTGCAGACCTTTACAGCACCTTGAATCTTTTCCAATGAATATTGTTGTACGTATGTGTATTCCTCTAATTAATCCATATAAACAATCCACGTCCAGTTGTCACTGAGGTCATGTGTGCAAGAAAGATAACATTTGTGGAGAGATAAGAATGTAAACTGTTGGGTATCGGTGTATTTTTACTGTTGGACAATACTGCACTTGCTATATTTTGTTATCGATGCACATTAATTACGCTGCTTGTGATGTCTCATGGATGATATCACTCTGGTATCATACACAATGTTTTCTTGTTACAATTAAATGAACTCATTCATGTATTAATTTCATGTGTGTAGAATGAAAAAGAAACATGTTATTTGCTAATTCTCATTAAGAATCCGGCGAACTAGCTTTGATATGTTCTAGCTGTAAAGTTAACGGTTAAAATGAAAATTTGTGTGAAGACCCTGTTTCGGTTCTCAGGGATGAATACGACTTTTGATGGACTTAAAACAAAGACATTTTGATCTACGAAGAGACTGAATTCTAAAGCACAGAAAATAATAACTGTATGTTTGCATTTTGTGGCACGTGATGGCTGAAGATGAATGTGGAGCTTCCACATTGAAATGCAAATAAATGCCCTTTAAAATGTTGATCTAAATGCATTTGTTATCGATATAATGAAAAGCGAGATACGAGCTTCATCCTTATGATCGTATCTTTATAATAGAGTCCTGTGTGGTCATAGTGTGAATGTGTTCCTAGCAGCTGTGTGCTCCTGCGTTGACCCTCTCCTCCACAGTTTTGCATGCTAACCTCCCCCCTCACGCTCCATCACTCTCCCACGGATGCCTGCTCTGTTGCATGCATCAACCTCCCACCCTGACCCAGCCCCCCTCCCACCATCTCCTTGGCTCCTCCCACCCCTGGTATGTTAACTTCATTTTTCTCTTAAAGATGGAGTTGTTGTTCGATAATTGTTGTGGGAATTGTTGATGTACTGTGGCCTTGTGGTGCATGACGTTCCATTTGAATTACTCAGCGGAGACTCGGTTGCAGACGTCAAACGAGACATTGTTGTCTTCACAAACATTGTGCTTTATCTTCTCAGAGATCCGCCTGAGGAAACTGGTGGATGAGCGTGAGAAAATGATTGAGCAGGTGAGACGGTGATGTTGCTGTTGGTAGCATTTACTTCAACATACTACATAAATGGGTGAAGTGGCCAACCCGACAGTGTAAAATGCTTAAAACAAATCCTCAGTGGAGACCTTGTAAATGTCAGTTTGTCATATGAAGAGTTTATTTATCTTGTGGTGTGTTTTTGGCTCCATCTACAGGTGAAGAAACTAAAGGCTCAGCTGGAACAGAAGACTCAGAAGAACGGCACGGAGAGCAACTCAAGCCCAGATGGTGAAATCCTTGAAAACGGCACCGATCCAAACATCATAGAACTGCAGAGTGCGTTTCCATATAAATGAAAACGGACAAGAAGCTGCATTTCTCTACTTTTTTCAACTAATATTTGCCTTTTCTTAAAAATTTACAGGAGACTCTAACAGACAAATAAGTGACTTGAAGTTCAAACTTGTGAAGGCGGAACAAGAAGTCACTGCTTTGGAACAAAACGTAAAGCTGACAAGAGTAATTATTTCATAAAGTACCTAAAAATATGAAAACATAATCACTTAAGAGCTCTATTTCCTTTTTTTTTGGTTCCCAGGTGACCAGACTTGAAGGTCAGGTGGTGCGATACAAGTCTGCAGCAGAGAACGCAGAGAAGGTGGAGGACGAGCTGAAGGCGGAGAAACGGAAAATGCAGAGAGAGGTAGAGTTTCTCACACAGCAAAACAACCATTGTAACATTTCAACACAGGTTTTAATCGCCACACATTCTGTCTTCTTTCGATTCGATAGTTGCGATCAGCGCTGGACAAAGTTGACGAACTCGAGTCGAACAACAGCCACCTTTCCAAGAGACTAGAGAAGATGAAGTCAAGTCGTGGCATGGCACAGACTCCATAGAAACTCAACAAATCTATCCACCTTTTATCCAGAACTGGCTGATCACTTGGAAAAGAGTCGTCCTGCATTCATGGGTTTCTCTTCCATCTGCCTGATAGCAACTGTAAGAAAAAGAACAAAAAAAGAAGAAGCTTAGTTATGATATCCACTGAAGCAACGTGCCATTTCTGTTTATTTTCTGTATGATGAGAAATCTTCGTAGCGTCGTGCACACACCCAGACAGTTCATGAAGTGAGGGGATGTTTGTGCACCTCGTGACTTTGGTTGAACCTCTGCACTGCTGAAGGAGGGAATGGGCCACATGGAGGGACTGAAGTAAATGTTGCACTGCTGCCTCTCATCCAGACTTGAGATATTCACCTGCCTTGCTCACACAGAGGACAGAGAAACTAAAGAAACAGTCCCAGTGTCCACAGCCCAAGACTGTTAACCCTCACCGCTGAGAAGACATGAGTGCTTTGTGTGTGTGTCGTGAATGAAAGAGCAAAATGAAGTGTATTTTCTGACCCATTTCCTCATTTGCATCCAAAGCCAAACTATTTTTAGAATTGTAAATGTTTGGGTGTGTTTGTCTCTTGTGGTAAACCTGAAGTTTTTACAGAGCACCCCCAAAGAAACATCATCATCATCATCGTAGTCAACAAGAAGTCTCCAGCTTGCAGTCGTAGTTCCTTCAGCCTGTAACCGTCCTTCGACTGAGATCCCGTCACGTCTCCGAGCTTCTTTTCCTGCTTCACTGGTCGGCTCTGGTGCGCACACACACTTTTATTTGCTGAGACTTAACTGAAGAAATGTGACGACGGGGACTCTGAGCAGTGTTAGCAGGAGATACTGAACACACTGGGGAGATGCTGCTGCTGCTTCACTGTTTACAACGCTTTAACATGTTTGTAAGGAAACATAAAGAACTGTCATCTTTGTGCAATAAAAGTTCAAACCATATTGGTATCTGCACATGTGCAGTGTCGTCCTGGACTCATCAGTCAGTGGCCACGGGAGGTTTTAATTGTTTCTCCACAGAACATGCTTTATTTATTTATTCTCTAAATGTTTGTCTGTTTCAGTCATCAGCAGTGGTGTGCACAAGGGGGGGGGCAGGGGCGGTCGCCCCCCCTCGTGGCCCAATTGTTGAAAAACGCGCGCTAAAGTGCCCTCTTGGCAGCCAAAATGTGCGCTAAAGTGCCCTCTTGGTTGGCAAAACACAATAAACTGCCCCCATGGCTGGTTAAAACATGATAAACTGCCCTCTTGGGTCGCAAAAACGCGTGCTAAAGTGCCCTCTTGAGTCGCAAAAACGTGCGCTAAAGTGCCCTATTTGGAGCCAAAACGCGCGCTAAAGTGCCCTTCTTTTCACCCCTGCCCTTCAAAAAGTCTGTGCATGCCACTGGTCATCAGGAGGACAGAAGAAGAACATGACAACTTCTGTGTATTTGCCATTTTCTGAGACATTAAGGTTCATCTGTCATCTAGAAATTAGCCCAATATTGGTGTTTAATTATTTTTTTAAGTTTAAGACATTTTATCCAAAGACAGTCTGTCATAATCACATTCAACTTCCAAGCTGAGATTCAGATGAACATAACAAAGCAGAAGGGCATACAGGTGTTTAATCAGTTAATTCTCTGGACCCTCATCCAGGTTTGGTGAACTGACTTGTGGGTAACGTCACACTGTTGCAGTACGTCCTCTTCTGGATGCGCTGAATCATACGTCATCTGTAAAAGTAGGGGTGGTGAAAAAAATCGATTATTGATTAATCGCGATTATAATATTGACGATTATGATTTGATTATTAAATTTCCAAAAATAGATTTAAAAAAAAAAAATAAATTTTTTTTTTGTTTTGAAATAGAAATACAAACTGGAGTCCTCCTCTTACTGGCTTCCGCTACATGGTCCACAGTCTGGAGCCAAGATATGTTATTCCATCCTGGAGCTTTTTCACACTTAAATCGATTCCAAATCTTTACAAGGAGACAAACCTTTCCGTGCAAGTGTCCCTCAACTCTGCTCACAGGGCAGCAATAATCTGCGATGCCTGGACATCCAGAGCTACAGTCTCATATGTGACTGTTACAGCTCATCATGTCAGCAGTTAATGGAAGCTAATGTCCTACGTACTTCAGACGAGAGCTATGGATGATAGCCACAGAAGCGCAAATATGTGTGAGTTTCTGAAAGCAATGGCAGACGAGTGGGGAATAGAGAAACACGCCCTGGTTCTCGTCACCAACAATGCCTCTAACATGAGTCCGGCTGCTGAGCTTGGCAGCTTTCTTTTAAAAGTGAAACACTACATTTAAAACAAATTAAAAAATAATAATTTTGATATTACAGTTACACTATACAATATTGAAGGTGCTGTGAGGTGTTACTCAAAAGATAAGTAAAATAATTCAGCAGCTGACTGATGTTAAATGGAAGATCAATAATCGTTAATAATTGAAAATCGAATCGATAATCGTTAGTAATCGAAAAGTAATCGAATCGAGACTTCAATAATCCGAATCGAATCGAATGGGGAAATTGGGCTGATTAACCACCCCTACGTAAAAGTCCCGATAATCCGCTGGGAGTTCGTCCAGAGTGTGTAGCGCTCTCTCCAGCGCCTGAAGGGCTCGAGTCGCGGCTACAGGGTCTTTGTTACCATACGGGTCTTTTCTGTCGTAGCTGTCTGCAGGTAGATGCCTCCAGAACACATTTACACCCACACCAAACTGCAGCGCCACGGTGTTGTGGAACCACAGAGCTGAGAAAACTGAGACTTTCAATCAGGGCTTGTGTGCTACAGTTTCCAGAGGTGGTTTGAGAGTTATATGAGAAGAACTGACATGATGGTATGATGAGATATCTGTAGGTGGGACTGCAGGAAGATGTGGTTCATGTTTTTCATCTCACCGGGGATAAAAAGCAGATCTCCGGGCTCCAGCACACACTCGTATCTCTTTGCCTTTACAAAGTCAGGAAACCGCTTCAGGTCCGGGGAGTCGATGTCCACGACCTCTGATTTATCACCTGATGGGTTCAGTTTACATTCAGTAAGAATATTATTCCAGGCTGTTAGAAAACAGATCAGTTAATATCAGAGTGTGTAGGATTTTTAATGGCCTCGAGCAGTGTGGTTGCAAATTACAACCCTGCAGTGGCCACTGAAAACACAAAGGGCCTCTCTAGGTGTTTGTCTGCTCTGGGCTACCGTAGAAACATGGCAGTGCAACACTGCTGTGACAGGGATCAGTGGCAGGGAATCAAATGCACAACTTGTCACACAGAATGATTCAATAAACTCAAATGCATTAAGCGAGGCAAAAACTTGACTAGAAACTAAGAACTGCTGGCTTGACTTGAGAACTCACAAGAAACACGGCTGGGACGCTCAACAAGACGAACTGGCAAAGACAAACACTAAGCACAGGACTTAAATACACAAGGGAAGGGGGAGACAAAGACACACATGAAAACAATCAGCACACAGGAGAACACGAGGGCAGGAAGTCAAGACACCTGAAATGAGAGGAAAGGGTAAGTATTACAAAATAAAACAGGAAGACCAGAAACAAACAGAATACCTTAACCAGGACGAGTCTCTACATGCTGACCCTCAGTTATAAGTGTTGGACTCTGAAGCCAATCTGACCCGGTGGACGCAAAGATTATCTTATTTTTTTGTATTCGTTCAGCACCGATAACTGTGGAAAGTCTAGAAGAGTAACACCATTTCATTCTTTTATTCTAATTCAAGTTCACCAGAAGTTGGAAGCCACTCGGCCGGCTGAAGTCTCACATGTGCACGATGCTCTACGGGCCCCGGGATCCCGGTAGAAGTAGAACTTTATGGGCTTCAAACTCCACTGAGTAACTTTCCTGAATGAACCTGTGGGTGAACTTGAAGAGGATCTACTCCCTCTTTAGATATAAAAGGCTCAGTCCAAGGTAACAAAAACAGAACGACTGTTAGTTTCAGGTGATATTTGAACATTCAGGTGATTATTTTTTTATTTGCTGCACATTTTCACCCTATTAAGGATATTATGGCAAACATGTGAGCAGCAGACACAATGAAAAAGACGCAGTAAAGCAAAATGGTCATTTCTCGTTTTGTTCTTTTTTGCTCTGCACCAGCTTTAAACTAAAACGTCTCTTTGGCTGCTGAACGCTTTACTATGTTCACCAGCTAAAGCATGATTTAAAAATATATATATTCTAAAACTGAAAACAGAATCCTACTTGGACCAAAAACAAGGTTGATGAAAGCAAAGTCGCAGGAGGAAAAACCAAAAGAATGAGCTAAAAGGGGCTGAAAGGTGTCCTTCAGTCGCATCAGGTGATAATTCCACAAGAGTTTTTAACTATGAGTGACGTCTTTTATTTACACGTTCATATGATCCATCGTAAATATCAAAATATTGATTTATGCAGCTGCAATTCTGGAATATTTGAATATACTTTCTTTAGTCCCAGTGTGACAAACAGCTCCAGTCTTTAATGATCTCCTACAAGCATATAACGTTTTTTAAATAGCACATATATTCAGCAACGTGCAGCTCGGTGAGGGATTTGGTAATAAAAGTGAATTCTTAAGTGATGTCATCGGCTGCGTTTGCTGATTTGATGTTGTTGTTGTGGGACGGTCACGTTCATGGCACCACATCACTGCTTCTCCTTCACAGCAGCTCCCAGGATGCTGATTTGTGAGTGTTTGATTTAGTGAGACTGACAGACGATACATCATCTTATAGGAAAGTGTTTCAATATGCATTACTGACAAACTCGCATGTCCTCAATCATTTTATCAGAAAAATGCGAGTTAGTTCAACCACAATATGTTTTAAAAGAGTCATTTCAATCTAACTACAAAAAGGCTGGAAAAAAGGTTTTCTGCCACTCCTGGATTTAAATGTTTTTTTTTTAACAAAAACCAAAAAGACTCATCATCATCAGACATCATCCTCCGCACTGCTCACGTCCAGACCAAACAGGGCTATGTGTCTGGTTTTCATTTACGTCTTTTCTCCCCCCCCCCGCTCTCCCTCCTCTTTTCTCGTTTTTCCCTTTCTTTAGAGAAGTGGGAGGAGGAAGAGAGAGGTGGCAGAACTCCAGGAGTTTGGAAGTTTGTCCCATCCCAGCCTTGAACTCAGCACCACAGCTCCTCTGGTTTGAGACCGGGCGGGTGTCTGTCTCTTTCTCTCTCAGCCGTTTCCCCCCTTCACTCAGGACCCCTCTTTCTGCTCATCTCTCACCAGTGACCTTTATCACTGCTTTGCACGGCAGCCTTCCTCTTGGGGGGTGCTGGAAAAAACTAAAACAGTGGAGTACAGCTACTTCAGCTAAGGGTAAGTTCGAAACCTTCTACTTCTTGCAAAAAGAGGTTTCTGCTTTCTTCTTACAGATGTGTACTTGCTCCATTTCTCAGTTTTTACTCCTTCAAGGATTCACCTTGTTTGCACCGTGTGTTAAAAATAATGCACTGACCTTAGAGTAACTTCTGCTCACAACATGATGAGTGTCATAATCACAAGGTTGCGCAGAGTTTTTGGCGTATAGCTCATAAATATCAGACAGCATGCGTTTAGCAGCATGGCTGCAACCTATACTTTAGTGGTGAGAGTGCTGCAAGGGCAAGAGGTGAGCCGCAGTTAGGGAGAGGAAGGAGACCTCAGCAATGTTATGTACGCTCCATGTGAGTGGAGAGGGGCGTGCATCTTTTAGCTCATTCTTTTGATTTTTTTTTTGGAAAGTTTATGGTTTTGGTTCAGTATAATTGCTCTCTTTAATCTCAGATAATGATCAATTAGTACACCCAGTGACATCATCAGTACCAAACAGCAGACAGACACAGTCAGACACTAGCTGGTGAACATGGTGGAGCATTTAGCAGCTACAGAGGCAGATGTGTCCTCAGGAGTTAGTGGAGGCCAAATGGTTGCCATAAACAAAGTCCAAATAAATGCTAGTGTTGCTGCGTGTCTGTAAAAGTAGTAAACAACATGTCAGCCATGTGTGTGATTTACAGCTTGTTTTAGAGTTCCGTTCAATCCAAATTACTAATGCGAGGGGAACCCAGAGTGTTGACGCATACACTGTTCATTTTTTATTCCCCGACCAATTCATCATTCTCATCTGCAAAGCGGTCTGCATAAACAGTGGACCCAGCTCAGTCTAAATACGGTGACTCAAACAAGAGAAACTCGCTGCAGCTCTGCACGAAGTACGACAGCCATGTGTTTATAATTAATTATCGCTGTGTATTGTGGCGTTGATTCAAGCCGAGCTGACCCACAGTTTCCTATAACTCGTGAAAGGGTCTCTTTCACTCCACAGCAAGAAGAAAAATCATTTGATTTAAAAAAGGACTGAAGTGCACATTTAGTCAAGATCAGAGCGTTCAGGTCAACAGAAGTCACTTCAGTGTGATCGGTTCTGCTTCGTTTCTTGGATTTTGTTCTTAATTGCTGCAGTTTGAAGCTCAATTAGCAATCAAAACCACTTGATAAAAAAAAAGGATCTATGTGCCCAAATACATTTTGTTGTATTCATATGATTGTTGAGGTTTTTCTCCAGGGAGCTGATGGAAGTAACCTAAAGTTTAGAGAAGCATTCTAACGAGTGGAGGGTTGCCAGTTGGATTCCTGGACCTGCAGGATCCATCTGAGCAAGACTCTCCTGGTTACTGGCTGTGTGCGCCATCTCAGGTCATTTTATTTCTTTTTGTTAATTCTTTCTCTGTACAAGTGAAAATTGTTCCTAATTGCAGAGTGGTAGGTGGGAAGTTGATGGTTTTTAGTTTTTTTTTAAAGTTTGCTACTGCCTAAAAAATGCTCATCCCAGTGTTTCGTAAGTGGAACATGGTGACGCCTCAGCAGCAGAAGCAACGAGGATATCTGATATTCTGGCGCACGCTGATAAAGGCTGACAGGAGGCGTATTTTTCTCTTGTGTGTCATGTCGAAGATTAAATGTTGCACTCTTGGCCAATGAGACGAGCTTATGTTATATTATGTGATATATTTAGCAGGAAAAATAGGGAAAAACAGGACATTGAAAACCTTAAAGGAGGCCTAGCTTGCACTGGAGTATACAATGTATACTGTGTTAACACACAGTGAGAACATTTTACTTTACTTACATTTTACATTTGCTCCTCCAATGTTGTAGAAAGTGAGGTTTCGTGAGACAAGTAATAAAATGGAGGGTTCAGACAGAGGGTGAATAGAGGTCCTGCAGCAATAGACAGTAAGACAAAGACTTAACACGACTTAAAGCAGGCGCTGCTGGTTCACCTACATGTCTGTTTCTGGTTTTACAGGTGACCCCTTTGCTGTTTCGGTGGTAGAAGATGAGGCGGCACCGGTTGTTACCGCTGTGCGCCCTCCTGGGCGTCCTGTTCGCAGGACTCCTCCCTAACCTTGATGCTCAGGAAGGTAAGTTGAACCAAATCACTCTCAGCTGCGGGCTGCAGGGTGTGCTCATTTTTGCAGATGATCGATCTGTTTGGAAAACACTTTTTGTCCGGTTTTCAGCAATGTTCAGTGAGGTGTATTTTCATGTTTTGCTCTCCTTAAATTATTTAATCTACATCTGAAGGAAAGTGAGCTTTTGTGTTCATGACATCGTAATAAAAAACACAACACACTCATATCAATAAAGTAACACAGATATTTACCTCTAATGTACACTGTTGCTAAACTGGATATTTTTCAATTATTGTTTTTTTGTTTCTCGATTTGTTTTTAAACTGTGTATCTCAGTATGGGACACGCGTCAGGAGTGTCCAGTCAGATACTCTTGACAAACAAAGCAGATTGATGCAGTCAAACCAGTAAACAAATCTGCACTCCCAAGTCATCAAATTAGGCAGCTTGAACAGTGGCCCATTTAACCACCCCAACCACACCTTGACTTGGAGTTTTTCTCAGTTAAAGACTGAGAAAAAGCTGCTGCACTAGGAAAATGCTTCAACAAGAGATGCTAGAGAGGTAGCTACAACATCAAACTTTGAAGCGTAGGGCCACAGACCAGGCAGCTCTATTTGATGTGTTGGGACTTGCAAATGAGTCATAAGTCATGAAATTAACAATTTATGTTTACTGGGGAGAAATAAAGAAGTCTCCAAAGATGCTCTGTAGTCTGGCGGTGCGGCACTTAAATTTGTTTCACCACCGTCATCTTTTGTCATCAGTGGCCGCCAATCAAAGTTCCTCGGAGTAGCTTTAAATACATGGCCTTCCTTTGTAAAATGAGTTAAAGGACTTCATGATGCGTATAAAAGACCAATATATACAAACCAACTGTCTCCAATGGAAACAGCTGTTCATAATGAGCCAAAGTCTCTTACACTATTTGTTAATGTTATTGACTTATTAAATTCATATTCCAAGCATAATTGATACCTCCTAGGGTACCATATATTGTGTACATATGCAGCAGTCGATTACATTCCAGTTCTGACTGCAAATCACACATATGAGAATCTGTATGTCGTCAAGACAAAACATTTAGAAGTATTGTATGTAAGTATCTAGTATGTAAATTAGTTAACAAATAACACAAATAATTCAATATAAATATAAAGTGTGAATTTAATCATAGCGTATCATTGGTTCTCTCTGTTAGCCTCTGTAGATTTATTATTAGAACCTCACTAAAAATCAGCTGTTAATGTTTTTTTCTTGTCTTTTCAGTCTTGACAGTTGGAAACCGAGACGTCATTTTCCTAATCGACATTACAATGGGTACACAGAGCATCGTAGCTGTGCGTGACTTCATCAAGCGGTTTGTCGACGTCATGCCAATCGGTCCAGACCAAGTTCAAGTGGGTGTGGCCCAGTTCAGCACTACCCCACGTCTAGTGATGGATCTCAACTCTTACGGAACCAGGGATGAGATAAATAATGCTTTGAGTGGCATCAGACCAAGACCCGGGCAGACAGTCAACATTGGAGCAGCCTTGGACTTTGTGCGGACGAACATGCTGCGACCTGAGAAAGGCAGTCGCCTTCAGAGGGGGGTACCCCAGCTCATACTGTTAATGACCAGTAAAAAATCCAGTGACAGTGTGGAAGAACCTGCAAGGGCCCTGCTGAGAACGGGGGCACTGACTTTAGCTGCAGGCGCCAAGACTGCAGATGTAGATGAACTGAGGCAGATTGCCTTTTCCGAAAATGTTGTGTTCGCTCTGAGGGACTTCCGTGCAATGCCTCGTAACCCAAAGGCAATTTTGGATTCACTTTCAACACTAGCTGGGGTTGTGGTGACCGAAGTACCTACCGAGCCAGGTAATAGTCGTCTTCTAACCAAATGGAATTAATTTCAAGAGTGATTCAGTTAAGAGATTGTCTGATCTCTCTATGAAAAGGAAAAATACAGATGAGTGACAAATTAAAGGAGATCTGTAATGAGTAAGCGGAAAAACGACAAATGCAGATTCTCCCGAACAAAGGTGTAGCATCTCCACCCAACTGAACACGTATGGAAAATTTCCAGGAACATGTTAGACAGCACTCTCCATCACTTTCATCGCACTACCAAAAGAGGAAAGGTCTTTTGGAGGACTGGTGCCCCATAAAAAGAAGGGCATCTCTTGCCCGAAACGTCCGTGTGGCAAGAATAAACAGTTTAATGGGAGTGCTGTCCTTTGTTTTTATTTTGCTCATTCTCTACACGAGGGATTCAGCACCCTGTAGTGAAGTTACATACGTGAGTCGAGTGCGTTGTTTTATTTACATTAAATACCAGAAAATACATTTAGCTTGAGTGACAACTCTTAAGGTTTGAAGGCTTCTTAGATGCCAGAACAATGCACAACAGAGTAGAATACCCAGAGAGCATAACTCTTTAGAGTCATTAAAACACTTTTATAAACAAATCCATCATCTGCATCCAAGCATTGTCTCACTGTCAATGGCTTAAGTAGAACAGAACACAAGCAAGCACAAAAACACTCGTCTCACATAAACAAGCAGCTCTGTTTTACTGGCTTGTTCTCAACCAACACTTTCCTAAAATACCTCATCTTTTTTTTTATTTGACACCCATTTGTAAAGACAGGACTCTCACTATCAGGGGCATGTTGGGGTGTGGCCACATGTTGTCCACATGTGGAGAGATAGATAATAGTTTCAGAGGGCATCATTTTAATGTTTTAATAATGAAAGTACATACGTGTGGTATATCACATATATCAAAATAATTGTTTGTTTTTGTACTTTTTTCTCAGTGGTGGAGATAACCACAGTGCAGACTCAAAGAGTGGTTAGAGACATTGTCTTCCTTGTGGATGGGTCAAACTACATTGTCAGCAGCTTTCCCTATGTGAGAGACTTCATCATCAACGTGGTCAACCAGCTCGATGTACGACCTGACAGGGTCCAGATTGGTCTCCTGCAGTTTGCTGAGCGCCCCAGAATTGAATTTTATCTGAACAGCTACAGCAACAGACAAGATGTTGTGAATAAAATCTCTCAGCTGAGGCTGACTGGAGGCTCAGTTTTGAAAACAGGAGCTGCCATGAATTATGCCCTTTCCAACATGTTCCAGTCATCAACTGGGTCACGCAGATGGCAGGGAGTCCAGCAGGTGTTGGTTCTGATCACAGGTGGCCCAGCCCAGGATGAGCTTAAATCTGTAGCAGATAAATTGGCTCTGGCTGGTGTTTTGACCTTCACAGTCAGTTCTGGGCAAGCAGATCAGGCCCTTCTGCAATCTGTTGCCTTTGTTCCAGATTTGGCTTACCATGACGCACAATTCTCTAATTTACCAGCTATGGCTGAACTCGTAATGCCAAAGTTAATCGCAGAGGTCAACGATACAGATGTGACAACAGCATCATTCCCTGATGAACCTGGTGATTTTAGTACTTCTCTGTTTCTGTTAATTAAATAAATGTGACAAATAGAACAGTTTGGTTCATAACAACACATCTTGTTTTTTTGTTCTTGTTGTTTTCCCTCAGTTGCTGGTGGTGAACGGGATGTTGCCTTCCTCATTGATGGCACTGACAATGTCCGAGCAGATTTTCCCTACATCCGGGATTTTATCATTAAAGTAATCGAACCACTCGACATTGGGATTGACAAGGTACGAGTTTCAGTGGTTCAACACAGCGAGAGGCCATCTCCAAGTTTCTACCTGAACACTTATCAAACCAAAGATGAGGTGATAAGAGCTGTTAATGGTTTGTCCGTGGCTGGTGGACGTAGTCTGAACACGGGAGCTGCTCTGAGATTCATGAAGGACACCATCTTCTCTGAAAGGCTGGGCAGCCGGACTGCGCAAAATGTCCCTCAGTTTCTGATCGTTCTGAGTGGAAGCAGGTCCAGGGATAACGTGAAGGAACCTGCTGGTTCACTGAAGACAGAGGGAGTCGTACCATTTGGCATTGGTGTCAAGGATGCAGACCCAAAGCAGATTGAGGCCATTTCACACAACCCTTCGTTTGCCTTCATTGTGAAGGAATTCAGTGAGCTCAGCACCATCCCAGGACAGCTCAACACCTATGTGAGCCTTCCAAAGGAACAGCTGGAAGTCGTCCTGCAGCAAGGTAGGAACAAACTCTTTTGGTTTTGGCGTGTGGATTTGCGTTCAGAAAATTGTGGAGAGCCTCTCTGTCAGTGACAGCCACGACAGAGTGTCTGTGGTTCAGTTTGCTGATAAAACCGTGGTCAACTTTGATCTAAATTCTCACAAAGCAAAGAATGACACTCTAAATGCCATAGATAACCTAAGACACAAGGGTGGGAGGCGCCTTAATGTCGGGGCAGCTCTCCAGTTTGTGAGGCACAGTGTCTTCACTCCCTCAACGGGCAGTAGGAGACTAGAAGGAGTGCCCCAGATTTTAATTCTTCTAACTTCCAAACCATCCACTGATAATGTGAGAGGCCCAGCTTTTGCATGTAAAGAACATGAAATTGTGTCAGTGGGGATTGGAGTGGGAAATGCCAACCTATCAGAGTTGGAAATGATTGCCTTCAAACCTGGTTTCACATACAAGGTCACTGATTTCTCAATGTTGCGCTCAATCCAATCACAACTTGGTGCTACACTGAACATGAACAAAGACACCGAGGAAACTCTGAATGGAATCTCTGATTTAGTAGGTAAGAATTCAAAGAGTGCAATATTTCATTATTTATTCTCAAAATATTTTGCTCTTACTTGTTTTACTCTGTAATGAACAATTATGAAATGTTTGGCACAGTTCTGCTGCATGACTTTCATGATTACTCTTGCTAGAGAATCTATTCTGTTGAAACATAAACTGTTCTATATATATATTAGGCTTTCAGTAATGTAGCCCTCTTTTACTCTTTCCAATTGTCCACTTCAGTGTTGAAGATGAGTCGACAAATTCCTTCATACTTCTTTTTGATAAAAAGATGGTTCTTTAGCAGTTCTGCTTGAAATAACTCTTTCAGGTGTTGGTTCTGATCACAGGTGGCCCAGCCCAGGATGAGCTTAAATCTGTAGCAGATAAATTGGCTCTGGCTGGTGTTTTGACCTTCACAGTCAGTTCTGGGCAAGCAGATCAGGCCCTTCTGCAATCTGTTGCCTTTGTTCCAGATTTGGCTTACCATGACGCACAATTCTCTAATTTACCAGCTATGGCTGAACTCGTAATGCCAAAGTTAATCGCAGAGGTCAACGATACAGATGTGACAACAGCATCATTCCCTGATGAACCTGTTGAGTTTAGTACTTCTCTGTTTCTGTTAATTAAATAAATGTGACAAATAGAACAGTTTGGTTCATAACAACACATTTTGTTTTTTTGTTCTTGTTTTCCCTCAGTTGCTGGTGGTGAAAGGGATGTTGCCTTCCTCATTGATGGCACTGACAATGTCCGAGCAGATTTTCCCTACATCCGGGATTTTATCATTAAAGTAATCGAACCACTCGACATTGGGATCGACAAGGTACGAGTTTCAGTGGTTCAACACAGCGAGAGGCCATCTCCAAGTTTCTACCTGAACACTTATCAAACCAAAGATGAGGTGATAAGAGCTGTTAATGGTTTGTCCGTGGCTGGTGGACGTAGTCTGAACACGGGAGCTGCTCTGAGATTCATGAAGGACACCATCTTCTCTGAAAGGCTGGGCAGCCGGACTGCGCAAAATGTCCCTCAGTTTCTGATCGTTCTGAGTGGAAGCAGTTCCAGGGATAACGTGAAGGAACCTGCTGGTTCACTGAAGACAGAGGGAGTCGTACCATTTGGCATTGGTGTCAAGGATGCAGACCCAAAGCAGATTGAGGCCATTTCACACAACCCTTCGTTTGCCTTCATTGTGAAGGAATTCAGTGAGCTCAGCACCATCCCAGGACAGCTCAACACCTATGTGAGCCTTCCAAAGGAACAGCTGGAAGTCGTCCTGCAGCAAGGTAGGAACAAACTCTTTTGTATTTGGCGTGTGGATTTGCGTTCAGAAAATTGTGGAGAGCCTCTCTGTCAGTGACAGCCAAGACAGAGTGTCTGTGGTTCAGTTTGCTGATAAAACCGAGGTCAACTTTGATCTAAATTCTCACAAAGCAAAGAATGACACTCTAAATGCCATAGATAACCTAAGACACAAGGGCGGGAGGTGCCTTAATGTCGGGGCAGCTCTCCAGTTTGTGAGGCACAGTGTCTTCACTCCCTCAACGGGCAGTAGGAGACTAGAAGGAGTGCCCCAGATTTTAATTCTTCTAACTTCCAAACCATCCACTGATAATGTGAGAGGCCCAGCTTTTGCACTTAAAGAACATGAAATTGTGTCAGTGGGGATTGGAGTGGGAAATGCCAACCTATCAGAGTTGGAAATGATTGCCTTCAAACCTGGTTTCACATACAAGGTCACTGATTTCTCAATGTTGCGCTCAATCCAATCACAACTTGGTGCTACACTGAACATGATCAAAGACACCGAGGAAACTCTGAATGGAATCTCTGATTTAGTAGGTAAGAATTCAAAGAGTGCAATATTTCATTATTTATTCTCAAAATATTTTGCTCTTACTTGTTTTACTCTGTAATGAACAATTATGAAATGTTTGGCACAGTTCTGCTGCATGACTTTCATGATTACTCTTGCTAGAGAATCTATTCTGTTGAAACATAAACTGTTCTATATATATATATTAGGCTTTCAGTAATGTAGCCCTCTTTTACTCTTTCCAATTGTCCACTTCAGTGTTGAAGATGAGTCGACAAATTCCTTCATACTTCTTTTTGATAAAAAGATGGTTCTTTAGCAGTTCTGCTTGAAATAACTCTTTCAGAGCCATGGCTCCTTTTTCACGCTCAGTTCATTCTCTGAACTTGCTCATGCAATACATATGCATGGACATAGAAAAGACTTGAACGCGCAGTTCGTGAATTCTATATCTATCCATGTATCACCTTGTTGACACAGGAAGCAACAAGAGGGACATAGTGTTTCTCCTTGATGGGTCGGATGAGTCCAGAAATGGACTTCCAGCTATCCGAGAGTTCATCAGAAGAACGGCCGAAGAGCTGGACATTGAAGAAGATAAAGTTCGAGTGGCTGTCGTACAGTACAGTGATGACCCCAAAGTTTACTTCGACCTTAAAACTCACCGATGCAAAAAGGCTATTATCTATGCTGTAAGAAGTCTTCGCCATAAAGGTGGAAGACCTCGCAACACCGGAGCTGCTCTACAATTTGTTCAAGACCATGTTTTCACCGCTTCCTCTGGGAGTAGACGTCTGGAGGGAGTCCCTCAGATTCTGTTTTTACTGACTGGTGGCAAATCCAGTGATGATGTTTCAGGAGCTGCCTTAAGCCTGAAACAAATCGGTGTTCTGTCTTTTGCCATTGGAATGAAAAAAAAAATGCGAAGGCCAGGGTACACCCTGGATGAGTCGCCAGCTCATTGCAGGACCCTTACTGATGAAGGAGAGGCTGCCCCACAGGGTGCCAACTGCAATTATGGGGTTCAGTATCCTGCTCAAGGATACTCTGACATGTAGCTCAGTCCCGGGGAGCTGGGATTCGAACCAGTGACCTTCCAATCAGTGGTTCATCAGCTCTACCCACTGAGCTACAGCCGCCCCATGCTAACAGGGTGTCCCACAGATTTTGGTTCTCTTTACTGGCGGACGATCCAGTGATGATATCAGAAATTCTATTGAAGGCTTGAAACAAATGGGTGTGATGGTATTTGTGGTGGGAGCAAAGAATACCCTTGAGTTTCAGTCTATGCCACAGGAAGCCAGTCATGCCTTCTTTGCAGCAGATTCCAGTGATCTGCCAGACATTGAAGAACAAATACTTTCTGCCATTGTCACCCTTTTTCTGTGTCGTCAGGAAAAAAGAAGTCTAAATCTAGCCGTTTTTAGACAGAGCACCAAGCCGCCAATTTGCCCGTCCTTTTGGCGGCTCGGTCCGCGGTTTTAGACAGAGGGCGGCAAATTGGGGGTCTGTTTTGGTCCGCCGATTTTCCGCCTCAGAGGGTACACTTATTTCCGCCTCGCCCGCTATCTAAAAACAAGGCGGCAAAGTGCCGGCCTCTACGTGAGGTGGGCGGAGGTGACAATGACGTGCACTGTTGTGCGACCCACAGCCGGGGAGTTTTAAAACCAGGAAACAGCTGATCACAGCAGTCAGTCCATCATTTCATCCAGGGACATTAAGATGAACAACTGGACAGCGGCTGAGATCCAGGACATGCTAGCATCTCCTCGGTCTCTGTAGCTGACTAGTTGTGTTAGCTTGTTGTTGTGTTGGCAAGCTAAGGACGGTCGTTACTTTCGAATTAAAAGCCCCCGCTAAGAATCCAGTTCTAAACTCCAATGGGGTGCAATGTAAAGCTCTGCTTAGAGTGAAAAGAAACCTCCAACCATAATAAGAGACTGACAATTACTTTAGTAGAAAAGTAGAACGTGTATTGTCAAAATTTTAACCATTCTCACTAAAAGACTTGACCCAAAAAAAATTGTTTCACAACATGGACATGAACAGAAACAAATGGAACAAAGAGGAAAAAAAATCAGTTGAATGACATCTGTTACCAATGAGTTATCAGTTTCAATCATGTTCATTTAGGTTGTTCTCTTTTTTTTCCTGCAGTTCTTCACACTGTCCATGTCAGTTTATCGCACTCAGTTTTTTGTATGTGTGTGTGTGTCAGGCCTGACCCAAATAAAAATATATATAATAAAAAGTCTGAGATTTTAGATTTAATAAAAAGATACGCAAATCTTCCAAAGGAAATGGGAAATCTGTTTTTCTTGTCCTACCACCCTCCTGGAAAACAGGTGGCCATCAGACCAAGAACGTCCTTTGCAGACTCTTAAGGCAGAATCCAGTCCATGGATAGCACTGCTCATTCTTTAAAACGATTCTATCAACGCAAAAAACCAGCCTGCACAAAACATGCAGAACAATTGCTCAATGTGCAAAATAAAATGTATAATCCACCAAAAATTAATTACCTGCATTTAGATTTCAAAATAATAAAGAATATCTTGAAAGGGATAGTTCAACATTTTTGAAAATGGGCCCATTGCCATAGCAGTAGGTTTGTTACCTTTAACGTTCCGTTATTATCTCATAGCGTGGTGAATGTGCAGGTCACAACTTGTCCACCACATCGTTTTGGAGTTTTTTGGTTGTGTAGTTGCTGAGTTTGATGAGGGAAACCAAGAAATTCCATTAGCCTCCGTAGCGTAGCTGCGCTGCTCGGCTCCGCCGATCCAAAAGCAGCTTGGACCGACAATTAAAGATAACAAACCTACTGCTATGACTAGAGGGATCATGGCAATGGGCCAGTTTTCAAAAATGTTGAACTATCCCTTTAAGTCAGAAATGCTGTTTTGCTTCAAGTTGTCATAGTTACTGGCCAATAACAATACTTTTTTTTTTTTTTTTTATCCAAAAGCAAAATAATAACACAATAAATGACCAGTGGAACAAATAAAAGTGCATATCAAACTTATACCGGGTTCACAACATCACTCCACACAGCGTGTGTTAGCTCACGTGCAGTGCGTCTGCTAAAAAACACCTGTAGGTGTGCTAGCTGAGCTTTTCACTGCAAACACAGCTAACAACTCCTTTGCAGCTTAAAACAATCATTTCCCCACAAAAAATGGCATATCCCGTCTGGTTTTATAGTTTAAGTGTACACTGATCCACACTATGTGTTCATACATTCGAGAAACAGGCTGCTAAATGCATACATTTAACACTCACCAGGATATTCTTCAACAATATTCCACTCTTCTTGGCTTAAACCATCACAGGACTCGCCCATATCACTTTACAACTCAAAAAAAGGACATTTTCAGTGATAAAACTGTGTGTTTCTTCTCCCAGTCGTTTCTCATTCAAACTCTCAGAGAAAGTGAAGAAAGTTCTCTCCCTCTCTAACTGAAGCTGCCGTGTGCAGTCCTGCGGTGTATTCATAGTAAATTGGAAAAAACAATACTTAGCGAAAAACTGCCTTTTGCGGGACTGTGATGCATTCATTGTACATAGGAAAAAACAATATCTGGCAGAAAGACTCACATTAACTGGAAAAAGGAAAATAAAATAAAAGTTTTAACAATAAAATAACACTGGGTTACACCATCAAAACAAGTGAAACCCTTGTTGTCACACAAGCATCGTATGGTAAGACTGTAATGACTTCATGTTGTATGTCAATATACACAACTTAATGTATTGTCATAATCTCCTTGCTGTAGCCAGACAGTCTGTACAAATATGAGTTGCAAGTGAAAATGGAAGCTCCATTGTAAAGGAAATATTTTTGCTAAATTCAAGCGAAAAAGAAAATATTTTTATTTATGGTTGATTTTGATTTAATGATGACTAAATGTTAGCTTCCATTTTTTTAACCATTTTTTCTGTTCGCCATTGATGAACCTTTTTTTTTTTTTTACTAACAATGAGAACCAAGCCAAGCAAATGATGCTTTGCATTTTGATATTTATCATTAGAGTAGACTTTCCACCATGTTGTTTTGGCAGTTATATCCAGTCCAGCTCCTGTGCGCTGTGTTGACAACAAATGGCCCACTAAAACAGCAGAACATGTGCACAAAAAGCTACCATTATTTGTGGCGATAAAACCCTTTTCATCACATTACTCAGCGGAGACTCAGATTCAGATGTCAAACAAGACATTGTTGTCTCCTCAAACATTGTGCTTTATCTTCTCAGAGATTCGTCTGTGGAAACTGGTGGATGAGCGTGAGAAAATGATGGAGCAGGTGAGTCGGTGACGCTGCTGTTGGTAGTATTTACTTCAAACTAGTGCAGTGCCCGTAGGAAGTATGTATTCCTATAGAAAAGTGGGAGGTTAAGTAGCTTTTTCATGGATGGCCAAATGAGGCTGTGTTTGAAGGTGGGACGTCAGGGATATTTAGGTTTGTTGAGAAATCCGATATTCCAGGGTAAAAAATTTTGCCATTATATTTCACTTTAAAAACTATTTACTTGGTGTCATTATTTTCAGCTCAACCTCACATGTGTGACTGTATTGTTGTTGTGTTTTTTTTTGACATACTGTATTAACACAATGGACCTAAAATCACAAAAAAACATAAAATCCGAGTAGAAAAAGTTAGATTTTTTTTACTGTGAAAACCACAAATATGTTTAACAAACCATTTTTTGTTACTTATATTGCAAATATAAATTGTTGTTTGCTAAATATGTGCATACATTTTAAAAATTTACAAAGTTATATGTAACTATTTACATTTAAATGCAGGCAATGCTCAGGTCTGCCTGAGCTCCTTCCAGCTGAATGAAGAGCTGCACTGCCTGCTCCACATTCAGCTTCTCCTCATTGTTTTGACTCATTAAACAAAAAAACGACATAACACTACATAACACACTAACTATACACTCCAAACACGCTAAATGTCACAAATCTCTCAACTCTCAATATCGCTGTCTATACACCGACCGTCGTTGCCTGTCAATCATCCGCCTCTGTCCCTCCCACAACTTCCTGTTCCTCAACAACCAAACTTGCTGCTCGGACACTTTCGTGACAAAAGTCAGTTTTTACCGTTTCTTCTGCACCAGACACAAAGCAAACGTGACGGCAATGTTTGCGAAAAAGCGTAGTGGACATTATTTACACTAAGTCCGATTTTGGACGTGCCGATGCGTCCAGTCCGTCGACTTCGGAGGTGGGCCGTGTGGGTGGGCTAGCGGCTAGCAGCTAGCTACACACGAACATCCACAGATTCCGATTCCACTTTGTTGTCCGCGCGTCTCCGGATCTCCTCAGACCCAAACAGACTCGGTCCGGACTCGTTTAGTCTCATTAATCCACAGCAGTCAGTTTAGATGCCCAGAACAGAACGGGACCAAACGCCAGCAAAATCCCGGTCCAGCTCGCACCGCTGCAGGTATAAATCTGCTTGTTTCTTAAAGTGTGTCGTGGGCTTGAGCTCTGCAGTGATTGGCTCTGGTGCGCACGTGACTGTGGTGGCTCCGGTGGACAATGCTCGCGGAATTGGTAAAGCATTTATGAAATAATTTATTAATGGTATCATTGTAGTCCAAACAAAACCGACGTCGCACACCCTTAGACCACGCAGCAGCCATGTTGAAACTCTCAGGTCAGTCTGATCCTGATCCGCAGAGATATTTGAGGAACGCACACACACAGACAGACAGACGGACAGACAGACAGACAGAGATTCCTTGCTTCTATAGAGAGTTTACACTGTAGTCTCACAGTGAATGTTTTTTTCTTTAAACGCCTAAGAAGTTTTAAAGTCTTCTGTCAACCCTATAGTGTAACATGCTTAAAACAAATCCTCAATGGAGACCTTGTAAATGTCAGTTTATTATATGGAGAGTTTTTACATTTATCTTGTGGTGTGTTTTGGCTCCATCTACAGGTGAAGAAACTAAAGGCTCAGCTGGAACAGAAGACTCAGAAGAACGGCACGGAGAGCAACTCAAGCCCAGATGGTGAAATCCTTGAAAACGGCACCGATCCAAACATCATAGAACTGCAGAGTGCGTTTCCATATGAATGAAAACAGACAAAAAGCTGCATTTCTCTACTTTTTTCAACTAATATTTGCCTTTTCTGAATATTTTCCAGGAGACTCTAACAGACAAATAAGTGACTTGAAGTTCAAACTTGTGAAGGCGGAACAAGAAGTCACTGCTTTGGAACAAAACGTAAAGCTGACAAGAGTAATTATTTCATAAGGAACCTAAAAATATGAAAACATCCTCACTTAAGAGCGCTATTTCTTTTTTTTTGGTTCTTAGGTGACCAGACTTGAAGGTCAGGTGGTGCGATACAAGTCTGCAGCAGAGAACGCAGAGAAGGTGGAGGACGAGCTGAAGGCGGAGATACTGAAAATGGAGAGAGAGGTAGAGTTTCTCACACAGAAAAAATAACAATTTTAACGTTCTAACAGGTTTTAATCGCCACACATTCTGTCTTCTTTCGATTCGATAGTTGCGATCAGCGCTGGACAAAGTCGACGAACTCGAGTCGAACAACAGCCACCTTTCCAAGAGACTAGAGTAGATGAAGTCAAGTCGTGGCATGGCACAGACTCCATAGAAACTCAACAAATCTATCCACCTTCTTTTATCCAGAACTGGCTGATCACTTGGAAAAGAGTCTTCCTGCATTCATGGGTTTCTCTTCCATCTGCCTGATAGCAACCGTAAGAAATAGAACAAAAAAAGAAGAAGCTTAGTTATGATATCCACTGAAGCAACGTGCCATTTCTGTTTATTTTCTGTATGATGAGAAATCTTCGTAGCGTCGTGCACACACCCAGACAGTTCATGAAGTGAGGGGATGTTTGTGCACCTCGTGACTTTGGTTGAACCTCTGCACTGCTGAAGGAGGGAATGGGCCACATGGAGGGACTGAAGTAAATGTTGCACTGCTGCCTCTCATCCAGACTCGAGATATTCACCCGCCTTGCTCACATAGAGGACAGAGAAACTAAAGAAACAGTCCCAGTGTCCACAGCCCAAGACTGTTAACCCTCACCGCTGAGAAGACATGAGTGCTTTGTGTGTGTGTCTTGAATGAAAGAGCTAAATGAAGTGTATTTTCTGACCCATTTCCTCATTTGCATCCAAAGCCAAACTATTTTTAGAAATGTAAATGTTTGGGTGTGTTTGTCTCTTGTGGTAAACCTGAAGTTTTTACAGAGCACCCCCAACGAAACATCATCATCATCATCATCATCATCATCGTAGTCAACAAGAAGTCTCCAGCTTGCAGTCGTAGTTCCTTCAGCCTGTAACCGTCCTTCGACTGAGATCCCGTCACGTCTCTGAGCTTCTTTTCCTGCTTCACTGGTCGGCTCTGGTGCGCACACACACTTTTATTTGCTGAGACTTAACTGAAGAAATGTGACGACGGGGACTCTGAGCAGTGTTAGCAGGAGATACTGAACACACTGGGGAGATGCTGCTGCTGCTTCACTGTTTACAACGCTTTAACATGTTTGTAAGGAAACATAAAGAACTGTCATCTTTGTGCAATAAAAGTTCAAACCATATTGGTATCTGCACATGTGCAGTGTCGTCCTGGACTCATCAGTTGGTGGCCAAGAAAGGTTTTAATTGTTTCTCCACAGAACATGCTTTATTTATTTATTCTCTAAATGTTTGTCTGTTTCAGTCATCAGCAGTGGTGTGCACAAGGGGGGGGGGCAGGGGCGGTCGCCCCCCCTCGTGGCCCAATTGTTGAAAAATGCGCGCTAAAGTGCCCTCTTGGCAGCCAAAATGTGCGCTAAAGTGCCCTCTTGGTTGGCAAAACACACTAAACTGCCCCCATGGCTGGTTGAAACATGACAAACTGCCCTGTTGGGTCGCAAAAACGCGTGCTAAAGTGCCCTCTTGGGTTGCAAAAACATGTGCTGAAGTGCCCTCTTGGCAGCCAAAATGTGCGCTAAAGTGCCCTCTTGGTTGGCAAAACACACTAAACTGCCCCCATGGCTGGTTAAAACATGATAAACTGCCCTCTTGGGTCGCAAAAACGTGCGCTAAAGTGCCCTATTTGGAGTCAAAACGCGCGCTAAAGTGCCCTTCTTTTCACCCCTGCCCTTCAAAAAGTCTGTGCACGCCACTGGTCATCAGGAGGACAGAAGAAGAACATGACAACTTCTGTGTATTTGCCATTTTCTGAGACATTAAGGTTCATCTGTCATCTAGAAATTAGCCCAATATTGGTGTTTTATTTATTTTTTTAAGTTTAAGACATTTTATCCAAAGACAGTCTGTCATAATCACATTCAACTTCCAAGCTGAGATTCAGATAAACATAACAAAGCAGAAGGGCATACAGGTGTTTAATCAGTTAATTCTCTGGACCCTCATCCAGGTTTGGTGAACTGACTTGTGGGTAACGTCACACTGTCGCAGTACGTCCTCTTCTGGATGCGCTGAATCATACGTCGTCCGTAAAAGTCCCGATAATCCGCTGGGAGTTCGTCCAGAGTGTGTAGCGCTCTCTCCAGCGCCTGAAGGGCTCGAGTCGCGGCCACAGGGTCTTTGTTACCGTACGGGTCTTTTCTGTCGTAGCTGTCTGCAGGTAGATGCCTCCAGAACACATTTACGCCCACACCAAACTGCAGAGCCACAGTGTTGTGGAACCACAGAGCTGAGGACACAGAACGACATGGATAGACTTTTAGTCAGGACTTGTGTGCTGCAGTTTCCAGAGGTTACATGAGAAGAAACGACACGATGGTATGATGAGATATCTGTAGGTGGGACTGCAGGAAGATGTGGTTCATGTTTTTGTCTCACCGGGGATAAAAAGCAGATCTCCGGGCTCCAGCACACACTCGTATCTCTTTGCCTTCACAAAGTCAGGAAACCGCTTCAGGTCCGGGGAGTCGATGTCCACGACCTCTGATTTATCACCTGATGGGTTCAATTTACAGTCAGAGAGAATATTACACCAGGCTGTTAGAAAACAGATCAGTTAATATCAGAGTTTGATATGAAAGTGAACGTTGCTGATTGAGTACTTTTTGAGGATTCAAGCTAACAAGCAGCCGCTCACCTGACAGGTAGAGGTGCAATGCATCCTGGGGGCTGTAGAGAACAACTCTCTTTGTCCCCGTCACCTGAGCCAGCAGGTTATCCATCACCTGAAGGAATGAAGACGAGAGAGAGCTAATAAAGTCGACTGCAAACAAGTAAAAGGAACAGTTCACTCAAAAATAAAAAAGTCAGTATTTTTCTTTATACTGATGGAAAGTCAGGTGAAGTTTCGTAGTCCACAAAAGATCGGATTCAGTGAAGATTTTTGGCTTATAGAAGGGTGCAAATAACCACTTTTTTAAAAAACAATTTTGTATCGAGGCTCCCAGAGACATGGATTATGTTGGACAAGCTGTATGGAGCCATTTTACATTTGTTTTAGTTGTTTTTTAACTCCAGTTCTTCAGCTCTTTAGGAAAATGCTGCAACTCCGTTTTGCTGTGAAGCTCCAGAAATGTTTTGCGGACTTCAGATCTTCACCTGACTTTCCATCAGCATGAGAGTAGATAATGACATTTTTAGATGAACTGTTCCTTTAATTGTTATTGATTAATGTATCTTTGATATACGTATCTTGAGGATGTTAAGAAAAAGAAAGAAAAGGTTGTTTTTTTTAAAAAAAGTCAAGAACAACAAAGTAAACTGATGAAACAAAAAACAATTTAACTGAAACTGTCACTAATGTCTATAAGAGAGGAACATTTATTAGTTTCTGAAATAAAACACTATCTTATATCTTCATGACTCTAAAGCTGCTCATCACACAAACTGGAAAGATTTCACATTAAAAGATTAAGAACTTAAGCAAATTATCCTCCAAACGAAATGTACTTGAATATCATATTAGGACATAAAGAAGGAGAAACGCCACCTGCAGCAGAACAGGTCTGAGGTCAGTGCTTCACTCAGTGAGACCGACAGGTGACAAAAACAAAGACAACCTGAACATGTAAACAGAAACTAAATGCAGAACACTGACGTCGTAGTGCGTCCACAGCTGCAGACCACAGGAGCTGATGCGAAACACACTGGAGAAAAACTGATCGGCTGTGAAGAACTGCGGGATGTGAAAGTCCTCGGCCAGGACGGGGAACTGTTTGCTCAGATCAGCAGGTTCCTGTCAGAGAGACGAATGGTTTGGTTAAGAGCCTCCGCAGAGTCAGACTGGAGACCGCTTTCTTCACATTTTTATCTTTTTACCTTTCTCACGTCCTCCCCGAGTGATCGAAGATAATAACTCTCATCCTGAAATAAGACAAGGACTTTGTGTCATTACAAGATAAACATATTGATGAAACAAAAGTACATTTTATGTCCTTGTTTTGTGATCGTTACCTCACAGAGGAAGAAGTCAGAGTGTTTCTTTTCAGATGCCCTTTTCACAAATTCATTAAAAGGCAGAGTCCTGTGGATAAAGAGGTGCAGCTGACAAATCTGCAGAGAGAGTATTGTTCCGTGTGTGTGTGTGTGTGTTGATGTGTTTGTGAGAGAGAGCTCACTTGTACGCAAAGTTTTTGTGCAGAAAGTCCATCTGCGGCACGGTGGATACGTGGATCTTCACCTCCTTGTCTCCACCGTTCTGTCCAAGATATTCAACCGTCCACTTCTCTAGGCAGGGGCCGAGAGAGACGCCTCTCAGCACGGCCGGTCTGCGCTGGGAAATAATCACATTAAATCACTTAAATGGAGATCATTAGATTCAGCTCTTCAGATCTTGGGGGAAGCTCTCAGCCTGTTGTCAATGTCAGCTGCAAAATGAGGTCATACAGTTTAAAAGATGTGGCAAATACCAGACTGGAATAGTCTAATGACTCATGGAGACTTAAAGTCAGCACATCTTGAGTATTATAAGGGTTTTCTTTTACCGTTGTAAGGTTCAGACGCAGCACCCACCTCAGCCAAATGAATGTAAATCAATGTGAAGAGCATTGAGAGCGTAAATGACAGATCTGACGGTCGTAGTTAGTCCCCAGCAGAATTCTTTAGCAGGATTTGTGGGTGCTGATTGTGTATAATCTGCTCCAGTTTTTCCATCTTTTAATTTACAGATATGGTCACAATAATGGTATAAATTCATGTGAAATGTGCTCATCATTTTAATTGAGAAACATACAATTTTCTTGGGGGAGGACCCTCACTCGCATGCCAAATTTGTGCATCTAAGCCTTCCACAAACTGGATAAAAACAGTTAGATGGTTTGACTTTGATTCTTCTGGTCCACAAACTTCAGCCTGAAATAAACCTTCAAGACACTAAACTTAGTGGAAGCTGCTGGATTCAGCATTAAAATCAATTTAACAGCACTTGAATTGTATTTAATGTTCAGTTCAGTCTTTAAAACGGACAGTTAATCAAACTAACCAAGTCAACACTTAAAGATATTTAGTTTACAGAGATCTTAAACACAGAGAAGCAGAAAATCCTCAGATTATCACCAGCTGTTTAAAATGTCAGATTTCTAGCTGCAGTCTGGTGCAGTTGGTACTATAGTGACCTGCACCTGCAAACATGGAGACCAACACTTGTTGTCAGGTGACGAAGTAATCTTACCTGTGGATAAATATCGCGCAGAAAGACTTCCTTTTCCACTTCTGTGAATATCGGCACTGCTACTTTTTCCTGAAGCTCCATTTAACATGATTTACTTCAGATATTCACCTGCAACACAAGTAAACAGCTCTGACTGGTCCGGGTGTCACATTGTAAGCGTTCCCCGTAGGAACAAAAAGATTACGAAGTGAAAATCGACTGTAAAAAAACAAACAATGTGGATGATAAATTCATTAAAACTATCATCAATTTTAAAAAGGAGATTTCATTAGTAAATAGTCAACTATATATTATATTTTGACTAGTGTGTAGGGTTATGATCTTTATTTTTAATATTCGCTATTTGTTCCTCATCGGACGATACAAGTGCACGGACAAGAGGACTTCCGAGGGAGCAAAGATGGCGCTGCCCATGTTAAGAGGTTGTTACAGAGTTCCATCAACATTTAGCTTCACTCGCTTGTTTTTAAGTGAAGGTATTATTCTGAACCGGTGCGCCAAAACGCGGCTACCGTCTTCACCTCATGCCGCCGTGACAGCAGCGGTCCGCCCGTACAGCTCCGACCCGGGCGGGCAGAAGCAGCACCAGAAGATGATGGTGCTCGGCATCCCGAACCCTTTCATTTTGTTCCGCACCAAAATATACTTCTTCCTGATCAGAGCTTACTTTGACAAGGAGTTCAGCATTCAAGAGTTCACGGAGGGAGCGAAGCAGGTGTGTAAATACCTAAATATATGCAGGAGGTGTTGTTAGCTAGCTAGCGACAACTTCAGCTGCGAACGGATTTAACGTTGTTTATTTACACTGTGTAATTTCTGTTTCTGTTTCTCTTTGTGTCAAAATGTCAAACAACCAGTGATGAAATAAACCAAAGTACGATACCAGCGACGTGTTACCAGTCAGATGTTGTTGTGTATGAGGATGTTGCTTCAGAGCTAAAGAAGCACATTTTTAAATTAGTTTATTTTTTAGCTGCAATCTGACAAAGAAGTCACAGAACAAACTGATTATCAGCCCCGATAATCAGTCAACACTTATTACAGATAAATCTGATAAATTTCTTTACCCTCACAATCAACTGATTGTTTGATTTTTAAAAGTGCTGAAAATAGAAATAAATCTTGTGACAGCTACTCAGAAGCTTCATTACACTCGTTGTGTTCAACCAACAAACCAAACGTGACAAAATTATTAAAAATATACTTAAGTAGTGCACCCCAGCAGCTCAGTTGGTTGAGCTTGCAACCCTCGTCCAATTTGAAAGTCAAATAAAGTCCAAGAAACTCAGATTTGTGGCTGAGTAAATGTACTTTTCTACACCGCTGGTTGCTGAGGACGCTTTGTTCCCTCCTGCAGGCCTTCTGTCATGTTTCCAGACTTCTGTCACAGTGTCAGTTTGCAGCTTTGGAAGGACTCGTGGCTGAAGACGTGAGTACCAGAACCCAGAATGTGCAGTATACATCATGTTAGTACAGATTCACTACAGGTTCAATTCATTCGAAACTCCACAGAACATACTGATTCTATACAATATTTATATGTTGTCCCAAAGGTCTTTTTGTGGAAGAAACCAATAACTGAAAAGAAGAATTTATCATACACATCAGAATCTAATACATTTGTACATCAACTAATTAAGAAATCAATCAACCATATTGAAGGTAAACATGGAAATAAAAACAGGCGTAACCTCTCTGCTCATGTTAAGATTGATCTCGTGTTCATCTCCTTGCAGTTGATTGCAAAGCTGCAGGAAAAGTGCAACCTGCTGCCGTCGAGCCACAAGAAAGCGCTCTCTGCAGACTTTGATGAGATCATGTACACAACAACAGGAGACGTGGGAATCTACTACGACGATAACGGTCAGCATCAAGTGTTAACTTCCCAAAATATTTAAGATTAAGCCTGCTGATTTCATTCTGTTTGTCCTTCTATTGTTCTGTTTTTAGCAACAGATCCCATTTAAAGACAAATATCTACAATGGGTTGATCCTGCTGACAAGTATTATGTGTATCTTCAGCCAAATAAAGCTTCTTCCTCTGTGTCATAGAGCATCTATTGTTGTCCACGAATACACACTTTTGTCTATTTTGATTCAATCCTATATTCTGTACTCTGTCACACTGCTGTAAATACACACTAGAGCACCAAACATGGATCGATCCGCTGCTGAAAATAGTCCCCAAAAAGGGAACACTCATAAAAGTGAAAGCACATATTATTGAGCAGTTTGTTAACGATCAGACAGACATGTTAAGTGTTACAGAATGGAGTGAGTGTGTGTATCTGCAGCTTTACAAAGTGTCTTTTTGTGTGTCATTGTTCCAGGGAGAAAGTTTGTCAGTATTCTGATGCGTTTCTGGTATCTGACGAGCGCTCGTATTCCTGAAGATGGCTTAAAGGGAACCCGCGTCTTCCAGGTGTCCTTCGGTTCAGATGAAAAACCAGAAACTAAGACACTGCTAACTGCAAACTATGAGTGAGTACATGATACTTAAAGTGTAACGACTTGTGCAAATAAAATATTTCACATCTTTATTTCCTGATCTTTCTCTTTGTTTTTCTTCCAGATTCCAAAGGGAGTTTACTCAGGGAGTAGCTCCAGACTGGACCATTACGAGGATAGAGCACTCTAGGCTTTTGGATTAAGCTGCTGTTGTTTTGAGGCAGTTGTTCCTGTGGAAACTAGTCAAGACTCAAAATTCTCCCCAGTATTTTCTTTGATTAAAATGAAGAAAATTGTCTCAAGATGATCCACAGAGGGGAAACCAAGATGCATCTCCTCACTGGGAAGTCAGAGAAAAACACCAAGACACGACTGGATTCATCTACTGGTCACTGTAGAAGAGACACATGAGCCAAACACACATTCTCATATTTACTGTCCACATCTGCCTGCAGTTTGTCTTTGTTTGTTATCATTTTGCTCATCATTGCTGATATTCCCCCATAAATCAGTGATTAAATTTGACGAGGTTTGCAAAGTTTTGTACATTCAGGATCGGGGCCGGAATAATTAAATGATATTGATTAATTTATAGCCTTATTTTAATGATTGTAACATCATATGGCTTCCTATGTATGATTTTATTTGGCACCTGTTCTGTCAACTTCTCCCATCTTCTCTCATTGATTATTGTCTGATACTGACAGTGTGGTATGATGATGCTGCAATTCAATGTGACAGATTTGTTTCCTGACAAAAAAAAAACATGTTTTTTGTTTTTCAAACTAAATCTGTTGCAGGTATCTGACAGGGAAGTACATGCTGTATATGTACCGTTTGTGTGAACATGTGTTTGCAAAGGCTAAGGCAGCTCGATGCAGCTGCAGCAGACTTATGATTGTTTTATTAAAGAACTGAAAAATGAAGAATGGGCCACTTATTTCATGGAGTATTTCCTAGTAGACAGACCACTGACCTGGCTACAAACCCTGGTGACATGGGTATAATTCCTTCATATATACCTAGACAGGATGATTGCACAGATGATGGGATTTATTTTACTTTTTGGCTACACAGTTATTCCATATATATATGCAATATGGCTACGTATGAATTGCAAATCCTGCAATTATTGATAAAGGAAAAAGGTAAATAATATAATACAGAAAATTAAAAAAAAATGTATGTCATCAACATTAAAAGAAAATATTGTGTTGCAAAATGTCTCATTCCCTTCAGTGATTTTTGTTGTCATATCAAAATATAACCAAAGCTGGAGAAGCTATAATTTGCATTTACTAATATATGTAAATATATACTACATATTAGCATTTTCTAATATGTATAATATATATATATATATATTATATTAGCATGTCCTAATATGTATAACACAATTATATATTAACATTTTCTAATATGCATTGTATAATATATACTCATAATTTATATATTATTTATTATAGATATATTACATCTATATATATTTTATTTCGCTATTCTTGTTGTTTTTTTATTTGTTTTTTTAATTTTTCAACAGCATTCAGAGTTGATCTTGTCACTGATTTATTTATATATGATAATAATATAATACACAAAATTTAAAAAATGTATGTAATCAAGACTTGATAATAATTTTAATTATAATATAGGTAAAAAGAGGAGAAATTGAAATAAAAAACTAATCAAAGTTAGCAGAAGCAGCTAAAATTAGCATTTCCTAATTGTATGACAAGTCACTGTATTCCTGCTCTCCTATTGGTCTGTTTCCTAACGGTCCCTCCTCCCATTGGCCGTCAGCTCTGCCAATCAGCGGTGTTTGTAGAGTGAGTGGTTCCTGTTGTGAGGAGGCTCCAGCAGCCGGTGAGAGTGAGGAGACAACCTGTGTGGAGTCTGAGGGACACACCGGGGGATGAGCTCCACAACATGGACATGAAGCTGCCGTGATGTCCGACACACAGAGTCCGAACCGAACCATGAAACTCGCCGCTGTGGCCTTTTACGTGTTCGCTGCTGGGCTGCTGGCGGTCGGCCTGCGAGAGTTGCTGACTGGCTTCGAGGAGAACAGATGCAGTATGACCTACATGTTTGAATACCCGGAGTATCGAGTGAGTAGCGCGGCTAATTATTTCACCCAACACCGCTTACTATTACCACAAAACTAGCTTGTAGCATTCCGTGTTGGTTAGCACATGCTAGCGTTACAGTACCCTGCTAAATCATGTCCAAACACCGCGAAGCACATCTGTTAAACCTAACCAGGAAACATTAATTACCCTCCTTCTATTTTTTTAAAAAGCTATTTCCTGACACCTGACAGCTAACATGCTAACACGCAGACTCACCTGTGTGTTGTGTGTTTGGCAGGTGTGCTGCTGCCTACACGTTGAGGGATCAGATTAGCCAAAATTAGCCAGGTTTTAAAAGCATAAATCAGCTTATGGATCCTTGAATCCTCTCAGCAGATCAGCTACAGGTCAGGTGTGAACAGACATGTTGGTATTGTAATGTGTTGTAATGTAATGTAGGTCGTCCTGCTCTGCTTTAATGTGCTCATCTGTCCAGAAGTGGAGCACAGCTGGAGGCAACACACTTGTATGGGGCATCGACCATAGAACAGACAGCCTTTTCTGTTGTGATATATAAGAGGGAGGGTGGAAGGAGCTCCCATGTATCTGAAGGAAACATCAGCTTTGTTTGTGTTGTTAATGGACAGGATCCATTGAGTCACAGCTGGAGGGCTTGTGGTGAATACAGGATAGACGAGAGAGGAAGTATTATCTGGAAAGGGTTAAATAGTTCCAGCAAGGAGAGGGGGGAAAAAGTCAGATTTGATAGATTAGTGTGACAAATCATAATGTGAAATCATGGTAATCAATTGTTATTATACTGTGATGCAGCTCAGTTTTCTTGCCCTTCTTGACTGTAAGAAGTTTTAGCAACATGGGCTGGAATGGAAACACTATTTTATTTGATTTTGTCAGTATTACGGCTCGAGATGCACGACGTAGATGAGACAAAACAGAAGCCAAGCTGCTTTTGTTGATTTAACACGTGCAGCATCTACAAATAGAAGGTGGTGGAATGCACCTTTAAAGTTGTGCTGTGAGCGGCCAATAAAAATAGAGAATAA
Organism: Sparus aurata; assembly: GCF_900880675.1. NCBI lineage: Eukaryota > Metazoa > Chordata > Actinopteri > Spariformes > Sparidae > Sparus > Sparus aurata. Next base: position 31,767,708 of record NC_044195.1, on the reverse strand, counting down.
CAACAACAAATGCGCGCTAATAACACCGAACTGCTGCACCTGTGAGCCACACAGGTTGTCACAGGTGTGGATGTTGTTTTACAAGAACACGACACCATTTCTGTCACTACATCTGAGCCTGTCTCACACTCAGGTGCATAAATTACAGGTTAGCAATTTATTTTACAATCAAAAAAAAATATTAGTCTCTATTATCTGTTATTTTCTCGGCATCTGCAGTGACAGTCAGGTAATTAACGGTTATCGTATCAGCTGAAAAGAGTCTTGCATCCCTGATTCTGCAACTCAGTCTATCAATTTATGTAACAACTTTCAAATGAGTCAAATGCAGCTCAACAAAGGATGGGATGTTTAAGAATAAATCTGGATTTAAAGAATAATGCACACACACAAATAAACAAATCAACAAATCAACAGACAAACAAACAAAAAAGCGAACAGACTCGGGTGAAAGCATAACCTCCTCGACAAAGGTGATTATGAAATTCTACTTATAATAAATATATTACGATAAAAAAAATTTATCAATAGTGACCAACAGAAAAATATTGATTGATGTTTAATGTGAATAAAAAATATGTCCTTTAAAACTTCACCCAGCCCCAAATTTACAGCAATAAAAAAACGGATAAAAGCAGAAAATCTTCACATTTGAGAGAAACAGTGAAGTTCTTCACTAGACGTTATTTATTAGAAAACTCTCTCACTGCTTCAGTTCCTTTATTTTGCTTATAGTGAGACTGTTGATGACACTAGTAAGAAACATTGAATGAACTGTGTGAGGTTAAAAGTGATTTTGGTACTTGACCTCCACTGACGAGGATTAGTGTCTGTGCTGTTTGTGTTGTGTCGACAGCGCGTGGCTCTTCCTCGCCGCGTGGCCCGACTCTACCCAGCGTACGGCCTCTACCTGTACGGAGAAGGTCTGTACGCTCAGGAGACACGAGCGCTCAAACTCACCGGTGCACCTGTGCTCTTCCTGCCCGGGAATGCAGGCAGCTATAAACAAGGTAAGAGCGCAACGTTAACGGAGGGTTGATAAAGATTGTTTGCATTTCACTCAGCAAACGAGAGAGAACAAGGTGAGAGTTGTGTGTTAAAACTTTGGGCAGTAAAGTCACTCAGTGGATGTACTGAGGTTGTTTGAGGACGTTAATGTGTGGCTTCATGCTTTTTGTTGACTTTTCCTGAGCTGCAGTCAGACTTGATTGTCCTTCACAATATTACAGACAAACTTATCGTTAATTTAAGACTGAATATGTTGGAGAAAAATCAAGTTTCCACATTTTGTTTTTGCTGGAATTCACACGTAAACAGTAGAAGAGTTACTAATCTTCAAAAACTGGCTTTTGCGACCATGTTTTAACAGTTTGTTTGCTTTTTGTTTTGCATATTAAGTTGCTGTGATATGGTTCGTTACATTATACCCAGAGTTATCCACCTGTACTTATGAGAAAAGGCTGTAGACATTCTTTATCTCTTATTCCACAGTTTCCATCATCTTCTTCTGTTCCTTCATTATCATGAACACACACTCTTGTTTATCTCGACTCCATCCCACGTACACCGTCCTGCTGCTATAAATACTCACTTAAGCACCACATTTGTGTTAATCCTCAGCTGAAAATAGATCCCAACAAATCACTATTTCAACCTGATTAAGTAACATTAGCTAAGAGCTACACAGTCCAGCATTGATGTCCTGATTGTGAAATACTGCACCTAAAACTAAAACTGATGTTTAAAACAGCAGTTTCACTGATAGCAGATACTGTTGGTTTTCAGGACAATCGTTGATATTCTCCCGAGTGACTCGACAAAACTGTGCAGCTCATATTATATTGTATATTTTGATGATTATCACGATTATTTGGCAAGAAAATGTTATATTATATCATCTCATTCGTAACACTTTCATCCCCTTCGCTGTAAAGTTTCCCATCATGTGACTAATAAATGATTAATGTTTCTTTTCCTACATTACAAAGTAATGGCAGGACGTCACGAGCCAGTGATACAACAAACAGACATTAGCCACTGACATCAGTGATTGTCATCGTAATTGCCAATAGCAGTTTAACAAGAAGAATATTGTTCATTCCTTGTATTCAAATGTTTCAGGAAATGGCTTCACCTCTTTTAAAAAATCTATTTTTAAAGATAAACGTCCTCAGTAGAAACGTCTGTGCGATAGTGAGTCTTATGTATTAAAAAATGGACTAACAGATTGTTGGTTTTGGTCTTTTCTTGAGTGTTGTTGTCACAAAGTAAAGTATCCTAACATGTTGTAAATATATTTTATTTTTACTTCTATTGGAGTAATAATTCTGTCTGGGTGAATCGAACCTGGAACCTTCTGTTGACCGGATATTCTCTCTCTCTGATAACTCAGCGATGCTCTGAACGACACAAATCCTTCATCAGATCACTCCTGCTGTCTGTTCTTGTTATCAGTCGTGTGTAGGAGGAAGACACCCACGCTTTTATTCTTCTGAATACAAACACATTTACAGTAACGCCGTGATGTTTGTGACGATGGACCGTGTTCACTATTCCTCCACGTTTCTTGTCCTACATTTAGATTCTTCGAGCTGATGTATTTTTACCAGCTTGATGAAGCGCTGGTGTCAGATGAGATCAGACTGTTGCTGCTGAGTTTCTCTCATACAGGAAAATGTTAGTCAATGTAAATTTAATGATTTCTTTAGCAGTGAAGTGAGAGTTTTCTTTGTTTGTCATGAGGATCTGCCCGAGGATCAGAATCATTAGACGACTCTGATCAATAATTCAGAATATAAAAACATAATTTGCACACACGAGCTGTGCATTAATCAATATTGCAGCATTAAAACTGAGCATATGGTTGTGATCAGATTATAACCAGCATTGACTCCACATCTGTTTTGATTTCCTCCTCTTCTCGCAGCTCGCTCTCTGGGCTCCGTGGCCTTGAGGAAGGCTGAAAACATGGAGGGAGGTCTCCACTTCAACGTGTTCACCGTGGACTTCAACGAGGAGCTGGTGGCCCTGTATGGCGGCAGTTTGCTCCGGCAGACGCACTTCCTGCACGAGAGCATTAAGGCCATCCTGAGGCTCTACAAGGTCAGGCCTCAAATATCATCCGCTCGTCAGACTGGGTTACTTATACCAGATGTCGGATGCTGCTGGTGGAGTTGTGTTTCAGTGTGTGTGTGGGGGGGGGGATGCACATCACGCACATTTCGTCACCTCTACATTGAAGTAATCCCTCTGACATGTACACTATGCTGACACAGCACCAGCAGAGTAAACTAAAATTCCTAAAATGCAAAGATAAGGCGCAGCTAACGGTAAATATTCTAGTTTCTATTTAATACTAATACGTCTGTCAGCTTGCAGGGATAATTGTCAATACATAACATGGATTAAAACAGTTAAATATGCAGTTTCAAACACAGCTACAGAAGTGGTTTCTAATAGGATTAATGCAGTTTTTTGTCAGCAGTAAAAGCAGCACGAGACAACTGACAAAGCTCCAATTATGTCAAATAACTTGCAGGAACTAATTCATTTAAGGATCAAACACAACAGGCTCAAAAACAGAGACATGGATATACTTACAATGCTACAAAAATGCTACAAAAAGGTTTAACCATCTCTTTTCCTTCTGTTTCTCCTCCCTGCAGCACCTGAAGACGCCTCCTCAGAGTGTGGTGGTGGTCGGTCACTCCATGGGTGGAGTGGTGGCCCGGGCGCTCTACACTCTGCCCCGCTTCAACACCAACCTGGTCAGCCTCATCATCACCCAGGCCTCCCCTCACCTAGCTCCAGTGCTGGCCCTGGACCCGTACCTGCTGGGTAAGGACAAATGTGACGGTGGCTTGTTTGTAAACAGAAATATAGACAGAACTTTTTTCAGTGTCAGATCTTTAATATAAAATATAGATTCGGGTGAATGTGAAATCTTTGCTCCGTGTAGATTTCTACTCTGCAGTGAGACAGAAGTGGCAGAACCAGGCCAACAAGCTCCGGAACGTCACAGTGCTGTCAGTTGGGGGTGGTTACCGTGACTACCAGGTCCGCTCCGGCCTGACGTCCCTGTCTTGTCCTCCAGGAGACCCCAATAAGCTGTCGTTGGTGGTAAGTGTTGTTTCTGAACTGGTTAGGAGGCACTTGACCCTCCACCACTGCAGGAACTTCTCCAGGAAGGTTTTTTAAGAACTGAAGAACTTAAGTTTTCATTTTACTCACAGGATTTGGTTTAAAGTTGTATTTTTTGCTCTGTTGGTTTCTTAGTTCTTAGTAAAAACATTTAGTGCTGAAGGATTCTGTGAATTGTGTTTGATGCTGCATTACTCTTCAATTTATGTTTCAATGTTCAAGGCAACTGCAGTTCCCAGGACCTGGGTGTCGACTGACCATCTGTCCATCGTTTGGTAAGAACACGGCTTTATGTTTCGGTCGACAATTGTGTGTAAAAATCATGCAGATTACTGAGATGAAGTGTGTTTGTGTCCCAGGTGCAAAGAGCTTGTTCTCGCGACTGTCCGGGCGTTCTTCGACCTCATTAATCCTGAAACCAGACAGGTCAGAACAACAAACATGTTTTCTAAAATTAATCTTTTCTGGGAAGAAATATGAAGGGAGAAGAGAGATGTTATTGCACCAGAGCCTCGGGGGAATACGTCATGAAATATTACATCTACAAACACGTGTCGTCTGTTTTTCAAGCTAAGCATTATGTTTTTATTAGTTCACAGAAAACCCAGAGAAGAAACTGTCAGTACTGAACCATCACTTCATCAGACACCCTGTCAGGGAGGTGGGAGAAACTCAAGACACCTCCATCTCCATCTTAGGTGACAACTCACCACAGAGAGGCTGAAATATACAGAGAAATTTAGGGCTGCAGCAATTATTTTCATTCTCAATTGTTCTCTTAATTAATCTATTAGTTAGAAAATGGTGAAAACTGTCCACCAGGTTTACTGTCATAGAAACCAGAACATTTACGAAGCTCAAATCAATTCTGTCTTTCTTTTGTTCTCCAGATTTCCCTGAAGCGTGGAGTGAAGTGAACACGCTGCGTCTGGCCTACAGCACGCCGAAGGTACCAGACTTTGTCCTGATATAATAAAGGAGCTCCTTACGTACAGTCAATAAATGCATCAATGACCCTAACCCTACCCTAACCCTATGAAAAAAAAGCTCTGATACAGACAGAATTATAAATGTAGCGGTCATCCTCAGTGTTGCTCTCCTCCTGCAGGAAGGACAAGTCAAATACTTCCTGTTTGCTCTGTCGAGTCGCAGGAAAGCTTACAGCCACTTTTACTGCCGGAGCAACAACCTGGTGAGTGTCCAGACGTGTGATTCATAGAGATGTATATCTGCGAATGTAGTAAAATGAAGCAGAAAGCAGATTATTCTTGACTCTGATTTATCGTTGTGTGCAACAGGAGATGACCAGCTGGGTCTACGGCTGCACGCACAGGAACGGTTCTTCGTGGTAAGATCAGGATTATATCTTTTTCTCCGTCTCCTGTTTTCCCCTTTCGTGATCATTTTGGATGATAAAACAGTTTCCTTACTCTTCATTCATGCTCTTTGGATTTCCCAGCGTGCATGCGGTGGATCTGTCCATGGGAACCGAGCTTCTGCCTCCGTACAAGGTATTTATCCTCTAAAGAGACGTCGTCCAGTCCAGTCTGAGCTGCTGCAGGCTGATCACAGCCGTCTGTTCTCCTCCTCAGGTCCTGATTCTCAGCCTCACTGACTTGTCTTCTGTTACTCATCTGGTTGTTTCGGCCTCCAACCTCAACGGCAAACAGGTACAGAGACTCTCTGATGATGAGATTCTTCCTCTCCTCGTCTTTCTGTTGTCTGTCTCTGTTTGTTTTGCTGGTCTTGCCTCTGCTCAGCAGTGCTGCTCTCCTGGGTGCACAGTAGACCAGAAAAATCAATATTCCAACATACAGCAGGATCCGTGGAGTGACGTAACTTGATTTTACAAATTACATTAACAACAACAAGGAGCAAACCACACATTTCACATGTTGCATCAGTCAGTGAATCAGATGCAGCTACAAACATTGTTTTTATTGTATTTTTTCTGTAATTGTGATTTTCTGGCTGATGTGAAAGAAGTTATGTCAAAAATGTACTTTGCAAATTAAAAGATACATAATGAAGTTATAAAGTACAGCTGAGGAAGATGAGAATGTCTGTACTTTTGTCTGTATTTGGTCATAAACTAGTGTAATGACCAATTAAAATCTTGAAGAGATATTACAAACCTTTCTAAGGGGAACGTGAGCGTCTAATCCAGATTTAATGTCAATTAAATGCTAATTTTTTCAGATATCGTGAATCTTTAATAGGCCGGTATCAGCTGATAAAATTGGACAACCAATATTGAGTTGTTGTTTCACTACAAACCAAAATGTCAACCTCATTGTTCAGGAAGAAATCAGGGGATTCATCATCTGGTAACCACGAATGTCTTTACAATGTTTTGTTGTTTTTTTACCTCGGTTACAGCTGCTGGTGTAATCAGAAATGAAACTGCTTTAAAAAGTCTTTAGGAAAAGATTAATCTCACTTCATCGGTTATGTTGATTGTACAGACGGCATTAAAATGTTAATCTGGTCAACAGTTCACGGTGGAGTGCGAGTGGCAGAGACAAGAATCTCAGACTCAGTCCGTCCCGGTGCCGCATGTCTTGTCCTTCGGTGAGTTGTCGCACTGTTGGCGCTTTATCTTTAAAATCTAGAAGAAGTAAGCACAGATTCCTTTATAGTAATTGTTGTTTTTCAGGTTTGACTGTCAGCGATGTTACAGTGAACTCGTCTGGGCTTCTTCACACCATCAAGCTGCAGCACTTTCACCAGGTAGCTCTCGTCGCCTCACCTGCTTGTTTCACTCAGTGTCTCTGTTCCTGCTGCCTCTAACGTCTGAGCGGCTCTGTGTCTGCAGGTCTATCAGGCGTTCAGGATCACAGTCGCAAGCCAGTGTAAAGTTCATAAAGGTAAGTTTGTCTTCTGATGCACAGTCCGGCTCATGTGCACATGTTTAAAATCAAACGATAATCTCTGTCTGTCTGCAGATAGACTTCCCAATGTGTACAGAATAAACGTGCCGTGGTTTCGAGAGGATTCTTTAACCACAGTCAGGTGAGTTCTGCTCTGTTGTTTCTTATTCTGGCACATCTACGTGTCGTACTCAGTGTTTCTGTCTTTCTGTTCTCAGCGTGCCGTCAGTGACTGAGATCTCAGGGATGCTCCACACAAGTCGTCCAGACAACAGCTCAGGTGTCCTCCTCCAGCTCCACACTGCCCCCAACTGCCAGTATAAGGTATGAATTCACTATGACTAATGTTTTAATCATCAGTACGGAGGTTAAAAGATGATCTGTTCTGATGTCCTCTGATTTTTAACCTCAGGTGTCAGTAAGGACTTCATTACCCAGAGTGCTCGGACAGGTACGACTTTCTTTGTCTTAAAAGTTTGTTATTCTTATGTTTCCTTTTATTTTGAGCGCACTCTGACACTGGCACTTCAGGATAAACACAGATCTGTGTCATCCTCTCTGACAGATCCTGAGGTTCTGTGGGCCCATGGTGCCGGTGTACACGGCTGTAACCCTCCTCCTGGCCTGCGGGGGGCAGCTGTCCACCATCTTGAAGACGAGGCGAGCTGCAGACATGAGCCAGGTGGTGGGCAAAGGCCTGCAGCCTCACAAAGTCAATCTGCCCGTTTATATCCTGCACATCTTACTGAGGTACGCTTCGAAAACGTGGAGATTCATTCTTGCTCTTGGAAACAGCATAACTGTAACTCCTCCTCCTTCCTCCCTCAGCTGTAGCTGGTTTCAGGAGGTCTGGTCTGGTCTCTGCCTCCCCCTCATGGACTCGCTCCCTCCGACCACCCCTGATGCAACATTTAACGAGAACGCGGTCCCAGCTGAAGAGTGGCCTCACTTCCTGTCCCCTCTGCTGTACATCTTCGGGGCAGCTGTCGCGTACTGGGGCAGCGCACTCCTGCGTCTCATGATGCGACTGGTCTCACTGGTTTTAGCTCCGCTGCACAGGTGAAGCTGAACAGTTAAAACATCGAGGCATTTGATTTGAAGCGTCCTTTAATAGTTGTGTGTTCTGACTTTTGATTCTTGTTTTCTGTTTTCCCTCCAGACCGTCCGTCTCCAGAGACTGTGGCACTCTGAGACCTCGGACGCAGCTCATCATCACTCTGTGTCTGACTGTTATAGGCGGGACTTCCTGTGGAGCGCTGTCGATGTTTGTAGCCTTCCTGCTTCACCTCTACAGGGTGAGTTTTAGGACATACTAATAGAGCTTTACAATTATTTTCTTGATTATTCCATTTGTTTTCTTGGTCGGGAATGTCAATAAGTGTTTCACAGAGCCCGATATGACGTCTTGTTTTGTCTACAACCCAAAGGTGTTAAGTTTACTGTCAAAGTGAAGGAAAGAAAACAGAAAATATTCATGTTTAAAGAGCTGGTATCATAAAAGCTGTGACTTATTTTGCTAAATACAAACACACAACCTGAATAATCGATTGACAAAATGATTTAGAAGTTGACGGTATCGTACAAATGAAGACCTTTCCAGTCAATTTACAGAGAAGCATCACTAATTCAGTCATTGAGTCTGTTGAATCTCTTCACACTGTGTTTGTTTGCATGCTCAGGTATTAAGGCTACAAATGACAGAGAGATCTTTGAGTCACATGCTGAATCTGGTAAGATTTTCAGTTTGAAAATGTAGCCTGGTTCGTCTCAAACTCAAGCTGAAATTACTTAAAGTGTTCAATCATCCTTTCAGGCACCGGGGAAGCACAAAGACACTGAGAACGGGAAAGTCGACGCCGAATCCTTAAGCAAGTCTAAAGAATGTAACGGCGCCCCCCTGCTGTCTGAGTGCGCGCTGCAAGAGGTGAGGGACGACTTACAGCTGCACCTCTGCCTGTCGGCGCTGCTCACGCTGCCTCTCATGCTCATCGCACCGTCACTCATCCACTGGATCCGCAACCTGAGGTACAGTATCAAAGCACAGAGCGTGTGGGAGAGTCAAAGCTCCCGCTCGGCTGTGTGTATTAAGAATGCTAATTAGCGTTAGCTGTTAAGAAAAATGTCTACATGTACATAAACAGGAGCGGCCACAGCGACAGTTAAGTACCTGATTTGTTAAGACCAATTATGCAAATAAGGTCGAGGACAATTTTCCAGTTAGACCTGAGATGCTTTCATCCCGACAGGCTGCGGCTGTAATCAGGTAAGAGAGCCCGCTGTGATGCTCGCTGTGCAGCGTAGAAGCTGTAGAGACGAAGGAACAATGACTCACTTCTAAATCTTTCATTTATATTTATGTCATCTACGACAAAAACACAGCAGCACTTTCTCTAACTAGCTCTGGCTATGAGTTAATTGCTCAGCTGATATTTGCACCTTCAGGTATTTATGACGTTCTTTGCTTCAGTAAATTGAGTTTGAATAACAACAACCTCAATTTCAAAGTGCATGTAAGTTGTCAGATATCAAATATAACATACCAAAGTCTTCTCAGCGTCCTCCACGTCTAATCCAGACGTGGTGCAGTGGGAAACAGTAGCCCTTTTTTACACAGCGTCTCCGCGTTATCTCCAGAGCGCCAATTCTCTGCCGATGGTGATTCACACAGAGTGAAGCATCTCCGCCTTACCGCCTGTAATTCTCGCTGAAAGCCGGCGCTGCGGCTCCTAAAGAGGCGTGACAGTACACGTCATGTTGATGACGTCGGTGTATCCCAGGTGTTCCCCCTGTCAATCTAAACCCCCGGACAGTTTATAATCATATGGATGCTGTTATAATGTGTAGTGATTGAGATCCTGACCCACCAAATATCCTGGAAAGTGACAGAGTGAAGTTTTTCGTGCTAAATTACATAATTATACATAATCACCATCAGTAAACAGGACGCTGTCTGACTCTGTCACTCGCAGGGACGGAGGCTGTTTTCTCGGGCAGAAATGTGACGAAGAGTCAGTAGGACAGGCGGGAGGACGACGCTTCTCCACGTACAGCTGTTATATTTGTTTTCCTCATATAAGTTGCCAAAGACAGTTACAGTTACTACGTTACTTTTGTTCGGTCCTGTAACGTTGCTTTGTGGGACATTTCTCTGTATTTAGTTGAGTGAAGGACCTGTGCAGTTATCAGACTGTCAGACCGACACGCCCTCGCTCCGCGCCTCCGGATTATCCGTTCACACTGGGACGGTTCACCAATAATGCGGCCCTGATACTACCTCCAGAGGCGGATCAGCGCCGGAGCGAAATTTCCCCCCTCTCCGCATCTGACACTTTCACACAGACTTTCAAACTTTGTGGAGAATTGGCGCAGGATCCCCGCATGCAAACGGCAGTGTGAAACGTGTCTGTATAACTTTTGATTTTGTCGTTCTGATCGTCTGCAGGTACTCCGCCCAGTTGGATCCGGACCCTTGCTGGCCACACTTTGTGCCTGTAATTATTGTGTACACGCTGCTTATTAACTGCAACACTTTAATACTCAGCAACAGGTGAGAACGCATCACCACCAGCACAGAGATCGACTCGTATAATCACTATAGTTTCCGGGGATTCTGCTTTAACTTCCCTCTTCATCTCTTCCAGTAAACTCCTTCATGTGACTACCTGCCTCCCTCTCCCCTTGGCCGTCGCCATGGTGACCTTCTCTCCGCTCCACCTCTACAGAGTCACCTACTTCCTGTTGGCGGCGCTCGTCCCCCTGGCCTTGTGTTGTCTGCTCTGACGGTACCTGACCGGTCTCAGTCCACATCTCCACCATAACAAGCCTTTTCTCTAGATGAAGCTTTACTCTCTGAAGCTGGTTGATCCGTTTTCTCGAGGAGACGTCCTCGGCCCGGCTGCCATGGAGCAGAGCCATAGACATACATAGCTTTGGGGAACTGCCTGCTCGATGTTAGCGCTAAAAGCTCCATGGTAGTTACACTGAGTTTTAAAGAGAGAGGATGTAACGGCCTTGGAACATTTGGTGCGAATATGGCTCCGAAGGATCGACCCGAAACCAAGTTTGCCTTACTCTGTATATCTATAGCTCTGCCTTCAAGGAGCGACCACTCCGCAACCAGTGAAGCTACTGATACTAGAGATTCACAACAGGGTGTTACTGTTCGTATGTCTGTTGTTTGCAGTGTCTTCAGTGGCATTGTTCACTGTGGTCACTGCGCTGTGAACTCCTACACTGCCTACTGCTTAGCGATGACGTGAAGCTGTGTGTCGTCTTTACTGTTGACTGTCGACCATCAGAGAAACCCAAAGGAATCATGTTTACATCCTCCCCTTAATCACCCCAAACACCCCGTCTACACCTGGTATTAAAGGGATATTCTGGTGTAAATTTAATCCATGGTCTAAATCACCGTGAAACTGTGTTAGACTCCCTCTCGAGATATCAAGCTAGCAGACCGCTAATTTACAGAGTTTTATCAACCTCAGAAACGACCGCAAGACAACAATACACTGCAGTAAATGGATCCAAATATAAACCGCCACCAAAAAGCCACAAATAATGCTCAGAACAGCACCAAACTTCAGCAACAGTACAAATAGGGTCTCAGCACATAGTCCGGGGCATCTAACCTCCGCTAGCGTAGCTGGATTTCTACTGAAAAGCTGACTAAATTTACCACTCTTCTGCAGCAGCTTCCTGTTGACGGGAAGTCCCGACGAGTCGATTACCGAGTGCAGTAGATTTCCGCGGCTCATGGATGAAAATGTATGATTATGACTCCATGGAAAAGCAATCAAAGTTCATATGTGTCTTACCTGCCAGTTTATAACAGTTATTATCGAGAGCGGACAGGGAAAAGAACGGAATTGAGCATTTCTAACCGCACTCGGTAATCGTCACGTCGGGACTTCCCCGACCCGGAAACTGATGGAGGAGAGTTGAAATCTGTTTTTAGCTTCACAATAGAAATCCAGCTAAGCTAGCGGAGGTTAGATGCCCCGGACTATGTGCTGAGACCCTATTTGTACTGTTGCTGAAGTTTGGTGCTGTTCTAAGCATTATTTGTGGCTTTTTGGTGGCGGTTTATATTTGGATCCATTTACTGCAGTGTATTGTTGTCGTGCGGTCGTTTCTGAGGTTGATAAAACTCCGTAAATTAGCGGTCTGCTAACTTGATCTCTCGAGAGGAAGTCTAACACAGTTTCACGGTGTGTTAGACCATGGATTAAATTTACACCGGAATATCTCTTTAAAGTACAATTGGACACGTTATCTGGATAAGAAATTAAGGAGAAACATGTCGGAGATTTGCCCATTTATTCATGGCGTCCTCTACAGTTGTCAGATATTTGGAGGCCATGTTTATGTCCGCACCACCAAAGCCTTTATCCACAGTTCCAGCTGATTATCATCCTTGTATCTCTTTGTTGTTATGAGACATGGCATCATAAATTCAAAATTGCAAAGGGAAGAGGAGACGCACAAAGTCTGGGATAATTGTTAAATACTAAAATATGTTTTGCAATTAAAATAACCAGATCTCGCACATTATACACTCGTCTGTCCCGCTGACTTCATGCACCGAAGGTTTAATCTGCCTATTAAGATTCCTGTTTGTTTTGTTTTAAATTATAATATAATTCCCACTTTTAACAGTTCAGAATTGATTATAATACAGCCCCAGTGGGCAGATAATTACCTTCTGCATTTGTCAATCACAGAAAGAAAACATTTAATCTAAATTCTTACATGTTATTTAGTTTTAGTTTCACAAACTGACACTATTTTTATACAAACAAAGGAAGAACTTGATGCGTTACATTTGCAGAATTTACAAAATGTGACGAATTAATAGAGTTTATACATTTTCCTCAAACTCAACAACTCTCAAAGTTGATTCTGGAACTGATTCACTCACACAGGTTTAGTTCTGGAGACTGGATCGTTTATTATCCGGATAACGTGTCCAGATACAGATTCCATTTTAATACCAGGTGTAAATGAGGTGTTTGATACAGAACAATGATAAAGACGGGCAAAAGAAAGAATGAGACCATTCTGATCTAATCCATGTTCTCTACAAAAAAATGTCATTTAGCCAAACAACTTCCACAACTTCACATAATTCTCTTTTCGTCTCTCTTCTTCCCGCGTCGCCTCGTGACGTTCACTCACTCTCTCGTTCACTCATTAAGGCAACAGTGACTGTTAAATGAGACGCCGGCCGAGGAGCTAAAACAAGCATCCTGCAGCCGCGTGGTCGTAAATAACAGTTTAAAATATTCTCATACTTGAATTAAACGAGCCAAGAACTCAAAGAGAAAGGCAGCAAGGGAAACATGTCAACACGTCTGACTCATCTCTCCATGCAGTCGCTTCCATCAGTGCCGTGATTTTTCCTTCATCGCTGTTCTGTGTGACACTGTTCAGGAAACTTCCTGCACACATGTTTTTTCAAATTAAAAGCATCCCAGTGGGTCAGAGAGCCTTAATCCTCCCTTTTCCTCCAAGGCTTTTAATTTGAAATTTGTTTTCAGTGACTGTAGCTTGATTTTGACTGTGAAAACAGCAAAGTAGAAGCTAAATGTGTTACTCACTCACACCAGATTTATGATTTATAAAAAGAAACTTGGTCGTACTAACAGAATTGATGCTGTTTAAGTGAACGTGACGTGACGTGTTCAGGTGTGAACTGGTTAAACAGGATTACAGCAGAAGTTTATTGGGATAAATGAGCTAAACTGACAAAATTAGCATCTGATGATGAGCTGAATCATAAATAATCTCTCAGTTTTTCATGTTATTGACTCATAACGACTATAATCACTTGTTGTTGTTGTTGTTGGTACTTTGACACAGACGCTGTACGTTGTTCTCGGTGAAATTTAAAAGCAGATTATTTATTCACTTTCTATAAGCCTCGGATTTATGTTCAGTGAAGGATTACGGGACGTCTGTTCAGTATTACAGCTGATACACATTTACAGTATGATTAAAGATTCAAACTTTAAGCTCCTGGCGGATATTTTAAACCCTCGCATTGTGATTATAATTTTCTTTCTTCGCGCTGCTGCTGGTTGAATCACGGTTAGCTGTGCTGTCGGCGGGCGTACAGGTGAATATTAATGACCGAGCAGCTCGTCACCTTTTGTCTTACTTTTGTTTGTTTGAATTTAAACTTGATCACGTGTTCTTTTACAAATTAAAGTCAGCGACACACGAAGCAGAGCAGCAAGTATTCAAGTTAGAGCGTCAAAAAATCTTGTGACAGTTTGAATGTTTATTTTTCTTTATATGAGAAGATTCTCATATAAAGATTCGAGTGTGCTGAGTTGTTTTGACTTCTGATTTTGTTGCCAATTTGTTTTTTTAAGCTGGTTAGTTTCACGAATTCATGTTTATGGATCCCTGTAATAATGAAAACACGACTACAGACGAGAGATTTATATTTTCTGTTGCTTGAATCTGCTCCAGCGTCACCAGATTTCGACGTTCTCGTATATATTTTCTGCCTCTTTGTGTTTAAAGCTGTTTTATCGTACCGCTCTGTGTCACATCCTCGTGTCAGTGAAGCAGCTGCTGTGCCTTTCTGCTTCCTCCGGCTGTCGGATTGAAACCATTCAGTCGTCAGCAGCAGGGTGTCGGCCACACGATGACGGCCTGCGGTGGATGTGAGAGTGTTTCGCCGGTTCTTTACTTGAAACAATATTCATTCAGCGCCGTAGTTTGATTCTAGTTTGGGCGACTTTTATGATAACTAGATACTGAAGATCATTTGGGACCAAATCACTCCACAAACACACGTAAACATCTTCTGCAAAGACGCCCGCTGTTGTTCCTTCTGTGAATGTACCTGCACTGTGTGTGTGTGTGTGTGTGTGTGTGTGTGTGTGTGTGTGTGTGTGTGTGTGTGCGTGTGTGTGTGATCAGCTTTTTTTCCGTGCACTCGTCCGTCTGGTGCACATTTTTGTTTTTCAGCTCTTTGAGAACACACATCGTCCGGCTCCTCGTGATGTCGTGGCATTCACTCGACTTTGTAGATGAAATTAGAAGAAGGAGAGTTTTTGTTTTTTTATATATTAATATAAATGTGGTTTATATCGGTGTTCACTGTGATCATGTCGTAGTTGCAGAGTTACACGCGACGTTTTTTTTCTTTCACACTTTGAGGGGAAGAATGTGACGTTTTGGAATATTTTGAATTGAGGCGACTTTTTGTGTGTTTTTGTCTGAATTTTGAATATTTTACAGGAAGATATGAAATAATCTTGAACACATTTCTTCCTGAAACGTTCCTCGAATACGTCCAGTTTAAGTTCTGTATTTAATTGAATCTTGATCTTTGAACACTGCCATTTAGAAACCGGTGTAACAGACTGTGGTGCTGCTGCTCTCTTGTTGTTGCGCAGCAGAGAAAAATGTCTCCATCATCGACCCTATTCTTTTATTTTTATATCCGGCTACATAGTTTAAATTCAGACGAAGGGATCTTTACATTATTCTTCCAATTCAACATTATTTAACTGTGTATGTGGAAAAAAAAAAGTAAAATAAAGTGTTTCGTTTATAACTGCAGAGGAAGCTGCAGGTAATCTGATTTTAATAAAAACAACAACAACAAAACCCTCCAGTGATGTCACCCAGTAGCTAAGTTGCATTGTGGGTAATGTAGGCGCTCTGCACTTCATTATAACTGTCGGGCTCGTTATGTAGAGTTCAAAAACAAAAGATCACATTCAATACAGCAGAACCAGAGATATCAGCTTCTTTTTATTCCACACGTTCTTCTTGCGTTTGTTAAAACCTGGTGCCTACATTACCCACAATGCAACTTAGCCACTGAGTGACATCTCTAGAGGGAATTTATCAGACGACATACAGCTTCCTCTGCAGCCACAGAAGACTTTAAACTACCTTTTTTTTCCCCACATATGCATTCAAACTCCCCAAGACGTGTAAACACACTATAATGTGTAAAATTGGTGGAGTTTCCCTTTAAATTACCGTTTCGTATCATCCTGAATGTCATCAAAGGGATTTTCTTTCAGTTGATTTCCTCTCTGACTGTTTCTGGTTTCTTGTTTTTGAATTACCTCGTCAGTAAAAAGTGCACATGATGATCAAAAACGCCCTCAAATATCTAAATCAGCAGTTTATAACAGATTTCTCTTTTTTTTTAATCACGTTTCCTGTTTTTCGAGCTGTTTAACATTCAAATCAAAGCACTCAGAGAAACTGATCGTCTGCTTCATTTGAATTGATCACTTTAAATAAAAAAAAACAAACATGTTTAATGATGTGCAGCTGCCGAAACACTTCAGCTGCTGTTCTGACTGATCAACCACAAAAACAAACAGGTAAAAAGTTCTGTCAGACCAGAGTCCCTTTAAAAAACAAGCATTTTAACAGATACAGTTTAATGTCGGCGGTTCTGATTGAAAGCTGCCTGTGAAAATCTTCTTCTCGGTTTGTTTGTGTTCATTATTGATTAAATCTGATCTTTTCCGGTGTTTATCTGGTGGTAGGGAAGTTAAAAAATCACATTAAATGTCTCGACTGTCTCTAAGTGCTTTAACGTCTGGTAACCGTATCAGTTTCTTTATTCTGCTTCTGCCTAGAGTGACTTTTAAAACCTGTAACCTCCTGCTAGCTGGTCCGTGTCGTGCAGAACTAGTTAGAACTTGTGTTAATAAACAGAACCGGGCAGGTGAAAGAAAACAAGACCACGTCCGACGCTAGTTTCTTTTGTTTCTATTGTGCGGTGAGGCTCGAGTGTGGAAGAGTGTTTTCTCCTCAGGTTTCAAGCGTTCTCGTGTCAAAATGGGTTGCTTTGATGTTTTTATATCTCTCACATTTTTATTATCTGATGTCATTGTAAATGGGCAAACTGTGCAATTTTTTGGCACCATCGTTGTTGCAATAAAACCAAGAAAAATACACGTTGTTGGTTTTTCTTTTATTATTTTTAAGTTGTAGAATGAAATGAATGTGCAGCTGGAAAATGTCCTGATGTCACGTCAGAAACACCAGTTATTTGTTGCCACTAGCGCAGTAAGAAAAATGTCCTGGTGTCTTGTCAAAAATATGGTTTTGTGCCCCGACGTTACATCACAAACATCAGGTGTTGTCGCCTCTAACACAGCTGGAAAATGTCCTGACTTCTCAGCACAAACATCTGATTTTGTTGCTACAATCACGTCTGGATAAAATCTAGATGTGTCAAAAGTATCCAGTTTTGTCACCACAAACAAGTTGAAAATGTCTAGAAGTTTCATCAACGTGCCGTTTTGTTGGCACTTACTCGGCTGTTAAGTTTTGTTACCACAAACACTTTGAAAATGTCCTGACATCTCGTCAACAATATCTAGTTTTGTTGCCAAAAACATGGCTGGAAATGATCCTGATGTTTCGTCAGAAATGTAGGTTTTGTTGCCTCTAGCACAGTTTAAAAAAATGTCCTGATGTCTTGTCAAAAATATGGTTTTGTGCCTCGACGTTACATCACAAACATCAGGTGTTGTCGCCACTATCACGGCTTGAAACTGTCTTGATGTCTGATAAATGATAACTGTTTCATTGCCGCTATCACAGCTGGAAAATGTCCTGACTTCTCAGCAGAAACATCTGATTTTGTTGCGACAATCACATCTGGATAAAATCTAGAGGTTCTGTCAAAAGTGTCTGGTTTTATCACCAGAAAAAACTTGTCAAGATGTCCTGACATCTTGTTAAAAAATATACATGTTTGTTGCCACAAACACGACTGAAAGATGTCCAGAAGTTTCATCAACATGCCGTTTTGTGGCCTCTAACTCGGCTGTAAAATGTCCCAATGTCTCATCAGAAGTTCACAGTTTTGTTGCCACAAACACTTTGAAAATGTCCTGACATCTCGTCAACAATATCTAGTATTGTTGCCTCTAACTCAGCTGGAAAATGACCCGTCTTATCAAAAATGTGCAGTGTTTTCATGATGTTGAAACACCGTGTTCAGATAATATAACAGAGGACTAGAGAACAGATAAACCCTGTAAACTAAACGTCTCCTGCAGATTTAGTTAAACTGCTTCATTGAACGAACATCCGAAGGATTGTGCAGCTGATCTGAACTCTTCAAACAAGTGTGAACTCATCTTTTACTCTCTAACAGCAGTTTGCTTGTCTAAATTATTTATCAGATCATTTTAGTTATCACGGCTTAAAAGAAAACAGCTTCTCCGAGAGGTAAAAGTGACCAATAACTGGTGGCAAAGTGTAATAATATAGTTTGGAGGAAAATCTTTTCATCAAACCAAACCACGGCTGGGAGCTTCAGTTGTTACTGGTCGTGTGTTCAACAGGCGGCCGGACGGAAACCTCGACGACAGTGAGGAGTTTTTCTCTTTGTTTGTCGTCTTTCTGCCTCCTGCTGGTCGTAAAATGCTCCCTGCAGCTTTAAGACAGTTCAGACGGGCGGTGTTAGTCGATGCTGCGGAAATAAAACTAATTAGCTCAGAGTTTTATGTTGTTTAAAATGTTCACAGGAGAGAAGATCTTAAAAGTTATTACAAGTACACGAGTACATATCGTGCTTCAGTTAAAGTATATTTAAAATGTGTTTACTTTTAATCACGTGTACTTTAAGTAAGCAAACAAACAGTGTATTACAGAGTACCTGACTTCATTATAAGTGTGTTTAAGTTTACATACAAGCTGTTAAAGTTCCTCGAGTGATGTTTTTCTTCAGTAGCTCGTCTCCTGCACCTCCGCTGACTGTCCAGCAGAGGTCAGTGTTTCCCTGCTGACAGCAGCTGGTTCTGCCTGCAGCTCACTGAACAATCATCACAGCTCAGTGAACGAGTTTCTGCACTTCACTCATGTTTGCTTTAATGTTTCACTGTGGAGGGAAGAGTGAATGGGAGTCACCAGAGTGCTGACTCAGCGTATTTACTAACAGCTCTTAACCAGTGATGGAATGTAACTGAGTAGATTTACTCAAGTAACATTTTGAGGTACTTTACTTGAGTGTTACTCCACTACATGTCTTTAATAGCTTTAGTTACTAGTTACTTTGTAGATTACATGTTGCATCAGAGCCACATTTACATTTTTATATTCGTTTCATTGGCAATCGAGTTTAAATTCATTAATAATGAGGAAAAAAATTTGAATATTGTGGGAAATGTTCAGGTTCACAGAGTCTAAAGTGACAAACAAGACTCTTTTTTTATTTATTATCTGTCATAAATGATAAAGAAAAGCAGGAAATCCTCAAATTAAAAGGAACAGTTCACCAAAAAATAAAAATTCTGTCATTTATTCGCTCACATTCATCCAGAGACTCTTCAATTACTGTCAGAAATGTCAAAGAAAAACAGAATATCCTCACATTTAAAGGAAACGTTGACTCCCAAATGGAACATTGTTATTATCTCCTCAGCTCCATGTTGATGTTAAAGTCAGGTGAAGTTTCCACTAAACATTTCAGGAGCTTCACAGTAAAACAGCATCGCAGCGTTCTCCTAAACACCTGAAGTAGATGGAGACTTGTTTTAGAACGTAATAATAATAATAATAATAACGGCTGCATGCAGCTCGTCTGGTTCATCATCCACGTCTCTGGAAGCCTTTAAATCCCACATATGATATTTAAAAAAGATGTTATTTACAGTTTTTGTAGAGCAAAAATCTTAATTTCAGCTGCTGTATGAAGCCAATTTATAGTGTTTTACTTTGTAATATTGTTTTTTGAAAATACTTTATTTACACTACTTTTACATCAACATCTTGAGCTCAGCAGCAGCCGTGAAGATGTTGAAGAGTCTTAATAAGATCTTCACAGATTGATTTGTGATCGTGACGGTTCTGGAAACTTTGATTCTGCCAAACGAGCGGTAAAGAGCCGTCTTATGTTAGATTTATTTCACTGGGGTTAATCTCCAGGTGCTTCAGGTGTTTAGCAGAATGTTGCAACACTGTTTACTGTGAAGCTCCAGAAATGTTTAGTGGAAACTTCACCTGACTTTATATCAACATGGAGGTGAGGAGATGATGATGATGTTCATTTTGGGGTCAACGTTTCCTTAAATGTGAAGATATTCTGCTTTTCTTTGACATTTGTGATGGTAGATGACTTAATCTTTTATTTTTGGGTGCACTGTTCCTTTAATGTATCATACTGAGCCCATGTTTCCTTTATAAAACGATCACCTTCACAGATGACGCAGTACAACTAATAATCACTTTTATTATTGATTCATTTAGTCAATAATCAACATGTAGTTTTAAAACAAGTCTCCGTCTTCTGACTGAATGACTGAGTGTATTTTTGGGTGAACTGTTCCTTTAAGATGTCTTGAAAGCTTCTGCTTGAAAACCTGAGATGATTAATTTCCTTCCAATCGACCGATCGATTAGTCGACTGATCGCTGCAGCTCCAGTACAGAGTGCACAATGTACTCCTGAACTGTAATAGATTACATCTCAGAGTATCTGTGCAGTGGTTCTACAGGTTGACTCTCTCTCTCTCTCTCGTGTCACCGCCCACTCTGTTTCCCACATTAATATGCAGCAGTGTGTGTGTGTGTGTGTGTGTGTGTGTGTGTGTGTGTGTGTGTGTGTGTGTGTGTGTGTGTGTGATCATCTCAGCCTCCTCAGTCTCTCTGATTAAACCCCTCCAGCACAGGAGAGTCTCTCCTCTGCACATCACCAAACATTACGCCATCCTCCTCCTCCTCCTCCTCCTCCTTCTTCTTCTTCTTCTTCTTCCCCTCTTCTTCTTCTTTTCTTTTTTCTTGCAGCGCTCTGCAGGCTCACATTTCGTGCAGCTGCCGGTGTGCTGCTGGTGGGAGGACGTCGGCTCTGACTGCAGCGCATTGCGATGCAGGAGAGGCAGAAATCGGGATGTCTGTGTGAGCTGCACGCCTGAAGCAGCAGCAGCAGCAGCAGCAGTGCAGGAGAGGAAGGAAGGAAGGAAAGAAGAGAGGAAGGAGGAGAGGAAGGAGGTGCTGCTGGTGCTGGTGGAGGAGTCTCTGCGCACACACCTCTGGACGCTGCTGCCGAAGGAGGGCCGTGGTGCCTCTCTGCAGAGGGAAACCGTCTCGGTACGTGACTCCGAGCCCAGATCTGCCCTGGCTGTGGATCTGAGAGGGAGGGAGGGAGGAGGAGGAGGAGGAGGAGGAGGGGGGAGAAGCAGCGCGGCACCCCGCCCGTCTCTCCTCATTTGGACTGCAGGGATAACGACCTAAAGCGTGATATACCCCCGGATCAGGATCAGGACCGGGATCGGGACCAGCAGCGGGAGCGGGAGCAGGAGGCAGCGCTGTCACCGTCTCCACCTCTGCGCCAAAGGTAAGCCGAGCGCAGCGCCTGGACCTGCCGGAGGTGCGCTCATGATGATGATGATGATGATGATGATGATGATGCTGGAAGAATCTGTCATTAAAGCGCCGCAGCAGCGGCAGCAGCGGCAGCGGCAGCAGCTGCGGGTCCTGCGTGTTGAGCGTCTGTCGCCGTTTCTGTGTTTGTGATTGATCGATTTTCATGCGCGCGTCTTGTGGCGGCGGGGAGAAAAAAAAAAGGGACGCATAGAAATAAAATGACGTAGGGAATTCCCACAGTAATCCAATAGCGCGCGCTGACACCTGCACGGTGCGGTCCGTGTGGCCTGCTCGCTCACGTGCGCGGCCTCGGCAGGTGGACTCTGGATGATTAAAGTTGGAGACAAACTGTTATGTAACGTGATTTCGCTGACGTGATCTGAGCGCGGAGCGGAGCGGAGCGCGGGGTTACCTTCACGTCCCGGCCGCGCGTGCACGGCCTCCTGTGTTTACACTCACCTCAGCGCGAGCTCCCCGTCCACAGCCTCCTGCAGCTGATCTCAGATCTGCCACTTCTTCTTCTTCTAGTTTTCTGTTATTTTTTGTGCAGAGCTTTCTCAAAAATATGATCCCCGGACAGAAAACGTGTCACCCGAGACCGACTGGGACCAGCGGAACCAGCAGAACCAGCAGAACGAGGGTTCAGTTGGACTCTTGTTCGTGCAGATCATCAGAAAATACAAACAGATTTCCTCAGTTGACAGAATTCGACACAGCCTGAGACTGTTCGGTTCTGACAGCCCGGTTCTGCAGCTGTGACTTGATATGTGATGATGAGTTCAGGTGCAGCAGATTCTGCAGGACTGGAGGGTTTAAATGTTCTCCTCCTGTGATCACTGATCGATTTTCACCCTATAAGATGCGAGAAAATCCTCCCAGAGCCCAAAGAGAGGTCTTCAGGTCGCTCTTCTGTCCAAACAACAGTCAGAAACCCAAATAATCTGAATTTACCGTCACAGATCGTCACATTTAAGAAGCTGGAACCTGCAAAAAAGTTTGATATTCTGCTCAAAAAACCACTGAAACGATTAATTGATTATAACGACAGTTCGATCAACTCGTCAGTTAAAGACTCGTAGTTGCAGATCTGCTTGTTCACCCAAAAATTAGTGAATACAGGTAAAGTAACAATGAAAAAATCGCCCAGAACCCAAAGAGAAGTCTTCAAGATTCTCCTTTTGTTCAACCAACAGTCAGAAACCCAAAAACTCTTCATTTACTGTCAGACAGGACGAAGAAAAGCAGCAGATCTGCACAGTTAAAAAGCTGGAATATGCAAAAAAAGTTTGACATTTTGCTCGAAAAATTACTGAAACGATTCATCGATTATAAAGAAAGTTTGATCCGCTCATCAGTTTAAAGACTCGTAGTTGCAGCTCAACTTGCTTCGATTGATTTTCATGACACAGAATGCAGGAAAATTGTGAAAAAAGCTCCCAGAGTCCAAAACAAGTTGCTCCTTTTGTCCAACTAACTGTCAGAAACACAAATAATCTTAATCTACTGTTTATATTTAAGAAGCTGGAACCTGCAAAAGAGTTTGATTAATTGATTATAAAGATAGTTTGATCGGCTCATCAGTTTAAACACTTGAATTAAAGGAACAGTTCCCCCAAAATGAAAATGTATGCTTCCTGTCTTGACCCTCGTGCTGATGAAAAGTCGGGTGGAGTTCATCGTCTACAAACATTTCTGCAGGAGCTTGTTTTAAAGCAGCTGGCGGTTTGGAGTTTTTGTGTTTTCACTGCCAGCACAGGAGCTATTGGATCAGAACCTGGGCTAGCTGGTTAGCATGCTAACTTCAGGAGCTATCCCTGCAAAAACATACAGATGCCATCATTTCATCACATTTCATGGTTATTTTAGTTATTTTTTTTAATATTTGCAACAGAAACTCACTCTTTGTCTCCACCATCATACACGTAAAACTACAATCTCCCCTCTGAACGCCTGAACATGAATGAGCTGCCGTCTTCAGCTCGTCTCAGACTCTGCAGTGATCAGAGTGCAGGATTAGAGCGGAGTGAAGGGTCACTGTGAGAATCCATCACAGCGTCTCCGGACATGAAGAGCAAGACGTCCTCCGGTCGACCTGACGGGGACTTCAGAGGACGTTTGATGTGTTTGAGTGCAGAGGAATTAACAGATCTCGATTATTATTATGACTTTTTGAAGCTCCTGCGTCTTCACACAGGTGTTTTCATGTAGTTTATCTGATGACACATCGTCTGTGGACTCCTTCCTACAGTAGTTTCACCTCTCAGAGCACGGCAGCGGATCGTTGTCGTAACTTACTCACTTGAGAATACATGTGGGAGGGCAGCCTTGACATTTTCACTCCTTATATTAAGTGCAGGTGTGTTTAATAACACAAACAATCAAGTCCCAGTAAGATCTGCCCCCAAAATATCAGAATTCCTCTCTGTTTGCACCTTTAAAGGAGACATTTCATACCTTTTATTTGTTTCCTTTCATTCAGTGTGTTGTTAATATTCTTGTGCATGTGAGAGATCTTGAAAAGGTCGACAGCAGCTCCCCTCTCCCACAGAAAACCCTGCTCCTGAACACATCATCAGTAGTCCTACCTTTAAAGCCCCCCTCCAGCGTCTTCTGGTATTTTTATGATATTTCATATTTGGAGTCCTTTCCTGAGCCACACTGTTTGCCAAATATTTTTGGGTGCTAAAATGGAATAATGACGTCTGAACACAGCAGAATCAGGGAGTTTATAAAAGCAGCACTGCTCCTTTAAGAGACAGGACAGGTAGCTAAGGTGTTAGCCACCGGAGCAAAGAGGGAAGCTCATCAGAAAAAGTTGTCTAGTGGCTGTAAATCTGCGGCACATGTTACAGTTTGACCACGAACAAACTCTGCAAAACCTCAACAAGAACCTCTGTTTGAGTGACAGCTGTCAATATTCATGCTGCTGCTCCATGCTAAAATGGGAGCTAACGCTAATCCATGCTAGTGTTGTCGATAGTCTGGTTGCGATGGTAATAACTACATATGACTGTTAACGACACTGTCGTTCTCTGTTAGACAGGATGAAAACCCGACTGGAGGAGGAGGGGCTTTAATTCTGTGACTTTGTGACATCACACTGTGTCACTGGAGGAGGAGGGGCTTTAACTCTGTGACTTTGTGACATCACACTGTGTCACTGGAGGAGGAGGGGCTTTAACTCTGTGACTTTGTGACATCACACTGCGTCACAATGTCACACATTTGCATCATTCATGTCTGCAGCTAGTTTGGCACGTGAGAATTGATTTAGCACAGCTGCTCGGTTGTTGTTAGCGGTGCTGGCTCAGGCGTGTGTGAGCTGACCAACCAGAGAAGACTATTCAGGAGGAGGGTGGGCCTTAAAGAGACAGGCGCTAAAATAGAGCATTAATTTAATTTAATTTGGCATTAAATTATGTAAACTTGTTCTATTATTACCTGAAATAAAATGATGAACCTGAAGAGGAGAATGTCTCCTTTAATAAACCTTCTTTACGAAAAACATTCATATTCCCTAAAGTAGCTCAAAAAGTATTATTTTTAAAATACTATAATTAAGAAACTATCCACATTTTAGTATTTTGAAATGTAAGTCATTGCGCCCGTCATTCATCAACATTCACTGTGCTTTAAACAGAGCTGTGTAGTGTGAGTGAAGTCATTTCTTGCTCTTCCTAGACTGTAATTTCACTGTAACGATGTGAGAACACGTCTAATTATCAGCTCAGAAGCCGTATTGACTCAGGTGACTTTCAGAGGTCTCTCTGACTTTACCGGCTGCGAAGCGTTTATTAGAAACTGAATCAGCCAATGAGTCAGGAGTTAAAACGGGATGGAGGGAGCAGTGATGTCACCGTCTGCTTCGTGCAGAGGTCATTATTATTAATCCATCATTAACCCCTCCATCACCCGGGCGTCCCCTCAGGTCGTTTTAAGGTTGGTGGAATCGTTTTGTTCCTCACAGTCTGACTCTCTGCTGTGTGTCGTCTGTCTGGGTGTTGTAGAAAATGAACACATTCTTGATATTTTGTGCTTTATTTGATTTACATTCCCCCAATTTTCATCCTATTTTAAGAAACTTTGTGATCTCCTCTCGAGTGTGGGTTTGCTCGATGTGTGCTCGCTCCACAATCTAAATTTATAATGGCCGACCGCTCAGTCGCTGCTCCAGATATGACTGATGATTCTTTCAGGAACAGTTCAACCCCAAAAAAGAAAATTCACTCAGTTTCTGCTGTCTGGGTTGTCTGATTTTCTCTCTTTGTTGCTGCTCGGGACGCGTTACCAACCCAACATGTGTCTGTTTGACGTCCTGGGAATGAGACTCACCAATCAACTGTCTTTGTGGTGCGTTCAGGAACAGCTGGGACAAATCCTACTGATTCTAGGATACAAAACTGATTTGAGGCATCATGTTGAGAAATATCTGCTGGAGTTAGCATGCTAACCAGCTAACCTCGGCTGGTCCTGGTCCAAAGCAAACCCGTGCTGGCGTCACCTGGTGCTCACAGCCCGGACCAACAGCTCCATTGCTACCTGAGCTAACAAGCTAACGGTGGCTACTGTTAGCAGCATTCTGATTATTAATTCCACATGTGACAAATTCTTACGTATTGCACCTTTAAATAATTATGACGTAGATCTCAGATTTAAAACATTTATGGTCCCTAATTAGTTTCACGCAGATTCTCAGACTCCTGCTGTTCAGTGTCAGTTTTGGGAGAAAGTTTTAATCCATCATTTGATTTACATTCCCCCCCCAAATTCATCCTGTGATATTTTGCTATTTTTAGAAACTTTGCGGTCTCCGTTTGAGCTTAATATACCAGAGTGTGGGTTTGTACGACGTGCGCTTGCTGCACAATCTAAATTTATAATGACTGACCGCTCAGTCGCTGCTCCAGATACGACCGATGAGACAGAAGAGTCCGTCTGCGTGCTTTAGTTCGTGTCAGTGTACAGTTTTTATGCCTGTTATGAATCCACACGCAGCACCCACACTCCCGTTTATAGAAAAGGTCAGCGCTCTAAACTCAGAGAGGCCGATATCAATCAAGTCTTCCAGCGTAAATGCCATTTTGGACGCGGCGAGGCCCGTCATTGGGGGATACCTCCCGAGCAGTGACTCATCCCAGACATGTACACCCAGGGCGATGTGTTTGGAGAAATACCCCGAGCGCTCTTTCTGGTAAAGTAGGAAACGCTGTGGCTGCAGCCCTGTCGGCCTGTGTTCCCTCTGAATGACTCACGACGCTGCAGTGAGTCGTCGTCAGGCGGAGATCTCAGCCTTCACCCACCGGCCTGAACGCTGCTGCTGGAGGAGAGAGAGCGCTCTGCTTCTTTGTGCTGGTTGTGTGTTTTTGTTCCTAACTTTATGTGTCGGTGAGGCACACAGTAAGACCTCAGTGCCAGTGTGTGTGTGTGTGTGTGTGTGTGTGTGTCTTTGTGTGTGTGCCAGCTCCCCAAGGTGCCCGTTCTGTCAGGCTGTAAAGTGCAGCAGTCACCTCCACGGGGGCACAAAGGGGTGCCGGTGCTGACACTGACACACACACACACTGACACATACACACACACGACAACACACACACACACACACACAGCCAGAAAGGGGAAGAGAGAACGGGATGATGGGAGGAGGAGGAGGAGGAGGAGGAGGAGGAGGAGGAGGAGGAGGAATCCCTGTACTGACGTCACAGCATCTCACAGTACAAACAAAAAGGGTTGAGACTAAAAACGAGCGACGCACCTTCAGCTCTGTGACGATGCATTTTTTTTTTTGCATTTTCCAGCTGATCCACGAGGATTTTTAAAGCGCTAACTCACCCGAAGAAGGACGAGAATCTTCTCATCACATAAAGGAACATCCCAAATATTCAGCAGCGGGATCTCACCAGCTGCGACCTGCGACCATCTTGATCCGTTTGTGGTCCAGTTTGGACATCTTTGTTTTGTTTCCGTCACCACATTTGGACGAGAGGTTAGAGGAGGGGAGGATATATCCAGATTGAGAACCCGAGGAAACGTTGTGATCGTGTGAGTACTGAGAGTCGTATCAGAAGAAGTTACCAACTCTTTAAATACTGACGCTTTGGGACGGATCAGTAGCCCCGTTCACACTTTTCAAGGCGGGAATCTTGCACCAATTTTGAGCAAAAATCTGTGACTCGCAGTTTCTTTGTCGTCTTCCACTATTGTGTTGTTTTATTTACCATCTCTGGCAGCTTATACAGAACAAAAATCACCAAATTTAATGAGGAAAAATAACCAAGAAAACCCGGAAAACAGCATCCCACTCCGCGACTGAGAGCCAGACAGGGTCTGCTGTTTACTGATGGTGATTATGTGACGAAATTTACAGCGAAAAACGTCTTTGTCACTTTCCAGGACGCATGTAGGGTCAGTATCTCAATCACAACACTTTATAACGAGCTCCATATGATAATAAACAGTCGGCGGAGACATTTACAGAGATTTACAGACGGAACTCAACATGATGTTTACAGCACCGCCTCGTTTGGCTGCTTAGTTCAGTGTGAACAAACGAAGGCGGTGTTGCAGCGTCTCTGTGTGAAAAAGGGCTGTGAGACATCAAAAATCTACTTTTCTTACAAGTAGGACCTTTAATGTTTGGGTTAGGATCTCCAGAAAGTGAATGTACGCCTTTAAAACGTCCCTGGAAGTGACTTGAATCAACATTTTTATGTGTTGGCATGTCTTGGTTGGAGGTGTGTGACGGGACGTGCGGAGCCGTAATGCTACGATGGAGTCTGTCAGTCACGACACTTTCTGCCTTCATAAAAACACACCTGTCACACGGAAAGGCATCGCTGTCATTCCCAAATACCTGGAAGTCCTCTCTGCCCTCCTCTTCCAGGGAGGAGAAAAGCTTTGTTACAGCAACAATCGAGCACGTTCCGCCGCCCCATCAGATCCTCCGCTGCAGATGTGCCTCTCTTTAGTATTCACCTCACAGCCGTGCAGAGTACAGAGTATTTGGTGCCTCGTGACAGAACGGCGCTCGAATGACAGGAGTCAAATTCAACATCCTCCCGGAGAGTTTCATTTTTGGGCGTTCTCGTATAACACCTTGTTTATCTGCGACCAACTTCCTGAGAGAATCAATCAGTAAATCCCCTCAGCGGGTCAGAGCGGGTGGAGTCGGGATTATGAAGGGAAATGCAGTCTTTTTTAGAGGAGGAGGGGGAAAAACAACAAAACACTTGAGTGAGTCCAGATTGTTGGGTGCCCTCTCCCGAGGTCATGTTATGGTGTGTGCTCGCTGTGTTGGAGCTGGTTTAGACAGACGCCTCATCTCCTGCTCCACATCAGGGTTAGACAATGCCTGGCGAACATGATGGGGAGGGAGGAGGAGGAGGAGGAGGAGGAGGGGGACGGACGCTTGCTTGGACCACAGGAACACTTACATAACAACTCAGCAGTTACATATACACTTATTTTTGTTTCTTCTTCTGCTTGTTTGTGGACGCTGCCCCTCCCCTCCCCTCCGCTGCTGCTGCTGCTGCTGCTACATGACAGAGTATGAAGCACACGTGAGCAGGATTTACGTATTCCTGCGTCTGTGATGAAGGTTTTATTCTGTCATAAATCCCTGTATGCCGTGCATGCATGGGGCCCGCGCTCTGGTAATCTTGTCGACTCAGGAGCGTCCAGGCTTTCCCCATGTCAAATGCAGCAGATCTTATTTCAATATCAGGCCCCCGGGGGGGGGTTTATTTGGAAACACGGCCGATCCACATACATCAGCTCAGAGGTTCATTTCTGTGCAGTCAGTTCAAAATGCAAAGTGAAATTGATCGTGGAAGCTCACGCGGTCGTATATTCAGTAAATTAGACAACGTGTTTCATGTGAGTTGCTGCGCGCGAATCGCTTTTTTAAAAAAATTATTTATATCGCACACAATCAGCCTGTCCGCTCTCTGCGTGACGAACACAAATCAGCCCGTAGAGAAAGAGCGGTTTGATATAACTGAACCACGACAGCGGGATCTCGCAGTTTTTGTCACTTTGATGGACGACGCAGAGAAAGTTGTGAACGTGTGCAGCGAAGGAAAGCAAATGAACAAAGTACAGAACAGAGATGACGACCAAAAGTCTACATGAAGGATGGAAATACGTATCAAAATGTTTAAATCGACCGGACTGTTGTAATACGTGTTGTTGAGTTGTGCACTTACATGATCCCAAATGTTTCCTACGATGCTCAAACAAGAGAAATTCACAAGTCAACTCAACGTAACGTCGCGTTTAATTTGGTCGCCTGTTGCTGCAACTTTCAGGAAACGAGAAGTCAGCAAACGAAACTGAAAGTAACGTGAAATAAACTTTAAAAATGTCTTCTTTTTCCACCTCTCCTCTCTGTAAACGCTGCGTTCATGAAGTAAAGATGATCGCTGCCGCAGTCAGGCTGATAAACAGGAGCGAGGATAAATCCACTTTTTACTCCCGGAAGTTAAAAAGTGATCTCTGAGCTCTCCTCCCGTCGGTAAACTGCTCCGAATCAGATCAGATCAAATCCAAACCTGCTGAGAAGTCAAAGAAGGAAGATGCTTCTTATATCTGCAGAACTTGCCTGAGAATTCTGATATTTTTAAGTTTGAATCGCTGTCAAAGTCATGTAGTGATAGTTATCTGTACATCCATGGGTATATTACAAAAAGGAACTGATAATAGCTAATTCGGCTATTATTATTATACTTTTAATTGTGAAAAACGTGTAAACAGATATAAAGAACAGATCAAAAACATGGCTCAAATTGAGGAGAAGTCCCTGCAAATGACTGCGCTAACTAGCAGTCCGTGTTAGTGTCATATTGACCCTGCTGGTATCAGAGAGGTATTGATCAGAGTGTTTCTCCAAAACGACTCTGGAGTGACGTCTCACACTCGTGGGGTTTTCAGTTCCTCTCATTTTAAAAGGCTATTAACTTCACAAGCCGAACGTTTTTTTATTAAATACGGCGATGCGCACAGTGCAGACCGCACGCTGAGACCTGCAGAGGAAGCATCAGTGAACAGCTCAGCTTTTGAGACGTATACACTCACTTAAAATGCCAAAGATATCAGGGCTTAGCTCAGACTGCAGCCCACATGGTTTTCCAGTGACTGCACCAGGCGCATATTAGCTGAATATTACCAAAGCTATTCACCGACGGGGGAAGAAAGAAAGAAAGAAAAAAAAGAAAGAAAAAAGGAGGCTCGTCTAAAAAACCAGCTGCCTTTGGCGAGATTCTGGAGTCACATGTCGTCCTTCCTTTAAAAACAAAATGGCTCTGGTGGAGACTCTGCCTGCTCTCTCCAGACTGTTTCCTAAACTGGCATCTGCTGATTGAAGAGCTTCCTGTGAGGCAGATCCAGCTGCCTGTCTCCTTTCTCTGTTTGTACAGAGGCGGCCTATACTGACAGAAACCATAGAAACACAGTGCAGAGACCTGTGTGTGTGTGTGTGTGTGTGTGTGTGTGTGTGTGTGTGTGTGAGGGTGATTTAAAGATTTCTTTTTTTTTCCACTGGTCACGTAGAGGTAATGGATTTCAAATTAGATGATTTCACTCTGCTCGGAAGGTCTGTTTGTACCACCAGGAGGAACATATAAGCTCTCATTAAGTGTTTCATTAATCATTCAAAGAAGTAAATGTTGTGTTTACTCCTCACCGCTCCGACACTGTGAACTAATAAATATAACTCGAATAAAGATAAAAGGGAGTCGAGCTCGGCTCTCATCCATTTCCTCTGTCATTAGAAGGCTTGTCGGAGCAGAGAGGATGGAGCGAGACGCTTCTGCCGGGTTATTTGTGTTGGTGACAGGTTCTTTGACAGCAAACAACCCCCCTGGTGACTAATGCCTGTTCAGTCATTTGTTGATTGCGACTCTCGGCGTGCAATCATTGCTTTTGTTGTGCAGCAGCAGTTTTGTAGCTCACCGTTTTCTCTCTCCTCCTTCTGCATCTTTAGGTTTCCTTTCCGTCGGATCTCATGAAACCAGAGTTGCAGATATCGTGACTGTTGTTGGATCTTCTACTTCGAGAGTTCTGATATGATGCGGGAACCAAACAGGACTGTAACTGGAGCCTCCACACATTATTTCTAAGGCGAACCAGCTCTGGCTGTTCAAACATGAGGATTAAAGTTGACTCAACAGGGATGAAACCATAAGATGCGTCATCACTTCGACGACCATCCCAATCTTTGAGAGGTTCCTTCTCATCAGCTGTTAGTTGTCTCCTCACTGATCGTCCAACATGCGTCCTTCCCTCGCCACAGCGGTCCTCCCGCCCAGGACGCGCTCACACAACCCGCCCAACCTCGCAGTTGGGGGCCGGGAACACCTCTCCGCTCCACGGAGGCGCAGCCCTCACCTCCGGCACACCCTCAGCCCGGAGAACCTGCGCACCCTGGCGGAAAGAGGCGGTGCTGCTGTCGATACCGTCTCAGTCGTCAGCAGCCCGATCGGACTTCCACGGGCCAACAGCGACACGGACCTGGTGACCTCACAGAGCCGGTCGTCGCTGACGGCGTCCACTCTGGAGTACACGCTGAACCGCGGCCAGAACCTCGTCATATCCTGGGACATCAAGGAGGAAGTGGATGCTACCGACTGGATCGGGCTGTACCACATCGGTGAGATGATGATTCTTACAGATGTAGCTGCTTTTAATTTCCTTTAACTTCTTCCAAGTCGACTCACAGGTCTTCATAAATGGCCTGAATGCTGAAGATGCATCCACACAGATTCATCTTGAGGCTGTGATAGTGTTCACTGAACCCTATGCATGGTCCTAATAATAAATATGCAAGGCATGCAGCTATTCAAGGTCTGCCTGTTGCTATGCTAATTACTTTTTAATGCTCTGGTTTTAATAGGTCAGAACTTGTTCTTGCCTTCAAAGGCCCCTACAGCTTTTTTTTCAGGTTCATCACATGTCACGCTGTGTCGGATGGGTCCAATAGAATCACAGCTGCATTAAATACTGTCAGACGTTTGGATACTGCAATACTTCTTTCATGCTACGTGTTTAAAATTATACTTTATCCACATCGAAAGTATTGGTGCCATAAAAAAACAGCTCTCAAATCTGATTTTAACCCAAGGCTGCACAGATATTAGAATAGTTTATTATCATGGACTGTTTTTCCTTTTTATAGTTTTTTTTTTCTTTTATTATAGTATCGTGTCAAAGTTTGAAATCCTGGTATCTTGACATCCTTTGTCCCGTAATGTGTCACAATCAGATTGTTCAACAAATGCCGAGTGAGTTAAAGAGAACTGAGACAGGAATTAGTGAGCTAGCATGCTATTTCCTGACTGTGTTCAGTGGTTTTCTGCAGTTTCTTTCGGTGAAGTTGACAAACAAACGTCGTAGCTGATGCAGCGGCTTGTGAGCTGTAGTCTCCCCGGGAAACAAACCGACACCTTCGGCTGTAAAGGCTGCAGTGTCTCTGTGTTTGTTAGCGGACCAGCGGACACCCGGCCCGTCTGCTCTGCCACAACTAGAGTCACTCTGGCAGCAAAGAGTTGCAGAGAGGAAGCAGCAGCAGATCGGGAAAGAGCTGAAGAGGTCGGCATGTTTACTGGGGAGACTACAGCTTATAAAATATTGTATCAGAACCGTAAGAAGCAGAGGCAACCAATCGTGGGCAGAGTAGGCGGGTCCTGCAAGAGAACCAGAGTCTGATTGATAGCAACTCAAATACTATTCAAAGGATGCTTCATGATGTTTTGCACAAACGTGATCAGAATCAGCAGAACAAAAAGAAACAAAAGACACAATTCTGATTATTTTCTCAGGCTCAGTTCCTCCATAAAGTTATTTTTAGCTTTTTCCCCCAAATTCATTTTTGCTGAGGTATTACGGAAACTTGCCGACATCCTGAGCCGCCTCGACCCCACCTGTCCTCAAAGCTTTTCAGCTGATCCAAGTGTTTTGTGACTGGGGGCTGAGAATAGCCGGTGGAGTCTTGTGCAGGAGCTTCCAACTCTTAACGAGTCAATACTGCAACAGGAGCCGAGACTTTACTCGGGACTGGAGGCTGACTCGACATGTAACGGCTCTGCCTCGGTGTACAATAACATACGCACCATCACAAAGCCTGCACGTGTTCGGTGGTCTCCGATAATGTAAGCCAGTCCTGCTTAGAGACAGGAATTTGACAGGGGAGGAAACACTTTGACCCGTGTGCTGAAGAAGGCCATCGGGCTCAAAGTGTCCATCGCGGTGAAAAGTAATACAGCAGTGATAGTGAACAACCAGCACGTTCGTGTGGTTCGAGGATCTACTACAGATTCTGCTGTCAGAAGTTTCTCCTGTGTGTTTGTTGGTTCTGCTGTTGACTTAAACCCCACAGAGGTTCAGAGCTTGTGGGAAACGCTGCGCATTAAAAGCCACAAAAGCAGAAATATTTAAAGGGCGCTCCAGCAGTTTTAAACATAAAGGTCGCCGTAGTCATCACGAGGAGCCTGTAAAAACAGCTGTATCATGTCTTCTGTGGCTCCGGAGGATCTTTGTCAATGTCAACGTCTGAGCCTGGAGACTAAACATTTCTCACAGAGAGCTTTTGTTACAAACTGGGGGCACGAGGTCGGAAAGAGAGTTCAGTGTTTTTGGAGCTCAACTCTGCCAAAGTCTAAAAGTTTGTACGTGTCGATGGAGTTGAGCGATGTCGGCTGAACTGGCATATGTCGACGTCACAGCTGGTTGTAGAGACAACAATAAAGAGGATTTGGAGACGTCACATTAGCGTGTTAAGCTGCACCAAATTTATTTTCCTTTTCTCTCCCACATGTCACAAACAACAACAAGGGTTGGTAGAAGGCCTGACCCACGTCTGGACCTGTTGCTTTGCTTTAGATTATTCTTCACTGGTCTCTTAAGAGTTTGTAAATCAGTGTAGTAAACCTTTAAATTAATCGTCTTCATCGAGACGTGTGGAGTGAAACGCACCACGTACTGGTAGATAAATACAAAGACTTGATTTTTTGTTATTTGTACGAATGTAAATGTGATTTTTGAATTGAACAGAAAACAGACGTTCTTGTTTTTTCCATTTGATTTTTATTTACGGAGCGCCCACTCGCACCTGGATGAGATTATTCATTCGACAGGAATTTGGCCGTTCACACCTGAAGCTCCAGATGGTTTGATTCCCGGATCCATCTGGAAAGGAACAATTACAAACTGCTTGGAAAGAGTCAGGCGCTTTCAAGAAATACTTTGCAGATGACAGGATGATCTATCTGTCTGTTTCCACCTGTGACGACATCGGTCGGTTCACCCACGAGGCTGGAGTCCACGCTGCCTTGTTTTCAGAAGTGGTTGGTTTTGGTTACATCCAGGCCACAGAAATACCTTATTTGTTTGAGGAAGTGATTATGGTTTGGGTACGAATAGCATCTGCCTTTATGTAATCATGTTGATTCAGACCAGAGCTGCTAAATGCCGCTTCCACTGGCTTCACCACATATTACAAACAGCTCCCGAAGAACCTAATTAATGATTTAAGAGAAGATTTCAATCTGCCGTCAGTTCGGCTTCTCCCCCGTCATGATGGGTACGTAACATTACCCTGTGAAGTTTTCTTCTGTACACCAGATAATTGCTGGTTTAACACACTGACGCTCGGAGGGAAATCACAGCCCGGGAGCTGTTTATAATGATGTATTGTGTGAGTAATGGATAATGGATTTCTGAAAACAATGTTTGTCTTTGACTCGTGAAGAGGAGGTCAACCTGCAGCGCAGAGAGACGCTCGCAGTCGAGACGCTGTGAGGTTATTTCATCAACGAATCTAGTTTAAAACTACCAGTTTTGCTTCCAGTGACCTTTCAGGAGGTAACTCGTCCGGATTTAGTCGACAGAATGATCCAAACTGGTCGGCGGGAGGAATGCTGTGTGGGAGAAAGAGATAGTGTAAACTGCTGGTGCCAGGCGGAGCGTCGGGTCACTTCATATCGATCATAAGGCTGCCAGGACTTCATTACCTGCTCCGGGGTCTTATACCCCAGAGGGGCTACCGCTTTCCTCGACTAAGCAGACATTCAATGATAAGCAACCTGCCCTCCCCTCCACACACACACACACACACATGCAGAGCACACACTTCTCCCTGGACTCAGCTGAGTTTGGTGCTTCATTAATCTGTGTGTGAAAGTGCTACGACCAGCGGAATTCCCCCTCCCTGTTTTTAACTCACGGGAAGTTTGCTGTTTGTCCTTCTGCTTAGAGGTTGTGGGGGGGGGGGGGGGGGGGGGGGGGAGAGAAGCTATTTTGAGACTGGATTTCACTGATTAAAGGCAAACTTGTGTTTTGGAAAAAGTGTCTGCAGACTAAACACGCTGGAACAGATGCAGCTTTGTTGGAAGTTATTCATAGCCGAGGAGCGACGACCCCGGGCGCTCGAGCGCCGTCGCGTTGTTTGATTTAACGTTCCTTTTGGTTTGAAATCAGGGTGAATGTAAACAAGGTGATCTGTTAACTGACAGCTCTGTTTGTGTCCAGATGAAACCAGTCCGTCCAACGTGTGGGACTGTAAGAACCGAGGGGTGAATGGCACCCAGAAGGGTCAGATCGTCTGGAGGCTGGAGCCCGGGCCCTACTTTATGGAGCGTAAGTCACCGAAATCGATCACGACTGAGAATCGATTCATTCTGCACTTCAGGAAAAAAAGATATTGATATTGTACTCAATCACTTTAAAGATATAATGTTGATATGATGAAACACACACGCAGCTCGAAGAGAAAGATAGTTGATGCCAGATCGTCAAATACTCACACTTTGCGTTGGCGTCCGACCCGAACAGCCGGCCCAAAGCGCCAGTATTTGACGATCGAGTTGTTCCACAGTGTAATTTCATTTTTCTGGCCAACAATAGGCAGATAATCTCTGCACCGCTTCCACATCCCATAACTCTTCTCTGCTTCCTCTGCAGCCGAGACAAAGATCTGTTTCAAGTACTACCACGGAGTGAGCGGAGCGCTGAGAGCCACGACGCCCTGCATCACCGTGAAGAACCCTGCGGTCCTGGTCCGTTTGAACCGGTTTTATATTTAGACGCTTTAGAGTCTCAGGTTTAGCTCCATCAGTGCGGTTAAAATTAGGCATCAGAGGTGAATATTACACCAAAGAATTATAGATACTTTGGTTTATTTTTAGATTAGAGTTTGTGAGACTCATTCACGCACAGTTTCGTTGATTATAACTTTAGATGTTTGTTTCTGTTGTGAGCCGACACCGACGCGCAGGGCCAAGTTTACTGATTCAACTTTGCTGGAAGTCTGTTTTATTTGGACAGACGTGACTATAAAACAAATGGCTGCCTGGAAATCTCTCTGGAAATGTGCAGAGGCCTTTGAGAAAAAATGATCAGTGGTCCTGTGAAGTGAGCGTAATGAAGCCTCGCTGTGGTTCAGGCAGGCACATAAATCAGAGTTTGTGTACGGTGTTTCGTGCCGTCCTGCTGATTGACGGCCAAATGCTCGATTTATCCCAACATATGGACCTCCTACTGTTAATCCCTAACATCCGTATGAATAATGTAACTCTCTCTGCCACCTCGGCGACGAGCAGTCAGCAGCTTCCAGTCCGTTTAGTATCGTGGTCGTCTGATCTCTCTCAGGTGGAGGGGCTGGCGGAGCAGGTGGGCGTTGAACATCCGCGAAAACTGATCAGCTTCACCCTGACAGGTGAGTTGGAATCACTCTCTTGAAGACAAACTTAACGGACAGAACCGTCTCGTTCTCACCGGCCTCCCGTTGCTGACGCTTTCTTGCAGATCTGCGCGCCACGGGCCTGAAGAAGGGAATGTTTTTCAACCCCGACCCGTACCTGAAGATGTCCATCCACCCGGGGAAGAGGAGCGTCTTCCCCATCTTCAGCCACCACGGGCAGGAGCGACGGTCAGCCATCATCGCCAACACCACCAACCCCGTCTGGCATGGAGAGGTGACGATCACTGTCTCACTGCACGACACCACACGCTCTCTGACATCAGCAGGACGCGCCTGAGAATGTTTTTGACTTTGCCTCTCCGCAGAAATACACGTTTGTGGCGCTGATGACGGACATCCTGTACATCGAGGTGAAGGACAAGTTTGCAAAGAGTCGACCGATCATCAAACGCTTCCTCGGGCAGCTCACGATCCCTGTGCAGCGGCTTATAGAGAAAATACCAGGGTAGGTGGGAAACACACAGACGTAAGTTCACACAGAACGTACGTTACGGATCTACAAACAGCTGCAGCATCAGAAGTGACATCTCGAGTGATTCAGTTTGAGGGTTACTTTCTCGTTGTCTGTCCGTCCAGAGTCCAGCCGGTGAGCTTCCCCCTGTGCCGACGCCTGCCGACGGAACACGTCAGCGGTCAGTTGCAGTTCAAAGTGGAGCTCACGTCGACCGGGCCGGATGGTAAATCTGACTTTAAATTGTATCAAAATTTGCTGTAACTTGTTCCCCCGATAACTAATTGTTCCCCGCCTGCTGTAGGTGCCTCTCCTGATTCAATCATTGGCATGTCGTCCTTGAACGGAGCTCCGGGGACTCCCTCTGATGATGAGGATCTTCCCCACCATCTTCCCGGAGTGGTCTCCTCGAGCCTGTCTCCGACCGGCTCCCAGGGCTCGCAGAGCTTGTGGGAAGGCGCCGCCGCGGCCTTACCGGATAAGGACCTGTCTCTTGTTGGAGCTGAGGCCAGATTTCTTGGGCCGGCAGGTTTGTCAGGTCATGAAATCCTCCAGCGGTCCCTCATGGAAGGCCTGGATGCTATCGAGGCCCCCAAAGGCCCCGGTGAAAGACCCCTGGGCGCGGCCTCACCTAAACTGCGCTCGAGCTTCCCCACACACACGAGGCTCAGCGCCATGTTGCACATCGATTCGGACGAGGACGAGGACAGGTCCGGGGCCAATGACATCACCCCGGTGCCGCTGTCACCGCTGCTGTTTAATGGGGAACCTCCCGATGTCGCAGAGGAAGAAGACCCGTTTCCTGAGCTGCAGCCGGGGCAGCTGGAGGCGTCGGTTCTGGAGGAGGAGCTGGAGGGGGCGGTTGGTGGGACAGAAGACGTGCCGCCGGACGCAGAGGCGATCCTGGGGATGGGACTCGGTCTGGACCTGGACGATGTTGAGCCAGACGTCTTCTCCGAGGTGGACGAGGCTCCTTTCACAGAGGCTGTGTCCCATGCAGCTCCGCCGGAGGGTGGAGAGGTGCCCGAGGACGGACGGGGGCCTCTGGAGGACCCGTCCTCCGACATCGACACCTGCTCCATGGCAACAGCCCAGCAGACGGTCGTGTCATCGTCAGAGAGCTGTCCGATCACACTGACCACCGCTGTGGTGAGTTCACTGACACTCAACTCTGTCTGTGTATCAGTCTGAAGTGTTTCCCTGCAGATAAAGATTATTTTTATCAATCGGACCAATTAATTGTCTGCAAGATAAAATCAGAAAATACAGAAAGATGATCCCAGAAAACACAACATTTATTAGCAAAGTCACCAAATGTGTGATTATTGGTAACTGAGGGTATTTTATAGATATTTTATAGTTTAAATTGCCGAGATTTTAGAAGGCGGGAACGAGATCGCTAAAAGTTTCTTTGTCTTCTTTTTCATACAATGAAAATAAAATATCTTTTTCTATTCACAGTGATATTTTAGCATGATATCTTTGTTTTCACTCAAGTCTGAATTTGAGGTGTTTTTTACAACACTGTCGGCAGGTTATCGGGTAAAATACAAATTAAAATGATGCATTTTTTTAAGGTTTATTGTGTAAAAGAAGCACAAATCAACAAGACAGCTGTGAGTTGAACACCTGCATCACTAATCAATATCACAGTGAGCAGGCTGGTGAACTCATAATCAGCTCGTCTGTTTCTGTTTTTGTATTCTGATGATATTTCTCCGTCGTCAGATGTCATTGTACAGTTTCTTTACCTCGTCGCACTGAGCGTGCAGCTTCAGTCCACTCTGAGTGTCGTTACTGTCCCCACAGTGTACACACTGTACCGAGCAGCCGCCTCCGCTGGGTCCTAGCACCAGCTGGATTCCCGTGACACTGCATCATAAAAATGTACTGCAGCAGCGTCAGTGCACGTTCACACCGGGCTGTTAAATAACAAGTTCTGAAGCAGTCAGCGGGTCGAAGATGACGTGTAGCACCGACCCGCTGATCTGTGTTTCATCAGACTTTGAGACAAACATTCTCTGCTTTTAGCAGTTACTCCCACGCACCAGGACATTTTTGCATGAAGTCAAAAGTTTCTCCGTTTTCTTCCGTTGCCGTGGTGATGGAGCCGGTGTCGACCCACTTCCTGTAATTCACGCATATTTTGTAGCAGCAGGTGTGAATGTCTTTGTGTATCAGTGTGTTTGTGACAAACATCCTCACCTGTAGGAAGCGGAGGAGGGAGCGGAGGCGGCCATTGATCCGGGGGGAGACGTGGTGTCCCGCACTCCTCCGACCAATCAGGCCGTAGACGACGAAGGAGGCGGGCAAGCGGCCTCCGCTGAGTCTGAAGGAGAAGCGCCTCCACCGATCGAGCAGGTGGAGTTGGAGGAGATGGGTCAGAGGAGGCTGAGCATGCAGGCTGCAGGGGGCGTGGCCGAAGAACAGGAAGGGGAGGGGGCCAAGCCACAGGAGGGGGCGGGGTCTGCGGATTCAGAGCAGGTCACCACGGAAACAGATGGAGAGGAAGGTAACCAGCGTTTGTCTGGGGGTCGTTTTATTTACCAGCTCCACATTGAAACGTTATTTTTGTTTTCTGTGCTCAGGATCTCACGTTAACGGTCATCCTGTGCGTTCGCTCCCTTCAGTCCGTCACGACATCCACAGATACCAACGCGTGGACGAGCCGCTGCCTCCCAGTGAGTGTGTGTGTGTGTCTGCATGCTGCATGTTTGTCTGGTGTGTAGTTGTCTGTGCGTAGCAGTGTGTCTGTGTTTGTCTGCATGAAGTACATTCACTCAAGTACTGTGTTTTAGTTACACTTTTTGAAGTACTACGTATATTTTAATTGAGTATTTCCATTTTGTTTTGCAGATGTAAGCATGCTAGCACTCTACATTAAACGTGCTAAACATGAGCATGTTAACGCCTAAATGTTAGCATGCTCATGTTAGCATCTGGATCCTAGCTTGTCTGTAGACTCTTGTGTTAAAGCGAAACTCTCGCCAAAATGCAACCAAGGCTTTTTTTGTGAATGTACCCGAGTCAAACCTTCGTTTAAAAGCATAATTACGACCAAAGCAGTAGCTTGTTCCGCTCGCCGCAGTAGAGAAGCGACGATTTCCGAATGCGACGAAACATGGAGGAGAATTAAAGCCTAGGTTGCATTTTGGAGAGAGTTTTACTTTAATGCTGACAGAGACAAAGAATGCATGAATACATTTTATCCCAAATTGGATGCTTAATTAAAGATTTCTTGTTGCGGACGCATTAAGAAAGAAGTCTGGAGTCGTGTGTTTGTTTCTTCATTAATCACCTCCTGTCAATTATCGATCACCGCTCAGACTGGGAGGCTCGGATCGACAGCCATGGGAGGATCTTCTTCGTGGACCACGTGAACAGAACCACCACATGGCAGCGTCCCACCGGACCTCCGGCCCCGCAGGGCCTGACCCGCTCCAACTCCATCCAGCAGATGGAGCAACTCAACCGCAGGTTCGCTGTGTTTGTTGTTTGTTTTACCTCTATTTTAAAAGACGCCCTAGAGAAACTAGTTTGGTAAATATTTGCATCAAAAAGACAAAAAAAAACTGTTACTAACTTCCTCTTGACTGTGGCTCTCAGGTACCAGAGCATCAGGAGGACAATAACCAACAGTGACCGGGTGGAGGAAGCCCCGGTCGACCTGCTCCCCGAACCAGAAAGTGATCTGATGCCTCACTCCATCGCTGGTCGGTGTCAATAAACCCAAAACAGACAAATTACCGGTTTCATTCACAGAAACAAGAAGAGAAATATTTGCACAATCCAGTGACTCACCTCTCGAGGATGATTCATCTCTTGAAATGCTTGTTTACACACAAAGCTCTCACAGTCTTTTATATCGCTGACACCGAACGCTTTGATATGTCATTTAGAATTGTGTTTTCATGAGATGAGCCGCTCTCATTAGTGTGACGGCTTGTTTTTCCTGCAGAATACCGACGAGACAGCGCGGTCGCTCACTCCAGCGGGCGGTCGCGTCTCTCGCTGCTGCTCCAGTCGCCCAGCGCCAAGTTCCTGTGCAGCCCCGACTTCTTCACCATGCTGCATTCAAACCCTGTACGTACAACACACTTCCGTCTACATACAGACAAACATACTGTACTCATAAACCCCAAAATCCACATTCCACATTGACTGATTTAAAGGAAAGATTCACCCAAAAGTGAAAATGTAATCATTATCTTGTCAGGTGAATTTTCATCGTCCATCTCGAGTGAATGAAAAATGAAAATGCTGTTCTGTCGTGTTGCTCTCGTCCCTTTCTGATGACATCACCTCTCTCCCGTCTCCACCCAGAGTGCCTACCGCATGTTTACGAGCAACACCTGCCTGAAGCACATGATCAGTAAGGTGCGTCGGGATGCTCATTACTTCGAGCGCTACCAGCACAACCGCGACCTCGTCACCTTCCTCAACATGTTCTCCAACAAGCAGCTGGAGCTTCCTCGGGGCTGGGAGATGAAGCACGACCACACTGGGAAGGTGTGTGTTTGTGTGAACGCCTGACTTTTCACATTTGACCTCAAAGCTAAGACTGTAATCTCTGCTCAGTCCTTTTTATAATCTTTCCTCTCAGTGCGAACGTCTGTTTCTGTGCGCACACCGTGGCGTTCATTCCTCCCTGACTGTGTCTTTTTCCATCTCGATCCTCAGCCTTTCTTCGTGGATCACAACTGTCGCTCCACGACCTTCATCGACCCTCGGCTGCCCCTCCAGAGCTCTCGCTCCACCGGGCTGCTGGCCCACCGCCAGCACCTGAGCCGCCAGCGCAGCCACAGTGCCGGGGAGGTGAGAGACCAGCCGCCACTGCGCCACTCGTCACCGGGAGTCGGCTTGAAGCTAGCAGAGACACTGCGATGTTTAGAGAGGCTTCTTGAGATTCAGGCGGGGTCACGAGCGATGACATCATGGCTGCTTGAAATTCAAGTCAGCAGCAGAAAGTTAATGCAGTTCATTTAACAGCTGTGATATTTTACATCCTTTAGCGCCAAGAGACACCGAGCCGTTTTTACATCCTAGTCGGCAAAGTACGTGTCGGCAGTAAACATGTCTGCAAACCACAGATATGTGGAAGAATCAAGCTTCTTTAGATTTAAATTTCCATCTGTGTCTTGACAGCTCTGTGTTCAGTGGTTCTGGTTAGGTTTAGGTACAAAAACCACTCGTCTACGGCTGGAAGACGTCGTGTTTTGGCTTTAGATGACCAAATTTTCTTGCATCAGACACAGCTGGAGCCGTCCTGACATCCTGTCAACAATATCTGTTATTGTTCTCGCAGACCTGAATGGAAACTGTCCCGAGGTCTCTCACTCACACATGTTGCCGGTGCTGGTGTACAGACACAAATCTGATGAAGGACAGTGGTGTTTAGCTCCCTGAAGAAGGAATTGCTTCACCTTTGATTACTATTTCTATACCATATAATATACCTGTTATACAAATGTACATTACTAAATTGAACAGACTTAAATGGAATAAGAAGTTAGAGATTTGTAGTCATCAGGAGAACATACGGGTGGGTGTTGGCCGATGACTGTTGGGTAAATCGGTGTCAGAACTAGGATGCGACCTGAACCGTAGTGCCTCCTCTTATCACAGGTGGTGGACGACTCTCGCCAAACCAACCCGCCCGTCATGCCCCGCCCCTCCAGCACCTTCAGCGGCTCCACTCGGAGTCAGTACCAAGACGTGGTTCCTGTGGGTGAGTCGGGCTGAATCACATGTACACAGAGAGACACCAGGTGTAAACACTCACACATTTATAATTCCACTCTCCTGATTTTCTCCAGCCTACAACGACAAGATAGTGGCGTTTCTACGGCAACCCAACATCGTCGAGATCCTGCAGGAGAGGCAACCCGAGCTCGCCAGGAACCACTCGCTCAAGTACGTCTGTGTTTACCTCCTCTGTCCTCCTTCTGTCTTCTTCTCTCACTCTCGCTCTCGCTTCCTCGCAAGCCTTCCTCGCCTCCATTACCACCATCGTCATCATCATCATCATCATCATCATCATCATCAGTCACCCTGAACACACAGTTAACCTTTAATCCTAATGGATTGAGTCAGTTTACCCCCTGACGGGTTTTCTGTGTGTGTGTGTGTGTGTGTGTCTGTGTGTGTCTGTGTGTGTGTGTGTGTGTGTGTGTGTGTGTGTGTGTGTGTGTGTGCAGGGAGAAGGTGCAGTTTATTCGCACTGAGGGAGTCAACGGGCTGGCTCGTCTCTCCAGCGACGCCGACCTCGTCATGCTGCTAAGGTGAGTCCTGTGTGTGTGTGTCTGTGTGTGTGTGTGTGTGTGTGTGTGTGTGTGTGTGTGTGTGTGTGTGTGTGTGTGTGTGTCAGAGGCTGATTAATGGTCACTATCCAACGGGCCGCGGCACGTCGATGAATACAAGTCTAGTTCTCATTTTACCCCCAGATGCTGATGCTAAACTGTTATATGGCGTAGTGAAGTGTAACTAAGTACATTTACTCGAGTACTGTGCTTATATATTCAGGTATTATATTGTTGTGTAAGTGATCAGACACTTGTAGTAACAATCTCAGTCTGTCATTGACAAAAATAAACACTTTTAATGGACGTTTGATCTTTGATGGTCGCAGTTGCCCCAAAGGATTAAACTGCAGTCCTACTTTTGAGAAGAACGACTCATTTATACATTAAAACATGTTAATATAGGGCGCAGGTTTAAAAATACAGAAGT
Source organism: Sparus aurata (assembly GCF_900880675.1). Taxonomy (NCBI): domain Eukaryota; kingdom Metazoa; phylum Chordata; class Actinopteri; order Spariformes; family Sparidae; genus Sparus; species Sparus aurata. Next base: position 31,723,413 of record NC_044195.1, on the reverse strand, counting down.
AATTCATAGTGCTTCTACTCTGGTACATTTCAGAGGAAAAATTATAATTCTTCACCATGTGTTGCCAAACTTGTCAATTTCAAATGTTGGTGATGAGCTGAGGGATGAAGTGTTTGTTTGTTGAGATAATTCTCCTCCTTCGAAAGCTAAATCAACTCTTTTCAAACCTTCTTAGCTGGAAAAAATGCACCGTCACAAAGCTGTTTTCTTCTGACACCGCCTCTCTCTTGTCTCCAGCTTATTTGAGGAGGAGGTGATGTCATACGTACCACCATTACTCCACCCGAGTTACAGCATCGCCTCTCCGCAGAGCTCCCCCGGTCAGTCTCCGTCTCCGTGGTGACACAGACTCTCTCTCTCTCTCCTCTTTATTAAAGTCTTACCTGTGTTATTAAATTCCACCACGAGGTTTGTTTACATCGTCTCACTAAATAAAAGAAGCAATTTCATTCTACCTCCATATAAAACGCAGGTTAATGTTGACATTGAACTCACGTACATCAGATGATGTGTCTTCTTTCAGACTCGTTACTGTGTCGTCCGTCGTCTCCATCTTATTCTTTCTTCCCGTGACTCTGTGATTTATATCTCAGGCACCCAGCGAGCCAACGCCCGAGCTCCTGCTCCCTACAAGAGAGATTTTGAGGCTAAACTGAGGAACTTCTATCGAAAGCTGGAGACCAAGGGTTACGGACAGGGACCGGGGAAAGTCAAGTAGGTTTACACTCCAATAAAAATAGAGAATAATAGATAATCAGCTGGACTTTTCGCTGTAGTCACCATATTTTCCTGTGTGTGTGCTCTCAGACTCATCATACGCAGGGATCACCTCCTGGAGGACGCCTTCAACCAGATCATGTGTTACTCCCGTAAAGACCTGCAGAGGAGTAAACTCTACGTCAGCTTCGTGGGCGAGGACGGGTGAGAAAGACTCATTTCGGTCCAAATTCATCTTCTTATCAGGATTTAGTCAGAGAAGTTTTCGTTACATTAAAGGAACGGTTTACCACAAAATCAAATATCCATATTTTACCTTTTTACTTAGAGATTATGTAAGAATAGAGCTGAATTACATTAATCAAACAGTAGTTCAGTGATGCTCTAACTATGGACCTGCACTCCAAACTGGTAACAGTCCATTTTCGCTAACTTTCCTGTGGCACACGGTGCAAAATCCATCACATAAGTTAGATCTTTCAGTTGCCATGAGGCATGATTTACAAACACATGAATAATCTTCTGGTTGCATAGAATATACACACAGAACTACGTGGAAACAAGCCCGTAACGTCAGCTGTCTAAGTTAGATTTGTTAGCTAAACTCTTCTCCATGAGTAGATGCTCGCTTCCTTCTATAATATTGTTAATGTCTGTAATTTCCTAGAATAAAAATAGCTGCTACATGAAACTGCTCTGTGGATTATCTTGAGTAATCGGCTCATGATTTCCGGAGAGAGACAGTTTTTCAAATGTAGTTATTGGCGCCTTGATCACCACAAGCCGAGTGCCATCCAGTTCCATTACATACGAGAGAACTCAGACATCTTTATGGTTAATATCTCCAAAAATCTGCAACTCACACCAGAAACAATCTCATAGATTAAAGGGATATTCCGGTGTAAGTTTAATCCATGGTCTAAATCACTGTGAAACTGTGTTAGACTCCCTCTCGAGAGATCAAGTTAGCAGACCGCTAATTTACGGAGTTTTATCAACCTCAGAAACGACCGCACGACAACAATACACTGCAGTAAATGGATCCAAATATAAACCGCCACCAAAAAGCCACAAATAATGCTCAGAACAGCACCAAACTTCAGCAACAGTACAAATAGGGTCTCAGCACATAGTCCGGGGCATCTAACCTCCGCTAGCTTAGCTGGATTTCTATTGTGAAGCTAAAAACAGATTTCAACTCTCCTCCATCAGCTTCCGGGTCGGGGAAGTCCCGACGCGACGATTACCGAGTGCAGTTAGAAATGCTCAATTCCGTTCTTTTCCCTGTCCGCTCTCGATAATAACTGTTATAAACTGGCAGGTAAGACACATATGAACTTTGATTGCTTTTCCATGGAGTCATAATCAGACATTTTCACCCATGAGCCGCGGAACTCTACTGCACTCGGTAATCGACTCCTCGGGACTTCCCCGACCCGGAAGCTGATGGAGGAGAGTTGAACTCCGTTTTTAGCATCCCAATAGCTTCCCTAGCTAAGCTAGCGGAGGTTAGATGCCCCGGACTATGTGCTGAGACCCTATTTGTACTGTTGCTGAAGTTTGGTGCTGTTCTGAGCATTATTTGTGGCTTTTTGGTGGCGGTTTATATTTGGATCCATTTACTGCAGTGTATTGTTGTCGTGCGGTCGTTTCTGAGGTTGATAAACTCCATAAATTAGCGGTCTGCTAACTTGATCTCTGGAGAGGGAGTCTAACACAGTTTCACGGTGATTTAGACCATGGATTAAATTTACACCGGAATATCCCTTTAATAGCATGACAGGTACAAGGAAAGATGTGTGTTTTTGGTTCTGGGGTGAAACGTCCCTTTAAATTTCAAATTGTGCAGCTACACAGATCTGCTAACATCCCAGTGAATCTACAGTCTTGTGGTCGATGAGCAGCTGGAGAACGTGGGCGGGAGAAGAACTACTACTGAAGAGTATTAATAGTAGATTTATGTAAACAAACATGACAGATGATTGACAGCGTCTACGCCGTGTTTTTGTAGACGGTAGAATGAGTCACACGACATCCTTTGTCATCAGAGAGTATCATCTCGTGTCTTCAGCGCTGACGATTGTGTAGTGGTTGATTCATGATTCATTCTCCCTGCAGGCTGGACTACAGCGGACCCTCCAGAGAGTTTTTCTTCCTCGTCTCCAGAGAGCTCTTCAACCCGTACTACGGCCTGTTTGAGTATTCAGCCAATGACACGTACACCGTCCAGATCAGCCCCATGTCGGCCTTCGTAGACAACCACCATGAATGGTAAGTCTACAGTCCGCTTACCGTCTGTTTTCTGGAAGTGACAGTAAAGAGTTCACGTCGTCAGCTCCGTGCCGATCCCGGAATAGAAGTCGTTTGCGGGGTGCTGTGTGGAAATCTGGATCGGCCATTTGTCAGTCGTGCCTCATTGACACCGATTTGTTGGACGGATGCACGGTTGGATGATGGATGATCAGACTGATGAAAAACAGGCCAGACAAGAAAATGACAGTATCAGAGGCTGGATGAAGAAGATAGAACATGAAGTCTTCAGGGTTTTATTTTGTCATGCTGGATAAACATGGCGGCAGGAATGAACATGCGTCTGGAGTGACCTCTTGTAATCATATATCACTTCCCCACTCTATATGCAAATAAATGTATAAATCACTGGGGCAGAAACAATGTTTTTATACAAAGAAAGACAGAACTTATTGTTTAATATTTGCTGAATTTACAAGAAGGCCCAAATTGTTAAGAATTTGTTGTAAACAGTGTTTCACAAAGTTTATAAAGCTTCACCTGACTCAACAACTCACAAAATTGCACAATTTCTAAAGGGACTCTGGGGATATTGTGGTTAATAGTTCAATGATTGGATCGGTTGAAACAGACAGTGTGTTTACAAACATCTGCTGCTGACATTGGCTCGAAAGAGAGCCGTAGTAATCTTCTTCTTCTTCTTCTTCTTCTTCTTCTTCTTCTTCTTCTTCTTCTTCTTCTTCTTCTTCTTCTTCTTCTCTGTGTACTCATTGAAAGAAAGTGGCCCCATGACCTCTGAACTATTCCGAGTGATCCGATCTCAAACGGGTCCTCGGTGCTTCTGGGAGCTGTTCACACCTGTGCACTTGTGATCGGGTCGCTCAGGAGGGACGTTGGTACCGGGCCTGAACAGAGCCGCAGAGTGTTTCTCCAGACAGTCAGAACAGAGAGTCATGTTTAAAGTGTGAGCTGGGTGTGAAGCTCCTCGTCTTCCCTGTTGGTTCAGACTCCGGCTCCGTTGTGACTCAGTTTATTGTTCTCACTGCGAATCCTGGGAGGATTTTGTTTATTGTCTCAGACGGTGTCACCATCTGGTGCATCCTCAGTTGGAAACTGATCTTCAAATTTCACTTAAGCCTCTTAAATGCGACATGAAGCGCAACAACATGTAGGCGCAGGCCGAGAAACGTCCACAATGTTTATGTGTCTGCAGAAAGAAGATTTAAAATCTGTCAGCATCTTAAAAGAGTAAACCCGCTCCATCTGGTGCTCACAGCAACTTATTTAAAGGGGCCAATAAATCCAGTTCTGGTGCTGAAGCTTCCTGTCTTGTGTCCAGGTTCCGTTTCAGTGGGCGTATCTTGGGCCTGGCTCTGGTCCATCAGTACCTGCTGGATGCCTTCTTCACCCGACCTTTCTACAAGGGGCTTCTTCGCATGTAAGTCCCTCCGCCTTCCTGCCTCTTACTTCCCGCTCCAAAACCAGCACTTCCAGTCAGATCCCCCCTCCCTGCCTCCAAGAGACTGCTGAGAACACGAGTGTATCAGTCAGATCCTCTCAGCCGGCAGCTGGCTGGGTTTCCCATCAGTCGGAGCAGCGTCCTTATTAATAGCTTTGTCCAAACAAGCTCAAACTCTGCCAAATGTCTGCGCTAAGGACAGATGTTTATGTGATATTAAGAGCGCCTAACCTTCCCCGCAACAGGGAGCTTTTTTTGGCTGCAACATTATCGTGCAGACGGTTTGTCAAACAAATTGAAATGTATTCTAAATTGTAATAACAAGCACGTCAGATATTTCATGCAGGCTGACAGCAAAACGAAGCACGCAAAAAAATAAAGACGTTATTTAAGGTCATCCGAGTGACTGAACATCCAAACTTCTCATGATGCAGATTCACAGAAATATGAAGAAATATAATGGAGGTAAAGTTAAAAACAGATAACATATCATCTTCATAGCCGCCCTATACAGTAAACTGATGCCTCAAGAAACAAAAAACAATATAAGTGTTTGAAGTTAGTAGAAAAAGCTTCTATAGTTTTACAATATCAGCACATAAATTGACATAACTAAGGCTCAGAAAGTCTCGTCAACATGATTCTTATATCTTAAACACTGACACTCTCCTCTTTTCATGATATCTCATGTCATTTTTTTAAAGCCTTTTTTTCTGTAAATAATGTCCTTAACATTCTGACAGTATTTGCTTTAGGACCTGGAGCATGTTTAGTATCACCAACATGCTAATCTGAAAATATAAATATATTGCATGCTGAGCAAAACATGTTGTGACAGTGGAAAAATGTTGTATTTCATAAACATTTTAAGCGTTTGAAAATCCTGTCTTCACTAAAAGGACTGTCACACAGGCCAGAATAAAAAAAACAAAACAAAAGAGATGGTCAAAGAGGTCATATTGACATTTAAGGTCGGCTCATTGATTCACAACCTCAACACATGCTTTAAGTAAGAACATGTTGTCTTTATTCATTATCTGTGTGAATCTCAGGGGTTTTATCTGATACGTAAGGAATTTAAGCAAACGTATGGTCTCGTCCTGAATCTCTCCCAGTCTTATCGTTTATTACCTTTAGCTTTCTTTATGGAAAGCTATCCCACACTGGCAATTAACCTTTGACCTCCCTCCTTATAATCAGCCGTGGTTTATGAGTAGGGCGACCCGTCGATACCTCGTTGACCCCTCTGCCTGCTCCCTGCAGCCCCTGTGACCTGAGCGACCTCGAGTTCCTGGACGAGGAGTTCCACCAGAGTCTGCAGTGGATGAAGGACAACGACATCGAGGACATGCTGGACCTCACCTTCACCGTCAACGAGGAGGTGTTCGGACAGGTGTGTGTGACTGCAGCCTGGTTGTAGTTGTGATGCAGCCTGTTTAAATCAGTGACTGCAACCTGGTTAATTTTGCGACCGCAGCCTGTTTCATTTGAGATGCAGTCTGGTTAAATATGTGACTTTAGCCTGGTTATATTTGTGATGCAGCCTGTTTAAATTAGTGACTGCAACCTGGTTAATTTTGCAAATTTAGCATGGTTAAATGTGTGACTGCAGCCTGGTTAACTGTGTGATGCAGCCTGGTTAAATGTGTGACTGCAGCCTGGTTGATTTTGTGACTGCAGCCTGGTTAAATGTGTGACTGCAACCTGGTTAATTTTGTGAATTTAGCATGGTTAAATTTGTGACTACAGCCTGTTTCATTTGAGATGCAGTCTGGTTAATTTTGTGACTTTAGCCTGGTTGTATTTGTGATTGCAGCCTGTTTCATTTGTGACTGCAGCCTGGTTAAATATGTGACTTTAGCCTGGTTATATTTGTGATGCAGCCTGTTTAAATTAGTGACTGCAACCTGGTTAATTTTGCAAATTTAGCATGGTTAACTGTGTGATGCAGCCTGGTTAAATGTGTGACTGCAGCCTGGTTGATTTTGTGACTGCAGCCTGTTTAAATCAGTGACTGCAACCTGGTTAATTTTGTGAATTTAGCATGGTTAAATTTGTGACTACAGCCTGGTTGTATTTGTGATTGCAGCCTGTTTCATTTGTGACTGCAGCCTGGTTAAATATGTGACTTTAGCCTGGTTATATTTGTGATGCAGCCTGTTTAAATTAGTGACTGCAATCTGGTTAATTTTGCGAATTTAGCATGGTTAAATTTGTGACTTTAGCCTGGTTGTATTTGTGATTGCAGCCTGTTTCATTTGTGACTGCAGCCTGGTTAAATATGTGACTTTAGCCTGGTTATATTTGTGATGCAGCCTGTTTAAATTAGTGACTGCAACCTGGTTAATTTTGCGAATTTAGCATGGTTAAATTTGTGACTGCAGCCTGGTAAAATTGTAACTACAGCCTAGTTAAGTACGTGACTGCAGCCTGGTTGAATTTGTGACTGCAGCCTGATTATATTTGTGACTGCAGCCTGGTTAAATTTGTGATGCAGCCTCTTTCATTTATGTAGCCTGGTTAATTTTGTGACTCTAGCCTGGTTGTAGTTGTGATGCAGCCTGTTTAAATTAGCAACTGCAACCTGGTTAATTTTGCAAATTTAGCATGGTTAAATGTGTGACTGCAGCATGGTTAAATGTGTGATGCAGCCTGGTTACCTTTATGATGCAGCCTGGTTAAATGTGTGACTGCAGCCTGGTTAAATGTGTGATGCAGCCTGGTTAAATGTGTGACTGCAGCCTGGTTGATTTTGTGACTGCAGCCTGTTTAAATCAGTGACTGCAACCTGGTTAATTTTGTGAATTTAGCATGGTTAAATTTGTGACTACAGCCTGGTTGTATTTGTGATTGCAGCCTGTTTCATTTGTGACTGCAGCCTGGTTAAATATGTGACTTTAGCCTGGTTATATTTGTGATGCAGCCTGTTTAAATTAGTGACTGCAACCTGGTTAATTTTGCGAATTTAGCATGGTTAAATTTGTGACTTTAGCCTGGTTGTATTTGTGATTGCAGCCTGTTTCATTTGTGACTGCAGCCTGGTTAAATATGTGACTTTAGCCTGGTTATATTTGTGATGCAGCCTGTTTAAATTAGTGACTGCAACCTGGTTAATTTTGCGAATTTAGCATGGTTAAATTTGTGACTGCAGCCTGGTAAAATTGTAACTACAGCCTAGTTAAGTACGTGACTGCAGCCTGGTTGAATTTGTGACTGCAGCCTGATTATATTTGTGACTGCAGCCTGGTTAAATTTGTGATGCAGCCTCTTTCATTTATGTAGCCTGGTTAATTTTGTGACTCTAGCCTGGTTGTAGTTGTGATGCAGCCTGTTTAAATTAGCAACTGCAACCTGGTTAATTTTGCAAATTTAGCATGGTTAAATGTGTGACTGCAGCATGGTTAAATGTGTGATGCAGCCTGGTTACCTTTATGATGCAGCCTGGTTACCTTTATGATGCAGCCTGGTTAAATGTGTGATGCAGCCTGGTTACATGCATGATACAGCCTGTTTAATGTGTGATGCAGCCTGGTTTAATGTGTGACTGCAACCTGTTTAATGTGTGACTGCAGCCTGGTTTAATGTGTGACTGCAGCCTGTTTAATGTGTGATGCAGCCTGGTTAAATGTGTGATGCAGCCTGGTTACATGCATGATACAGCCTGTTTAATGTGTGATGCAGCCTGGTTTAATGTGTGACTGCAACCTGTTTAATGTGTGACTGCAGCCTGTTTAATGTGTGATGCAGCCTGGTTAAATGTGTGATGCAGCCTGGTTACATGCATGATACAGCCTGTTTAATGTGTGATGCAGCCTGGTTTAATGTGTGACTGCAACCTGTTTAATGTGTGACTGCAGCCTGTTTAATGTGTGATGCAGCCTGGTTAAATGTGTGATGCAGCCTGGTTACATGCATGATACAGCCTGTTTAATGTGTGATGCAGCCTGGTTTAATGTGTGACTGCAACCTGTTTAATGTGTGACTGCAGCCTGGTTAATGTGTGATGCAGCCTGGTTAATGTGTGATGCAGCCTGGTTAAATGTGTGATGCAGCCTGGTTAATGTGTGATGCAGCCTGGTTACCTTTATGATACAGCCTGTTTAATGTGTGATGCAGCCTGGTTTAATGTGTGACTTTACACTCAGATGTAAGTTTTCCTTGCCTGCGTGTGATCCTGCAGATCACAGAGCGAGAGCTGAAGCCGGGCGGGGCTGGTATCCCCGTGTCGGAGAAGAACAAGAAGGAGTACATCGAGCGGATGGTGAAGTGGCGTATAGAGCGAGGAGTGGCCCAGCAGACGGAGAGCCTGGTCCGAGGCTTCTATGAGGTACGGCACTGAACGTCGGTGTATCAATGAGTCACTCTTGAAAGGGCAATAAGTAAGATTTTCTTAAGAGCACAAACTGGCTGAAACTCTCTGTGATCAGTGACGCAGTGTGGTTGCGTCATTGCATCAGGTGCTGAGATTTTCATGTTTTTATAACTGAAGACCCCGCGAGCCTCCTTCCACCCACACCCCGACTGACATCTGGCATTTTCAGCTTTGAGGAAAAAGGCTAAAAACAGTTGTGATGAAGCCGAAGAGAAAATGACAAAGCAGCATTTTGGTGAACGCCATCATGACTCATCGCTCTTCATCAGACATCTGGGTTCGATCTTTGCTCTTTCTGCTCCTGAGAGCCGGCCTGTCGTGATGATTATCGACTCATCGTCCGCGTTTGGTCGCAACGGATAAGATGTGATCAGGACCGTGTTGTCAGAATACAAACAATAAGTTGACGGCAAATTATCTGTTAACTCGTGAAAAGTGCGTCTGACGTTCAGGGTTTCTGAGACAAGATGCAGGAAGAATTTATTCATTTTTATTCACATTAAAAATGGAAGATGCACATTTTGAGCGTCCTTTGATTAAAAAGCCTCAACAACAAAACTTACACGAAAGCAATTAATCGTTGTAAAGTCAGACTGATATTCGATTTTTGACGTCAGTGCCTGTACCGATATTAGGAATATACAGAATATATACACAGAATGTTATCAAACACTTGTGACAAACATTTGTAACAGAGGAAGGATAACTTACAGGTTAACAATAAACTTTATTGTCTTTTTAATATACACACATATGGATAAATCAACATGTTGGCGATTTGCAGAACAATGTTCTCCTGGAGCTTTAATTTATTCAGGATATTTAAATATTATTTATGCTCTTTGAAAGGTTGTAGCACTATTATGCCATTATATTATTATATCAGTGGCATAAACTGATCTTAGAATGATAACGTCAAAATCAATTGTCAAATAAAGTTTCTTCCAGTCACCCCCCCCCCCCCCCCCCCCCCTCACTGTGATCTCATTTCCTGTCATCGCTAAGCTGTCCTATCAAAATAAAGCCATAAAAGGCCAAAACAAACAAAACAAAGAGATTCCATAAAACACAGGAAATTCCAAATAAAACACAAGAATTTAAGGAAAAAAAACAGGAAGAGATCAAACACAAACACAAGAGGCATGACACGAAACGACAAAATGAAACATTTTACAACAATACATATTTCGTGCTCGACTGGAATCAGCGGTATGTTCAGGATTTATTTTCACAGTGTGTGTTTGGGTTTTGCGCGCCGGTCGGCTCGGGACACGCTCCTGCCGAGCGTGCCTGCAGAGGTCTGTTCAGACTCTGAGTGACGACAGATAAACATGTTTGTATTCATCTGACATATTTGTACGGGCGAGAACTCTTTCCAGTTTATAACCGCGAGTTGATGAATGCTGACGCCGGCCCTCCCTGCTCAGCGTGACAGAGTGAAGCAGGAGCGGACTGTAATCTGGACCTCGCTGCTCAGATTCTGCTTTTTCCCTCCCCGTGTGTTTTCACACCTGGTAAAAAAAAAAACACCCAACACCTTGTTTAACTCCCTCACCTGGCAGGATGACAGACCGTGTGTTGGTGTGCGTTCACAGGCCAAATCCAACGTTTACAGTCAACAAACTGATGGAGACTTTCCCCACGATAATGTTTGTCCTCGGGATCAGCAGACGTGTTCAACCGCGTTCTGGCTCCTTTGATAACTTTGTTAGTCGGATAACAAACCCGTTCATTAGACAGTCAGGAGTCCAACATATTACTTCCTCCGTGTTTCCTGTGATAACGAGATGGATCACGACTTACTCATGTCATTATCGAAGAATAATTGATGTTCTTTGTTTGCTTGAGATCTTGAGAAACGAGCTCTGCCTCGACATGTCTGACTGAAGGCGTCGGGAGCGGAGGAGGGAATTTACGAGAAACGTTCTGACGCCCTACTTAGCCAGAATTAAAACAAGGTGTTTTGTTTTATAACGTGTTAAAAGTGCATCGTTTTAACTCATCGACGGTCAGACGTCTGGAATGTAAACGTGCGGCCTCTTGGTGTTTCTCTTTATCATAAATCTGTGGCCCTCCAAATAAAGTATCCGATCCAGTAACTCCCTCCATCGATGATGGATGATCAACAATACTCATTCTGTGTGTGATACCATGTGTTGGATCTGTTTGTCTGTGTTTCCAGGTGGTGGACGTGCGGCTGGTGTCCGTGTTCGATGCCAGGGAGCTGGAGCTGGTGATCGCAGGCACTGCGGAGATCGACCTGGCAGACTGGAGGAACAACACCGAGTACAGAGGAGGTACGTGAAGCTGCAGGGAGGCAATGAGGCAACGGAGCGGAGATGAAAAGCGTTCGCGGCACGCTGACGGCAACGTGGGGAAACTGGCAAAGCCAAAAATGGGAAAACACAGCCGACGTGTTCATCCACAAGCTGCGTGTGTGTGCATCCGTTAACTCTCGGAGGGATTTCCAGGTTTTTTTCCTCAACCGGTCTGAGGATTAAAACCCAGAAATCTGCCTGACTTCTCGGGAGATGTATGAATATGAATGACGGATGTGAGATAGTTTATTTCACACTGGCTCATTCAGCTTCATCCCTCAAGATCCTCTGACTGAGCGTGGCGGCGTCACATGTCGGGTCTGTCACAGCTCAACAGCGAGGATTCAGACGTAAAAGTCACGTTAATGTTCTGAATCGAGGACGTTGATCAGCCGTAATGTCATGAAGATGATTTCTACGACTCTCGTGTTCCTGTGAGAGGAACACTTTGTCTCAAAGATATTCATGAAGGTTGGTTCAGTATTAATGAAGTTATTAAAGGTCTATTAAAGGATATGACAAAATCTGCTGGGTTAAATATACATACAGTGATTCTGATATTTGGTTAAATGTCTCCGGGCCGTCCACGAGCTTCTGCTCGTCCTCTGGACAGAATCGGTGAAATTCAACTAAATTTCTCTTCGTTTCTTCAGCACAGTCCGGATGTTCTCGATGGGGAGACGATCATTTGGGATCAATTTCCTGCTGCATCAGAGACCAGATCTTCCGGCTGATGATTTGAGCTTTTCCTGAAGAATTTGGAGATAATCCTCCTTCTTCATCATTCCATTTACTTTCTTTAGAGCAGCAGATCCACTCGCAGCAAAACAGCCTCACAGCATATAATCCTACCAGCACCATGCTTGGCAGTGGGTTTGCTGTTGGGTCCAAACAACTTTTGTTTCTTTTGTTTTCCTCCAGAAGGTTTTTCTCTTTGTCCGTGCGATCAGCAGCAAACTTCAGTCGAGCTTTCAGGAGATGAAAATGATCACGTTGTCAGAAGAGCTGTAAGAAAGTCACCACTGAACCAAACTTCATGAATGTTTGTGGACGTGAACTTTAGACCACGACTGTGTACAACACAGACTTACCACAAGCGTTAAGGTTGTGAATCGATGGTATTTGCTTCCGTAGAAGCCGCGAGTTTGTGTGATATCGATCTATTTTTCAGAAAAACATTTGTTATTCACGGCGTTATGGAGAAAAACTACAATATCCCCAATCCTAAAGTGTGACAGCGGCGATTGGTGCCAAAGGAAAAGGCTGTCTGACAACGTAAAGCGCCAAAAATGTTCAGAATTTATTTTAGAAGGCTGAAAAACCTCTCGCTGTTGGCTGACGGTCGTCTCCTGCAGCTAACACACTGACTAGAGATAAGTACCTCATAAAACCTCACATCAGAAGACCCCAACTATCACTTTAAAGAGAAAGGCACTAAAACAGAGCTTTCACAGGATGCCCACAGTTTGTTTTGCACATTAAAGCATGTAAACAAACCAAAAATACAAATATGAACCTGATACGGGACCTTTTAAAAAGGAGTTCAGCCGCAGAGGATTTGTTCCCACGCTGATCATAAATGAGCTCCCAACTTTCTAATCGCTGTGCTTGTTAACACACACAAAAAAAAAGTCAGCAACAACAAGTCAAACAGCGTGAGATATTTGGCTGCTGAGGAACAGATGGAGCGCTTCTGAAAAGGCTTCCAGTTCACATTGAAACTGTGACGGAGACGCGATGTTCCAACACCACCGAGAGAGCGAGAGAGAGCTGCATCTCTGCTGGACGAATTTCAACGCTGCAACACGGAGTTTGAAGTTTGTTCCTCTCAAATTCAAACTAGACGCTTGAATTCTCAAAGATGAAACCAGTTGATTCACGTCTGGTTTCCTGAAAGGATCTAAAAAAGGTACTTTAACTCCTTCCTGCACATTAAATAATGAATCCTCAGTCCGAGAAATCATTTCATTATCTGAAATGTGCCGTAAAACGAGCCCTTGAGAACTTTGGGGAGTTGTTTCTATTAAATCATATTGATACGCGTTGTGTTCAGTGGCAGCATGCAGGCTCCGGTGTCCAAACCATTTACAAGACATCACATTAAAAGGCTCTTTAAGGGTCGGGCCAATGCAGCTGAAGAGCGGCCAGCAGCAGCAGAGAGACAAGGGAGAGAACTCAAAGCGACGTTCGGGCCGTGACTCAGTGTGAAGCTCTTTTAATAGAGGAATCGACAGAACGGCTGCAGACATTAAACATTAAACAGCAGCAGCTCATTCAAAAAAAAAACCCATCACAGAGGAGGAGGAGGAGGAGGAGACAGTGAGAGGAAGAGCCGGGAGGAGCAGGGCGACACGGTTATTCATCTGACTCATGCACCATCATCCTGTGTCATCTTCCCCGCAGGTTACCATGACAACCACATAGTGATCCGCTGGTTCTGGGCGGCCGTGGAGCGGTTCAACAATGAGCAGAGGCTCCGGCTGCTGCAGGTACGGAGGAGGCACGTGGGGGACCGCATGCACGCGGGGCCGCCCTCGTGTGGAGGCTCCGGGGAACAGCAGCCCGCTGCAGAGACACACCGGAGACCGATGGAGACTTTAGACTTCAGTCTGTGGTGTCTCTAGATTAAAGAGTTGGGGTTCAAGGTTTCTGTTTTTATGTTGAAGTTAGAAAACGTTCAGGTAAAAGTAGATCTTTGAGTCTCGTCTAAAAACTGACATGATTGGAGGACGTGTTATTATAAGAGTGATAATCATGCAAAAGAAAAACTGCATATTTTGTTATTACTTTAATGGACTGAATGGTTCTTTTTAATGTCATTATTTAAGTTTCTATTTCATTTATTTCATGTTGTTGTGTATTATTTTTTTACGTTTGCATTTTACATACACTTTACAAACTTAACATTTAATATTTAAGATAATAAAACAATGTATTTGTAGTTTCTGCACCTTTGCACATCTTAAAATAGTTAACTTGTTTACAGTACAGTGGTTTATTTTGTAACTTTCCAGCTCACCAGTAAGTCGTGATAGTGGTTGTGTTAGAAATACGACGGACAGACGGTGACGCTGCTCAGGGCCCATCGCTCTCTCCCAAAGCCTCAGTTCTTGACAATTTTGGTAACCCAGGGCTGCATTATTATCTGACTAGTTGGGAATGAGACTCAGAAATCAACTTTTAGGTGAGACACTACAGATAAACAGAAAGACGACATGTTCATGAAGCCAAAAACATCAAACATGACTGATGCTTTAAAACATTTAGTTTCACCTGTATTCTCTCTTTACATCAATTTAAAGTTTTCAGGTTGCTGCTTTCATACTTGTCCTGACTTTAATAGCCTCCTCCTCCTCCGTCTTCTTCTTCTTCTTCTTCTTCTTCTTCTCTAGTTCGTGACAGGCACCTCCAGTATTCCCTACGAGGGGTTCGCCTCTCTACGGGGCAGTAATGGACCCCGCAGGTTCTGCGTGGAGAAGTGGGGGAAAATCACCTCCTTACCCAGGTAAGATGTCACCTTCAGGGACTGTGGGGAATTATTGTTTTTTAAGACAAGATATAATAGGATAATGGTTTAACAGCAACAGAGGAGAGAGCAACAATAGTGAGCGTCAGTTAAAAACAGTTATAGTAAATAAGTAGAAAATATAAAGAATATCAGTAGAACAATCAGTAAGAAGAATATAAATAGGAAATGAAAACTGTTCTCAGAGGAAAATAAGGTCCCAGAACACTGTTTGAACCTAGAGAGGTGGCAGGGTCCGCCACATATAAACAAAGTGAACCAGTATGAAACTGTGTCGTCAGTTTGTTCATTCAGTCATGAAAACAAAGAGAGTTTGTTCATTTTGTCTGTTTCTCTTCTGATTAAAGTGTCTCTCCCTAAAACTACAGACTGCTCCTTTAAGACATCCCGTCTCACAGGTGAGTGATGATCTGATAACTTGTCTCTCTCTCTCTCTGTGTGTCTCCACAGGGCTCACACTTGCTTTAATCGCCTGGACCTCCCTCCTTACCCGTCCTTCTCCATGCTGTACGAGAAGCTGGTGACCGCTGTCGAGGAAACGAGCACGTTCGGTTTGGAGTAACCTCGAACGGAGAGAGAGAAGCATCTGGAGATCCACCGCTCTTCACTTCGGAGAGACGTGGAAAACAAAACTAATATCCTCAAAAGGCAACTAACCCCCCTCGTGGAAAACTCTGCTGTTTTTCTTTTCCGACCGGCTTTTCGTCACTCAGCACGCAGGCTTGGCTCCGATCCTCCGCCTCTCTCTCTCTCTCTCTCTCTCTCTCGTCAAAGCGAACACCTTCTGGAGGAGAGGCGGAGAATCGGAGGACGGTTTGAAAAGCTGTACAGTTTCTTGTTTTCATGGTTGTTCATCGAGCCACATGTGTGCTTTATCTCTTCAGTTAATGGCCTTGTTTACTGGATTTCTAGCACCTCCTCCTCCTCCTCCTCCTCCTCCTCCAACCTGCACCTCAGAGACAGCTGCTCTTGAACCTCGACGCTCCCTCCTCCCTCTCCGGACCTCTAAACTGTGTCCTTTCTGCACTGGGGCTGCAACGTTATGAACTATAGTACACACACACATGAATCACCTTTGCACAGAACACACACAAGACATGAGACATTTTGTTTTTATCGACGGTGCAGACCAGTGTTTCCCCCTCAGACTTTTTTTTATCAGCATTGAACGATGAGACATTTTAGACTTAAAGCTGGATGTTGGCTGGTCCTCCTTACCTGTACGAGAGCTGGGGAAACACTTGTGTGCACGAACACACATCAAACATACACGAATAGCGTAAAAAACAAGACTGAAATATAGACGTACATTGAAAAGTGAGTCTGATCGGTGAGGGTTGTGGACAGTGTGCTGGTCGGGACTGTTACCTTCGATACTGCGACATCAGAGCGATCACACGACCGCGAGAGGCTCAGACGACATGCACATCCTCCTCGACAAGGACGCCCCGACCGCCTGGCGCTCTGGGCGCACTTTCTTACAGTTCAACACATGCACTCGCTCCAGTATACAGACGCATCGACAGGCTCACTTCGGTCGAAACAGAAGTGCACGGCCCCCTTCGAACTGTTCCACACATACATCACGAGTAATAGATGCATTTCCTCACACAGACAGATGCTCATAAATATGACACACGACGTCCTTCTCACTGATGTAATCGCCTCCCACCCTCTTAGAGTGATGAATGTACCAAATAAGTGACTGAATGTATGAACCTCGAGCAACTCGGCCGAAGAGGAAACGCAAAGCGGATGGAAAAGGGGAGTCAGAACGTGACGCGGATGAAGAAGACTCGAGCCCCCCCCCCCCGCCGGTGACGTCCGGGTGCAGCGGTGGGATCGTTTTTAGTGCCTCTCGGGTTTTCCTGACCATGAAGTGAAGTTTCATGAGGGAAGCTGATTTAATTCCCCCAGATCAATGTCCCACAAATCAAAGATGGTGGAAGTTAAGGAGCTGCGGGTTTAAAGGAACAGTTCATCCAAATGTGAAGATTCATGTAAGGTCAGGTGACGTTTGGTGGTCCACGAAACATTTCTGGAGCTTCACAGAAAAACTGTGTTGCGGCATTCTCCAAAACATGTGAATTAGATGAGGAATTGTTTTAAAATGTAGAGTGCATACCTCCGCCAAGGCCCGACAGTCCCCTTTTATACTCACTCACTGATACCAGCAACTAGATACACCTGATTTTTGCATTATTCTCTGAGAAATTAACTTAAATATTGACACCCTACAGTATCTCACAGTGTTAAAGGAAGTGAGAATAAAATACGTGGATCTGTCCCTTTATCTGGATCCACACTAAAAATTACTGGGGTCTATTCTGGGCTGAGACACATCCTCCGTCCAAACTGCGAGGAAATCCGTTTTGTAGTTTTTGTGTAATCCTGTTGACAAACCAACCAACCGACCGACTTCCAGGGGTGAAATCATGAAAACATAAAATGGCTCCAGCTCATCCAGTCAAAGTTTCAGTACGTTTAGGTGCTAAGCTAAGTCTGAAGTGGGTGAACAAGCCCGACCAGACAGTTCTGTTTGTTTCTGTTTTAAAACAAGTCCCCAGCTATTTCTGTTGATAAGGAGAACAAATGTTGTGTTCAAAACCGTCTGTTCCGTCCAGATGATCTGGAGACGTGAAGGGTTTACAGATCCAGTCTTAATCCAGACTCATCGGGACGCCACAGCGTTTGAAGGCACACGGTGCTGCCAACAGTCAAGCCCTCGAGGCTAATGTCAGCTAGCATACTACTGTTGACGGTGAAGTGCAGAAACAGTGTGTTGAGTGCGTCTCCCCCCCCCCATCCAGACTCATTTAATATTCTGCTTTTGTTTTTTTTTCTCACTTCTTATTAAAGTAAATGAGGTCACGTCTCACGCAACCATCAGCTACCATGTTTAAAATCTGTGGAGTTCATGCGTGAAACCAAAAAACAAAAAACAATTTCAAAAATGTAGGATTTCAAAAGTCCTTTAGTAGTCTGTAGAGTGCTGAAGCCACGTCCCATCTGCTTTTCGCTCTTTATGTAAGTATGTGTTTCCAAATTGCACCAATTCGAAGCTTCCTTGGGCTCTTAGCAACAACCCTGGCAAGTGTGAAGTAGATCAGATAAACGTTTCTGCAGATATGTGTAGAACAGACAGACAGACAGAGCTTCCTTCTTCCTTTGCAGTTCAATGTTGAGATGCTGTTATTGCTGTGAAGCTCCAGAAATGTTTCGTGGTCTACGAAACGTCACCCCATCATCACGAGGGTGAGGAGGAGATGACGAGTGAACTTTCAATTTTTTGGGTGAACTTCTCTTTTAAATTTCCCAAAACTAGATATCACCACAAGGGGGCAGTAAGGTGTGCTGAAGGCAAAGAAGCTGTGAGTGTCTCCTTTTCATGAATGACCTGAGGAGGTGTGATGATGATGATGATGATGATGATGATGATCAGGAAGCAGCACCGGGCTGTAGGGCTGTCTGGATATCGTACTTTAGAACTTTTTGGCGTACACGTCCATGCAGGACAATAGTTTTGTCTTGAAAGCATGTGATTAAAAAACATTAACTCTTAAGTGCACGACCCAAAACCCTGATCACACACAAACACACACACACACACAGACACACACATACACACACACACACAGGCAAACACACAGACATACTACTCGTTTTCTATGGGGTGCATGCAAGATTACACCTACTGTACAGAGTCCTGTTGGAGCTAGACCACAGGGGCTGGAATAGAGCTAGAGAGCCCCACATGTGATCAACATGTGGAGGCAGACTTCCGTATCCCAGCCCCCCCCTCCCAGTCCAATACTGCATGCGGGATCTTCCCGGTCAGCTCTGTGAGCCGTGCCGCGGGCAGAGACCCCTAGATGGCGTTGTGTTATAGCTCGATATTGCATGCTGAAATAGTGCAACACACTGTCCTTACTAGCTTTTTTTGCATGGGGATATCGCTATCCATTGAGAAAAAAGGGGTGAGGGAGCTGGTTAAGTTGTGTCACTTGAGGCATGCGGCCTTATGCTTACCTGGCACTGTCATACCTTGAGTGTGAAGCTCATGGGAACAGGGTGTAGGGAATAGGTGCTCTAGCCACTTAGTTTTAGCTCTGGGAACGGACACGGTGTGAATGCAGTAGTTTGTTTTCTCTATGACAGTGTAACGGCGAGTATCTCGGCAGCATGTTTCAAAAAAAAAACGTTGTTCCTTTCACATGTGCGTGTCTGCCTATCTTAGTAATAGGTCGATGGTTATGGTTCATTGCTCATGAGTCAGTGGTGAATCAATAGGGCTGTTTTGATTTTGTGAAACGTGAGAGCACATGTACGTGTACCATGTGTGAGGTCCTGTTTGTCTCTTTGTATATAAATGTATACGTATGTCTGTCCTGTTGTGTGTATAAATATATATTTTGCACCGAATGTACCAAAGGTTTGGGGCTTGCAAAGTCAACCATTAGGCCTGCTCTCTCTATTTCAGTCTAACAAAACACATCCCACTCCAGAACATCACCTCATGTTTGCTTGACGGGCAGATTTTCGTGGCATGGGCAACAACAACAACAACAACAACGACAATGCTTCACGTTAGGGTTAACACTCACTCGGTCAGTTTTTCATATATCGAGGCTTTTCTGCTGCAGAGCACTGGTAAGATTGATTACTCGCTTCACATCCAGATGAAGACAGTCGCACCTCTCGTCTTTCCTCCTACATTTTCTGACAGGACCCGGCTCCGGTTTTCAGAATTCCACTCTATGCAAAGCTCCTGTATGTGTGTCTCCATTTCACCCCGATGATTGTAATAAAAGAGAACAAATGGAAAATTTGAGATTAACGACACGTGAGCCTTATTTATCTTCTGTACCGGTCGTATGAGTAAATATCAAAATGTGTCATCTTTATAGTTTATTATAAATCACAGTTCATTAAGACACATTGTTAACCTTTTCCAGGCAAATGGGGAAAAATGGAAAGAAAATATGATAAAAGGTCTCTGAATAATACAAATTTTAAAGATAATATGGGAAAATATACTTAAAATAATCAAATTTTATAATTATCCCTAATAAATGACTTGTACACGTTATACTGAGGCTTCCAGGCCGTCCACATGATAAACAAAATGTAGCTGTGCACAGCAGACAAAAGAATTACATAAATGTAAATATATTAAACATACTAAACAATGATTACAACATAGTAAGTGATGTCAAAAAATATGATTACAATGTCAAGATAGGAAGTAAGGGGACACGTAAGTATGAGATAAACATAATCATATTTATCTAATAATTTTCACTTTCTTACTTATAATTTTCCTTTTTATCTCGTAATTTTCTGCATTTTTTCTGATAATTACCTTTTTTTAATATATATTTTTGAGTATCTGTCCCATATTGATTACTTTTTTCAAATAATTATGACTTTTATCACATAATTTTGAATTTCTATGTTATAATTTCAACTTTTTCTCTCATAATTATAATTTTTCGCTCATTATTTTGACTTTTTACCTCATAATCATGACTTTGTTGTCGTACTTAACACTTTTTTTAACCATGTAATCATTTTATCTCATAATATCTACTTTCTATCTACAAAATGATTCCTTTTTTGATAACTTTGACTTTCTCCCTCATAATTTTGGCTTTGTATGTCATTATTATGACTTTTTTTTATCGCTTTGACTTTTTATTTACTATGTATTACCTTACTTTCATACCTTTTTATCTCACTATCAGATTTTTTTCTCTTATAGTACATAAGTTTTCATTTTTTCTCAACAAAATCACAATCACATAAAGATAATCAATAAAGATAAACAATTTAAACTTGACAGATGTGGTACTCCAGATGTGGGGTGGAGGGGTGGAGTTATATTTATAAACCAGCTGATGAAAGTCTTCCCTCAGTCTGTTGTCGGTGTAAACAGCTCCTCCAGGTGTTTTCCTGCTGTCACACTGAGCCTCCAGGTGACTCACCTGTACAAACTTCACTCTCCCTTCAAATAACTGCGACCTCCTTCTATTCAAACACAGCCGCAGTGCGCATGCGCCGGGCAGTGACGTGTCGAGAAAGTGTCAAACAGAGAGGATGTAAAGATGATCGAAAACTCTCCGGATCGACTTATTAGGATATTTAACGCTCGCTCGTCTGGATAGTTAACCCGCTAGCGTCACCTGTAGGGTTAGATTTTAAACACGGACTGCTTCTCTTCAGTTGAGTTGAGGAAAGTCGGTTTAATTCACTTTTTGAAGCCGCGACATTGACCGTTGAGCTAACTTAGTTAGCGGCGGTTGAGCTAGCCGGAGTCCGTACGGAGCGTTAGCATGGGCAGCCGGCGGAGCTAACACTTAACATGTAACTGTAGTGCAGCCGCTGGTGTTAACGTTAGCTAGACTCGTAGCTTTAGTGTGGTCGTGCATCTCTCGGTTCGGTAGCGTTCAGCGCGGTCGGTCGGTCGGTCGGTATCCAGCTGGCAGCAGGACTGAAGCCTGAAAGAGAGGACCATGTCTCGGAGACGGCTGGACAGTCGCAGCGGTCTGTCCGCGGGGCTGCTCAGCGAAATCCAGACCCCGATCAGCACGGAGCCCGTGGAGAGTGTGTATGAAATCACCGGGGAGCTCGGCAGGTGAGTGAAATGTTCCCCTGAAAACTCTCAGAGAAGTTCACACAGTCTCCTCTCTGTCTGCGAGAAGCCTTAAAAGTTCAGTTAAAGACTCATTTCACTGTGATCTCTGCCAAAAGTATCTGGATTGTTGATTAGAAGTCAAACTGGCATTAACAGGATTAACTGCATTACAAACATATCTCCTTTATTAGATCATAATCCCACTATGAAATACTGCATCAGCGTGGAAACTGTTGACTGACAGTGCAGGAAAAGTTTAATAATGCAGCCTGAGTGTGTGTCAGACATTTCCATTTGTTATCACAGTCAGCTCTCTGATATCAGGGCGCTGGATTAGCACCAGCAACCAGCCAAGTGGAAACAAGGGTGATATTTGAATATTCACCACGCATTTGGGTAATTTTTGCACCCTGTAGTGAACTTTAAACTCATATTCTGTATATATGTATGATACTTTTACCAGCCCACATTGTCACTACGGGTTTAGACAACATTGGACATGACTAACTTGTGTGTTGGGGGATTTTCTTACAACTATATATAATTATGACGACATACTAGTATTCACAGATATATATGGGTATCTGTGTATGTTGTCAGACAGTGTTGAGCAAGTTACTTTCAAAATGCAATATATTGAGTAATAAACTTTAAAAACCTTTTTAGGAAACCACAGTATTTCGTTGTTCACACAGTGACACGGATTGTGTCGCTGCTTTTCTGTAATTTTGCAAAGTTTAAATGACTCCTTGAATCATTTTGTTGATAAATAATTGATGAGTGATGGAGCTGTTTGTCAAATTATATCTGGCATAAGTAGTTTCAGATAAACATGTACAGAGTGTTAAACCAACACATGCTGTAGAGGTTGTTTTGCATGGATATTGCTCTTCCTCGTTCCTCAGTTTGCTTACAACGTTCGATTAATTGTCAGCTATAAAACAATCAACAACTATTTTGATCAAGAAAAAAGCTAAAATTCTCTGATTCCAGCTTCTTAATGTGAATATTTTTTGTTTATTTTCTGTCATCTTTGAGTTGTGGATAAAACAAGACATGGCAGGACGTCATTTTTCACAATTTTCTGACATTTTATAGACCAAACAGCCAATCGATTAATCGAGGATCTTATCATTGTTTGGATCACGACTTAATGTGTTTGAAACTTGTGCCAGAACCACAGAGTACAGCGTGATGTTTACCAAAGTGTGACTACCGATTCAGACATCATCAGATGAGAGGAATAACACAGAAACCACATATCACATTATCACAAACATTTGAAGGGAACCTGAAAAAATTTCCTTTTATGGCAATGACATGTCCTTTATCTAAGCAGCTCTAAGAAGGCTGCAACACTTATTTGATTAGTTGTCAGCTTTTAAACTAATCAGCAGCTATTTTCATTACTGATTAATCGATTTTGACTTGTTTTCTCAAGGAAGCAAGTCAAAATCGTCTGAATTCAGCTCCTCAAATGTGAATATTTTCCTTTTTCTTCCTCCTATTTGACAGTAATTAGTTTTTACAGTTTGAGTTTTATTTATTTTTAACTTTAGGAAACAAACAGACAATGAATATAATCGTGAGTTGCAGCCCTGTTGTATAAAGATGATACTCGTGCCAGCACTGCGTCACTACAGTTTTAGACAACAAAAGACATGAGGGGACAAATGCAATAACCACATATCACATTGACCGTAGAAACACTTTTTAAACTAACCAGTTTTCATACAATGTAACCTCAAGTTTGTTTTGTCTGTAATGTTTACTTGGAGAGCACACAGTCAAATAATTCAATACACTAACGTTAACTTGGCGTGTGGACTCTGGACCGTAAGCTTCAACCACTGTTCACACACGAGCCTCGCCGTGCCAGGAGACCTGACTTCATCGCGCTACAGTAGACCTTTGTCATGTGTTTGGCAGTGTGTGTGTGTATGTGTGTGTGTGTGTGTGGGCACCATGGCAACAGCTGATGGTGGATGGTCATATCCTAAGAACTCTGAGGTGTGTTTGAAGTGATGTGTCATGCGGCGTGCGCTGTGTAATTCGGATGTCAAAACAGGAAGAATGAAACGAGTACATGTGGAAACCAGACTGTAGAAAGAAGAAATGGCACAAGCCGCTTCTGTTTCGCGTATTTCTGTGTGATTTGACAAAAAAAAGGGAAGTTAACATGTGCAATAATTTCAAGGAGATGATAATGTACGTTCTTGTTCTAGTTAGCTACATTTTCCTTTGAAGGAATTCATATTAATGAGGTCAATAAAAATGACCTTTAGCTGTGGAACATTCCGTGTCATCGTGTCGCCCTATTTCTCACGTCAAACTGCAACTATCAGTTAGATTTAGAATCGATTAATCAGTTTTATGTGGACTTGGTTAAACATTAATCAGTATTTTCTTTATTACCATCAAATTAAATGAGTGCATATTATGAGAAGAGTAGGTCAAAGCGCCAACCAACTCTGAAGTTCTTGTTTTAGCTCATTGTTTTAGATTTACAGGCCACAAATTTAATGTTGGCGGCTGTTTATTACAGCTCGCCTAATATATTAGTTTTCCTTTCACAGATTTATCGGTATCTGTAATTATTGTCCAACATGCAGCGATATTAGATTATAATGCAGCAAAATAAGCTTGGGATGATTTATAATCATTAAATTCTGAGTTGAGTTTAATGTTTCAGTGCACTGATTTAATTTCGAACAATAAAGTTTATTCTTAAACTGTAAAATATTCAACCTCAGTTACATGTTTGTGTTGCGAGTGTTTGATAACTACATGAGAGGGATCACTGCAAGAAAATGTCTGTATATCTGCTGATATACACGTCTCAAAATTAGTTAGGGGTGTTGGGATATGCATTAAAAATGAATCAAATGAAATGTGTTACATTATTTTTGGGACCAAAAATATTGACAAAACACACAATAACAATTTGGATATGTCACAGCACAATAATCAATTGAAATATTAGAATATCCCAGTATTACTCACTCATTCTGAGTGTGCATATCTCAAAGTTTTTATGACCCATAAAATCAAGTATCAGTCAGACTTTTTATTGTTTACAGCAAAACTGCTCTAATAAAACAGCTGTATGTTTCCTGCCAGGCTCCCAATGTCCGACAAAGTTGGTGACACGCTCGTTAGCATAGCATCCAGGAAGCTAATGAGTCAGAGAGTTTTGGTGTCGACTGAACCACGGCTAATGGAAGGTAAATACTGGACGTGAGAAACAGCTCAAAATAAATGCCGGTGTGTCCACTGGCTTGTTGGGTGAAGCTGTTGTCATAACAACCTGATACGCTGTTGGTTTGCGGTGGACGTGTCTCTGGTCACCAAAAGTGGATCCGTGTTAGTTAATAAAGGGGCAATAGAACGATTTAATACGTGAAGACGAGTGAACTCATCGTGAGGAGTGTTATTCAGTCTGGAACAGCAGCTGTACGGCAGCTGTCCTCTGTGGTGCTGGACCAGCTTTGTCAAGAGGAAATAACCCAGATGATGTGCTGCAAGACCACACGTTTTATTTTTATATCATGAGACATTAACCTTCTCAAGTTTGAAAAGGTGCAGACATTTACTGATGAAGGAAGGTCTCAAGAGTAACTACAGTTCTTTAGGGCTGCAACTAACGATTATTTTTATCAATTTATCTGAAGGTTAATCTTCACCAGTAATCGATTTATTACTGGTGTCCTAATCACAATTTCCCAGAGTTCAAAGTGACGTTGCTCCTTGTAAAGCCAATAGTTCAAAACAAAAACACTCTTTATTTTCAGACATTTAAGAGGCTGGAACCAACAATTGTTTGACATTTTTGGTTGAAAAAGTCTGTGTTTAATTTCCCTTCAGTTGACTGATCGTTAATAGACCAGTCGCTGCAGCTCTTCTGTGTTGCATTATTGGAATTTAATGATCTCGTTTCATGATCGACATCTGCTGCTTTGATTATGACCTACTTTTGTGTCTGCAAATCTCATAACTTAACTGAAGCGCAGTACTAAATTGCTGGACTTCTCCTTTTAATAAATGTATAATTAAAGTCAGGAATAAAGAAAAATGTCTGCCACATGTCAACATACCCTTAAACTGCTCCACTAGTGTGCAGGGGAGTGAACATTTATTGATTAAACAGCTGCTGGGCAGATACCACAGGAAGACACAGACATTTAAAAAAGCAGAAGTCTCCCCAGACTTCCTCAGTGTCAGCCTCCGCTGTCAGCTCGAGCATTTCACACATTTTGTTTATCAGATGTATGAAAATAAGACTGTAAAAGTGATGGGTGGTGCTGCTGCGGTAGGATTAGTTTAGCTCAATTGTTCTATTCTTTAAGAGAAGTCCTTCTGGGACCGTAACCTTCACAGCCGTTGCTCTACGGTTATTTTTGGATATTTTCTTTTGTGGCCTTCGTTGCGAGGCCTTGTGGAGAAGTGTTTCCATGAATTGCATAAAATATCGTCTGGATGCCAAAAAGTTGATGGTTTTTTTCAGTGAGGGCGGCGTAGGTTCAGTTCTAACAACAATTTGAGAGTCAATTTGTGATGTTTCTTGTTTACGTATTGTTTTTTGTGTCCTGTCAAGTTGTACAGAGAGAGTGAGAGCACAGATGGATATAACGGCTTCAGTTCCCACATATAAAGCATTCTGTCTGTGCAGAGAGTTATCAAAGTTCCAAGTCACCTTTATCACACTGTTTTTTACAATTTGGTGGTTTTTGTCATGAAACAAAAGGCGATGACGGACAAAAACATGTAACAGGTCCGTCACTTTCAGGAGTTGTGACATGACATCTTTATTTGTAGAGCGCCAATTCACAACGAAAGTCATCTCATGACATTTAATCAAAGAGACCCAACATTTTCCCCATGAGTAAGAACTTGGCGACAGTGAGAGAAAAAACAGCCTTTTAACAGCCATGATTGGTGCAGAGCCAAATCTCGTTCCTCCAACAAAAGAAGAAAAATGTACTGACGTGCAAAAACATTAAGACGAGGAGGCACTTGAATTTATATAATTTATTGTGTTTTATTTTGAAAGTATTGTGGAAACACGTTGACATATTTTTGTTTCTGGTTAACATAATAAAGCAATTGAGATGTAGGGGGTGTGTGTGCTTCCCATGACTCTAATGTGACGAACCAGTTAACATGTGATTAACATGTGATTTTCCATCCTCATGCTTTTATTGTGATAGGGGGAAGTTTGCTGTGGTCAAGCGCTGCGTGGAGAAGGCCACGGGGAAAGTGTTCGCAGCAAAGTTCCTGCGGAAGAGGAGGCGAGGTCGTGACTGTCGGGCCGACGTCACTCACGAGATGGCCGTCCTGGAGATGGCCCGCAACAACGCCCGAGTGGTCAACCTGCACGCCGCATACGAGACCGATCACGACATCGTCTTGGTGCTGGAATAGTGAGTTCACGGCAACAGCAGTTACACGTTCTTTCACCTTTTAGAATCAGTTTATAATTACATTATATAACCGGTCTAATGCCACTTATGCTGACTAATTTTTTCTACCTCAAACAAGCAAAAACACGCTCACGGCCGGCAGTTTGATCCTGTAAGTGCCTGCTAAAGGGCAAAGTCCCGTTTGTCCAGTCTTCAGGAGCCGCCACACTCACTGCTTTTTATGTAATCCTCATTCGTCCCAACAGGTTTATCAGGATCCGGTTCAAAACGAAAAGACTCATGTTTGTTGAATTACAGTGGAGTTTTATCTGAAGCTCCAGATCAAGATGATGTCCTGATGTCTTTACCTTTCATCAGTTTCGTTTCAAACGAACTGTCCTTCCTTATCTGACAGATCTTTTTATTTTGTCTCATCAAAACAGAAGGAGACTTAGACTGGAAGTACGAGAGTGTTTCAGCAAAAAGATTGGCTGTTCTCAATGTCTGTCACCAGATCGAATTTTAAATTATCTATGTAGGGTAGTAGGATTTTTTACGTGGACTGCTGAGATAGATCGAGGAGTCTCACAGCCTGAGGAAAGAAGCTGCTCTGTAGTCTGGTGTTACGACACTAAAACAAAATGTACTTTGTCTGACCTTGTTACGTTTTGTCCAAAGAGGCCCCAAGAATCAACAAAGAAATCAAAATAGGCAGAATCTACACCTGTGGTGCGTCACGTCCACAGAAATCATGTCAGAAAAACTTGATTAAAATCTGAACAAAAGTGTTTCTAAAACCTTCTACAGTCGAAAAAGGTTTCAGTAGTTTTCTGTCCACTGTAGTGAACACTGTGCATGAAAGGGTTAAAGTGGCTCGCTATGATTTTCTAACCACACCTTTTAATACTTTGTTGTTGGAGACACTTAAGTCCTTTCCTGAAAGCAAAGACAACAGGAACACCTCACTGTGTTGACCTAAGACAGCCTGCACGATTCAATAAGAGCTCAGAGGAACAACACAAAGTGGACGAACCTGAAATGTCATAAAATCAGGTGAACTTTGTCCTCTGGCCACAATTTTAGGGCTTTGTGTCGACTTTGGCTGGCGTTCTTACCGACAGTACTTACCGGTGAGTAATCAGGAAGCTGGTTTGAGGTTGATTTCTTGCTCAATAACACTTCGTCGAAACACGCAGGATCAAACCAGCGACCTTCTGACTGAGGGTTGGCCACTAAAACCACCAGGAAACCAGCAGTACATGAACACATCGTGTTTCTGTTTCTCTCGTTGAAAGTGCCTGATATTTTACCTGAACAGCGTGTGTGTGTGTGTTTGTGTATTCACAGCGTGTTTGTGTGTTTTATCTTTGCACAGCGCGGCGGGTGGAGAGATATTTGACCACTGTGTGTCTGACGAGCTGCTGCCAGAGGCCCAGATCACCCGTCTGATCAGGCAAACACTGGAGGGAGTCCACTACCTCCATCAGAGCAACCTGGTGCACTTAGACCTGAAGGTCTGCACACAAACACACACACACACACACACACACACACAGGAAATCACAAGTGTAGCCGGAGCCGAGAGAGTCTATTTTTACATGCCCACTCGCTGCTTCACCACAAACTCGCCCCTTAAGTGCTCGGCTGTGAATTCCCTTTTTGTGCACCAGAAAACCCCAATTTCCTTTTTTTTCGTGGCACAGTCGAGCTCAGAGCTCAGACTTCAGGATTTTAGGTGGTAACAGAAACTTTCACTCAGGGCAAACAGAGGAAGCTCTACTGAAAGGTGTCACGTAGGTGATTTTTACACCACTCCTGAAACATTCACCCACACCTTGAAAATTTAAAAAATTCCACCTCCTCCCCTCAGTGGGGCTTTTCCATACACTCTCACTAACTCAGCTCAGTTTGACTCAGCGCAGCAGGGATTTCCTGTAACGATAAAAGTCCCTCATTATGTAGTTATTGTAAAGCTTTTATTATGAAGCAGCAAAACCAGGAAATGTTAACACGACTCCTGACACGGCTACAAGCAAACTTTCACCCCTTTGTCTCACATGGCGAAGTTCAACTGGTAATGAAAAAGCAAATCAGAGCCGGTGGAGAAGCCTGCAGGTCTCCCTCTGGAGCCTCCCCACAAAAACACTGTTGACGTCATATTTGCATAAACAAAATCAAATTGCAAGCGTAGCATCCACACACACACACACACGCACACACACAGATACAG
The DNA here is from genome assembly GCF_900880675.1 of Sparus aurata. NCBI lineage: Eukaryota > Metazoa > Chordata > Actinopteri > Spariformes > Sparidae > Sparus > Sparus aurata. The sequence goes on along the minus strand of NC_044195.1, from coordinate 31,694,508 downwards.
GAGGTGGTTGAGGTCACGCTAAAAATAGTTTTTGCGATTCAGCAATAAAGACAGCAGAAGAACGAGGATAACAAGTCTCAGAGTTATCTATCATCGATTGTCAATACAACGTAGATTTTAAAACCTGAACTTATCGGTGATCATATCAGTACCAGTCATGAAAAGCAGGTGATTACTGGTTATCAGTGTCAGCTGAAAGCAGTCCATGTTGTGCATCTACCAGCCCTGGCTCTAACTCCAGGTCGTAAAGTAAATGTTTTGTTATCTGACATCAAGACATTTGCAGTAACTCCAGTGTAAACTCTGGCTGCGAGCGTAACATGACCAGTTGTGACTGTTTGTGCTAATCGACATCAGAACCTGTGCAAACAGAACAAAACAAGCACAAACTCAACCGTACTGTACGTTCTCCTCTTCTGTAAGATGATGCAATAACTCAATAATGCCCGTGTTTAATGTTTCTACAGTGTCATGTGGTCGATATATTTCCAGCACTTGAACAAATAATCCCGTTAAGAGTACTTAGAGAAAGTTAAACACCTCTCGCCGGCAGGACAAAACATGATTAAGTGTTCCAAGAGATTTAATGTGTTGAGCACAAGTTCAAAGTACGTCTCATATTTCCAGAACTTCTGCTTTCGACATGATGTTCACCCTGTTGCCTCTTTGTTTCTCAGCCGCAGAATATCCTCCTGACCAGCCTGTCTCCTCCAGGAGACATTAAGATCGTAGACTTTGGTCTGGCACGCAGGCTGGGCGCGGTCGGAGAGCTCCGAGAGATTCTTGGCACGCCTGAATATGTTGGTGAGATGATGTTCATAAAACACACTGATTACTCACACACACGAGGCAAGATATCACCCGCAGTAAAACCACATTAAAGTTAAGAGTGAACCCTATCTGGTGTTGTGCTGATAGAAATGTTCTTGTAGGTCTCAGAGAAACTCACAAATGATCAGCAGTTCATTATCAGAGTGGTTAAAAAGCAGCTGCTGTCACACAGAGAGCTCTGCCTGCTCCTCTGTCAGCTTGATCTGCTCAGAGAAGTGGATGAAAACACAACAGAAAGTCATTAAGTAACACTCAGAATAGGGGAAAAACAACAACATGAGGTATGAGACAATACAGGAAATTACACAAAGACATTCTTGTGATATTGAATGAAACCTGACTTCTTCTTTCATGTCTTTTCAGCTCCAGAGATCTTGAATTATGAGCCAATCACAACAGCGACTGACTTATGGTGAGCACGTTTTTGCAAAACCTGCAGTGAGTTTATGTTGGAGGATGTTCAGCCGTTATCAAAGTCTTCGTTGTGGAGATTTAAAGTAAAATAAAGATGCTGGTGGCATATTTTCAGATCGGTCGGGGCTTCGAGAAGAAGCTTGTTCAGGCTGTGCTCGTCTATCCTGAGATTTATCAGACGGAAACTTTGATAACGGAGACAGTTGTAGGTGCAGACTGTGTCGTCATGCCTTCTGTTACCATAGTGTTAGCAGCTGTCAATCAAAACCAACGTGCTCCGTTTTTACTTTCCGTGCACAGTCGGCGTTTGTCTGCCTGTCTGTGGACCCGAGCCCTCCCACCCGTCTGCTTCTGACCCCTCCATCCTCCATTTGTCACTCTGACCGTCAGACGATCTTTACCAGGGATTTTATCTCACTCTCATTTTTACTCTTAACCCAAATGATTTGTAAATGAAACCGAAGCCGATCCATTTCAGTTTGTAAAGCCACAAACAAACTCTGCCACGCTAATAACTGTTTACAGTCTGGGTAATTATTTTAATGATCACCTTTGTTCTCAGTGAAATGATGAAAGCAGGACTTGTGTTTTCTCACAGGATTATTAACTGAGTGAGACCTTGTGAGCGCGTCTCCTTCATCCGTGTGTGTGTGTGTGTGTGTTCCTCAGGAGTGTGGGTGTGATCGCCTACATGCTGGTGACGGGCGAGTCTCCGTTCGCCGGAGACGACAAGCAGGAGACGTTTCTGAACGTGTCCCAGGTCAACGTGGATTACAGCAGGGAGGCCTTCTCCAGAGTGTCAGAGCTGGCTGTGGACTTCATCCGCAAGCTGCTGGTCAAAGCTCCAGAGTGAGTAGAGCCGGAGTCTGAACACTCACATGATGTATGTAAAAGAAATCAAACTGGATTCTGAGTGTTTCCGTTGTGTTTGGACCTCAGGGACCGGCCCAGCGCTGCCGAGTGTATGAGCCACCCCTGGCTGTGGCAGCAGTTCTGTCTGAGCCCCGACCCCGCCGCCGCCACCCGCACCGTCCGCGAGAGGAGCTGCGGCACCAAGTGGGCCGCCCCGCCCGAAGACCCCGAAGACAAGGAGAACTTCCTGGAGTCGCCTCACTCTCACGCAAAAAGGTTTCGCTTCGACGAGGAAACGCCGGCTGCTGTAGACGGTGACTTTTGAGCAAGTCAAATCTAAAAAGGGGAGAGGGAGCTTTTAAAGTCTTTTAAGCCTCCAGAGTACCAGCTGTCTGCTGCCCGCCACTCAAAGTACTTATGATGTTTATATTCCACTAATCTGCAGAAGATCGACCACTCAGACCAAAGATAACCAGCTAAATATTCTGAGATCCGTCTCTGATCACCGCTGTTAAAAAGTGTGAAAATTGTACAGTATGTTGCGATTAATGCGCCGTGTTTAACCTGAAGTATTTAATACGATTGATTGTTAAAATCTCTAAAAAAAAAAATTCCTGTGATGATGAAGGCTAGTGGAGTATTTGTAGGGAAATCTATGCAACACGTCTCTTAATTTTCTCACAACGCGTAAAAGTTAACGACGCTCTGCCTTAAAACCAGAAGTGTTCTTAGTGTTGAGTTGCACTTGTGCTTCAGCAGAACAGAGTTTCTCTGCAATGAGGAAGTGTGATAACATCCTTATTTGCATTTTTTTGCTGTCTGCATCGCAGCTCCGTCTCGTTCTACCCGCGCTGTTTCTGTAATTCACGTTCAAGCTGAACAGAGGCGAGACGGGAGGCTTCGTTACATTCCTCGTATGTTTCCCTGCAGTAGCACAAGTGTTTAAAACTAGCTCAGGGTTTTAGATTACATTCATTCCCCTTCCAAAGAACCGAGAGGCTGTTTGTGTTCAGGTTATCATCACATTTATTGGCTTAAACTGCAACAAATCTTCACATTCATGACATTTTGAGATAGAAACTTTAAACTGTAACGGCTCAGAGTGTCGGTGAGTCATTCCACCGATCAGCAGCCACACCCGCTCTTACTCAAATGATGTCCTCACCCCAGCGAGCTGTTGGTTCCTCTTTGTTAGCTGGCAGAGGAGAACACCATATTAGCACTTCTTACTTCAGCAGCACACGTACAGAAGTATTTCTAAAAGTCTGAGAGGTTCACCAAAGCCATTCAGAGTGCCGTGTCTATAAAGCTACTCTGGTTCTGTCGGGTCCGGGCGCCTGAAGTGATTTATTCCTGTTGTTTTCATCTCAGGGCATGCTGCTCACTCTCCGCTCACTGTGTTGTGTATTCTTAATGTTAGAGGCCTACTATTATTATTATTATTATTATTATTTATGTGCTGGACTCATACTTTATATTTTTATGTAAATAATGTGCTCACGTGTCTTATAAGGAAGTGTTGTGATTATATCGGGAGACTTCAGATGATTAAGGTGTTTATTTAAAACAAGACGATGCTGTTAATGAGAAATAAATGGAGATGTTTGACCGTCGAGGAGTGGGTGGATGAAAGGACAGAGGATTTAAGGTGGTGCTGGGAAGTAAAGCGAATGTGGAAGTGAGTCAGATGGTTTAGTCAGAAGGAGGAAGATGAACAAAGTCTTTGATGGAGTTGGGGATGTGTTGGGCGTGAGAAGAAGCGTTTAAAGGGACAGTTTGGAAATTACGTAAAAACTGTTCACCCAAAAAATAAAGATTTAGTCGTTATTGACTCGGCACAATGCGGCTGGACAGCTGGGTGACGTTTCACAGTCCACAAAACATTTCTGGAGCTTCACAGCAAAACAGTGTTGCAGCATTCTCAGAAACAACTGAAGCAGCTGGGGACCAACATGGCTCCTTACAAGTCGTCTGGTGTTAACCAAGTCACCTGAAGCCCCCGAGGTCCCAAATAGATTTAAAAAAAACGGTTTTTTTAGACTCTCTTATGAGCTGAGATCTTCACTGTAGCTGCTGAGCTAAAAGTTAGCATGCACTCAGCTAAAAGTGAGCTGTAGCTGATCGTCAGTCATGTTAATCCAACTTTCTCTGTTGACTCGTTCCGTGCTGTCAAATGTTGGTGCGTCTGAGCTCGTGCCGTCTCTCCTGAGGTGTTCAACACTTGTAGCTTAGCGGCTACGGTGATGATTTCATCTTACAAAACGGGTGTAAATAATGTCTTTTCAAATCAATTTGGGATCTCAGAGCTTCTGGAAACTTGGATTACATCCTACAAGCTGTATGGAGCCATTTTGTTTCACCAGCTACTTCAGAACGCTGCAACGCTGTTTCGCTGCGAAGCTCCAGAAATGTTTTGTGGACTACAAAACTTCACCTGACTTTTCTTCAGCATGAGTGGATAATGACAGAATTTTCATTTTTGTGCAAACTGCTCCTTTTAAATACTTGGATGGAGTTAGGAATGTGTCAGTGTTGTAGGAAGGGCAGAGGAAAAAGTTCAGTCTTTGGTAAATATTTCCCAAAATGTTGAACGATTATTCCTTTAAGTTGTGACGTTGGGAGTTAAGATATGTAGACGTGAGAGGATTTTAGGTGATGAGAAAGTGTAAACGATGATTTCAGTGTAGAAAGAGCAGAAGCGTAGAGAGCCGCTGTGTGACGAGGTGCTATTGATTCACGGGATTTGCCTTCATTGAAACGACCTCACCTCCTTAAAGTGCAGATTCTGATCGCTCTCAAACCTCCAGAGAAACATTCCTCTTCTTGTTCCGAGGGGCCAAACAGAATCGGACCACATTGTGTGTTTGTTTGTTTGTTGTCGTCAGCAGCTGGTACAAAACAATGGCCTTTGTGTCGGAGCTGGGCGTCTCCAGCCACGGCCATGCTCTCATCTGTATGCTGTCATCCTTCAAAACTGGAAGATTTTCATCTCGGCCAGTCGGCAGATTCTACTCGCGCTTGTTGTAGAAGCAGCTGGGAGGCGTATCTGTAATGAAATAAGCTTGAATCTCGCTTCATCTCAGTTTCTTTCAGGTGTCGGCGTCTTGAAATAATCTCGATCCAGGCCGAAATGATGTCACTTGAATCGGAACATTTCTCAGATACAAGTTAAGCTTCTTTTTCCTGTTCCTGTTGTAAAAACAAGATTTTAAGACTTGACTCGTAGCTGAACCTCGAGAGAAGACGGACTCGTTCCGCAGTGACGTCACTCATTGTCAGTCTGTCACTTGAACATGACTGATGCAGCGCCGCTGATCTTGTTATTTTGTACATCTATTGTACTGTTATCCTCAGCAGCTACCAGTCTGAGCGACATTCAGGCCGCCGAGACGCGGAGCAGCAGTGACATCAGGCGACTGGTATCAACAACATTCCTGTTTGTCGTGTGCGACTGAAGGAAACTGTAGGTTGGAGTCAAACCAGCAGCCACAAGCACAACGAAATGTTCACGAGATGTTTGTTTATTTTGCATTTTATATTTTTTTAATGTATGAGCATTCTGATTGCATCTGAAATGACTAAAAAAAAAAAAAGAGAGAGACATAATCTGTATTGTATTCTGATCAACTGCAGGCTAATATGTAAGCATCACAAAGCAAACTGAAAAAGCTCATTAAAGGTTGTAGAAAATATCTGATGGAGTGTTTCATGTCTTGTTTTTGAGCCATTTTACTGCAGATCAGATGTTTTTAACACTCTGCTGCCACCTGCTGAAACAACCCGCTCTCCATCTTTGGTTAACAGCACAAACAGCATAGTGACATGCACACAGGTTAACAAGCAGATAATCAACAACACTTCATGTTACATTGGCTGAACACTTGCTACACAACTTTTAAAGAAAGTTCACCTTCTCCGCCCAAAACATGGAATGATCTGAAGTTACATTCAGCAGAACGAGTTACAGCCGTCAGTTTAGTGCAAAGATGCTACTGAGTGCAAGCTCACAGAGATCAGACTGGAATACATCGCACACAGATTAACACACATGCTGCCACATTCTCATACAACTAGCAAGTATTTGTACTTTTACATATTGCAGTCAACAGAAAGTAGAGTACAACATGTGCGTTTCTGTCACAATGACAACACAAAACAACTTTACATGAGAGAATTAAGATGTAGCGTCTTGTTAATTCATATTTTCAACTTGTTCGATTTTAACCGGAGATGTTCAGATAACGATTTTCCTTCTCAGTTTTTGAACTTGGGTATCTGCCTGAGAACCAATCTGTACGGAAGCCCTGAGGGTCAAGTGAGGATTCTTTCTTTTTAATCTAAATTACCTATAAATTTAAACTATTTTATTTTCTTCTCTTGTGTTTAAATGAAAAATGATTCTCTTGGGGAAAAGACAAATCCACTCAACACACAAAAAATATGCTGCCATGCTTTTTTTTTCTCCATTTGGTCTAACACACAAAAAAATTTTCTCCTGTAAAAGAAAATGAAAAGGTCTCATGAAAAATGTGAAAAAATTCTCCTACCACTTTTTCTTTGTTTTGGATTCACACATGAAGAAAGAAAAGGGAAGAAAAAATTCTCTCACAAAATGTTTGGTTTTGCATGTTTTCACACAAGAAAGAAGAAAATTCTAAAGAATAAAAGAAAAAGTTTTCATGCATGAAAAACATTTTCCCCTAAAAAAAAAAGTCTTCTCTTGGTTTAACATGTAGAAAAAGAAATTATCCTTAAAAAAAACATACAACAAAAATCACACGAGAATTTCTATTTTACGTGTTTTCAATGATAGAAAAAGTTCTCGTATTTTTTCACAGATGACAATAAAAGAAAAAAAAGTTGGTTGTAATGTAAAAAACAAAAATTCTCCTGTGCAAAAAGGAAAAAAAATTTTCTTTTTTTTTTTTTCAGAACCCTAACCCAAAAAATTAAAATTCTTCCACAAAATGTTTGGTTTCCATTTGGTATCACATGTATCAGGGAGAACAATGTTTGGCATTTTTTCACACATGAAAAAAAATATTTTCACTGGCCAAACTTTTTAATTGGTTTCATAAATAAACACAAAAGTATTCAAGTGGGAAAAATTTGAATAAAAAATATTTGGTTTCCATTTTGTGTTTGGTCGTATGGGGGAAAATGTTTGGCATGTTTTCAAACATGAAAAAAAAAATCTTATGAGAAAACTTTTTCATTGGTTTCATAATTAACACAAAAGTGGAAAAAATTTTAAATTCTCCCACAAAATGTTTGGCTTTGCATGTTTTTATACGTGAAAGAAGAACATTTTCAGCAGACTAAAATAATCTTGAAAAAAAATTCTCCCATAAAAATTCTTCTCTTGTTTTCACAAATGTAGAGGAAAAAATCTGTCCTAAAAAAATTTCACAAGATTTCACAAATATAGAGAAAAACATTTTTGATAATATGAAAACAAATTCTCCGGGGGGAAAAAAGTGAAAAAAAGAATGGAGTTCGAGAGATTATTGTGTCAAACCTGTTTTCTTCAGTTCTTCAGTCATAATCACAGGAGTGAAAATAATTTAAATCACTCTAGACTTTGAAAATGGATCACCAGAAAAAAAAAGAAAAAGTCCTCACTCGACCCTCGGGGCTTCTGTAAATCTGCTACCAGTGTGTTAAGTTATATTTATATTCCATTTTTAAACCCTGTATGAATGAGATTAGACTGCTATCATTGTTTAGCCTGTAGTAATACTACACAGTAAGTGCTTTACACGTTTCCTTCATTTTCTAGTTTGACAGTCAGAACTGAAAAACAACACAAAAATCAACACATGAATGTTGGCTAACATGCAAACAAGTTGCTTGTTGTTAAATTGCATACAGGTGTATGTTCTGATGCTAATCAATTACACATATATCTGATCAGTAATCCAACATTTCAGGCCGTATCAGAGGCATTTCTGATACTGATGTTGGTTTTGGAACAACGCTGATTTTAATCAGAAACCTCTCAATTTATAAAAACAATCATTTGGTGTATTTTCAACACAAAAATGTACAACAGGTGAGAAAAAGATCCAATCAAACAGCAAATTAACATCAAGTGCAATAACAAGAGAAGTGTTAATAGCTATTAACAAGTTTAACAAATTATTTCTAATCTAGAATCTCTCACCTCAAGGTCGACGTGATCGAGTGTTACGCAGCTCAAAACAGATCATGTGATCAGAACGAAAGCTCCAGAACAGTTACTAAATGGACCTTGAGGTGAGATAGTGTTGTTATCTGAAACTCTAACTATTAGAGAACAATCCACTACTGGGATTAAACTAAAGGAATGACAACAGAACTATAATCTAAACTCTGACAAAGTTAATTAAATAATTAACCGGCCACACGTTTTAAATACAATCAAGAATCACCGCTGAGAGTCCGACTGATGAAGTCTGAAAGTTTAAAGTTCAGACGTTCAAACATTCACTCGTCTAAAAGTAGCTCAACACGTGCAGGTATGAGGAGAATGTAAAAAGCTGCTCTGCTTCAGGCAAACAGACATTAAGATTAAAATCATAGCAGAAAGTCACAATATTACACTTTACGTTACATTACAGACATTAAAGTCATTCCCTCCAACTGAGGCAACATGAATCAGTCATGTTTCAGCAGCTCTGCAGCCGCTCGAACACAGAATCAAAGGTAAAAGGTGATATTCAGCCTAAAGAATAAATAAGGAGGAAGACCATTTTCATACCTGCGTGTTCCTCCTCGTGGCCACAGGAGAGCATCAAGTGCGTTTAGCAGTAAAAGTCAGCATCATCTGTCGAACGCTCTAAACTCTGAGCCCTTAATCACAGAAAGATGAGGTAAGACCAGCGATTAAGACCCTCACTCTGTACTGTGGAGACATAATCTACAGCGCTCAGAGACGTTCAGGTGATCAGCTCGGACTCAGAACTCCTGGATGACCCTGAAGTGGTTCTCGATGGACGGGGGCTCGTCCTCGAAGTGGAGCTTCTTACTGGGACAGGCTCCGAACTCGTCCAGGGTCTTGATGAAGTACCCGTACTCGCGGCCCACCCAGGCCCGCATCGGGTCGCACACCTCGTACGGGGTCACGTGGGCGTGGATCGACACGCCGCTGGAGGCGAACTCCTTCAACACCTGCTTGTCCGTCACCCAGGTCTCGCTGCCTCCCGGGTGGCCTCCATCCAGCCAGTACATGTCGGTGATGCGTTTAATGAAGTGGGACAGCCGCGGGTCGGCGCGGGCTCCCGACAGCTCGTACACCATCTGGTTCAGGACCACGCAGCCTTTACTGAAGCCCACCAGCGTCAGAGCAAACCCTGAGGGGACGCTGTCAGCGCCTCCCTGTGGCTGGAGGGGGTTTGGCAGGTTGGCTCGCTCCATGCCGTGGCTCAGCAGAGACCTGCGATCAGAAACGGTCACACTGTTTTAACACAATCACCGCAAAGTTTTAGTAAAGCTCACACGGTTGAGGTGTTGATTCTGCACCACAGTCATGTTCGATGATGGTGGAGAACAAAACAAGAGCTTAAAGAAAATCAGTCATCATGTGGACATACAGACACTCTGAATGAATGATAATGTTGAGCAGCGGATGTGTGAATAAGCAACAATTTGCCAACGTAACATCCTGTATCAACTTAAAAGGTGATAACGTGTTCAAGATTTGTTTCTGCTGCCCTCAAGTGGCCAAACGCAGGTTAAACAGCTGAACTACCAGATTATGTGTAAGTAAAATTATATGTTCAAAATAATTGACTGCACTTGAGGTGGGGAGGCTGCTGGAGTTGGAACAACGTCATCTCACACTTACTGATAGTTGGAGCAAAAGGGTCAAACATCGAACATACCTGAGGTGTCGGAACGCTGCAGTCTCAGGTGAGTACGACGAGTGCTCCGGAGCCCCGAACATGTTGCTCTCCACGAAGTTGTGGTAGCAGCTGAACTTGTGCAGATACATTCGGGAGGCTCGGACCACCCAGATGTGTCGGTCGGGGAAACGCTGGCCCAGAGTGAGAGCGACCTGCTCCAGACTCCAGCGGAGCCACTGAGCTCCTTCAGGCTGCACGGACATCTCCTCCTGGAAGTTCTGACCCAACAACAAGCAGGAGGAGACGGTTTAAAGCTGCAGGACAACTTTCACACACTGAACAACATCACCGTGACGAGTGGGGGGAAAATTAGAGTGTCGACTCTTTTTATAAAAGAAATTTCCAATGCAGCGATTCACACGAAATTCAGACCACACGTTTGTACAAACTCAATAAAACTACTCGCATAAAGAAATTATAGAATTTTAGCTGCAATGATTTATAGAATATATTATTTAAGAGATGTGTGTCTTCTCAGTTGTGCAATAAAAATGTTATTAGTGTTTGAAAGGATAATTGTGACATTGATCGGTATTGGACCTTAAAAACAATCATTCGTCAATCCCTAGACTGAACAACGATTCGATAAATTGAGAAAAACAATCCAAAGATTAATCGACAATGAAAGTATTTCTTAGTTGTAACTCTATTTCACTCCTTAAAAACTTTATATGCAATAAAGTGAGATGACACAGGAATATAGTTTTGCAATAATATGGACAATAACTTTTAAAAGGTTGGTGTTTTTTATCTCTCAGCATCTATTTATGTCCTTAATATTCAGGTATGTGCATCCACAAAGCCCACAGTTTGCCTAAAAAGAGATGTTTAGTCATCGTGGTCATGACGTTTAGAGCACAAGGCTTTGAAGGATGAAGTGTTGTGGCATAAAGTTATCTAACTGGCGAGCAGAGGAGTCGCTTTGGCAGCGTTATTGGCCCTTTAAAAGCTTAAAATCTAAATGGAAGGATAAAAAGTCAGAGATGTCTGCCAAAAAATAAATGTTCCCTTCTCCTGACAACAGCCATGGTGAGAGTGTGAATGAAACACACACACACACACACACACACACACACACGTCCATCTCTGACACACTACATTAGTTCCATCAGCAGCATCCTCTCAGCGTGCCGTCAGACTGTGTGGTCTCAACACAATGACCTCATTCTCCGTATTTACATGGAAACATCAGCGTGACGGCATCCTGTGCATACGAACGTCTCCTGGCAGTCACCGGCACACTGTGGGAATATTAACACTTGCCTGGAAAGTCGCCCGATGAATTGCAAATGAGGACAAAGAAAAGAGGAGCTCTGATAAACGAGGCCACTTCTTAAATTCTTGAAGGCAATTAGAAAAGAAAAACAAACGGGCGACGTTTAATCTTCTTTCACTCCTCCATATTTCTTTACACTTGATTAGTGACGTGCCCGTCCACTTACTAAAAAGCCTCTGAGGCAGTTTGGCATAATCTGACAGCATAATCTGGCAACTGCTGCAATTAATAGGTTTGGCATCAGATGAAGAGACTCGAGCGTCTTTTCTTTAAAGAAGTTTGCTCAGAACTGCACACATGATGAGAAACACCTCACATCTGTGATGCTCACGGAGTCTCAGAGGGGAACAGAACACAATGTGCTGGTTCTCCATCAGGAACAGAGTTTAGTTTTAAGTGTTCTGCTCTAAAGGAAAAATAGTTTATTAGTTTTGATGTTCTCCACATTAATTTTGACCCAAACAGCTTCCTTCCGTGCGGTGACACGTTGATGGTTGATAAGGGCTGAAGTTAATAATAATAATAATAATAATAATTGTGTAACGCTGTAAACTATGATACCAAGAAACCTTTACATTTCTGAGATAGTTTTCATGATGTGAAAACGTCATGCTGTTTCAACCCTCGTCTCGCTTTTAGTGGCAATGGTTATTTTTGCATTTGCATTTTTGCCTGTCTGTAATATTTTGAATAGCTGAGCAGCCTTGGGGTGTAAAATTGCAAATTTTCCAATAAAACTCGACTGCACAGAAGGCTGGGAAATAAAGTGTCAATAACTCAATATATCATCCATCATCAATATATCATCATGTCACTGTGTGTGTGTGTTTGGTACACAGTTTCATCTCAGTTGTTAAATAAATGTTATGAATAAATACCATATACGACTGGTGCTTGATTTCTAATGAACGATCTTATGTATTTTATTCCTTACATAAAAGTCTTATTTATAATTTACTGGGCATGTTTGTGTGATACAACTGCCTGTGTCGTTATAACATCACTATAACAGGCAAGGTGCACATTAAATCCTTCCTACTCATAAACTCTTTAAACAATGGAATTGTGGGAAATGTAGTCTGGTCAGCTTCAGCTCCCTGTGTTTTTAACACAAACAGGAAGTGCACTTTATTCCTGCAGCACAGCCTCCAATCATGATCCACTCTCCTCCACAGGTAGACAGGCAGTGATGGTACCTGTGCACCAGTATTCGCTCAGCTTGATTTGCTTGGCACTGGAAAGAGCTCCTTTCAGTTTAATTTACTACTTAACACTCAGCAGTGAACAGTGTAGTTCACTGATGAAGGTCTGAACAGTATAAATAAACTTAACTTGATATCAACGCAGAGCAGCCAAGTGTGTCAGAGTCAAATATCAGCCCTCGTAAGACAGAAACCTCTCAGACTGACTGATTTTAATCTCCTGTTGCAGATTTCTCTGCAGAATGAACTCCACATGCTACTAAAATAATAAACCATCATTCTGATGCAACTCAACCCAAATGTGCTGCCTCATGTGGAAATTAACATGCAGGTGATTTCTCTGGTTTAGTGAGTTTTTTATGAAGCAGTGAAACAAAGAATATAACCTCTCCTCTCACCCACGAGGTTTCACATGTTGTATAAAAACTATAAAACCTCTTTACGACTGAAAAACACATGACAAATGTTAACTATATGTCGTAATCTTTCAGAGTACTATGAGAAACTTTTCTCCTTCGTGTAGCTTTGCAGTGGTTTAACTTCTTCCAGTGAGACTATCGATGCTTTCTAAGCAGCTTTCACAACACCTGAGGAGAGTGAAGCCATGTGGACGCATGAAAACATTTTACAGTGACACAAAACGTACAGCTGCTTAAAATAGTTTTAAACTGCAGGAACAAACTAAATAAAAAAAGGAGAAAACAAAATATGATGGCTGCAACTTTATTTTCATTGTCTATTCTACTTGACAATTGTTTTGTTGATTAATCAATGAGTTTTTTCTTTTTCAATTTATCAATCTTGTCTTCATACATTTCCATGACGTCTGTATTGGGTCTGAGTTTACAATAATTTAATGTTTGTACTCTTGTTTTCCCACCAAACACCAAAATTATCAGTTTTCTTGACTATTTGTCATTTTGTTTTGTTTTTTAAATAGGTTTTATTTGAACTTTTTTCTATGGATACATATTTTTTTCTTTATATTTGTACAGGAAATAATATTTTTTAAATTTTTAGAAAAAAATTCATGAAAAACTTAAATAAAAAGGTTTCCAATTAAAAAACAAAAACAAAACAACATTAAATCAGAATAATAGTGAAAAATGTTGCTCAGTTTATCTCAAAGCCCAACATGACATTCTGTTTACTTTCACAGAGGAAGAAAGAAACTAGAGAATATTCACATGTAAGAAGCTGGAATCAGAATATTTAGTCTTTTTTCCCCTTAATAAAGGACACAAGCCAATAATTGATTATCAAAAATAGTTTATGAGTAGTGAAACAGTCGACAACTTATCAAACAGTCATTGCCGATCTTTTAAAAGTGTTTTGATGGGCAACATGTTGTCTTTGCCAAATAAAAATATTCTTCAGTCTTTCTTTTAACATTTCTATGACCATATGAGCTCCATGGCAGTTTCTGCATTTTGCCTCTCATGTGTCTGAATTTTTAGTGATCGTGTGTTTATATTCTGTTTTTTGTCCACAGCCCCAAAATATTATTTATCACCTACTGTCACAGAGGACTGAAGAAACCAGATAATATCACATTTAAGAAGCTGGAATCACAGAATTTCGACCTTAAAAACAATTAACAGGTGAATCCATAATCAGAATATCTGGTGATTAATTGACTGATCTGACAACTAATCCATTGATCCTTGCATCTCTACCTCCAGCTAACAGTTTGCTTATGAACCCTAACAGGACTTTACTCACCTGTCTCATGATTATTGTAGGTGAGAGTTAATTGAAATAATATTACATCTCTGCGTCTCAGTAGCAGCTTTCAGTGATTAAATCACAAGTTAGAACAGTCATCTTCTTTCTGTTGATCTCATTGATCCCCTGGGCCCCTCCCTGATCAATACACCTCCCCGCACTCACCTGAATGTCCCCGTGGAAAAACACCACATGTCTGTTACTGCTCTTCTCCTTTGACTCAGCACCACTCTGACCGTCTGTCTCAGGCCGGAGGAGCAGCAGGTCGTTCACTCGGCTCGGGTTGTATCCAGGCACCGCCAGCAGCTTCTGGAGCCTCTGCCGCGGGCTCCCGGAGCCTGCATCCCGGCTGGCTGATGCATGCAGTCCCCGGGTCTCGGAGGATGTCGCTGCCACGGAGGTCATCGTTTTGGCCACAGCTATCAGAGTGAAGCCCACCGCGACTGCTCGGGCAGCTAGCATGAACTCTAAAATAGGAAAATGAGTCGGCGTTTTTCTTTATAAACGCAGTTAACTACACCATGCTGCTGCCGCTGCTGACAGCTAGCTAACCAGCTAACATCTGCTAGCTACAGCATCACATTATTAGTAGCTAACGTAGATACAACTAGCCTTTAAGTGGCTATAACCGATATATTTATCAGTCTGCAGTGCGTTATATCCGTCGTGTGCCTCACATCGTCGCAGTTTAATAACAAATTCTGACTCTATTAATCAAATTCTGTCAGTTTTAGGTCTTCTTCTATCCACGGAGAGGCGCTGTTTATCAAACAACACACCCGCCACTCTGCTAGCTGCTGCGGAGCAAATCAGAAGCGCTACTGCGCATGTCTTCTTTTTGGACTCCAGAGATACTCCAGCGTGGAAGGTAGTGGGATGATACACTCCTCCACATTCCGGTTTTGAAAACACCACACTGTTTGGCCAGTTAACGGCTTAAATAAAGAAATATGGGAAAATTATAACAGACAAAAACACTTAGAAATGAATAAATATAAATATTGCAGACGTTATAAATACATATAATTAAGTGAATACATACATTAGTGAATTCTTGTTGAAACAAACACAATCTAAACTACTTCATTAATTTCTGTAGATGCAAATAATTGTACACACATCATTTATAAAATCGATACAAACAAACAAACAAACAAACAAACTAATATAAAAAGGTAACCGGATACTACATTTTGCTAGCTGAAGAAAATAAAAAGGTTTACGGGAGTGAACTATCTTGAGCTGACCACTCTCTGCTTTAGCCACACATGCTAAAGTCTACTTGTGCACATTGTCGTGGATCTAAACGTGGATGTTTTGACAGCAGCTGCATTAAAGTTAGTGTTGTGTCGGTGTTTACGTGCAGACATCAGTGGTACAGCACCAGAGAATGAAGTGCACATGTTGGTGCTGAGAGAACTGGCATTATAACGCAAGTATGCCACTTTCTGGACCAACTGTTTAGTTACTGTCACATGTTTTTGACTGCATGCCACAGATAAAAGTAGAGTTTACTCAAGTTTGGACTTTGAACATGTTCAGTCAGCAGTCAGCACTGATATGGAGAAAGCCACATGATGTACAGGACGACTTTATAAACTATTAAACTGCTGAATTATTTAACTGTGAGTAGCAGTCTAGGTAAGAGGAGACTCCTTTCAGTGAGCTATTGTAGAGATTTCTCCTGCAGATATTACATACATCCATTTAGTTTCTGGAACTGGTCTTGTCATAATGTTAAACTTTGCAGATTACTATCATTATCATTATTATTATTAGTAGTAGTAGTAGTAGTATTTCTTGTTATTTTATTGTTCCTGTTGTCTAAGGCAGCTCCACAAACTAACTGTAGATGGCATCATCATTAAAGTCTGACCTTGGAACTGTTGACAATCAGCATTTACTAGCTTATTGTAACCACTTAATGTAAAATATCCAAAATAATAAGCTTACTAACACAGGTGCTGATTTAAAGGTGCAACAAAAACAAAAAGGGAAGACAAATTATGATTTGTGCTCAAAAGTGAGCGAGTGTAACCGTCGTTGAACAGCTGGCAGGATGTAACATCATGTTAAACGGGTCATTCCACTCCAACTCACCGAGAATTCAGAACTTTTTTATGTCATGCATTTCCTCAAAAAAGGTCATGTCATAACTTTTGTCAAATTCATGGGACACAGGATTCCTTGATTAATCCTTTCGCTGTGATCCAGTGAAAAAACAACTGTACAGCCAAACATAAAAAAGCATCTGTATTACAGCTGTAGTTATGCACAGCTATATTTGAAGAGTTATTATTTATTTAATTTAAGTTTTTTCATGAATTAGGCAAAGAAAATCCTTGACATGAGCTTGGAGGGCCTGTGTGACTTCGTATAAAAAGAACCTAAATGAAAATAACAATATCTACCTGAAGCTTGCAAACAGTAGCTCACATTAGCCACCATGAATTACTCATATCAGCCCAAGTAAGGCTGTCGAAGCAAAACCTCTAGACTGTCGTTTAATAGTTAGTAATTAAACTTATTGCTGTTGCAGAAAACATGGCCTCGTGTTCTTTGGGCAGCAGACTGGTGGCTTGTCTTCTCAACGTTTCTGAGGCTCGCAGGAAAGACCTGGTGGAGACTGTGGCCAAGGCTGCTTTATACAACACGGAAGGCAAGTCGGATTTTGTGTGACACCTTAAAATAAAGAAGTCTGGGAAAAATTGTAACAAAAACATGTATTTGATCGAATCTGTCTTGCTAAGAATCCTCCATGATGCTGCTAAACATGGTTCCTAGGAGTTTTCTGACGCCTCTGTGGATGTAACCTGAGGAGTCTCTTTATCTAAAACACCATCTGAAATGTATTAATACTCCTGTTTTTAATTATTCTGCATCAGGTGTGAGACGAGAGGGGACAGCAGTGCTCAACATCTTCAACGACCATGACTACAACCGCTCCGTCATCACCATCGTGGCGAGCATCGACTCCATCAGTAAGTCCCGAAGCGTTCACACATTTGTAGTGAAATATCTTTTTCATTCATTCTCCTGAGGGAAGCGTCGAGTCAGCTACTTTGCTGCAGCTTTGCTTCTACTGCAGGGATTCAGTTCCTGTCCCCTGCTCTCCAATCCTCTGAGAGGGGAAAAAAAATCCTTTAATAAGCTTTGTCAGGGATTTAAACACAAAAAAAAATTCAGGATGAACATTTTTCTGGCAAAGATCACAGAGAAAAGTTTATCTCGTTGAGCGCTCGTTCCGAACACGACGTCCTGACAAAGCAGACAAAGCCGGCGAGTGTTTGTCCTACACTCACTCCTCAACACAAATAAATTGGATTCTTCTGCTTAAATTGACCAAATCCTAGTCTTTTCTGAAGGATACACAAAACTATAAATGTATGCATGTTGTTTCAGGGGAGGCGGTTCTGTCTGCATGTGAGAAAGCCTGTGGGCTGATCGACATGCGCGCTCACAAGGGGGTTCACCCTTGTATGGGTGCCGTCGACCTCATACCCATCTACCCCCTGGGGGAGGAGGTGGGAGTGGAGGACTGCGCTAAAGAGGCTCGGGGTGAGATGTTATTTGTGCATGTATGTGATGCCTGAGTGCAATTATGAATATTGACTGTCTCTGTCGATTAAGTTGATCCATGGTGACCATTTTCTCACTCAGGGGTCGTACTGCTGCGTTCGAGTTTGCAAGTCTGATCGGCTAAATTTAGGAAATCTGACACATTTGTATCATTTAACCGCTTCCTGATTGATCAGGGACGGAAAAGACAATAGAGAGTGAAAATCTGGAGGGACATCAGGACATATTTCAAGGAAAAACAACAACTTCCTCGCTGACGTTCCTGTTTGATAGATAAAACAGAAAAGGCGTGAAATAATTCTAAATTGTCAATACAAATTTATTTCAACCTGGAAGTGAAACGGTAATGTTAGCTAGGAGGCGATTCAATGCTAAAGTTAGCTAACAGGTTATCGATTATGTTGTTTTACCCTGAAATATGGAAAATATACCCATCATACTTCCATCTGCTGATCAGTCAGAAAGTGGTGAAATAAAAACTATTTGTCAGATTCTCTACATTAACTACTTGCAGCTTCACATTCATTATCCCAGTGTGTGAGCTGCTCACCGTGAGCGCGACACGAGAGGAAATATGTGTGTGAATATGGTCTATTAGCTTTCAGGGCACAGTCATTACTCGTGCCTCTTGTTTTGTATTCAGTGCAGCGCCTGCTCAGGACGGAGACGAACATGTTTTGACTCGACTCAGTGGCTCAAATATAATTAACATCCAGCGTGTGGGCACACAGACGGAGGATAGCTCGCAGACTGTGACTGGAAATGTTCCCTTTTCGAGTGTAAACTACATTTTAAGTCATAATATGTAAGAAATATGCATTAAAATGTCAGAAAACGATGAGATTCAGTAGAGAGGAAGAGTCAGAATCATCGAGCTGCCATCAATAAATTGATTAGTAGTCAGTTATTGAATTAATCGCCTTCTGTCCCAGTGAGCACAAACCAGGTTTCAATGTAGATCTGAGTTGAAACCTTGTTAAAATTTCTTTTCAGCGTCTTTTCCATCGTCTGAAGTGAAGTTACAACATCAACGTGTGACAACACACAAATCTGTGGATTGATTTTTGTGATTTGTAGGTTGAATGAAGTCGATGATTAATAAGAAGGTATTTCTCCAAACTCATTATTGCAATAGCGAGTGAAATGGGAAATGTGATCTACACAAAGACGTCAACACATTTCATTTTCCATATAAAATGTCTTAAGTATTGAACTATTTCATCTGTGTACTGCTAACAAAAAGCCTCCAGGACATCTTAATGCACAGCTCGGCTCTGCTCAGGAGCAGCTCCATCACGGGTGCAGCTCGGCTCAACGACGCAGTAAAACTGGTGATGGAAAAGCAAATTGGTTCGGTTCAGAGTGACTCAGCGCGGCCAAAAGTGCTGATGAGCGCTAAAAAAAACATTCACCGTCATCTCGGTCTTTGGCAAACTCTGATCAACATTTTTCATTATCGATCGTGAAAGTAATCGCCAGATTGATCGGCAGTGAAAGTAAACGATAGCCTGCCTTCATCTCTCCCGACAGACTGTAAATGTAAATATACTGTAACGAGCTCCTCCACAGTGTCTATTGAGTCTCAGGCTGATTATGAGACATCTTCAGCTTCCTGTGCTGTTGATTAGTTTCACAGTTAACTACATGACTTAGCAGCCACATGTTTTGCTGATAATGAGCAGCAGCTCAGCATGGGACCTGCGTGCACTCTGTATGCTAATCTGTGTGGTGTGACTGCAGAATAATAATCAGCGAACTCACTAACGAGAACTGTATTTATGCATGCGTGTAATAAAATGCTCCGTGTGTCCATATTTCCCCCCTCAGTCTGAATGAAACCCCTCAGGTGTGTTTTGTCTGTCCCGCTCATATTGCCCTCGTGTTTCTGGATCTGTGTGCATGTGATAACTAACATGTGTGATGTGTCTTGTGCTCAGCTGTGGCTCGGGGACTCACAGAGCGGGTCCAGGGCACCAGCGCCTTCCTGTTTGGCTGGGCGGACTCGCCCCTGCAGCGGGGGCTGGCTCAGAGGAGGAAGGAGATGGGCTGGTTCAAGAAGACGCTGGACTTGCAGCAGATCAGGCCCGACGTTGGGACGCAGCCACAGAAGCAGTTCGGCGTCACAGGTGAGCAGAGCTGGCAGAGAGAGGAAGATAGAATTTATATGCCGGACGAGCTTCTGTGGGTTAATGTTTTGAAGCCTGAAAGGAAGGTTAGACTGTCTCTGTGTGAGGATTATACAACGCAGGTGACTTTGTGTCTGTGTTTACAAAGCTGTTTGTTACAGCTTCAACCACAGGCCACCTCTCTCCTCTTCTGTGACCTTTCAAAGATCCAGTGTGTGGGATTTAAATGGTTTATTAGCAGAAATACACTATCCATACTTGTGTTTTCAGGAGTGTTTAATCACCTGAAGAATCGTTGTTCTGGTCACCTTAGAATGAGCCTTTCAGTGTGTACTCACAGAGAGAGCGAGTCACTTTTCTCTGCCTGCCGTGTTTCTACAGCATCAGCTGCTTTAATGATTCATCTCATCCATACAGACTGTGATGCGTCCTTCCCTTCCACTTAACCTACATACTGTTTGAACAACCACAGACTTCCGAGGCTTCATATTAGCTCCGGCTGAACTTTCGTCCTCCAGTTTCTTACAGTGAAGTGGCAGCAGTGCAGGAGGGAGGCAGCTCCACGAGGCCATTACGGACTTTTTTCTGTGTACATATGGCGTGTGAATATTTTATTGAGACTGACCTGAAAAAATCTGAACCAGTTCTTTAAAAGCAGCTGCTGGTCTGATCTGCCCTCTATTATCTCTGTCCACTCTGTTATTTAGTGCTGTAAACATCATCAACATGTTTAGATTTTTATTTTTAAGACATTCACCATCTCAATCCATCACAGTTCCTATGTATGAATGGAATAAATGCCAATTTCGCCACCAACTGGAGGGTCAGTAAACTATAATGCAATATAACAACACCACCTTGTATTTTTACACAAGGTCCAACGTTTTACTTTACCGGGGAAGGCCTTCATTCTTAGTTTATCTCATATTGCCGTGTTGGTGTTGTTCATATGTGGTTAGTATCTCCTTCGGAACACATTGTTATACATTCCCTTTAATATTTTCACACTTAATGAGTTTATTTCCCTTTTTCTAGTTTTCTGTCACAGATAAAATCTAATCCAGAGGATGTTGAACAGTTTGAAAGTGTTTTTTCAGCTCGATTTGTCTGATGTCCTGCAGGAGTTGGGGCCAGTCCGTACGTCATGAACTGCAACGTGACTATCGACACTCAGGACATCAACATGGGACGCACCATCGCCACAGCTATCAGGGAGTCGACCCCGGGAGGACTACCTGGGGTGCAGGTTCTGGCTCTGCCACATGAGGGCGCTGTTGAAATCGCCTGTAACGTGGAAAGCGTGAAGGGGAGCCCACCTGACCACTCTGCAGGTGAACCGTGGCCGTCTTTCACCATCGGTGGACAGCCGTACTGTCATGTTCCAGCCTCGCTCATCACGACGAGGGTCTCGGAGCTGGCAGGGAGGGACGGCGTCCGCACGAAGGGGACCGCGCTGGTGGGGTTCACCCCCCGTGAGTGCCGAGGCCTGGCAGAGTTAGCGCTGTCTCGAGGGATCGCTGAGTTCTGGAAAGAGCGGAGAAGGATCCGAATGTGAAAATGATTAATCGCCTAAACCAGTGAAACCTCGAGTAAAAGAACATCATCTTTGTTTATGTCACTTTAATTACAATAACATCTGTTAAAGTGTGCCGTCCTCTGTTACCACTGCTGCCCCCATGTCAAGCTATACATCCAACTGCAGCATGTATTCTTTGCTATGACGACGACAAATTCATCACTCACAATTTTAAATTTTCTAATTAATACACAAAAGCCAAAGTAAACAAATAACGAAGTAAAAACGTGATTTTAAATGTCTAGCAAACTTCTGCTAGAAGACTTTACTAGTTGTAGCTAATGTTAGCTTAAGTTGTAGCTATAGTAAGCTAAAGAAATCCAAGACTTGATAGCCTAATGCTAATTGATTGTTTACAGCATTTTAATCAGAACAAGTAACCTGTTTACATACTGTATGTTGATCAGTGCATTTTATGTAATTTACCCACATTTCCTGACATTTGATCTTTACTATTACTAACACTCATTAAGGTCACGAATCACTACATTTGTAGAGATTTAATGTAATTTTTAATTAATTTATATAACTGTGTTTTACTACAGTTATACTTTAAATAAAGAATTTATCAATAAAATATTTCCATCTTGTTTTTTTTTCACAAGGGGAGATCGACTTAAACTGAAGCAGATACTTCCACATCCTCTGCGACACACCTGTCTGCTCGGCGCCTTGTTAATCTGACTCTTGCAGTGAGAGAGATTTGGGTTTTTATTTCTGAGTTTCTTTTCTTCCCAACCAAGACAGAAACTATAAAAAAACCCAGCGTGTCGTCCTCCAGAGTGGAATTTAAATTTTTCTTCTATGTGTGTGTGTGTGTGTGTGTGCCGTTTCCTGTTTGGAGCAAATGGGCCACTTGTGTTTACTGATGAGTCTCTGCTGATGAGTCTCTTCCCATCATTCTCCACCATCAGCCTTACCGTGCATGACTCTGTGGGAGAGTCACCATCTGTGTGTGAAACTGCTATTTTTACCACGAGTCATGGCCTGAATCTTTGAGAAACATCAAGCGTTTTTGGCTGCGTTTCCTTGAACATGTTAGAGTGAAACTCACTTACAACCCAGCCATAGTTGTTTACCATTTAGTGTAAGCTCGTGACGCACGGGATTAACCATTTATTAACACGGGGACGAGTTTGGCCAGAGGACAGGTCAGGAATTAACTGGGGCGAGATGATTCCACTCATTTCTTACATAAGGGGAGTATAATGCATTGAATAGCGGCACTTTGATGGAGTAAGGAGGTATAGATTTGAGTCATTAAGTATTAATAACTTGAGCTGTATGGATGGGACACAAAAGCAAGGTCAGAGTGAGGCTTTACATCCAAAAACTGCTTTAAAAAAAATGCTCAATTTTGTCCTTTTTGTGAGGAAAATGAGCGATTGCAGAGTTTATAATCCACACACACAGAGAAGGTGCCAATCCAATTCACAAAATCTTCCACTTTCAATGCCTGAAATTTACTCCCCTTTCATTTTGGTGTGTGATTTCTCATCTTCCTGCATTAAACTTACATAAGGTTGCCTTCTGAGGCAGAAGCTGTGCGATTTTTCATCAGTGTGTGCGCGCTTCTTTGGATAAGCTCTCTTACTGCGTGAACATTCACCTCTTTGTATGTCATCCAGCTGAGGCCTTTAGTCACACAAGCGACGCAGCCATGCAGCTCCGTTTCATGCGTACATACACAACAACGCTCTGCCTCCCTCACACACACACACACACACACACACATCCTTTCTCCCTCCTCCTCCTCCTCCTCCTCGCTGCTGTCTTCCTCCCTCTTCTGCATCTACACACACATGCATTTACTCTATGGATGGCACACACACACACACACACACACACACTCTGCCTGCCAGGCTTGGGAGCATCAAGGCCTAATCTAGGTCACAGCATAAGCCCAGAGGTATCCTCGTCTCCACACACACACTCACACACACACTCGTACTTGTGTTTTTTTTTTTGCATATAAATTCTATTTTGACTCGACTAATTTTCCCAAAAAATAATTCTCATTTTGACACATTGCACCTCCCATGAAAAAGAAGCTAAAAATAAAACCGGTGAATTTCATATTTTTTTTTCCACACAATCCCTTCTTCCCCCCCGTCTTCATCTCCATGTAACCTAATTGGTTATGTGGCTCAGAGTCTAATGGCTCTTATGATCGTCACAAGGCCATCATGTCCCTGATTAAAATGCACTTTGGGATCTTTCTGCAGCGAATCACTGAATCAACATCCATTTGGGATGATGGCTAAATCTATTTTTTTTTTGCGCTTGGATAAAGACATGTTCCTGGATGTTCCTGCATGCTGCTGCAGACGCACCATAGGATCCCTTTGATATGACTTAGCCTGACAGCTTACCATCCGAGAAGCGACCGTGTGTCACAGCACCGAAATAGAGGAGCTTATTTCTTTACATCAGTCTCCAGCCTTCTATAAATATTCCAAAGCTCTCTGTTCTCTCCTCTTCCTCTCTTTCTTGCTGCTTTCTCTGTTCTCCCCCTCCCCTCTCCCCTCTCGCTCTTTCTGTTTTGTCCATTTTTCCCCCCCTACACACTCTGCCTCCCACGTCTTCCCTTTACCCTCTGCTCCAGTCGGATAATGTAGAGAAGTGTGTCTTGTCTGTCTTAGAAAGAGGCAGGAGTGTTGAAGCGGGGGGGGGACAAAACCACTCATCGTTTCTGAGCCCTCTGACAGTCCTGCAAGAAATCACATCTAGAAATCAGCTCCTCCACCACCACACAGATTTCCAGCACTCTCATCTACGACGGCTCAGGTTAAAAAATAGGAACGTTTACAAGGAATAAAGAGGCAGATTTTTATCTAACTGCCAGTTAGACGTCGCACAGTGCCATCCTCCCTAACCTATCAGTGTGGGAAGTAAGCGTGCCACCTATGAAGTCAGCAGTCCCCAACCCCCACCCTCAACACATGTTCAACATCCTCTGGGCACAGGCTGAGCAGAGCACTGAGACACAGCTGAGAATTAGAGAGGGAGAGGGGGAGAGAGAGAGAGAGAGAGAGAGAGAGAGAGAGAGAGAGAGAGCAGTGAAGTGGAAATATGGGTGAGCATCAGAGAAAGACAGAAATAGAGCGATAAAGCAGTGAATTAGGCAGAGGCAGAGAGAGGAGGAGGAGGCACACCGAGAGTCCTTCGCTGAGGCGCTGATGCTTCGTGCAGACATTGTGGCTGCTCTGTCTCGTCGTGCGTGGATGTGAGGACCTTGTGGATTTGAATCTCTGTGGAATTCATTACATCCGGATCCGAAACGGGAGGATGCGAGCTCGGCTGGATGCCGGGATCCATGTGGGCCTGTGACGTCTACCTTCTTCCCCATCAGGATGGCTCCAGCAGCACTGACCCAGATTGTGGAGTCGTGGCTCTTGGCTGCTCGCTGCCCCTCGGGTGGTCTGTGAATGTGATGCGGACGAGGCGTGCTGCACACCTCGGCGGAGACCGCTCAGCCCGCTGCCTCTGCTGACATCTGTCTCCGTGGATACACGCAGCGACCGGCAGGGTAAGGATGCTCGGCTCTGACCCGCACGCTCAAATGTCACGGTGATGGGTTTGGTTTGTGTGCACGTGCCTGTGTGTACGAATACATTAGAAATCACTACAGCCATGTAGATCTCATTTCTGTCCCTCCTTCTTGTAAACATAGGTGGAGGAAAATATTTGGATTTCCTTCCAGAGGCTTCAAACAGAACAACAGTGTGGCTGTGACGAAGAATTGCGTGTGCATGCACTATGCAGAATAGCTCCATGTATAATGTATGACTGAGGAGATATCATGGAGAGCAACAAGTCACTGCGTTTTCCCCTAAAGTGCAGACGAAAGTAGGCTAGGATGGCACAGACAGAGACCTGAATGAAATATTTAGTAAAGTCCTTGTGGTGTTTGAAAGCACTTGGCTTCATTCTGCTCAGAGGAAAAACACAGACATGAGCAAAATGTGGTCCTTCACACTGGGAGGGATGAAGAAATTATATCCCATCTGAACCCGTCTGATAAAGACAAATTCAGCTCAGTCAGTTCATCCTCAGTGTGGTCAGCTCAGCTCAGCTCAGTTCAACTCAGGTTCAGTTTACGTTAACATAACTTAATTTAACTCAGCTCCTTGAAGAGGTTAATAAGACACATCACAGATCAGTAAGTGTTCAACCACAAGACGAATGAGAGGCTTTAATTCCACCAGAGGTCACACAGAGGTCGGTATCTTACCCAAACTCTCATTTCTTTCAGTCACAGAGCGGCAGGGATGATGTATTTTTGGATGCTAACCCAAAAGTTAGCATCACTCTGGTTCTATTGACAAAAAGCCTGTTTGTTTTTTTTCAGATGGATTTCGTGTTACTGCCAAAAATAAACTCTGAGGCGAACACAAGATTAGGATACAGCGAGATAATCTTCACAGATGGAAACGATTTTTGTGCATTTTGAAGCATAAATGCAACCGCTAGAAGCGAACAGCTAATGTCGGCTATAAATAGCTGCATGACTTCAACGTCACCACTTCACTATGTATTTATCAGTGTAAGAGTTGTACAGTTAGAGCTGGAATAGTTTGCAACTAAAGTCAGCGTGATGAGTCTCCGTGTTCGGTGTGATGATGTTTAATGTCCCAGACAACTTCTGTAGTCTCATGTAGTCACTTGTTAGCAACCGTCTTTTTTAAGACACGTACTCGCTTTTTCATTCAAACAGAAGGTGTTAATCAATGTATTTTATGTCCAAGAACAATACAAGAACATCTCTCAAGCTTGTGTTAACAGAGGTTAGTTAAAGCTGCTTTAAGTGTTGTCGTTGTTTCAGCTAACTTCCCCTCCCTCCTCTCTACGTCGACCACACTTGCACGACTTCTTTCTGTTTTCGAGGCAGCTCTTTTGCCGTCAACCAGGAATTGGTAGCTTTTCCTGTTCCACCATTGCCGGTAAACAGGAAGATCCTGCTCTCTGCATGGACCGCCTCTTCATGGAGTTCTCTGTCCTGATTGGATAAAGTGTGCAGGGATACCAGAAAATAACTTTCTCCCTTTTACTGCATGAGTAGGGCGAGAGGAGACATGGATTACTGACCAGACACTTTAACAGCGATTACTGCTGGAATATAGAGCTACTTAACACGTACTGTATTTTAATAAGAAAATAACACTTTAAGGAATCTAATGATTACACAGCCAAAAAAACCCCACTGACCTCGAGCGAGGGAATGTGTTGTGCAAAAATGCTAACTCACTCACAGGTTTTAGGACTCCGTGAGCTATTCTAGGATCTGACAAGCACTTCTGAACCTGACTGGTGTTTAAACATCCAATCATGACGTCCCATTATTGTTCCAAAATAGTTCCAAACTGGAAACTGTGCCAAGGTTGGGGATGTTATCTGGCTGTCAGCTGAACGTCCTTCCTGGATGTCCTAGCATCACTGAAATATGATGTTATCACGGAGGTGCTTATTCAGCTACGCTGTACACAGAAAATCAGTCAACATCGACTCACGCAGGACAAAAACCCCAATCTCTTCTTAATGTGGAGACTTTATCATGATCTGGCCTTCTGGTAGAGACCCTGAAGTCTCACATATGCAATCAAAGACAGCTTGGATGAAGACTTTTGGCCCTGATAAGCACCAAACAATGAGACATGAATACATTTTAGCGTATTATAACTGAGGGCAACTGAGGTTCCTGGTTGGACCATTACTGTGCGTGTTAACTACATCACCAACTGACCATCTGCCTCAGCACCACATTGAAGTTTTGGCACCAGTTCAAGGACATTTTTTGGCAAGGAACAAGATGCTTAATACATTTTGTTAGTTCACAATGTTTGAATTTCAAGTCCTTAATCATGTCACGTGTAGATTTGAAAGATTTCTTCAGATTATCCTTTTTACTCAGTATACTTTAATATTGTTCTATTTGTAGGTTTACAGTTCTTCTAATATGTACTGAACGCTGTATCATAATACTCCAAACCATCTTAGTCACTGAATACTGTGGTTCAAACACCATCAATAAAGGGAACATATCATGTTTACCATCTTGTTGGTACCACCAGTGCCACTTACAGCCCATTAAAGCCCAGCAGACATTATGTAATTATTAATTTCAGTGGGGATTGACTTTGTTTGTGTTGTTGTAGTGCAGTAGTGGCTACAGTCACCATTGTAAAAGACTGCTCATCAGACTGTGTGGTGGAGGAGGTATTCAGATGCTTTACTTATGTTACAAGTACCACACTGTGTAAATACTCGACTAAAAGTAGAAGTCCTGCATTCAGCACCTTACTTTATATATAGTAAATACTAAGTAATACTATATATAGTACAACAATGTAACTACTATCAGAAGTAAAAGTAGTGACTGTGCAGTAAATTGTTCCCTGTCAGGGTTTTCCTCTTATTCGTGTTTCTGGATTAATATGAATGTGTATGTGTCATTTTACTGCTGTTAATATTTAAGGTTGAGCTCAGTTTAACTACTTTATTTACCGTCGGCCAATTCTGTTCAAATCTGTGTACAAATAACATTATTTTACATTTTGAAGGACAGTAAATACAAAAACAGTACATGTTTGTGTTCGACAACTTTAAGAGCCAATCTCTAGTCAGGTGACTTGTGTTGTCATCCACAGTGAGGGTTGATATTTTGGGTAGTGTAATCATATTCATCAGATGTTTGTAGCCTGGCTGTCCTGTAAGAACCACGCATTTGTGTTGTCAGCTTTATGATGATACTTTTCCAGCTAATACAAAAGGGTTTTTTAAAGAGTTCACTTATCTGAAAAGGAGAATTTTCTCAACACATAGTAACACTTAATCCTTCAGTTCATCGCAAATATTCAACATCAACACATCTTGAGAAAAGTGTTGT
This sequence comes from Sparus aurata, assembly GCF_900880675.1. Classification (NCBI taxonomy): domain Eukaryota; kingdom Metazoa; phylum Chordata; class Actinopteri; order Spariformes; family Sparidae; genus Sparus; species Sparus aurata. The sequence continues at coordinate 31,666,158 of NC_044195.1, read as the reverse complement.
AAAAAGTACACAAAAGTCAGACTTCAGTAAAAGTCAAAATATTGCTTAATGTATTACTTTGGTAAAAGTGAAAGTCGCCAATACTTATAGCAGTATCTGATATACTACATGTACTTTTCTGGCAACAAATGTACTTTAGTGTCAAAATTACAAGAAAAAGCAAATAACACATATATTTAAATGTCTATACTGTTTACTTTTGTTGGACTGATAGTCTACCTGGCAGCTTATCAGATTCTATATTCATCTTTTTTTATGTTATTGCCAATCAAAACATAATCATGAAATGTGTTCCTTGGGCTCTGATGCAGCATGCACTCTTTACAGGTGCTATTTGTAAGAAAAGCTGATTTCATGAGTCTCATTCCCAACTCGTCAAAAACTGACGCTTTGGTAATGAGACTCATAAATCAACTTTAGTTACACATGGCACCTTTAAAGTAACAAGTAACTGATGTTATTAAATTACTATAGTGTACAAAACTGTACTCATGCACAGAACTTAGTTACATTCCATCATCCCATTCCAAAGATATGAAAAACTATAGGCTGAAAAGCAACTCCTAAGTAAAGCTGTAGGAGTAATGTAGAATAAAGTTAAAAAAAATACTGTCTCGCAATAAATACAATAGAGTACATCCCACCACTGACAGGGCTGTATGCACAACACAGCAGAATGAGTTAACGAGAGTCAGTGGGGAGCTGAAGCGGATGTGACAGCTGTGAATTACAGTGAATAAAAAACAAGTGAACAACTAGGCCCCGTCCCTCGTGGCAAAAATTACCAAACAGAATCTGACCTGTCACATTAAAGCTGCATTGACACGACAGTTTGAAAAACAAGAGTTTGGTCGAAAACATCACAATGTGAGTATTTTGACAGATATTGCGACTGCGATAAGATTCACGATTAGTGGGAATGATCAATTTTGCATCACAATTTTCACTTTCACAAAAAAAAAACCCATGACATTTGTTGACATCTGTACCAAACAACTATCATCTTGGAGAACAAGATTTGTAGGTCAGGACATCTCTCCAGCCCTATTGTGATAATTTTCCTTTCATTCCACTGTGAGAGCTTCACTCCATCCACCTCAATTACCTCCCGAACATACTATGACACTCAGAAGTTGATAGTCTCATTCAAGGGGAAACAACATCTGAAAAGTGTTATCGCAGCAACATGGCTGACCTGACCTCGATGTAGAAAATGCCTTTAAACAGGAGTGGATGTACAGTAGCTCAGGGCGAGGGGATAACCATTGTCTGTTGCTGCATCTATTCCACGTTTGGTGCATTGAAGCAGATAGTCTAATGCATTCGATTGGGAGACTGGATGATGGCATTGTGCAGCCACATAAAAGGGGTCAGTGGTAGCCTAAAGGTTAAAGTACATGAGAGCTACGACTGGAGTCTCCGTACTGGTCAGGATATCATGGGTAAGAAGAAGTGAGCGCGGTAATCAATATTTTTGAAATTAATACCAAAGGGATGACTTTTTTACTGCTTTGAGCTCATTGTTTGGTGTTAAGGATGTAATATTTCTGCATTATAACTGTGAGAGTTTGACCACAGGATCATTTTTGTTTTTGTGCAACTTTAACATTTCGTTTTATTCATTTGTATTTAGTCATTATTCACAAGGTTATAGGTTGTCAGAGTGTCAAAATACTGTTTTAGGGGCTCTTTTACACTGTTTGTCTAGATGACATATTCAAGGCCTGTTTATACCTCCCAAACAGCCAGATTACTTTCCTGTACATTAGCCGTAAACTAGCAAGCAACCTCCCACACCGGGTCTGTATGTGTCAAATCAACCTCTCACTGTAGTCAGCACTCAGCAGAGACTCTTCCTCTTCCCGTCTCCTCTTTGTAACATTACCTTCATGTAGTAAAGAACATTTCTCCTCCAGCTCCAGTCAGCTGTCAACATTACAGAACATCAACACCCGACAATGGAGGTCGTCTCCACAGATCACTGCTGCAGTCAGGTTGATAAACAGGAGTGAAGATAAATCCACTTTTTAATCTGTGAGCTCTCTTTTGAATCAGAGCAGAATCCGATGTGTGTGATTGTGTTTATTCCTCCAGAAGATCTGCCTCTGGAGTTTTGTTTTGTTTTGATTAAGAGATCCCGAGCGGCAGAAATTACATATTGCGGTTCCTATCGACCTCTTTGGGCATCCGATGAACCTGCTATAAACCACCTGCCTTAAACTAAATGGCAGACAGACTGAGTCTCTAACTGCTGAAGGAAGTTCAGCCTCCATTCAGATAAATGCCAAGATAATTTTCTTAAAAGTTGGTGCAGACAAAACAAACATCCAACAATTTTTTTGCTTTAGACAATCATTTGCAGGCAGCTTAGACGTCATTAGCATGTCATATTGGTTGGTTATGTGCTGGTTTTGATGTTTTTCTACTCCAAAGTGGCCAAAATGAATAAATACAAGGGATATTACATTTTCATTTTTATCTTTAATCAGCTGTGAAAACAGATTCAGGCTGTTTGGGTGCAGGGGTGTTAAAAAAATAGCCCACCACACAAAAAGTCATGATGCATTTGTGGTGAAACACTTCCAAATCCTATTCTAGCATGTAGGGCAGCCTATCTGGCACTGCAGCATGTTTTCTCCACTGAAAGGGAAGCCTGGAGGGGTTTGTTGCACATTGGGCCACTGTAGAGGAGACCTGATCGTGTTTTATAAACCACAGGGGCTTCCATTAGGGGACTCTTGCAGCATTTTTCTACCAGAGTCCACAACAAGCAGTTGAAAACAGCTTCACAATTATGAAATCACAGTTGCTCCGCCATCTTTGTTAATGTGATCTCACACGCTCTAATATTATAGGCCAATGTTGCTGCTATTTCTCATCAACCTCAGTCCAAATACCTTTTTTCACTGAAGTCATTTTGACATGCCATAGTAGCAAAATACCAGGTGTAAATAATCAAATAAATGATGGCTGAATTCCTGTTAGCTGCTTCAGTTGCATGGTCCTGCCATTTGGCATGCTAGCTCACTGAGTCATTGTTTAAGTTAAGAGGGGAATTTGTGCTTTTTCTACTATGACAAGTCTAAATACTTATTGAGAAAACTGCCTGCTGTCTTTTTGGCCACTTTGGGAAGCAGAGAGGGGGATTCTGGCACAACTTCACTGACTTCCAGGGTGCATGGAGACGGGAAAAAGTGTCAAAGAGGTCAACAAGCTCCAGCAACACCCCGATGAAGGCCACGAACCAAAACGTGTCCAGAAAAGCGTCGGCTGACCACTGGGATGACGCTGCATGTTGGTTTTGATTGACAGCCCTTAATACTATGATAACACAGGACTGATCACACGGTTTGTAACAAGCTTACAACACGTGGGGTGATAAAAGCACAACACTCTCCAGCAACATTCAGTGTTCAGACAATCTGCTCCCACAAATGGACGCCTCTGTGTCTGTTATGAGAGTTTCCATCTAATAAAGCTCAGGATAGACAGACAAAGCCAGAACAAGCTTCTACTCCGTTGTCTGGACTACCAGGGCGACGAGTGACGAGTCTGATTGATTGAAATATGATTTGTAGCCTGAAGAAAAGGGACGGTGACGCCATCAGCGCCTTTCTGAAAGGTTGTGACATTTTAAACTCGAGGCGCCCACATAAAAAAGGCGAAGCACTTTGAAGAAAGACGTGGGAACACAGAAAAAGAACCTATGTGGACACGGGCCTTAATAATGTTGTTCAATATACTGCAAGTGTTGTTGGAGCTTTTTGACCTTTGAGGACAGAAGAGCTGCACAACCAACTGATAGATGCTAGCTCGAAATTCGCATTGCTTTTCTAACATGTTTGAAAAAAAGTTATCTATTTGAACATCCAGCAAACACAGACAAAAATTATATTATTTGCCTCCAATATTCAGTTATATTCCTTTCTAGCTCTGTTTTGGTTGAGCTTTTAAACTCTAAACTAAAAATATGTTGTCCTTCAGCTGCTAAATGCTCCATTATGTTAACAGTTAGCTTAATTTTCTGGGTGTTTTTCAAATGCATCAACATTTTTTCTTTTTCTTCTCTTTCATTTTCTACTTAAAATGTTTGTTTTTCAATCCATTTCTATGAGGTCATTACTCAAATCCATGGGTTGTTTAATGGGCAAAATACAGTTTTAGGGGCAACCCCAAGATACCGAGTGAAAAAGCCAGCACAAATCATCATCCACTGAGCCTCAAAAACAATCAATAACAGCACTTGATCGCCTCTATCACAGGTTGGAGGCAGTGGAGCTGGGAAAAAAAGTCCGTGTTTCTTTGCTGAATCATTCCTTGAATAAATTAAAAAACAATCTGTAATAAATAGCTCTTCATCAAAGATCGAACTTGTCCGTTCCATAAAAATTTGCTGTAGCACCAGATTAGAGCGGGATCGACAGAATGGTAACAGCATTACAGTCAGTAAGAACCTTTGCAACTTCAAGGACGCATAAAAAAATAGCTTTGTGCTAAAAATATCTCAACCGAGGACTATTTATGGAGCGGAAGCAGAGAGGGATGCATAAAATTTCCATGTTTGCCAGATATACTCAAACCTCACAGATGCTTACGTGGGCGAAACAACAGATTAGTTTGTAGTTATTTTTGTTTTTCTGGACATTTTAGTATTTCTCCATCATGACATAGGTGTAGGGCATCTTCACCTTACTGGTGACGGGTTATGTGAGTGATTTCAGCTGTGTTATAGTTTAAAGGATAGTATTGTTTGTTTCCTGTTATTTGAGCTTCTGTCGATGCGCTGAGTTAGTAAATCTGTCTTTCTGAATTCTTGGCTTTTAGATGTGTGTTGAGTTTTTGCTGCTATACTCTCTGTCAGTCTTTGGTCCGGACTAAAATATCTACTACAGACATGTTAAACAGACAGTCATGGTGCCCAGAGGACGATGCCTACTGACCTTTGTGAGGCTCTGAAATTTTCTCTATCAACACAATAAAGTTTCAAAGTGAAATATCTTGACAATTATTGGATTGATTGGATAATAAAGGTCAACAGAGGATCAATTCTGAAGATCTGAGTGATGTGCTGCCAAGATTTCCAGCATGTATTCAGTGAAATGCCACAATAATTGCTTTATAGAGTATCATCCTGTTGATAAATGGTAATTCTGATTATGACTTTTGCCCTTCTGATATCAGACGGTTGACCTTTGGGTTGGTACCTAAATGTCTCATAACAATTTCCTTTAATTTCCTTGTGATTTGGCACGGACGTGTACAGTATAATTCCCACAGGATGAATTCTAATAATCTCATTAACTCCAAATGGAAGTTTGTCTGATAGGCTTATATAAGAAATACTTGGAGAAAAATCAGGCTTTGTGTTTATTGTTAATTAGTAAATGTGTTGTGATGAAATATGTTTCATATCGACACATCGTACTCTCACTCACTATGACAGTGAGGGATACAAGCTACACATAAGAAAAGTAATTTAATGCACAGAGTTGTTTTTGTGTGTAAAAGTACCTACATTAAGAGCTACATTTCCCTCATTACTCATTTCCCAGTGGGAGTCGTATGTACAGTTACAAGGCCGGCTCGCCTGTATATCAGCAGGATGTGATTTGGGGGAGAAGTATGTAGTCATTAAATACCCAGGGGGCAAAAATCTGAGTGAGCTCCTGTCCTAATTCATTCCAACATCAATGCCAGCGGCTGAACTGCTGCCTTGATTATACCAATTTACCCTCCCACCCGCCCAAAAGGAAGACATGTAATTACACTATTTACACTGGAGTGCTTTCCTCTCTGAAAGGTCTCAGAGTAAACACACGAGAGCTTTGTTTCTCCTCTGCGCTGGAGTCATCGTGATTGAAAAGTACAATAAATGTCAGGCTGTTTAACTCGGTGACACTGATGTAGAGAAACATTAACAGCTCTCAGTGCATCAGGATGTGTAATAAAGGCTCTAATGTATCTGACTAATGTCATCTAATGGAAGGGCAGTGATCAGTGTTACATCACAATCAGATTAGAAAATGTTGTTCAGATGATTCAGATCAGTTTGTTTGGACTGCAGACAACTACATCAAGTATCTATGAATCTTAAAGTATTAAAATAAGTAGATACTCTGACTGTTTTTAGGAGCTGTTATTCAATGCAAGCTCTCTCGCTCATTATGACTTAATAATTGAGGATGTCTAAATATAGAAGAAGTCTTCAAAGGTTTTAAACGGTGCCTGGAGATCTCAAAGCTCAGCTACGTACAGGGAGAAAACACAAGCCAATTAACACACAATCTTCAACACTTTGACAACATATACGTCACACTGGTGTCTATAAAAAACCTGATGCAAATTCATAAAACAGGAGCAAATTCAAAAGAAGGGTTCAACTTTTTGGCAGTCTGTTTATTTGCTTTCTGGCTCAGCTGCCAGAATAAAACGTTGGCAATTGAAAACACTGATATGATAAATCTGTAAGTTAATATGCATCTTCTTCGCACTGGACCTTCGCTCACAGTCTGTTTAGGTTTAGAGACATTATACAAGTGAAAAAGTAAGATAACTCGCTGTCATCTTCTGGTTTCCTGACATGAACAGCAGACTCCTGGATGAAAGTCCTGTTTCTGTTTATTCCAACCGTCCACCCGACCTCTTCCCAATATGGACAAATATTTTGTCGCTCCTCATACTACTTCACCTGACTTCCTCCTTTGCTGTTGTAATAAATACTAGAGGTGATAGAGGTCACTATCTATCAAGAAATGTAAATATTGGTTGTCAAAAGCCTCCATAAACTCCCTTTCAACTAGAGCAAACCAAGTACTGGATCTGGGCTGGTGCTAGTGCTGGTTTGGAGTTGGTTCAACCTGTTCAACTCTTTAAAGAACCGGTTTGATTTTTCATGGACATGAGAGCCAATATAGAGTCAAATCATTCAGTCACTGTATCTAGTTTCCCAGCATTGCTCGGAATACCTATGGTCGATTTCATCAACTCGGGTGACAACTGGGTCATTTTAGAAAGATGCTGGCACATTTTCCAGCCATTTTAGTGGCGACAAAACTGGGTCCACAAAGCCAAAACATGTTATTTTCCAAACACTTAAGAAGTAGTTTTTGTGCCTAAACCTACAGTTTCCTGCTCGCACGCACAGCGTTGTAACAACATACAATTGAAATGTTAAGAAACATAAAGAAATGTAAAGTTTCAGCATATCCATGCTTTGCCGAGAATGTAAACATTTATTCTGGTAAATGGGTCAGAATGAGATAATAGGAACAACATCACAGTTGAGTCTCAGCTCATTGTCTAGCTGTCTGGATCTTAACTTTACTGTTCTGGTTCACTCACAGTGTTGTTTTGGCCACAGTTGGCAGCTACTGTGGCAAAATTAAAGCTTTTAAACTTTCTAACTGCTTCACATCCAACAGCATATCAGCTCGTTGCTAACTGGTGAACATATTGAAGCTTTTAGCAGTTACAGAGCCAGATATTTCCCTCAGGAGCTCGTGAAGACCAAAAACAGAGCAAAAAAAAAAAAGTGAATACCTGGCTTACATTGGTGAAGCAACTGGAAACTCAACTCTAAATGATTGCTAATGTTGTTCAGTGACTATTGGATGTGTAAATTAGCTGTTTGCTAAAAATATCAACTAGCAATGTCAAGGTATGTTGAATCCAAACGTGTTTCTGAAGCACTGTAGCGCCCCAAAAATATGAATTTTGAATTGTTGATTGACATCACAGGAGATACTGGGCAGACTTAGCGTTAGCATTGTACTGGAAGGCCTCTTCCACAGCAGATAGTTTGTCTGGTGTTCATGCTGCTCTCTGTTTCACTGTCATGACTTACTAGTTAACTTTGATAGAACAGAGTCAACAACATTAATGTTATTAGTGACAAATGTGCTTTTCCTGTTATGAATGTCTGCTGTACAGGAAGAGTTTTTACAGAAGATAATCAGCTGTTTGTCTCTTCTGGAATCTTCTGATGGGAATGTTCTATTTGCTTGTGGCTTCTGTATTTTCAGCGCGTCTCTTTAAACTGACGTCAGTTTTTGTCAGTTTGCTTGAGTTTTACTTTTTGTTTTGTATGTGTTATCACAGGGGTAAAGATGTTTTATTCATTTGCATTTGCTTCTATTTGTCTGTGCTGTCTTCAGTTGTCAAATGTTGAGCTTTCTGGGTCACAGCAGTTTCCTCATCTTGTTATTTAAAAAAAATCAAGAGATTGATAGTAGCCTGTAGGCTGTGCTTCATTTCCCGGTACTTTACAGTTTATGCTACTTTGAACATCTACTCATTTATGTTCAGGGACATGTTGAACTTTTCACTCTGCTGGGTAGTAAAGTCAGCATTTTCTGATTATTGGTATTTGTGATTTTTATGTCAGATTGCCAATAAAATACATAAAAAATGTGCTACTTTGGCTCTGATGCAACATCCTCTCACACAATGTCCCGCAAAGAACAATATCTGAATGTGAGCACACCACAAATTACAGCCTGCAGACATGGAATAATCTGAATCTGCAAAGTTATCAGATGAATGTAGTAGAAAGGAAGTATAAAGAAGCAGAAAAAGGAAATACTCAAGTAAAGTACTTCAAAGATGTACTCAAGGGCAGTATTTCGCTAAACTGTACTTCCAAATCTAGACACTAAGATTTTCAGTATTGCTGGAAATGAATGTCGAGCCAAAATATCGATTTTCAGTCTCATTCATTTCTAATAATTGGTATCAGCCCTGAAAAAGCCATATCGGTCGACCCGATAACTGATTAAACTGACTCATCTTTTGTTTCTTGTCACTGAGCATTTTTAGACTGATGTTATTATCTTATTATCTGAATCCTCTCTGGGTGTCACAGCCTGAATCCTTTATGTTCTTGTCTCCATTGTGAGTAAAAGTCTTTGTTTCTCATTCTCTCCTCGGTGAAGACATTTGAATGAATGAATGAATGAATGAATGCATGAATGAAACCTTCCACTGTTTGTACTCAGCAGAAACAAAACTGACCTCTGTCGATAAATCAGCACACTGGTGAGATCTTGTCCAAAGAACCGCTTGTTACAAAGAGGATGAAGACTAAACAAAGAGAGTGGACCCTTCAGTGTCATGGCTGCATAATGATGTCAGTTACAGTAGCTGGTTGTAGTGAAGTATTTAATGGAGAGTGTAAGTGTATACTTGACATCCTCATATTTATCAAGGGAGACAAAGAAGAGGTTGATCTATAGAAACAACACCACCATGGGTATATATTTTGAGAGGTTTCAATTCTCAGTGATGCAACTGCTCTTTACTAAATGATTCACGGTAAAGAATAAATAAAAAAGAACATTTTAATTAATTTATCACACATCTCTGTTAAGCTGAATGGGAAATGTCCGAGTCAGGATTTGAAATCTAGTAATCTAACCTCTAATTTGGCTCTTAAAGACTTATCTTTACATTTCCACAGCTGTTAAATTTCTATATTTTTAAACTAAGATTTGAGAAACCTGACGCAGAACCCCCTTTTTCAGAGCGGATCATCTCATGTACGACTGACTGACGTATTTTCCTTCCAAAATAGATGTTTGTGAAGAAGCTGTCACATGACTCCTTTAGAGGCTCTGTGTGACTCAGCCGACTGAAACCGACGCTTCTAATTGAAGGTGTAATCCGTCTCTCAGACGGGGGCATCTTCTGCTGTTTGGGCTTTAAGAAAAACAGATGTTCAGATAAACAGACACACACACACACACACACACACACACTGTGTGACTGTGTGAGGCAGGTGATGGATCCAGATGATGCAACAGCACAGAGGAAAATGAATTAAGAACTCCATCTACTGGCCAACTACTGAGGAACACATTCGTGCTTTAAATGCAGAAGAAAATCAAATAGGAAATTTAAAGGGAGCGTTCAACAAAAATACATTTGTGAGGCCAAAATACAATTACGAGATTACCACGAGAGAGAAGCCGCACGTGGGAGAGACTCCCACGTGCGGCTTCTCTCTCATGGTAATCTCGTAATTGTATTTTTAATACGTTTCCATGTTTCATTAGATTTCGGCAATTTGATCAGGAATCTCCTCTGTTGAGTCTGGCTCTGTCGGAATATGTCTGTCAGATAGACTTTTTTCACGGCTGATATTTTGACCCGTCACAGCAGAAAACACAGCCGTAACTAACAATGAATGATTGCTCCTGCCCATTAAGTGTCCCAGTAAAACCAGGGTGGACTCTGGACAACACTGTGATGGATTACAGCTGTCCTGAGCTAATGTAATATACTAATATCATTTATACAATCACATGTTTCGCAAAGCGGCGACCCCCTCCCCTCGTCCTTGCTTGTGATCATGATAGTATCACCCGTCACCTGTGTACCTGTGGAATAATCCAAACAGGTGTTTTTTGAGCATTACACAACTTTCACAGTCTTATTTTGCTCCTTGTTTGAAACGCGTTGTTGCCATCAGATTCAGTATCAGCACAGTTACATAAACTGACTTTGTACTGTGAGTACACGTCAAATTGGATTAGTAAACTATTACATTCTGTTTATATAAAGTCAATACAGTCCCAACTTTTGTTAGAATCAGGGTTGTAATGAAAAACCTCCTGCTGTGAGTGACGCGGGGGTATTATGGAGACTTTTAACAGAAGTGTTCCAGCAGAAATGACAACAGCTTTATGGATTTTTGACAGCCCTTTGATAAATTAGTTGTGTGTGTGTCCTCTTTTTCTTTTTCCTCTCATGTCCTGTCAAAGTTTTGGATTGTTATTGTTGATATAGTCATATAGTGTTTTGCTGAAAGAGACAAAAACACTGTTATCAACCTACTTTGCTCTTCTGGATACATACTGTCGGTGTGATTTACACCAGGGAGGCTGAGCACATGTCCACACTCCTATTTGAAATCATCAATTTTGCCCCCATCATTCATAAAAGCATCATTAACCTGGTTACAAATGTGCTAAAAAAAAAAAAAAGCTTGCGTCAAGAAATGTTGATTGACACGACTAATTAAGTCTCAGGAAACAAAGTATCAAGCCTCCATTCTCAGCAGACCGTCTTCACCTGGTTTTCATAAAATGACCGATGTTTAAATCTCAGATTTTTAAGCACTTTAAGGACTTTTTCCAACGTGATTGCTTAACGGTCCTTTTTGTCAGATAGTATATTTTTTTGAGTCCTAACTCGTCAAACATTGACGCCTCAGGATGGCGGCGACCCGACCTACATTCCCAAGACTCAATGAGTCAAATTTTACAAATAGAACCTTTAAAAGTTGAATTTTCATTATTACAGATTTTATCACCATACCTGTGTACAAAAGGTTAAAAAAGCAGATGATCAATCAAAGAAAAAAAGCTTAATGATAAAATTTGTCCACTGAGGACTAACTATACAAATTAAACTACTTTAACTAAAAATTTAAGTAAATAGTTTTGATTTCACATTTATGCTGCATTCATTCCGGTAATAATCTGTGATCACCACTAGATGGCAGCGCTGATTCACAGTTCACATCCTCTCCAGGTCCCTTAAACCATTTAAATCAGCTCATATTAGGATGATTTTAATGTTTTTGTCCTTGACTTTGCATCATAAGAATTTTAATAATACGTTCTTTTCTCTCTCTCTTTGTTGAAGTGAAAACCTGCTGTTATTAACTGTGTTCACATGCTCTGCTGGGTTGAAGGGGAGATAAACAAGCAGCAAAATCAGATATAACAGATCCACTAAAAGGAAACAAAAGGATAGAAAGTGGTGTTGAGTGCTTTAAACACTGATAAATGTTAGTTTTTCTATTTTGTCCCTGACACTGAGGATGATTCTGGGTGAGTTTTTTACAATACTGACTTCTTTCCTGATTTTGCAGTAATAATCCAGTCAGCAGTCAGTTTGGCATGACTGACTTAATCTTCCAACCAGCTCCAGATCTGGACTGCTTATTAAAATAAATCCAATAACTGTTAATTAAATGAACTTTTGCGACGACCCCGTTGTCTTAGTTTGCTAACACAAAGAAGAAGAAGCCGCCAAGTGTCGGTGTCTCGACATCTGTGCTACGATGAACGATGAATACATTTCAGTTAATTGGATACCGTTAATTAAGAATGTGAGCATGTTTGACCTGACAGAGTTTTGTAACACATCCGTTTTAACTAAGAAACTTGGAAAACAAGTCTGCATTTTTGACCAAACCTTTAATTGAAAGAAATATATAAAAAGAGTCAGTGTTCTGAAAAAATCTGACTGAATAAAAGAAAAAGTACTGAATGAAGACAAAAATGTTCTTTTCATTCATAATTTAAAAACAGGATTTTACTGTTATATGCTGCTGAGGAGGAGCTCATTTCATAGAGATAACCTAAAAAAAATCAACTACAGATTACAGATTATATACAAGTGTTTACAGTTTAAAATACAAACTGTGTTTTATATGAATATTCAATATAAATTTAGATATATCTCATAGTACATTACCTTCCAAGCCACATACATAACCACATACTTCATGTATGTTAAGTAATCTATTACATTACCCAGCCAGTATTTATTTAAAGGTGTCTGTATTTGTTTTGAAAGTAATATAATAATTAATTTCCATTTTATGTTATATTTCAACTTTAGCTTAATTGTTTAAGCAAATAATGTAGTTTTTACTAACAACATTTATCAGATTACTTTATTTACTAGTTACTTTACAGATTACTTTACCTCAGAGCCTAAATTAACACCTTTTAAATGAATTTATTTGTCACTGAAAATAAACACTGATAATCAGAAATTGATGATTGTTGAATATTGGCACTAACTGGTTGATGTTGCTGTCACACATTCACAATAACTATAATAGTGGGCGTGAAAGTAGTTTGAGACATTTGGAAAATAAATTGCAAGCAATCAACTCTCTCTTTAACTTTGTGTGTTACCTGTGTTTTAATATTTAATTTTTTGAAATAACAATAAAATAGTCGGATGCCACCATGCAGTTTATACATATATATGTAGGCTTATGATTGACTTTTACTTGTACTTTTGATTCTTAAGTACATTTAATATCAGATAAATACTATTCATATGGGTGACTTTCACTTATCTTTAGTAATATGTTATGAAACATGATATCTTTACTTTTATCATGTCAGGTACTTTTTAGAACACTGGTACTGCCCTGACCGTTAGTTAGCTAGCTAGCATTAGCGCCGTTAGCTAGCTGCCGTTAGGGATGGAATGTTAGCAGCGTTAGCAACGTTAGCCACAACAAACTGGCGGGCACTTGACGATGCAGATTGGGACATGACTGCGACGGAAGGATGGGAGATGAAACGCCACACTTAATGAAGGCTAAGGTCAATAACACCTTTCAACATTTAGACAGTTAAACACCGCTCCAGACAGGGATTAGCCACATTAGCCGAGCAACATGCTAACGCCTGTTTCAGAAAATAAAAAGTAACTTAAAAAAACATAACATGGCAAAACTTACAGCTTCCAGGTCTGAGGTCAGCTCACAACTCCATAAGGTTAATGAAATCCACACATCCTCCGGCTTGTTAAATAGCCTCCAACAGTTTTCCAGTTGTTGTGGTCATGTTTCCATCAATATAAAGTGAATCCACATGGTGTTGACCTCCTCAGATGAGAGCAGATAAACATTTTCTGTTGATTCTTGCAGCCAACAGCACAGCAGCTAGCTCCTGTTTTTAGCTCTTAGCTCAGTACAGATTCTCCTCATGTTGAATATATCCAGTTTTTTTTTTTTTTTTGCTTACAAAGGTTGAACTTGAATTCAGACTTTGTAGAATTCTGACCTTTTTTTAATCTCAGAAATATGATAGAAAACTCAAAATTCTGAGAGAAAAAAAGTCAAAATCTCTTAAAAATGTCCCTAGTTGTATTTCTTACAATACAGAAAACTGGATAGGATGTCCTGTTTCACAGTTTGTGGGTTGGCGGGTTCCACAGATACCTAAAAAAAGTGAGTTTTTAATAATATGTATGCTTCTCTTCATGTAAATTCCTCGTTTTCTACTGTGTGTAATGTTGAGAGACGCTTAAATACTGGAGTCAAACCACTTGTGAACAAACACTGAGCCAGCCAATAAAGCTGATTCTGATTCTGTATTGATGTTTATCAGGGTCAGCTGACAATATTGACAGTTATTCTGTTTTCAATCCATATTTACTGTCAGTCAGTTTCAGTGGAGTGACGTTCAGACAGGTGAACACCCAAAGGTCCAGCCATGCGGTGATACAGTCATTAAAACATCAACAACACCTGGGCGTCAGCTGCAGAACAGCATGAGGGCAGCCTTGATTTTCATAGTTATGCAGGTATTTTGTCCCACAATGACAAATTTACCACTCGATCCCTTTGTAATGTCATGAGCAGGCAGTTTATCTAACCTACGACCTGTCAGCTGGGTGGCAAACACACATGTGGAGGCTGATTCAGACCCGCAGTGTGTGAGCACAGGTGAGCAGAGGCTCCTGAAGTAAACTTGCTGACAAACTGTCCTATTTATCGGCAAGGAGAAAGTGAACAGCTGTACTGTATCCTTGAATTCTTCAGTGGGATTATAACACGGAAGATTAACAACAAACTAACTGTGTTTACTCGTCTCCCCCTGCAGCTACGCCATCGACGCTGATCCATAATAATAATCCCCCAGCTGGAGAACAAACAACATCTGGGCGTGGAGAGACAGGAGAGGGTGAAGTCTCAGCAGGGTGGGCGGCAGATGGTGACACTGCAGCAGCACTTCTCCAGGTAGCTCCTCCACCACACCACAAATGCAGTTAATACAAAAACCTGACAGAGGATTTTTAAATCAAACACTGACGTCTCAGAGCGTAACGGGGAGCTCTATCGATTTAACGCTTACAGATCGTTGGAAGGACCTCTGCGTGTGTGAATAATGCTGAATAAAAGCCGTGGTTCAGAGGGAGCTGCGTTCAGTATGAGGGTGTAAAAGTCTGTACAATGAAAGAAGTCCAGTAGTGTGGAAAAGAAGTGAGGCTCCAGGCTGCATTATCCAGCACTAACACAGCACACCTGAATCAGCTGAGTTGCATTTTGGGTAATGTAGGCAATACTTTTTGAAAAGGGGGAAGAAGAAGCTGTTCCAGTTCTGCTGCATGTTTTTTTTTTTATGTCTCCATCATGAGTCAGACAATGTTGACATTTCAAATAGTCACATTTAATGTATTGCTTTAACTAAATAATAATTAGTGCAGCTTTAAATTAGCCCACAGTCTTGTTAGCTAGCTGGGAATAGCAGGAAAATATTGTTAAACAAGCGAATACCTCAAACTAGTCTACATCTTAGCGCAAGTTTGGACTAAAGATCATTTCATGGGCGACTGTCAGCTAATCTGGGAACTACTCTAATATATCAGTTTACTTTTATTTATAGCTTATAGACATTTATCCCGAGTAAATCTAAGTAAGTCACAAGTAATTATATAACCTTTTCCTGCCTAGTTGGTGAACAACCATTTCTCCAGTTGACCTGTATGACACAGAAGTGCAGGAGACAGTTTCAGTATTGAAACATTTCAAAATAAAATGTCACTACTTCACTGTTTATTTGAATGAAACCTATAAGACACTGTGAGGTTTGTGACCCCTCTATCATCGGACCTTATATCTTAAAAGCCAGTCGACTCAGTGACAAATCATCCAAACGAGCCACAGACTTAATGCATCGCACACATCGATCAAATACCAAACACCAGATGTGACGAACAGCTCGGCTATTGTGTTGACTTCCAGTATTTTCATTAGCCTGAGAGCCCGCTGCATGTCGAGATCGCCGTATAAAGACAGAACCCACTCAGTTTTATTGGAGCACCGATACTAGAACCCGGCCTGAAGTGTCGACCCTCCGCTGCGAGAGTCCTCATTGTGTCCTGCTCATCTTTTCCTCCCAGCATGCGATAAAAGGAAATGATAACCACACATTATGTCCAGCCAACTGTTGATGCCCACCTCCTGACGCAGGTTCAATCCCATCTGCATGTGCTCAGCCAGGTGTGAGATGAGATGAGACTTTAAGTTAATTCACCCCTGACATGCTGAAGATATCTGAGCTACTGGTTCATATTTAGGAAATGTACGAACCGGGTTTGTTAAGAAGTTGACGTGTAACTAAAACCTATAATTGAAAAAGACAAATCTAAAAACACAACTCTGCTTTTATAAAGCTGCTAAATTGTGGTTTTGACTAAATTGCATGTTTTGTTGAAATCGTTTCATTCTCGTTTATTTTTTGGTCCATTTAATCTTGTCACATGCAGCGCCTCATTTAAAGCAAACCCTTACTCATGATTTGAAAAAAATCTTAATTTTCTGGTGAATTGCCTTTAAAAACTGGCCTCAGAGGAGCCTGATGTCGTCTTTATTTACAGAACAACTTCCAAGTTTTTAGATATTTTCCACATGAAAACATCTGTGAAGCAGAGCTGGAAAAAGTCCACGCACTTTGTCCTCCTGGAGAAGTTCAGATACGTCAGGTAAAAGTAGAAGTACTGATTCAACTTGTTTACTCCAGTAATAATAGTACAGGCTCTGAAATGTACTCAGAGTATCAGAGTAAAAAGTCTCCCTCTGAGGGACGTTTGTGGTCAAAGCTAACTGAAGCTCACGTCATATTAATAGAATTCAAAGACTATTAAAGTTAAAAGTAGAATCTGTAGGATTTGTCCCAGCTGCTCCTGAACACACCACAAAGACAGTTGATTGTTGAGTCTCATTCCCAGGACGTCAAACAGACACATGTTGGGTTGGTGAAGCGTCCCGAGCAGCAACAAAGAGAGAAAATCAGAAACTCTCTGCAGATACGAGACACTAACACGCCTTTTCTCCACATTCCAGCCCCCCTCTCTGTCTGTTTACGGCTTCTTACGTCTTTGTTTCGTCTCGCTGCGTCTTTGCACTGATGACGCAAAATAAAGAATAATCCATAACCAAACATCCGTCAAACTAAAGCAATAAGCCTGTTTTGAAAATGTGAGAAGGAGAAAGTTCAGATATTTGTGTTCAGATGTAGAGAGGAGAAGTCGAAAGATGTAAGAGAAATAAAATACTCAAGTAAAGTACAGATACCTGAAACACCTACTGAAGTACAGTAATAAAGTATTTTTATTAAAGATTCTCAAACTGCTTTGTAAACTCACGCCAACACAATCATGCAAGATTTATTTGTTGCATCATTTGAGATGCTACCAACATTTTTCTTGTTTAACTAAGTTCAAAAAAACAACTTTTTTACTCACACAAAATGATCGAGAACAAAAAAACTGATAATTTAGTCTATAATCAGTTTCTTTCATCTTATAAAGTAGATTGTTTAATGCACATTAACTCTGTTATCACTTAGTTTTGGGGCAGAAATGCTACATAGGTGGCATAAATCACGATTTTAAAAGCAGATCTCCTTTTCTGTCTTCTGTACGTAAGTCCTTTAATAAACTACAGTAACAGTGAGTAAGTGGGTGTAGAAAATGCAGCTAAACAGTAATATATACAGCTGACTCATTCATTACTGAAATATACATTTGGCAGGTCTCTCTTAAGACTGTGTGAAGTGAAAAGTATTAAATAATATCTGACAGTAATGAATAATTTTCTTTCAACATGAAGCACGATTATGGGATAGATTAGTTGTTGCGGTGACAGCAGAATGAGTTTATATGATGAATAAGAGTGTTTGTCTTTAAGGATTTCATGTTTAAATAAACCTGATTATGTCAACGTGCTGTAAATAATAGAAAAGAGAAGAAAAGCCTTCAGGAGGAAAAGCAGCGAGGCGCTTGTGTTTGGTTCAGTCGTCACCGAAGGAAGGAAAGCGGTCACGTTAAACGGGAAACTAGGCCATTCATTCATTCATTCATTCATTCATTCATACAGCGCAGTGTAAAGTGTAGCCTGTGGTTAAATGTCACAGAGCAGCAGAAAAGCCCTCTGGTAAGAATTAAAGGGTCGTTTCCATCAGAGACAAACGTCCACACAGTATACAGACTCACTGAAGCTCGTATACAACACAACACATGCATGAGAGCCGGTGAGAGGTGGAAGTCAAAAGGAGGTCGGCGGGGAAACGATCACAGATGATATTTGAGGTGCTCGGCAGAACGAGTGTGAAGAATTAAGTGTCATAAAAACTGAGATATTATCGCACACGCGGGCAAAATACAATCAGAGGTCGGCCTGTGACGTCATCAACAAAAACAGGCTGCACTTTGATGAATCTGAAGGCATCTGCATTTCAATTGGACGTCAGTTGGGACTCAAGTTGACTCTCGCTCACTGACCTCAAGCGACTGGCCACAAAAGACGGAGACGTGACTGAACTTCAACAGGTCACGTTACAGATCACGACTGCCTGATGAAGACCTGACCTCTGTGCTGACTGTCCCAGCTGTTCCCGTCAGGCTGAATTACACGATTAGCAACAGAGTGACGCAGTCTGTAGTCCCAAAACCTGGAAATCAGTTAGCATTGTTGTACGTCCCGTTCCCTCGTCTCAAAGTCTGAGTTTTTTAAAAATGAGGTCTGGTAAAACATTTTCACGTTCTACGGCATAAAATACATCATTAAATGTCCGACTAACTGAGACTACAGAGGATGTCGGGGACGTTAAACATCATCACTCACCAGTCCGTTTTTAAAGGTCGACTTTAGTTACAAACTATTCTAACTCAGACTTTACAACTTGGACATTGATCAGTTTATAGAAAACGTGTATAGTAAGTGTGCAGTGAGACGCTTAGTGGCGGTGATGTTGAAGTCATGTGACCGTGATGTCGTCTGTTTATACCCTAACATCAGCTTTTGACTGCTTTATTTATGCCATGAGATGAGGTTGAACACAGACGACGAGTCAGACCGCAGACATCAGTCCTGTCAGACTGCAGGTCCGACAGTCCGAGGCTCCTCGTTAGGGAGCTTGTTTTTCTTGAGAGCACTCAGCTTCTCGTTATATCCCACATGGTCCAAAGAGAGACCAAGAGACCCAGTTTACCGTTTTACAGAGTGACTAACTCTGAGCTGAGGACTCGTGTGGTCAACCTCAGTTCACATGGCCAGAACCAGGAGAGCAGCGTGGGGCGAGGGATGAAAACAGTGGAGGCGATGAATGATGTTATGATGCAGAATAACATGAATTTTAACAGGAATGTGGTGCGACTCCCTGAGGAGCCGGCGTGATGAGCCAGAGCTTTAAGGAGAAACACCTCACGATGAGATCAGTTTGACTTTTTCTGGACTTTAAACTCAGGCAGACCGGTGCTCCTCCTCCCCGCTGTTTTCACTTAGTCGGGTTTGTTTTCAGGTCAGCGGCGCTGACTCGGGGCAGGATGCCGATGGTGTTCCCAGTCAGCAGTCAGCGCTAATGGCTGAGCCACAAGCATCAAGCAGGAGGAGAGCTGCTGCGGAAGTGACAGTTCAAAATGTCACCGCGCTCAACATTATGGAGAACATGCTCGGTGTCTGTCAACCGTGTGGAGACAATTACAGGATCACAAGGCGGGACGACGGTGAAACAAACAAATGTCAGCCGAGGTTTTTATGTTTTGAAGCCTTAAATGAGGGCGACTGAGGCTCAGGGGTGCAGCCAGCATCTTGTTATCAGAAGGTCGCTGGTTTGATTCCCCTGGTCTGCATGTCAAAGTGTCCTCGGGCAAGATACTGAACCCCAAACTGCTCCTGATGTTGCTGGTCGGCACCTTACATGGCAGCCACCGCCATCAGTGTATGAATGCATGAATTACGTTAAGTAATTAAGTTAAGGAATTAAGTAATGTTCTGCTGTCAAACTAAATGTTGGAGGTTTCAATCAGATAACATTTAACTGGCAGATTTATTTCCTTATCTGATAGATGAGGTGTTTGTTATAACAGTATTAAATCATCACCATATTAAATCCCTTGCCGTTATCAGTCGAGGTGGTGCGATTGTTCACGGATGTGTAAAAGTCTGAAGACTGGAGGTCGGGTGAAGTCAGGAGCAGCTGATCAAGATGATCGTCGTTAATTTGTGAAACTCCATCAACAGGTTTATCTGCCTCACATTCTCTCAGTTGTACCTTTGCATCCAATTATCGACTTCATTACTGTTTCCACCGAGCTGGAAAAATTACACCGTTCTGCTGCCGGTGTTAATTTCACCACTCAGCGTCGGCTTGTCATAAACTATTACATGAAGGTAAATCTGGCCGGTGATCCGAACGTAAACAGGAGCCGATCACCGCCATCAACATTCCAATTAGAGGATTGGACTCCCGAGGTGATCGGCGTGAATTTTGATACGAGGACTGAGAAGAACGAGAACTAAACAAACCCATATTTTCAGTTCTGACCAGCAAAATTAGTTTTCTTACTTTTAAAGAGTAAATATTGTGTTTTATGAAGTTTATGATTCTCTGCTTCTTTGGCTCTGACCAGTTTTCTTCTTGTCTTCTTGAACGCAGCATGGAGGAGACGGTGCGAACGCTTCTACAGAACCAGGACTCACTGGAGGGGCCCAAGGTGGACCCACTGGACCTCATGAAAGCATACAAGGTACCAGACGGACCTCCAGGCTCCACTTTACATGTTTACACTCAACCTACGAATTATACAACGTAACACTTTCAAACAGTCGCAGTACAAACGCCAAAATACAAACTTTCCCAACAAGTTTCACAGAGAGCGGATCCACAGGTGTCGACGTTCAGGCAACAGAACTACTTGTTTAATTCAGTTAACACCTGTGTTCAGTTTTAACTTTGTCATGACGACGCTGTGTGTATGGTTTGGTTAGGCTGAGGCACAAAAAACACTTTTGATTTGATTAGATTTGATTTGGTTAGGGTTCGGTAAAGATTCTGTTTTTGTTTACCTGGTTCTGTCTCCACAAAGACAGCCGGAAATTGTCCCGATGTCTCGTCATAAAGATCCAGTTCTGTTGCCACAAACATGGCTGCTCTCGTACAGTCTCAATTATCATACGTACGAAAGATACAAACTTAAAAAATTATGTTTTCTTGCACCGGAAGAAAGTTTTCAGAAAGTTAAAGCTGAAAGTTTTGTTTTATAAGTGTTTTAAAAATGTAACCTTACCAAAGACGTGTGAGCCTCCCGAGTCCTCACAATGTGACTACGAGGACACAGATCAGCTTTGATGTAGTTTATTATTTATATTAGTGTTAATAAAACCATAAAACCAAAAGCAAACAGGATTTATAATCTCCTAACACTAATTATTTATGAGTCTTGTGTAAGTAAATCTTATCCGTCTCATGCTGCCGAACGTCTGCGTCTTTTGTTTGAGTCGAGGCTTTTTGATATTTGGTTTCGGCAACAATAATCATTAATGCAAAGAAGTGTTAAATCATGCAGCATTACATCACAGGGACGCAAACATCTCTCCGCACATAATCTCAGGCAAACAAACGTGAAGCTGCAGTCTGAGAAGATAATATACGTCAGAGCCTGAAATAAAGAGAAGAGACGGAGAAACAAAGATGACACGTACCTGAAACACAGAACAGACATGAATCATCCTCCACTGTATAAAAGCACCATGAGATCAATCTTTGCATTATGTCGTGCTTTGTTGTTAAAGTGCACTCTGAGATGAGACGACGGACCGTCAGAGACGCTCCATGCAAACCATTTTAATGAATCCTTCTCCAACCAATCACTGCGTTTGAATCAGCATCAAAAATATATTTTAATGAGATTGAAGTCTCACGTCAGAGCTCTGAGGTTCAGTTTGTGTCTCAGTACTAATATTGATTCTTTCTCATTTAAGCTACAAATTCAGCAACTGGTCAGAAAACTGAAATTTAAATTTCTAGTTAGAAACAAGTCGTGCTTTTTGAGCTGGTGTCACTGGATGAGGAAGGTGATTGTTAGTTACCTGACTGTGGATGTTTTTGTATTTTGATGAATGTATTTTTGGTATTTTGTAATTTATTCTTTGTTATAAATTGTTACACGTTCACTTCACGTCTGAAACTGTGTAACTGCGCTGCTTCCTCCTTCCTGAATAAACTCAATGAGACTGAACTCCTGGTTTAATTGAGGTGAAATGAAATGTGGTCTCCATCTATGAATTTATATGAGTCATTCTGGGGATGATGAGAAGTTGTTCTTCATTTCTTCATCACTCTGAGGCGTCTTTGATCTGCGTTTCAGGACAAACTCCTGGAGGAGATGTGGAAGCAGCAGGACAGTCTGGAGGGTCCCACGGCCACAGCGGCAGAGAGGCCCGCCTCGCCGGAGGCCGGCGGCGGCGGCGGTGGAGGGTCAGAGGAAAATTCGAAGGACAGCAATCCCCTGCTAGAGCGACTCCGAGCCCTGGAGGTAAAGTGGATTGCATGGTCCACTTCTTACCTTTCCTCAGCACTTTTCCTGTTCACTGTGTCCTCTCCTTTCAGCCCTGAAATGAAAGATTGATCGATATATTGAGAGTACAACATGTTTTATTTAATTAAATGTCTTTCACCTGATATTGAAGGAGACTAAAATAAGAGAGCAGCTCAAGGACACAGTGAATGAGGCTGTTTTTTACAAGGACTGAATATAACTGTACTGGTTACATGATGGTTTTGTTCCTTCTTTGTTTAACAGGGATTAAAGAAACTCATTAAAATCATGGTGTTAATTCATCTGTAACACTTTGAGGCTGTTCACAACCGGCATTAACATGCATCTCGAGTGACAACTTGTGATCAGATCACACATCCCCTCTCTATTTATGCAAGTAAAGGACAAATAGATGCAATGTTTTACACAGATAATGAAATATCCTCATGTAACATTTGCAGAATTAACAAGAAAGGCCAAATGATTAAGAATTTGTCAGAGACAGCGTTTCACAAAGTTTATTAAATGTCTTCTCGCTCAAAAACTCTAAAATTGAGCGTTCTTTTAAGGGAGTCTGGGAACTTTCTACACGGCTGTCAAAGCAGTTGTCTATAATGGTTACTGTGTACTTTATTTGTTGAATTTGACATGTTTACAGTCAATAAAATGTTGTCATCTTTCATAAATTTGGTTTAAATGATGAAATCATTGAAACAGTTTGTTCAAACAGCCAAACATGAACAAGATGAAACAGACAGGCTGGTACAGCAACAAACTGACACTATTTACAAGGAAAGAAACAACTTGTGTGTTGTATTGAATTTAATGCTGAATTTACAAGTAGGCCGAAATAACTAAGAATTTATCATATAACGCATTTCACAAAGTCTATAAAGTTTCTACTAACTCAACAACTCACAAAATTGGACGTTTTTTAAAGGGAGTCTGGGGGAATTTCAGCACGGGTGTCAAAGGAGTAGCGTATATTGGTTAATATTTACTGTATTTATAAAATCTGCCATGTTTACAGCAATAAATTGCATGGCATTGCGTGGAAGGTAAGACGCACTTTAGACACAGAAGCAGGAAAAAAGAAACCACATAATGTTTTATATGTGATGCTGAATTTACAAGAAGACATGAATGATTTTGAATTTTATCATAGCAAAGTTTTGCATAGTTTGTAAGAACCGTCCTCACTGAACGATTCTTAAAATTGTGCTTTTTGCCAAGGGAGTCTGGGGATATCGTGATTACTAGTTCTGTTGCTGGATCAGTTGAAACAAACATCTTGAGCTGTCCACTTGTGATCGGCTCACTCAGGATGGATGTTGATACCAAACGTGAACAGCATCCTTGACAAACCCTCGCACAGTCAAATCTTAACTTTTTCTTGCTGGTCCTCAACAAAACCTTCACACACGTCTGCAGAAATCTTCTGCAGACGTCTGTGCTATCACTCCAAATTGCTGTTTTTTGTGGTATCACACTGTGTTGTTTGCTGAAAATTGCTAGCTGTCGGCTAGGCTTTTTTAAAACCATTAGGGAAATCTAAGATTCCCGAAAATAATTCAACAGCTGCCTAAGGTAAACTCATAATGATCAGTCGAACGCAAACCCATCAATTCATATCAGCATACAAAATTAAAAGCATCTCTTAAAAAAATAAATGAAACCTCCGTCACGTGTCATTCATGGCAGCTTCGACTGGAAACACCATGAGACGTGAGGATGACAAACAAGTGCAATCAGCGTTCCTTCATGCCTCCGTCCTTCGCTGAGTATCTCAGAAAATGAGACTCCATTATGCTGAAGATCCGTCCGAGAGGCAGGAAAGAAAACAGGAGCAGGAGACAAAGGAGTTATTCATATCCAGGAGGTGATAATTAAATTGCTGACAGGGTAGTTAACATTTGTAGCCAGTGTTCCAGTGAACGCCTCTCTGTCACACCCTCTCTGCTCAAAGGTAGCGCGACTCACCATCTGTTGGGAGGTCTCACACACACACATTATTGATCACACTGCACTGTAGCCTAAAGGTGAAACACACCTGAAAACACTTCACTTTGTTTACTTGTTTTGACTCTGTTCAACATGATTTTGTGATGGAACCACTGACATCGTTGACATCATTACAGTATGACTCGCTGCAGGAGTGAGTCCTCAAACTAAGATATAAGTTAGCATTTTTTGCATTTCCAGTTCCCTCGATGTACTCGTCCAATGGAAGAATCTCACAGGCTTTTAGTTGAGGGAACAAGGGTGATGCAAACTTAAATAAAACATCATTCCTGCTGCATTCTATTAAAGAGGTCACATCCTGCTTTCTGGGTTTCTTCTTTCCCTTCATTGTGTCATAAAGTATTTTTGTGCCCACAGAAAACGCTGCTAACAGGCCTCAAAATCATATATATTTATATATTTATTATAAAATATATACGGCTGTACTGCAGCAATGCTTACCAGCCGTAGCTCGTTATTTTAGATCACACTACCTGGCTCGGCATGACTACTCTGATTGGCTACATCCTGCCCGTTAAGTAAAGCGCATGTGAAATATTCACCAAAGATTGAACAGAGTTGAGATGTCTCACTCCGTAGCTAAAACAAGAGGCAGTGCGTAAAGAGATGCTGCAGCGATGCATCATGTGAGAAAATCATGTGTTTTTTGAAAATCAAAGTATGTGAATATTCTACTGGGATCCAAAAATAAAAGTATGAACCTGAACATTAGCATAATATGTGATACTGTCTGCAGCCTGCAGCTCCTCATGTGAAATCTCTCACGGTACATTCACAAGTCACAAGTGGTCTGACCACATTATGTAAAGAATCCCTCCAGACGCCGTCATTAACGACTTCTTAACACGCCTGTAAATTAAAATCCGATCAACAGATTCAGATCAAAACTCCACAAAGAGCAAACACACTGTGAGTTTATCAATATGTTAATAAATGAGTTCGTGCAGCACATGTAATTATCACCGTGTGTGCATCGACTGAAAAAAACCCTTTAATGTTGGTTCCTGATTACGTCGCTTTAATTATGTTCAAGTTCATGTAATTAGCAGCGTGAGCGCTCGGTGGATTAATGGAAACGACTGAACATCATTTCAGTGATATTTAAAGTCGAAGAAAGTCGTCCTAACTGCTCCGTCATTAGTGATGCTCTTTCAGAATAAAGTGCCTCCTTAAATTACATCAATTTTCTTGTCTACTCTGTTGACCCTAATGGATCTTTCTGAGTGTGTTCGTGGGTTTTTTGTGCCGCTGCCTTCTTCTTCACGGTGGCTGCCTTTATTTTATCCACACTTGTAATTAAACTTTAACGCTGAACTGGAGAGACATTACAAGCTTTTCCATTTAGCTGGAAACTGCTCTCCAGTCATTACGACACACTCGGGTACCTTTCGCAAAACCTGCCGTGGAAAATGACAAAAAAAAAAAAAAAAATGTGTTGCTCTAAGAGGCACAAATATGAGTTACAGGATAAATCTTACAAATCAACTGAGCCTGCTGAGCGGTTTCTGAGCTCCTGGACCAAACGGTAATATTCAGTGGAGTGTAACAGTGAAGCCTGAAGCGATGATTAATGTGACGCTCGCTGCTGATCAGCCATGTTAACTCCGCAGAAACAAGGATGGAGGAGCACGCTGCCAAACGTCTACATCCTCTTTACACTCATGATCACTCTCACTGGTGTGACACAGTGCGATGATCCAGAAACAGATTTTCAGCTCATTTGTTAAGCACCTTATGACCGTCTTTCTATTTAGTACACTTAACTTACTTAATTGCTTACTTGATTTGGTCTGAAAGTCTTCATATTTTTTGTTTTCTGTCAGTGCTTTTTTAAATTCCAAGTCATTGGGCTCCTGTGGGGATTTATTTATTATTTATTATTTACCAATGTATTCCAGTCCTGTGCTATAACTGCCTGAAGCGTCTGGTGTTTATACTTCTATCCAGTGGTGGAATGTAACTAAGTACATTTACTCAAGTACTGCACTTCAGTACAATTTTGATGTGCTTGTACTGTATCGTGATTAGAGTATTTATATTTTATATTTTCTGCTTTAACTCTGCTACATTTTGGATGCAA
The DNA here is from genome assembly GCF_900880675.1 of Sparus aurata. Classification (NCBI taxonomy): domain Eukaryota; kingdom Metazoa; phylum Chordata; class Actinopteri; order Spariformes; family Sparidae; genus Sparus; species Sparus aurata. The sequence continues at coordinate 31,639,703 of NC_044195.1, read as the reverse complement.
ATTGTACTTCTTACTCCACTACATTTAATTTATAACTTAAGTTACTCATTATTTTGCATATATTATTATATTCATATATTTATTTTTTTCAATTAATTTATTTATCAGGGAATAAAACGGTGATTCCGATATTTTTATTAAATAAATAAACAAAATAAAGTCACAAAATGTCGAGAAATCTGATTGTTTTAGACCTAATTTCTGTTTTCTTGCTCTATCTCTTTTTTCTGCCTCGTGAACTCATCGTTAAACTTCATTCGAACTCATCGTAAACAAAATAAAGCTCACCTACAGTCGTGGTTTGTCTCCCTGTCTCCTTTGTCTACAGTAAGACGTGAAGATATTGCAGGTCGTTCTTGTCTGTACAGTACGTTGCTGGAATGAGGGTCGATTGCAGTTTCATGACCAACATGTTCATCAGCACATTTGTTCGTGTGATGTTCCGTCACATGAACGATGAAGTGTGAGCTCAGATAACACGTCCTATAAAAGGCTCAAACACTTAAAGTTCAGACTCGTAACTTTGACTCTTCTGACCTTTAAACACACGACGGCTTCAGGCTGATCTGTGGCCTTTCAAACACTTTCTAAAAGTTTCCTCCCTGAGTCAAACAATCCAAACTCTTCTTGTGTTTTCAGGACATCTCAGGATGTAAATCAGACTCTGGCTGTAACCTTGGGTTAGTTCGGATCATCTACCTGCTGCCCACAGCGCTTCAAGTGAAAACAAGACATCTCAGGAAGCTTTTAAGATTTACTGGATTAATAATTTCCGTGGCGAGTCGCCTCCTGAGTTCCAGAATGCTTTGTGCCTCCTGCCCTGTGAAAACCTCTGCCAGTAATAGAATTACACCTGAGAACCTCTCGGAGCCTTCAGACACGTCGGAGGTCTGGAATTTAAAGCGTCATTCATTTAGGAGAAAAAAAACACAACTTCATGTTCTCCAGTGAAGCTGCAAATCCTCCGGTGCTGCAGGCAGACAGCTTCCTTTAAGATATCTCTGCATCTCTTTCAGGAGTAATTGCAGTAATTCACGCAGTTTATCTGTCTGTGTTTTGTCTGCTCAGGCGGAGAACTCGGCGCTGTCGATGGAGAACGACAACCAGAGGAAGCAGTACGAGCGCTGTCTGGACGAGGTGAGTGTGAACGCTCAAGCCAGATCAAACGTGTCTCTGTGTCAGGAAAAAAATATGAGTTCCTCTCCACGCTGAAGTCTCACACAGACACATTTATCTTTCATCTTGTGTTGGAAATGATCCGTACTGGTCGTCTGTCATGCAGAATTGACACCGAGCAAAAATATCCCTGCTGTCATGCGGAGCTCGTAATTCACCTCATGAGCTCCAGAGAGAAGGTTTTATTTTTATTTTATCAATTTGACCTCCATGTTTTGTTTGCATTATTGCACATCAGCCTTTGATATGAAGAAAATCATCATAATGAGACATCCGTTATCATGTTATTGGTTCCAGCCAATGAAAGCACACAACACATTTTGTTCAACAGGAAGAAAACACAAAGGATGTTATATCAAAATATAAAGAAATTATTGTTTTTTTATATGTCAAACTGAAATATTTTTCCCAGGAAAAATATTCTGGACCTCCTCAAAAGTTTTCACACATTAATTATCCAAAAACATTTTTCAGGGGTACAAATCATGGCTATCTTAGTGGCTTATTATTGTTATTTCAGAAATACTTTGTTAGCTTTTCGTACTTTAACACATTTATTAAAAAACAAATGACACTAAATGTTTGCGGGGTCTTAACTCGGACCATACAGATTAATGACTACGCCTCTCCCCCCGATGTAGCACCATGCTAGGGCTAGCTGTTCCCCTCTGCCTCTGGTTTTAATGCTTGCTAGGCTAACCTGACTGCAGAGACAGAACAACAGATACGAGTGGTATCAGTTTGGTCCCTTTAAAGAAAAGTGAATATGCAAAAGTTTCCAAAGAATCCTTAAACTTCAGGCCAGACAAAGTTATCCGCTGGTCACTCAGGACTCGGACACTCGAAGGCGACCGTCTGCGGTTCAGCGACACACTGAGTCTATCATCTGTGGCGTTAGTGGCGTCCACAGAGGACGGCGAGGAGACGAGACCTTCTCTAATTGAAGCAGACGGACATCAGAGCTCGAGGCGATATGAGAGTCAGAGCTGGAGGAGCCTCGGCGCTCAGGAGGACCGACTCCAGCTCCTGCATCCCTCTGATTGTCTCCACACCTCTTTCCTCATCTCCCCTTCATTTCTCTCCAGCCGGCTCCGCTGCTCCACTTTAGCTTCCTTTTTTTTTTTTAGCAGGCTTTACTAATGGCCTTGTTACCATGGAGATTGCTGCCCGTGAGACTTTAACATATTCCGGTTGAGGACAGAAATTTGAGAGTATCTGCGGTGGGATTCATTCCTCTTCTTCTGCTTTTCAGTCTTATTATGCACATTAATCTTTCTTCAGAAGGCTTCCTGTCGTGGTCTGAATGAGCGGGAGGCGAGTCGTTCTGATGGAAAGATGAAAGAGGTGGAGGGGAAATCTTTTTTGGCGGCACACAAAAGTGGGAAAGATAGTTATTATTCTGGTGTCAAGGTATAATGCATGCTTCCGCTTCAGAAATCAAAATAAGTGGGAAAGGAGGCTTTTCAGACGACGCTGTTTCATATTCACAACAAGGGCGGCGGATTCATCTGAGAAGCCGCAGGGTAAAAAAAAAGGAACTGAAACAAAACACAGCTGCTGTCGAGGAATTTAACAGAACTGATGATTAAAATCTTCAAAGCAGCACAAACGTGACAATAAAAACCACCAGGATCTGATCTCACACCTGACAAAGACGAGGAGGGCTGTCGATTGTTGTGGCCAAACAAATTCAGGATAACGATTTTATCTACACGAGTCGACAGATGAGACTTTTTCATATCTGATCCTGATTATTAGAAATCACAGACAACGAAAACTTATATTCATTTGCAGTAAAAATGAGAAATGTGTCAATAATAAGTACAATTTACCGTGATTCTGTTCTTAAAGTAGTATTTTCATTTTCTGTTACTCAATACTTCTCCGCTTTATTTATTTGATACAATAAGTTAACAGATTCAGATTTCTCAGCGTTTACAGGCTAATAATGGTGACATGTTCAGTTATTGTCGTCAGATGTTGCTGTGGGCGGGACGTTGTGTGAGAGGATGTTGCCTCAGAGCCGGAGCGGCACAATTTTTAATACATTTTGTCAGGATTAGACAAAAAGGAGTCCAAACGTGAGATGCACAAGCAGGCAGGTTAAGAACCAAACACAAGGTTTATTAGATAAAGCTGAAGAAAAACTAATGCAATCTATAATCCTCCCCTCAAAAAGGGAAACGACACAAGACAGGAAAGTCCAAGAGACAAAGGCAAAACAAATTAGAATCCAGGAAAACACCACGGGGAGACGGGACATGGAGACAAGGGAACAGACTCGGGGAAACTTCAAACTAACCAGACACAGAAACACAGAAAAAGTCCAGGAAATCACACAAAGGGAAGAAATGAATAGCGAAACATGACACATGAGGGCAGAACTTAAACAAATAAAACAGGAAATGGCAAAATTACTGCAAGCTGAAAGAAAAATAACTGACTGATTATCGGTAAATGCTCAATAATCTGTCCTGATAATCCGGCAGGGTCGATAATCTGTCCATCCGATTCTCTTTATACAATATATCTACCATCAAATCTATTTTTACAGTTGTCCACTGTGTGTTTTCCCTCAGTAAACAAGTGTAGAGAGGTGGAGAGAGTGTGTGACCGTGACTGTCAAGAGAAGAGCACAAAAAGAACAGCTACTATCAATTCCAAGTGAAAAGGCGAACAGATGAACTCATAAACAAGACGCACAAGGCCGAACATCTTCACTGGATCCAAAAAATAAAAGAGAGATTCGAAGTGCATTCATTAATACGAGAGTACCTGTTGTTGGACAGGAATGACTGAAGCGTCTTTGTAACGGGAGAGTTACACAGTGAACGGTGAATTAAAGGAGTTTCAGTTTCGGGGGTGTAAAGTTTTCTTCTGGCTCTCTTGATTCACAATAAAACACAAAAACTGAACTTTTCTCTACTTTCTGTAAAATAAAAAACAACACAGGATGAAAAAAAAGATGCTCCGAGGTCAACGGCTAAACTCAAAAAGAAACATTCTCTTAAAAGCTGCAGCTGTATTTTGGTGTGTAGATAATAGATGGATTTTATTCTGGTTTATTTATGTGCCGAGAATAAAGTGAGATGCTCTGACTGCAGGCAGCCGCTGTGTGATTTCACTAAATCTGAGTCTGTGATGCAACACGCTGTCAATTTGTCCTCACAGCACATCTTACACGCCTTTAGATTCTCTCTGATGGTGTTTTGTACTGCGTGGCCTTCTCCATTTACTCTCTGTCTGCCTCTGATCTCCACAGAATGTCCTCAAGTCCACTCGCAGTATACATTTTTAACTTGTTTTCTTCTTCTTCTTCGGCTGTTTTTCTTGTCTGCTCAGGTGGCGAACCAGGTGGTCCAGGCCCTCCTCACGCAGAAGGTTCGTCTTTCTCTCGATAGAAAATGATGACTGTCACTAACCAGGACTCAACTCAAATACATTGTGTTCACACAGCACCAAAATCACAGTCACACTGGTTGATACAGGTTGATAAACGAGAGTAATGGTAAATCCCAGGGTGTTTGTTCGGGACAGTTTTCAACGTTGATGAATTTAGGAGCTAAATGACCCTTTAAACACAATAATATTACATTTATAAGCAGAGAATAATGTAGAAGAACGTAAGAAATAAGAACAATATGGAAAATCAAGCGTAGTTATAAAGAATCCAAATGTAACAGGGAACAATCACATGATCCAAATAGATTATAAGCAACAATTCAACATCAGCTCCTCGTTTAAATCGTTAGGATTACGATTCCCTCTGTGATAAAAATCTTTGTCACCGCCTCTTTTAAAAAGGAAGTTTCACTGCCTTTGAATTTAAGGGAAAACACATTCAACATACACCGTGTCCGGTTGCATGTCAACACGACGAGGCTAAAGAGGAGTGATGACGCGGAGAAGTGGAAGGGGTTTTCTAAACAATGGACACTCAGGATCGTAAACATCACTTTTGTCTGCTCACATCCTCTTTTTCTGGGAACCTGAACGCCTCCTTCACGACATCATGGAGGTCGTGAATACTGTCACGTCTCTCCGTCGAGTCACATCAATAATTCCTGAGGCTGATCTGACGTGAGCTGTGACGTGAAGAGAAAAAAAAAGAAAATGTGAATGAGGGACGTTGTGATTCAATCAGCTGGTTTGGCGCAGATAAAGTAAACAGGCTCATGAAGCGCAGTTGTTCCTGAAGTTAGAAATATAAGGGACTTTACATTTTACTGCGACAGTCGGCCCAAAGAAGAAGTGGAAGCAGCCAGGAAACAAAAAACAAAGAGCGGTTGTTTTCCAACTGTCAATAAGCCTCAAAGAAGAAGAAACAAAAACAGTTGCCTCGTCCATCTGTTACACAATGTGGGAATTAATCTGGAGATGGCAGTTTTATAAGTGAGAAGATGCCAACAGCACAAACACAATCTTCTTCTTCTTCTTCTTCTTCTCTCAGAGTGAAAACAGCTCATCAGTTAGAGAGTTAAATGTTCGCTACTGCAGAAAAAGTGTTTATGTCTCCAATGACGCAAATTAACTATTTGATTATAAACTACAGAGACCAGATTAACAACGAAATAACAAAAAAAAAAAAACTTTCTGAAATCTGATCGACACATCAGGACTCGTTTAGGACACAAAACACCAATTTTAAGACTTGAATTCTTATTTGTGACTTTCAGATTCAGATTCCTGATTTATTTTTATATTTACTCTTCATTTCCATGGCTACAAACACAAAACACAACCAGAATACAAGAGGAAGATAGCTGAATTGACCCAAGTCCAAGTTATTTTAAAGAAAAATCCTCGGAGTTACAATCTTTTGTTTATCAGTGCACGTTTTAGACGGATCATCAACAGTATTTTTGCAAATACTTCTTTTTATTATCAATGATACTTAAAACATGATATTCATCCTCCCGGCGATTGTCATCACATAAAGCACACAATCTTTTTTTTATCTTCCTGTTATTTTAGAAACTCTGAGATTACAAATATTAAACTGAATGTTCAATTCAATGTATCGATCAAATGACGACAGACTCTGGAGCTCATGATGCCACAAAACTGATCTTTTAACTCTTTGATCCTTTTATTGGGGAAAATAATCTGCACATTCTGTAGTTCTGTCAGCTGCGAATCATAACAGTTCTTCTATTTCCTTAAAATGTTGTAACCCAGGCTGTGATGGCAGAGGGAAGTTAGGATAATTTAACTTCTTTACAACTTCATCCACGTACTTTTGTAAATATGTTTCATGTTTCAGTTGTGAAAGCTAAAAAAAAAAGTGGAGAAAAAAGCATTTAAATTTCAAGGAAAGTAGAAGTCCGTCCCCTGGCACTTGGTTGACGTACACGGTATATATTTATTTATTCACATCTGTTTATGGTAAATTAATGTGCCGGACAACATATTGATATTTTATACGCCTCTGCTAAAGGGAAAGCACTTCTGTAATATGACTCACCTGCCTTTTGTTTTGTTTCCTAACATGGTCGACCAGGTTTCACTGTCATGTTCATGTCACCTGAATGCAGCATTGTGTCGTGTTCCTGTTAAATTAGCATCTGATACACGTGTTAGTTCTGTGAAACGTCCCCGTCAGCCACTGTTAACCGTCCATCTGTCTCCTCTTCGGGGTGTTTTCCAGGACTTGAAGGAGGAGTGTGTGAAGCTGCGGACCCGTGTGTTTGACTTGGAGCAGCAGAACCGCATCCTGAGCGTGCTGTTTCAACAACGTGTCAAGATGTCCACGATCCCCGTCTCCCAGGTAGGAGCACACGGCGCCGTGGATCCAAACACACACCGACAGACCCACACTGCTTCGAGGCTCTTTGAATTTTACATGAGCGGCGCTTCTACTTCTAAAGGTTACTTGCTTTAAAAAAGGACCACAAAGAGAGAGAAATCCACCCCGGATGCAATTTAATTTAAATTGTAAAGACGTGCGGTTTAAGTGTCGGATTTAGAATTGGAAAACGGATTAGTTTGGGCCTTTTATTCTTCCACTCCTAACTAGTGTAGTAGTCACGGCGGCATGCTCGAGTGGCTGTAGGTCATCAAACAAGCATTACCAGCCCTTACCGGCGTCCTCTTTTATGCTAATCATGTCAGAATTTGGGCTAATAGCAAGCCAGGCCTCTAATCCAGCTGTAGCCGGGAAGTGACGGTGCAGAAATTGGGAGACGGAGCTGAATATGTTTCTCTAATTGGAAGGCTCTCAAGCGAAGAGCGTTTGGGATAATTGGTTAAAACCTGGACTCTCTTGTAGCTTTGTTAGCCATCATGACAACTGATTGTTCGGTTGTTGAGCTGCAGCACTAACTACACTGGAGAGCCTCAGAATTAAATGTTGATTAAACTGCTGGAAGTGATGAACAGAGTTAATACATAAAGTTCCTCTCGGCATCGTTAAGATCATCGTTTTAAACTCAGCCGCCACAGATTTGTGAAAACTTTACCTTTATATTACATCTTTAATGTTATGTTGTCATAGCACTGTGCTCATGGTCTGGTTAGGTTTATGCACGAAAACAGCGGTTTCACGCTTACTAATGTTGAAACGCTCATTAAAAATATTCAGTGGTTTCACGCTGCGACAGTGTCTCCAAAAATGGTCTCTAATTAAAAAATACCCAGTGGTTTTACTCATACAAATGTTGAAATGCCATCTCCAAGAATGGTCTTGTTAAAACTCTTGAAACAAATATCCAGTGGTTTCAGTCTTACAAACGTTGAAAAACTGTCTCCAGCAATGGTCTCTCGCTAAAAATATCCAGATTTGAAGCCTCACACAGCCGTAATCTTGTTAAAAAATATCCAGTGGTGTCATACTGACAAATGTTGAAACGTTGTCTCTAACAGTGGCCCCTCACTAAAATTATATTTAGTGGTTTCATGCTTACAAATGTTGAAATCTCTAACAATGGTCTCCCGCTGAAAATATCCAGATTTGAAGCCTCACACAGCCGTAATCTCGTTAAAAAATATCCAGTGGTGTCATACTGATAAATGTTGAAACGTTGTCTCTAACAGTGGTCCCTCGCTAAACATATTCAGTGGTTTCATGCTTACAAATGTTTAAATCTCTAACAATGGTCTCCCGCTGAAAATATCCAGATTTGAAGCCAAACACAGCCGTAAATCTTGTTAAAAAATATCCAGTGGTTTAATACTGACAAATGTTGAAACGTTGTCTCTAACAGTGGCCCCTCACTAAAAATATTCAGTGGTTTCATGCTTTCAAATGCTGAAATGCCATTTCCATCAGTGGTATTGTTCAACCTCTCGCAACCAATCTCCAGTGGTTTCAGTTGTACAAATGTTGAAATACTGTCTCGAACAATGTTCTCATGCTAAAAATAACCTGATTTGAAGCCTAACACAGCTGTAATCTTGTTAAAAAATATCCAGTGGTTTCGCTTTTACAAATGCTGAAATGCCGTCTCCAGCAGTGGTCTCTCATTAAAAACATTCAGTGGTTTCATGCTTACAAATGTTGAAATCTCTAACAGTGGTCTCACGCTAAAAATATCCAGATTTGAAGCTTCACACAGCCGTAATCTCATTAAAAAATATCCAGTGGTGTCATACTGATAAATGTTGAAACGTTATCTCTAACAGGGGTCCCTCGCTAAACATATTCAGTGGTTTCATGCTTACAAATGTTTAAATCTCTAACAATGGTCTCCCGCTGAAAATATCCATATTGGAAGCCTAACACAGCCGTAAATCTTGTTAAAAAATATCCAGTGGTTTAGTACTGACAAATGTTGAAACGTTGTCTCTAACAGTGGCCCCTCACTAAAAATATTCAGTGGTTTCATGCTTTCAAATGCTGAAATGCCATTTCCATCAGTGGTATTGTTCAACCTCTCGCAACCAATCTCCAGTGGTTTCAGTTGTACAAATGTTGAAATACTGTCTCGAACAATGTTCTCATGCTAAAAATAACCTGATTTGAAGCCTAACACAGCTGTAATCTCGTTAAAAAATATCCAGTGGTTTCGCTTTTACAAATGCTGAAATGCCGTCTCCAGCAGTGGTCTCTCGTTAAAAACATTCAGTGGTTTCATGCTTACAAATGTTGAAATCTCTAACAATGGTCTCACGCTAAAAATATCCAAATTTGAAGCCTAACACAGCTGGAAAAAGTTCTGTTGTCTTTTTAAAAAATATCCAGTGGTTTCACTCAAATGTTTTAATGTTGTCTCAAACAACCCTTGCTAAAAATATCCAGTCCAAAAAAAGAAACTGGTTCTGAACCTAACTCACTTGAGCCGGACCTGAATTGCCAAACACATTAAAAAGCACCTGAAGATGAATCTATGAGAACGCTGCTGCTGCCTGAGATAACTTTCCTGTCATCGCTGCTCCTCATTTGTCTGTTTCTATCTTATAAAAACACCAAAGCTAAGAGGAGTGAAGAATCCTCAAGACTCATGAGTTCACGACCGCATATAATGAAGGCTTGTGGACGAGGAGCACCGTGTTCCTATTCAGCAGCACACAGTTTAAGTGTCATGTCTTTGTAATTGGCCTCGATAAGCATATGTGTTCCTGCTGGTGCAATGACAGTGAAACATCCTCAGTGCAGCTCAAGTGTCTGTCAGTTACAGCTTACACTTTAAAATTAAAGGCTAACAAGCTGAGCTCGATCATCCATTTTAGGGCTTTTCTTCCAAATAACGAATCATCTGTCCATGAAAAGTGTCACCCATCATCAATTAGTCACAGCAGAGCTGGACAGTTTACATCCATCAGTAAGTTTCACCTCAGGAGATTTGTTCTCCGTCTGTGACATCTGCAGAACAAGTGTATTGTTATTTTTACAAGCAGGAGGAGAGCGCAGAGGTTACTTTTAACTTTCAGGATTAAAGAGTGCATTTATCTTCATTCCTGTTTATCAACCTGACGGCAGCAGTGATCGCGGAGATGACCGTTGTTGTCGGGTGTTTATGTTCTGTGATGTTGACTGAGTGGAGCAGGAAGGAATGAAATGTTCTTGACTACGTGAATGTAACGTTACGGAGAGGAGATTGAGGAGAACCAGAGTGTGTGGTGAGAGCTGAGTTCAGTCAGAGGCTCAACTTCAAACACAGACACAAAAGACTTCTATAGAAGAACTAGATAGCAGATGCAACGATGGCGCCAATTCAAACCAATGAGAAGTTCTCGCCAACAAGGTTTTTCTGTCTTCCACGTTTCCCCCACTGGTCCCGCCCACGAGTTCCCACTCAGCCCATAGACTTTACATTGTGATGATGTCACACATGCTTTTTTCAGCATATTGAAAGTTTTACAAATATTAAAACTCCATAGATCAAAAATCTGTATTAGAAGAGTGAAATACAGGACGGCATTCATCACAAAAAGAAAATTACTGTATGTACCGAAACTCCAAACAGTAACTATTAAACCTTAAAGTCTGTGCACCATCACACCCCTGATAGATGTGCATCAGTTCACCATTCACACTTTGAGCGTCCATCAGATCTAACTGGATCTGATCAGTTTGAAATGTGTCCATCCGCCTGTGCAGCATGAGAGCAACGCTGCCTCATTATTGTGCGACGCTGATCAAAGCAGCACAAACGTGGCCGTCAGCAAGGTTACGTAAACAAATCTACGCTTCAAAGGATCGCTGGAGGAAAAGGTTAAAAGAAAATTAATCTTTACAAGGTGCTGTCATACTGAATATCACTGCTGCACAGAACAGAGGGAGGGTAAAACACAGAGTCTACCATGTTGGCCTGAAAGATGGAACAGAAATGTTTTAAAAGATACATGAGGGTCAGCGAGACGGTAAACAATACACTTCATCTGACATTTCAGAAATAGAGAAAAACATTCTTCAGTGTTATAACTTCCCTGAATACTGCCTGAACTCACTCTTGCTGTCCTCAACAGACCTTTTGCTTAAAAAAAAAAAAACCTCAGTCAGTAGCCCGTTTTAAACAGCCTCTCCGCATTATCTCCGGAGCAGTCGTTTGCCCATTCTCCGCCGATGGTGATTCACACAGAGTGAAGCATCTCCACCTCACCGCCTGTAATACACACAGAAAGCCGGCGCTGCGGCTCCTAAAAAGGCGTGACGGTACACGTCATGTTGATGACGTCAGTGTTTCCCCAGGTGTTCCCCTCTGTTAATCCAAACCCGCGGACAGTTTATAATCATATGGATGCTGTTATAATGTGTAGTGATTGAGATCCTGACCCACCAAACATCCTGGAAAGTGACGAAGTTACGTTTCCGCCTAAAATTACATAATTACATAATCACCATCAGTAAACAGGACGCTGTCTGACTCACTCACTCACGGGGACGGAGGCTCTTTTCTGGAGGACAGTTCACTGAAGTCTCGGTCCGGGGGGCTGACGGTCGCTGTGATTTATTTTCATCACAAACACTCGGTCAGTTAAAGTTTTTGCCGTTGACAGACGCTGTTTTTCGGGCAGAAATGTGAGGAAGAGTCGGGAGGACAGACAGGAGGACGACGCTTCTCCACATGCAGCTGTGTTTTTTTTCCTCATATAAGTTGCCAAAGACAGTTACAGTTACTACCTTACTGTTGTTCGGTCCTGTAACGTTGATTTGTGGGGCATTTCTCTGTATTTAGTTGAGTGAAGCACCTGTGCAGTTATCAGACTGCACGACCAACACGCCCTCGCTCCGCGCCTCCGGATTATCCGTTCACACTGGGACGGCTCACCAATAATGCGGCCCTGATACTACCTCCAGAGGCGGATCAGCGCCGGAGTGAAATTTCCCCCCTCTCCGCATCTGACACTTTCACACAGGGGAGGGTGTGGAGAATTGGTGCAAGATCCCCGAATGCAAACGGCAGTGTGAATGGGGCTAGTTTGTGATGTCTTGACGTGGTGACATATCTCGCAACCACGACTATGTTGAACCTTTATGTTTCTTTATGTTCAATTTTTAATGCTGTGTTCGTGGTCTGGTGAGGTTTACACAGAACAACAGTGGTTTCAGGCTTACAAATAGAACAAATAGAATAAAACGCCATCTTTAAAAGTGGCCCTCGAGAAAATGTTCAGTGACTTCATGTTTCCAAATGTTAAAACAGCCTCCGACAGTGGTCTCTTGTTAAAAATGTATACGTTGTGCCACTCTTACAAATGTTGAAACGCTGTCTCCAGCGGTGGACTTGTTGGCCTGAGTACTAACTCTACTGACTTTTGCTGAACTAAACAGACTATTTGCGAAAGAGAAAAATCCCTCAGTATAAAAAGTTCTCAGTGTGTTTGTGCTAAAACAAAGACTTGTAACTGCTTTCCTGTTTATAGATGAACTTCATGACAACTCCAGCGTGTGCACACTGTTAATTGTCTGGATGCTGCACCACCCTCGCAGATTAGTTCTGCCTTTTTTGTTCCATCAACATCACGTTACTCATTAACATTTAGAAAATAGATTTTTGACATTTGTGGATAGATTCTGAATTGTGGGAGACAAGAATCATGATTCTTATTTGAATTATTAGCAATTTGTCTCTCCAACAATCCCAAACACCTTCATGAATGTTGAGTTTTGCCTCCCTCTTTTAGGTTTTCATCCCTTGTAACGGTCAGATTAATGTTTATTAATTATTATTAATTAATTAATGATTCGGGGTGCTGGAGGAACTTTATGAGAGACTTTGTTGGATTGATGAAACATCTTCATGGAGTCCATGAAGTTATTTTAAAATGAACAGCAGAAAACCTTCTCCACAGGCACGTTTTACAATTCGCTGTGAAGTACTGTACGACTGACAGCTGAGACATACGCTTGAATAATAGCTTGAATGCAAAATGTGCTGTATCTGGTAGTGAACACATTGATTTTCACGTATTAAATTTAGATTTGTATTGACTCGCTTTTCTTCGTCTTGGCTACAACTTGATCCATAATTGGTCTTGACGAGAGTGCTGGTGAAATTTCAGCCAAAACTTTTCTGAGCTACTTAAACTGTCATGAAACTTCTCGCTCTGGCAGAATCACAATCGTTATGCAGAAGGCAGGCGAGAAGTTGCTTTGTTTCTCAAGGTCTCTTTGGAGTGTCGGGGTTCTCAGCGTGATTCCCCTTCCTCTGACAAACTCAAGCCATCTGTATTCAGGGGACCAGCTCGATAATACAGACAGAATTGGTAATTAACGTTTATTAAATAATATTTAATAAACTGTATGAACACTGGAGACATCTCCAACTTCATGGAAATTGTCATGGAAAGTCGAGGAATTCCCACACCAGGTCATTAAGTATGCTGCGAGCCCAGCAGAGCAGGAAATGCTGTCCTTCATCTATAACCTTTTCTGTAAAAAGGTCAAACTCGCAGACTCGACTAGAGGAGAGAGCCTGTCGGTGTAGAAAAGCTGGTTGAATCGCTGCAGAGCTGGAAAGAAGTGTTGTACTGACATTTTAATAGAGCCTTATTAAAAAAAGGTGTCATTGTTCATTTGACTTAGAAGATAAATTCACCCTCAGAATCGACTGAAGTCAGGTGAAATGTTGTAGTCCTTTGTGCTTCACTTCAAATTTAAAGCCCTCTAGTGATTCATTGTTGTGAAACATCAGGAACGTGTTGTGGAAAACTTCCTGACATGCAAGGCTCTGAAACGTGAATACTGAAAATGACCCCGCTGCCAGCTTTTCTCCAGTTTCACTCGGCTAACTTGTTAAACAAGTAGAAGACGTTATTGTGAGGAATGAAAACATGACAGGGTGCAGTTGTCCTGATGGACTGTAGTGCTACTGGCTTTCATTGTTCCTCTCTGGCTGAGCCTTGTGGCGACATCTAGAGGTAAAATTCTGTGTTACCCGTCCGGTCCAGTTTCAGAACCTTATATCAAGCCAGTTTGAAAATGTTTAAATCAGCTCAACCCTTAACTCAACCGTTATCAAGCCGCTTCAGTGATGATTTCAGCATAAAAAAATTGTAGAAATCACATCTTTAAGAATCAATTTTGGATCTCATGGCTATCAGAGACTTGGTCTCCAGATGAGTGAAATGTTCCTTTAACATTTGTTTGTCTTGTTGGAAAGCAACTTAGATAGTTATGTGTAAGTTTTGAGACAAAACTAAGCAGAATAATTACACTTTTTTTAATGTGTTGGGTTGTGTTTTCTGTTTATTGCTTGAGCTGCAGGCAATTTTCATTCGAGTCAATTCCGATATGCAAAACATTGCTTCATGGAGCATTAAGTAGTTTATATATATATATCATATTTCAGATATAGCATTACATGTTTTTATCTGCAGTCGGATTCTCTCCTGCTTTTCATCCGAGTTTCCTCTGATTAAACTCTCAGTAAAATACTTATTGGATCATTTTCAGGCTTTATTGTCATCTGTTTGTTACTGTGGAGTTCTTACTTCATTGTTTCACCAGGCATGATGGAGCAGAAGAAAAAATGTCAATAACACAAAATCGCTGGCAGCATGAGAGAAGAAAAAAGAAAATCTTTTATGTGCCAAATGCTGTCTTTGATTCACTAATGCAGCGTTCCCAGTTATCCAGGAGGCTACATTAGTCGTGTAAGATAATTATCCCACGCCTAGAGCCTGAATATTAAATACGGTTGTTATATTTTGGCTCCAGTAAAGTCACAAACAAAAGTTTTGAGAACGGGTCTTGCATTTAAATCCCTGATTTCAAAGTCTGTGTTTTATTTATTTTTTATCGCTGGCTGCTGGAGAAAAGTTTGAGACGTGATTTCCTGCTGTGGCAGCCTGCCGCGCAGCTAAACAGCAGTATGTTTTTAGTTATGGATTCACTGATGTCGGGGAGGTTTTAGGGAGGTTTGGGGATTTGTAGGTGAGATGATTTATTCACAAAATGGTACACAAAATGTTTAATTAAAGCAGCATGCACTGATTTCTTTGACAGTGAATATGTTGGCAAACCGATGCCCGTCTACTTATCCAGCAGACGTTAGCACTTTTGTTTCTGTCTCCCGGTCCAATATTTGTTCCTTTACGCTCAGTTTTGGTCTCCACCACCTCCTCAGGGAGACTGGGAAACGTTCCATTATGTTCACCAGCTAATTGACACTGGATCTGCTCTCCGCTAGTTTATTGGGAAGGATTGGTGCATCACCTGCATGCAAAATTGTGCCGAGTTGGGAGATTATACCCAAAACATTCCTATATACTGTACTGTGTATATATAAAAACGTATTTATTTCAGCATAATGAAATTATTAGACATATTAACGGTGTCTTACCTCACACATCTTTCTGTGTAGGAACACATTCAGTATGCCAGACATGGTATGATGAGCCTGGTCTGAGATCACATGAGCAGTGTGATTACCACAGCGACGGATCACGGCCTTTGTACTACAGTGAAGTGGGAGCAAAGAGGCCAAAATCCATTAGAGTCCACGCTCGTGTTACAGCTGCAGAGAGTGCTCGAAAAAAAATGAAACACAGGTCATTTCAATGTCCCCATCAGTGATCATCGATGGAGGGCCCTGAGAATTGGAGACACAACACTCTGCTTGTGTATCAATTTGCCAGATAACACAGAGGTGATTATGTACAAATTATTGAAATGGAAAATTTGTTTTTCAGTGTGAGTTATGCTTGTTAGGCTCCTTAATCACTGTGACAGCACACCTGTTCCCAGTCACGTTGACTGACTCTGCGTGAGGTGACACCGAGGTGTCGTGCATCGCATTAACAACACACAAATGAGTCTAAAAAAAGACAGAGATTGGAAACAACTCTCTGCTTTATCTGGTTGTTTTCGGTGTGAGGACATGAAGAAATGTGCACAAAGTCACCTGCGAAGAAAAGTCTGTTGGTTATCAAATCAAAAAACCTTTACTTCTAAAACTAATCAACATTTTGTTGCAGCCGGCTCGCAGGCTGAAGATTTCTCCACATGCCAAATCTTAACGGCTCTTAAGGTTTTAGTACTAGTTTGGAGGGTGGTGTCTATTTTATTTACGCTTCCATTATGTTACCGTCTTGCTCTTTATTGGATTTTACACTCTGTTAACCCGTACCTACCAAGGCTAGTCTTCTGTTTGTCAAGCATTGTTAGTCTTCATTCTGAATTTTTAAAGGGAAAACATAGATTTGAACAACATGGTTACCGTTAGCAAGAAAAAAGAAGTCAACATATGATTTCAAGAACAAGTTGACCCACGTTAGGTAGTTGGTCAAACAAGTTTATGTTTAAGGTCGAAAAAAAAGCCACATTTTCCTTATTATGCCCCGTGAATTAAAAGTGGATTTAGAAGTGAAGCGAGTGTTAGCTTTGTGTCATTTGTGAGAATTTTACCACCTGGATTGTTTCCCAAACAGCCAAGAACCAACTGTACAAACGTTAGCCGTAAGCCTCTATTGGCTGTTTGGGCCCAATGAGCACATCTACTGGAAATACCAGCAGGGACCAGCACCAAAACCTGGCGCTGGTCTATGCTGTTTTTTTCCAGCAGGATATACCACCTACACAGATGTTAGCTGTGGCTAGCCGCCCAAATACTTTTAGTTCTGTGGGAGTGTTTGGCTAGCAACGACTCCACTCAGCAGAAACTCCAGTTCTGTCCGTTTCCTTCCAGTTTCTCCTCTTGATGTTTTGGCTGGTTGGACTGTGTCTCTGGGCCAGAGAGCCGGGCTGTTAAAGGAGTGGTGGCTCTGTGACAGGGTCGTTTGTCACAATGTTATTGGATTTCGGTGGCAGAGCAAAACACTCGAGAGACTCGGGCCTGCGAGCTTTTTAACAGCGGCAGGTGCCTCCTTCCTCGGATAAACCTCCTCGGAGGGCTGCAGTTAAAAGATAAAGGCAAATATATAATAAAGTCACATTTATTTGGCCCTTTGAAGTGCTTTAAACAGCATGTGATTTTGTTGCTGTGTGGATTTATGTAACAAAGTCAGATTTATTTACCCTTTTTGAAGTGTTTGCCTCGCAGGGAGATTTACAGCACTGATACGATGTACACCACAAACAACTTCTCCTCACCGGCCTCTTACATAAGGGCCACATACACACACTTTTTTTTGCCTGTATGCTGTAAAAGAAAAGATTAGACTTTAAATCAAGTTATTCAAGAGCAGAGTCTACTTTTCTTTAAGCCTTTTTGAAGGGGTTGAGGGGGTTGTTTGATGTACTTTTCCATAGTGTATGAACTATATGAAGTAGATGACCTTTCTGACAGGAAAGTGAAAGTTACATCCATCGTCTCTCTTCAGAGTCACCACACTCTGAAAAAACATTCTCATTCTACCTCGCAGAACACAGAAGTTGCTCGTCTACCGCTGCCTCGATTGTATTATGTTATTTTTGAGTTTTTGTGTGGCTTTAGGGTTTTGAAAGGTTAGTTCAGATTCACAGACGTTACACAGTAACATAAACAAACAGATTGATGTAGCTGTGGACCAGTGAATCCTGTGTCCACATGTGAAATTACTGTTTTTGTCAAAGGAGTCTGGTGGTATTGGACAGAACGTGATGAAGGTTTCAGTTCCCCGCCTGAAACAGCTGTCTGACAGCAAGGTAACACTGTGAATGCAGCTTAAATAAATATATAAACACTGTCCACAGTTTATTGTGTGGCTTCTGGGTGTCATGATTTTGATTCTAAACAGAAAATCAATCGAATCAGCCTCAATGTTTACCATTGAAATCAAAAGTTTGGGTTTTCTAGCTGTTTTCTTGGAACTACAGTCAAACTTTGCTCACTGTTGGTCAATATAACATGAAACAACCACCAGTGCTGATGAAAATCTATCTGATGTGACTGATGTAATGTTTTAAAGGTTTCCTTGTGTTAAGTTTGGTCTCATTCACTGAAGTAGAGAACCAAATGAAATGCACCGTTACCTTAAATAACCTTAAGCAATCATCGAGTTTTTCTCAGACATTTTTACAACATATTGTCACACATTTATCCTCAAATTGTCATGACTGTAGATCTGTCTGTTGTGTTCTTGTCTGGTTTTGTCTTGTGTTTTCTTGTATTTGATTTCCATGTCTCTGTATCTTGTCTTGTGTCTTGTTTTTCCCATGCCCTCATGTGTCCTTTAAGTTCTCCTGTGTTTTTCCTATGTTCCCTCTGGCTCCCTCTGTCCATTGCCCTGGTCCCTTCATGTTCTCATGTGCTCCTCCCCTTCGTTATCTCACCTGTTGGTCCACCTCACCTGTTCCTCGTCTTGTCATCAGTGTTTGTGTACTTAGTCTGTGTGTTTCCCTTCACTCCCTGTCTGGTCACTGTTCTTGTCAGCGTCCGTCCGTCCATGCTCCATGCTCCATGCTCCATGCTCCATGCTCCTGTGCTCCTGTGCTCCTGTGCTCCTGTCTGTCCCTTGTTCCCCCGTCTCTGGTATGTGTTTTCGGATTTTGGATTTTGCCATTTGCATTCTTGATTTGAACTTTGCCTTTGATTTGTACTTTGTCTTGCTGTTTTTGTTGCTACTTTGCCTTGCTTTCTTTTGTTACTTTGACTTTTGACTCCCTTGGTTTTTTTTGAAATTCAGCTTTTGTTAAATAAAGCTCGCCTTTTGTTTCTCCACGCCTTGCCTCTCGTGTGTTACTGCATTTGGGTCCACCTTCCCCTTTCCATAGTCTTCCCTAAAACCCCGACCTGACAGAATGACCAGACCTTATAAAATGGACCCAGCAGTTAATGGCTTAGCAATAATTCGATGGTACCAAGACTTCATGACTAATCCGGCTAGCAGGGCTCGTCAAATTGCTGCTAGCAACCTTTTTTTTCAAGCCACAGCCAAGCTACCAGCTGAAACCCATGCCACAGTCACAGCCAAGCTACCAGCCCCAGCCCCAGCCCATGCCGTAGCCGCAGCTCGGCTACCAGCCCAGGCCTCAGTCTCAACCACAGTGTCTGCCAATCCTGAAATGTCCCCTTTCTGGGGAACCCGGCTGGCTTACAAGGCCCCACCGAGAAAGCGACGAGCCCGTCCACGTCCTGGCTCCCTGAAGTCAGGCCCTCAGTCGGCGGCCCGGTCGACACCTGCCAGTGGCCTTCAGTCGGCGGCCCGGTCGACACCTGCCAGTGGCCTTCAGTCGGCGGCCCGGTCGACACCTGCCAGTGGCCTTCAGTCGGCGGCCCGGTCGACACCTGCCAGTGGCCTTCAGTCGGCGGCCCGGTCGACACCTGCCAGTGGCCTTCAGTCGGCGGCCCGGTCGACACCTGCCAGTGGCCTTCAGTCGGCGGCCCGGTCGACACCTGCCAGTGGCCTTCAGTCGGCGGCCCGGTCGACACCTGCCAGTGGCCTTCAGTCGGCGGCCCGGTCGACGCCTGCCAGTGGTCTTCAGTCGGCGGCCCGGTCGACGCCTGCCAGTGGCCTTCAGTCGGCGGCCCGGTCGACACCTGCCAGTGGCCTCCAGTCGGCGGACCTGATGGCGCCTGTTCCTGCCTGTGGCCTTCAGTCGGCGGACCTGATGGCGCCTGTCCCTGCTCCTCAGTCGGAGGCCCGGCCGAGGCCCGTCCCGGCACCTCGGTCGGAGGCCCGGCCGAGGCCCGTCCCGGCACCTCGGTCGGAGGCCCGGCCGAGGCCCGTCCCTGCACCTCGGTTGGTGGACCGGCCGAGGCCCATGCCAAGTCCCGTCCCTGCTCCTCGGTCGGAGGACCGGCCGAGGCCCATGCCAAGTCCCGTCCCTGCTCCTCGGTCGGAGGACCGGCCGAGGCCCGTCCCTGCTCCTCGGTCGGAGGACCGTCCGAGGCCCATGTCAAGTCCTGTCCCTGCACCTCGGTTGGTGGACCGGCCGAGGCCCATGCCAAGTCCCGTCCCTGCTCCTCGGTCGGAGGTTCGGCCGAGGCCCGTCCCTGCACCTCGGTCGGAGGTCCGGCCGAGGCCCGTTCCTGCACCTCGGTCGGAGGTCCGGCCGAGGCCCGTTCCTGCACCTCGGTCGGAGGACCGGCCGAGGCCCATGCCAAGTTCAGACCCTGCACCTCGGTCGGAGGCCCGGCCGAGGCCCGTTCCTGCACCTCGGTCGGAGGCCCGGCCGAGGCCCATGCCAAGTTCAGACCCTGCACCTCGGTCGGAGGCCCGGCCGAGGCCCGTTCCTGCACCTCGGTCGGAGGACCGGCCGAGGCCTGTCCCTGCTCCTCGGTCAGAGGCCCGGACGAGTCCCACGCCAAGTCCAGCGCCTGCACCTCGGTCGGAGGCCCGGCCGAGTCCCACGCCAAGTCCAGCGCCTGCTCCTCGGTCGGAGGCCCGGCCGAGTCCCACGCCAAGTCCAGCGCCTGCTCCTCGGTCGGAGGCCCGGCCGAGTCCCACGCCAAGTCCAGCGCCTGCTCCTCGGTCGGAGGCCCGGCCGAGTCCCACGCCAAGTCCAGCGCCTGCTCCTCGGTCGGAGGCCCGGCCGAGTCCCACGCCAAGTCCAGCGCCTGCTCCTCGGTCGGAGGCCCGGCCGAGGCCAGTACCAAGTCCCGTGCCAAGTCCAGTGCCAGCTCCTTGGTCGGAGGCCAGGCCGAGGTCGTCTGCCGCCAGCGACCCTTTATTGGCTCACAGGCCACCAGCTCCCTGCGAACCTGTTGGTGGTCCGGCCAAAGCCCAGGAGGGTTTCCCAGTCAGCGATCCGGCCTCAAGAGGGCTTCAGCCTTCGCCTCCGCCGCCGGCCTCCAGTGGGTCCCAGCCCACGTCTTCGCCGCCGGCCTCCAGTGGGTCCCAGCCCACGTCTTCGCCACCGGCCTCCAGTGGGTCCCAGCCCACGTCTTCGCCGCCGGCCTCCAGTGGGTCCCAGCCCACGCCTTCGCCTTCGCCGCCGGCCTCCAGTGGGTGCCAGCCCACGCCTTCGCCTTCGCCGCTGGCCTCCAGTGGGTGCCAGCCCACGCCTTCGCCTTCGCCGCCGGCCTCCAGTGGGTGCCAGCCCACGCCTTCGCCTTCGTCGCCGGCCTCCAGTGGGTGCCAGCCCACGCCTTCGCCTTCGCCGCCGGCCTCCAGTGGGTGCCAGCCCACGCCTTCGCCTTCGCCGCCGGCCTCCAGAACGCCTTCGTCTTCATCGCCGGCTTCCAGAGCACCTTCGCCTTCGTCGCCGGCCTCCAGAACGCCTACGCCTTCGTCTTCATCGCCGGCCTCTAGAGCGCCTTCGACTTTGTCGCCGGCCTCCAGAGCGCCTTCGCCTTCGACTTCGTCGCCGGCCTCCAGAACGCCTACGCCTTCGTCGCCGGCCTCTAGGGGGTCCCAGTCCACGTCCCCGGCCTCTAGGGGGTCCCAGTCCACGTCCCCGGCCTCTAGGGGGTCCCAGTCCACGTCCCCGGCCTCTAGAGGGTCCCAGTCCATGTCCCCGGCCTCCAGTGGGTTCCAGTCCTTGCCTCCATCCTCCTGTTTGTTTGGACCTTGGCCCTCCTCCAGACCCCCTCCACCCTCCCAGGCTCACTTGGACTTATGTTTTGAGGGACATCTTGAAGCTGTCCCTTGAGGGGGGGGTACTGTCATGACTGTAGATCTGTCTGTTGTGTTCTTGTCTGGTTTTGTCTTGTGTTTTCTTGTATTTGATTTCCATGTCTCTGTATCTTGTCTTGTGTCTTGTTTTTCCCATGCCCTCATGTGTCCTTTAAGTTCTCCTGTGTTTTTCCTATGTTCCCTCTGGCTCCCTCTGTCCATTGCCCTGGTCCCTTCATGTTCTCATGTGCTCCTCCCCTTCGTTATCTCACCTGTTGGTCCACCTCACCTGTTCCTCGTCTTGTCATCAGTGTTTGTGTACTTAGTCTGTGTGTTTCCCTTCACTCCCTGTCTGGTCACTGTTCTTGTCAGCGTCCGTCCGTCCATGCTCCATGCTCCATGCTCCATGCTCCATGCTCCTGTGCTCCTGTGCTCCTGTCTGTCCCTTGTTCCCCCGTCTCTGGTATGTGTTTTCGGATTTTGGATTTTGCCATTTGCATTCTTGATTTGAACTTTGCCTTTGATTTGTACTTTGTCTTGCTGTTTTTGTTGCTACTTTGCCTTGCTTTCTTTTGTTACTTTGACTTTTGACTCCCTTGGTTTTTTTTGAAATTCAGCTTTTGTTAAATAAAGCTCGCCTTTTGTTTCTCCACGCCTTGCCTCTCGTGTGTTACTGCATTTGGGTCCACCTTCCCCTTTCCATAGTCTTCCCTAAAACCCCGACCTGACACAAATCTCTGTCTGTGGTCACATTCGGATGTGTTTTACCATAACTACTGCAATCCTTTGGTGCACTTTACTTGGTTTCCACCATTTTACTCGATTCTCCGACACCAAAAGTGAGCAGCAGTCGATCTCGTCAGAGTCCAGCCCAGCAGGCAAAACACTGAGCGGCAGCGAGGAAGAAGGAGGGCAGAGGAGGTGAATGTGACATGAAAAAGGAAGACAGCGAGGTGCAGATGAGCAAGAAGTATTAATGACCAGGAGCCTGAAGACGGGGAGGCGGAGGAGGTGGTGGTGGTCGGCGCGTGTGATAATGAATGAGATGAAGATGGCAGCTAGTAGAGTGGAGAAAACGTGTGGTCCGAGGAGCGGTGGAGGGAGTGTAACCTTGCTTCAGGCGGCTCGGGGGCGACGCATGGACGAGTTCTGATGAGATGGTGGAATTTAAAGTGAACTCCACAGAAGCTTAAGTGCATTGTCCTTGTGTCTGCACGCTGTGTTGGTCAGCAGCCTGGTGTAGTTGCAGTGAATCCGAAATTGCTGCTTTAATATCACAAACAAGCCGTAATTTCACACTTTCCTCCTCAGGATCATGCAAATACATTCAGTGTTTTTTTTGGGGGGGGGGGGGTAATCCTGCTGATTAACCAACCAGACAACCTGACAATGACAACAAACCTCCAAAGTGTCTTTTATCCTTTTAAAATCACTGGTTGTGTCACCTTACAGCTAAATGCTGACATCCTAAAAGTGGGAACTTTCAGTATAGTTGGTAGAGAGATCTCCAGAACTGCTGGGGTTGGCAGGTAGATTTCCATTTCTAAATCTTACATAAAAATGTATGAAGTCATGGTGCTGTCAAGTGCCTGGGATAAAAGCATAATAGCATTCGCTCTGTGGGGAACCCCTCGTATGCTGCAGCCCCACCGGTTGGCATGCTGCTGTATTATTCTGATTGAGACGCCGGCTGGATGCAGGGATCTTATGATTTATTTAGACCAGCCTCCGAGCCTGTCTTCATGCGAGGGTGTGTCTAAGGCCAGGAAATATAGACTGATGTAAGTGGATGCCTTCCCCATCATGGAGCTATTGTAGGAGTTTTCTATGAATGCACCAAAGTTAGGAGACCTGCAAGAGAGAGGTGTTGAAAAAAATGGACTCTCAAATGGGTCTCTGAACTATTGGATGCAACGTGAAAGCATCTTTTTCTTAAACCCTGTCTAGCCTGGTAAACGCCCAAACATTTAACACTCTATACACCCAGTTTGTAATGCAGGCTGCCTTGTAAAACATGAATAGTTCCCTTTAAAAGTCTCATTATACTTCCGCTGTTTGAGAGTGGAAAGATCGAGGCACGTAACCATTTCGATTGTTGCTACTTTTCACTCCGTCTCACTCATCACCTAAACTTTACCTCCTCTACGTTCCCCAGTAAATTGGTTCAGTCATAAGGAGCTTACAGCCCTGTCTTAAAAGAATAGTTACAGTCATAATGTCAATTTAAGTCCAGACACAACACGTATGACAGTTCCTAAAACTACATGACTGTTGCAACGCACCAGTAACAGACTTTAGTTGTACTTGCTGAAGAAAACATCTTGGTTTGGGTTGTTTTATTTATTTTAAGAACGTAATTGACATTTTTGAAAGTTACTTTATGTAAAAGATGTAGGGCTGGGCATTGAACCAAATAACCTCAATACTCTCAAATATTGAAAAATGTCTTGTCACTAACCAGATTTCAGTACTTTTGGAGTTGCAGCGTGCTTGTTGTACTTAGTGCTGGTGAAAAAAGTAGGTTTGAGAAACAAAGTCAAGGTTTCGTTACATTAGTTAAAAATACCTTTTGATTTGAAAACCTCCTTCTGTGGACTTTTGCTCTCCCAACTTCCTCCTATGCTGCGTAATATTTACCACGGCCACTAGAGGTCACCGCCTACGAGAAACGTGAATGTGGGTTGTAGTAAGTTGCTTTCATGGTCGACCTGTATAGTTATTTTTCTGATGGGGACGAGGTGAATTTGCTGTTGATAAGTAATAATAATTTTATGAAGTAGACAAGAAAATACAAATGAATGCAGTTTAATGTGCGTCACAAAGTCTAACCAAGCATCAAAACCAAGTCATTTAAAGATGTGTCTCACACTTTCTCATTCACTTACTTTTCGTATAAAAATATAAAAAGTATAAAAATAGAAAGAAACTTGTGATGATCTCGTGTTCTTTCTGTTTACAGAAGATGTAAAGCATCTGAATGACTAAACTGTAAATACATGTGTACATGGATACCATCTTAAAATAGATGCAACACTGCCACATGTTTGATATTTGAAGCTAAGTACATCGAGTATGATTCATACTTCACTTCATTTACGTGCAAAACACAAATCACAAACAGACTGGATAAATGAAACCAGAGAGCTGATGACTTCTGTTGCCCCCTCAGATGGTGCTTGTTCTGATATTTTTCAACAGTCTGTTTTGTTTTTTTACATTAAAAGTATTTTTATGTGACTTTGGTGCTGCTGCCTGTAAAATAGTCACGTCTGAATTTTATGCAACAGCAATGAGTCATTTCACTAAGTGGGAAAACATTGAAATATATGAAGGGGACACGCGTCTCCACAGCTCTCGACTCTGCCCTTGACTTTAAGCACAGCGGCACTCTGATTGAGGGTTTTGTTGAACTGTATCGCTTGTGTCAAATCTGAGATACCCCTCGACATGCCGACTGTAATTAGTTCCCAGATTAATCCGCACACGCATGGTCAAATGTGGCCCTCTCCCGCAGTGCTGGTGAAATAAAGACGAGCGCGGATAATCAAATAATAGGTGAATATCAATGAATGGACAAAATCACTTCAGTCCCAAGCTCCCTTATGCAATTATTTCCTTTTCACATTAATTATAGCTAACAGATGACACTAACGACTTTGAGAGGAAGCTGGCCGCGGCAGCCATGCAAACGATCAATGCCGTTTTAAATGGGGTCATAACACCTGACACCTCTGGGTCTTTCTGATTGGAAATGGCACCGATGCAAACAGCATCTGCAGGATGCCGGTGAAGAGTGCCAGCAGCTCCTAATAACAGAGTTGGCTTCACACAGCGGACCTGATTCCTTCAAGATAAGTGGATGACCCATGAAGACATTAAATGCTAGATGTTTCTAATAGAGAGTTGTTGCACAGTCTTAGTACATTCTGATACCTTTTAACTTTTCACAATCTAAGGAGTGCATCATTTACATGTTAAATAATCATAATCAAAGATGACATTTTCGTTATGTACCACTTAAGGCTTCGTGGGCATTAACTGTTCATACTTACACAGACATCATTTTCTCACACCTCCACTTTTGTCCATTTTCAAAAACTGCAATATTGAGCTCACATGGTTAACATGTGATTGGCTTCATATAGTTAATAACTGCATATTTAATAAATCAAATGAATTTTTCGCCGGAAATGACTGAGCTGAAATTGAAAAACCATGTCTGCAATAGTTCCTGTGAGCAGCTTTAAAACAATAAGGCAAAATGATTTAAAAAATATATTGGTTAAGTTTGATAATATTAATATTCAAGAGATTGAATCAATAGACCATATTGACACGGCGGCCATTTTCCTCTGAGGAAAGCTCAAATGTTCTGCTGTGTTCTATAAACGGGAAATTGGGAATCTGACTAACTGTTATAATCTCACCACTGCCTGATTGATCAGCAACTGAAAAGACAGCAGATAGTAAATATCTCGAGGTAAAATAACATGTTTGATAACCTGTTAGCTAACGTTAGCATTCAACCTCTCCATAGCTAATGTTACACAACCACATCCAGTGTAAACATCGTCCGGTGAACCCAATGGGACCTTTTTATGGAAAACATTATAAGGTAGTGAATGAAGAAAGACAAGTTATTTTTTGATCCTGTTTGAATTGTGCCACAAATTACTGACTTGAAAAATGATCCTTTAAATTGACAAATGTAAAATTCATAGCGCTATTCAAACAGGAAACCCGTTAGCTAACGTTATATCAATCTATATCAATTCCAGGACATGCGTTGATAATTTAGATAGTTGATACTGAACTGTCAACAAGATTAACTATTAAACTAACGATCGACAGAGGCCAAAAATCCGTGCTTGATTATCCCAAGATAATTATCATGTATCATTAAAACTATGTAAAAAAAATTTTTTTGTCGCGATTATCTTAAAAAACTGTATATTTTGCGGCACCCCAACACGAAATAGCTTCTCAGAAACACTTCACTCCCTGGACATGATATCAGAGGAAAAAGGCGGCCATGTTGATGTGGTTTAATATCTGTGATGACGAGGCAAAGTTCTGTGGAAAATAGTTTCTCAAATGAATAATGGAACAGACTAAATAGACACTTCAGCACAAACCTAGTGGAGTTTAATTGAGTTTTATATTACAGTATCGGGGTTACAACAGAGACGAGGTTATGAATTCCTCTTCAAATTAGAAGCACACTGGAATAAATCAACCACACGATATGAGAAAAGTGTCCTTCAGCTACGGCAGCTAGTTGCAACCCCTTTCGTGTTTTCATGTTTGAATTAAATCCTGCGTATATGCGGTAACTGTGATGTAAAAGTTTAGTTTCAGATGGCAGCTTGTTCCCCCACAGGGAACTCCGGTGTCACACAGAACAGGAAATTCTTCTCCAAGATAAAACATGTGCAGTGCAGAGAATCAAAACTTTCAAGGCTATAGAGAAAATGTGTGAAATCTAGTGTCTTTAATTGTTATCTAGTATTGTTACACTGAGCTATTAAATGAAGAGATTCACACTTTTCTTTCCTTTGTAACCTACAACACACAGGCACAGTGTAGGCACATCGTTGCTTTCAAATAACTCCAGCTAGTGAAAGATGTTTTTTAGAACCAGCTGAGTCACAGGAACACTACGTGACTGTTCTGGTTCATACTGAGACTCTGACCAACATAAGAGCATCATCAGCTACCACGTGTCAGCCGTTGTGCAGTTATGTTTGAATTATGAATGAAGCCGGCACACCAAGAAGCTCCACACTCAGTGGAGAGCCTGCCTTTATGTCAGAACAGAGGCATCGCTTTAAAACGTCTCCCAAAAAAGTAATCCTGGTGCACCTGCATGAAAAAACCCATTGTGTTTCACGACAGGAATCTTCTAATTAGTGGAGTAGAAAATGTTATTCTTTTCATCAGTTAACCTTTGGTAGGAAAGAGACATCAGTGTTTCCAGTATATTGATTCTTTGAGATCTGTGACAGAAATAAATGTGGAGCTATGGGGCAGTCTCACAGGTTGTGTGGATTGTTCAGCAGGGATCAATGTATTATAATGTTAGAGATTAGGTAGATTAACAAATGTTGTAAACTATAATTACAATATTTGTCTTTGCTGATGAATTAAATGTGTATCCGATGTATCTTCTATTGTCAGTGGTGTCAAACGTAACCTGCCACGATGT
Organism: Sparus aurata; assembly: GCF_900880675.1. Taxonomy (NCBI): domain Eukaryota; kingdom Metazoa; phylum Chordata; class Actinopteri; order Spariformes; family Sparidae; genus Sparus; species Sparus aurata. Next base: position 31,611,964 of record NC_044195.1, on the reverse strand, counting down.
CGTTTGACATTTACTGGACTGTTTTCATAAATATAGAACTTTCTGCTGCTGATTCCATTTATTTTTAGTGTTTGCTCAAAGCTAAAATAGACAATGTTTTTAACCCTCACCCTACCACTGTTTGCCCATGTTACTACTGTTGGCGCCATCGTGACAGCGTTCGCAACATGGCTTTGGTTAGGAGTTAAAATTAAGAATTAATTATGTACTTTACGTTATTGAATGAAAAGTATTAATATGTTAAGCCTGTGGTCACCAGAGACCTTATTTCAGGCATTTAACCGAAGACCAACTCAAAAGCCCAAAGACTTAGAGATGAGGGAACATTTTTGCATCTTGTTACTTCCTGCTCTAGTAGAAAGAATGCCAGTTTTAATCCACCTCGAGTCCTGGTGGTAAGAGGAAACACGAGTGAATGCCTGTCCGATCACTCCTGTTTTACCTCGATCCTAGCTCAAGCCCCATCCCTTTTTGCATTCTTTGCCTCCTCCATCTACGGCGCTCATCCTCTTTGTAGCACCGTTACCCGAGGACAGCAAATGGGGAAAACAATGTCTCTTCCTGGTTTTGTTTGTCATAATTTGAACTTCATTTTTACAAGAAAAATCAACCCCAGTGACAGACTGAATAGCGTAGTGAAGGCAAATTTTATAGGGAATCAATCCCAACGAGGACGGTGTCATTTTCTACAGCCATTACACAGTGCAATCAGTATTTACTTCAAAATGATAAGTTAAAGCAATAAACTTTTCAAACAAAATTCTTTTGCCAGTTTGATTTCTGTTGATTGATTACATTATTTATATTTTCCAGGAGGTCCAAAGGAATGGAAAAGCGGGAATTCCTGCAGGAAGGTGGCCCAGCCTGCTGAGTCTAACATGCCCACGTAGTAGCGGTAGCGGCAGTGGCAGTGAACTGTCCCTATCCAGTGCTTGTAGCGAGTACTCCAGTGGCTCCCATACTTGGGCAGAGGGACGTGGGTCCTCCAAGCAGGTTGGTTTCATTCATCTTCAATTTGAAGTATGCCCAAGTTGTTATAATAAAGCATTTGTTTGTGTCTTAGTGTAATTTTTGGTTAAAACAAGTGATCCATCAGTAAATGTCATTTCACAGAGTGCTATGAGCCGGGACAAAAGGATGAGTGCTGGTTCAGTATCCAGCAACCACTCTGCACACATCGAGACAGAACTGGGATGGAAGGAAGGCCATATCCTGAAAGGCCTGAAGCGTCTCCAAATGAGTGGCTCCAAAGAGGCATCCTCGTTTGCATCTGTACCACACTGCAAAGACTGTATGACCTCCAATGAGGGCATATACTCTTTTGGTGTCAAGTTTGGCCTACAGGGGAGTACAGCCAAGCAAGTAGCCCCAACAAGTAAACCATTCAAGGGCAGTGCAGGGGTTGCTGGCCTAGACTCTGATGATGCAGATGATGAATCACCTAAATTACAAAGTAGGGAATCCAGTGACCAACCAACAAAAGAGCTTCTTTGCCTGGAGAAACTGGATGTCACAAGGGATGATGACAACAATTTTCAAGAAGTCCCTATAAAACTTGAAGGGAATTCTGCTCATTTCCCCTCTCCTGTCACAGACAACTTCGTATTTTTGGAGGGCCCTACTGTAAAACCTGGTGTGAGCCCAACAGATAGCCTTACGCATCTGGAAGAGAAAAAAGACTCGCTAGAAAAACTCAAGCCTTCAGGCTTGAAGTTAAGTGACAGAAACAACAACCAGGAAAGGTCAACTGACCGTAAATCCAGACTTGATCATGTAAAGAGACAACAGGGTAGACTTTTAGTCAAGGACGTCGAAACAGGGACAAGTGATGTGAGCTCTTCTATTCCGCATTCTGCAACAAGAGCTTTGAGCTGTGAGAGTGTATCCAGACAGCGTAGCTCCTCAATGGAGGTTCCTCATCGTAGAGACCAGGCAATTCAAGCTGGAAGCGAAAGCCAGAATTACACCATCTCAGAATATTCGCAGAGGAAACCGAAACCTCAGCCTTGTGAGTCAGCGAGAAAGGCTTTCATCCTGCGGAGCAAGAGTGCGGATGGAGGACAAGAACAACAGAAGCATACACACTCTCCTCTCCACCAAAAGCTTATTAAGGGTCACAGGCCCAAAGGACAGCCAAGCCCTGCTGGGCAGAGTGTTCCTAACAAAAGGACAAACCTCAGTAAAACACATGATCCAAGCAAGGGAGCGCTGTCTAAAGTTGAGAAAGATGAGAACAGTGTGCTATCAGCAAGTTCCAAGTCTCTCAAGAGTGTGCAACAACGCTCTCCACTTGCTTCCCCAGTGAAGAATGCCAAGACATTCAAACCTCAAATGATCAATGAATCCTCAAAGAGCCCAACAAAGTCACCCTTGCAAATCACCAGGCATCAATCAAGCAGCGACTCTGTGGAAGAGAGCATCTATGACAACTTACCCTGCTCTCCACGAAAACAACGACGCCAAGAACAGCACTGTGATGCTTCCCGTTCAGAAGTTAGGTCCCCGTCGCCACCGCTACCCCCAGGTCGAACTTCTTCACTTTTTCTTAGACCCAGTTCTGACATCCTACCCAAAGGACATTCATCTACAGGTCAGGCTCAAAGCGCTACTACTGGGAAGATGACATCAAGCACAACCAAGCAACAATCCAATCTTTCTTCTATTTTACAGCCTCAAACAGCCAACGCAACAAAAGACAATCAAATGGGTGCCGAAGGTAAGGCAGTGAGAGACACCCCTGCCAAAGTCTACCATGCCCACCCATCTAAAATACCATCTGTCCCGGTTCAAGAGTCGCAACCTTCTGAGTCAGTACAGTTATCTATGGACAGAGCTGCCATATGCCATGAATGCCATGATGGTGTACCCTGTATATTACCAAGTCAGAGCATCTTACAAAGATCCCAACAGAGCATCAGTGAGCCAAAACTCTCAGAAGTCTTGCCTCAGACTTACTCCAATGTTTACTACCATGGGATTCCCAATAATCTTCAGAGTTCCACCTCAAGAGCTATAAAAATGGCTCTTCCTGTGAATGCCAAATCTCATGAGGCAATCTCAGGACAGGACACCTTCCTAGTTTTTGGCAGACAGAACAAAGATGACGCTACAGCTAAAAGTGTCCAGACCTTTCAGACTTTCACATGTGATCCACAGATGATGCATGAATGTGGTGCCAATGACAAAGCCCGCCGAAAGATTGAAACTCGCTGTAACTCGTTGGATTCTGAGCCCTCGGTTCAACCTGTTGCATCAGACAGCGGTGTGATGTTAGATTGGGGTTATGACGAGGAAGGTTGGCTGTTTAAAAGGTCTGTGTCTGTGTCAACCAGACCTCCCCTGAAGCCGGTAATGGGCATGAATGGGGCCAAGGCTCGTAGCCAGAGTTTTGGTGCCCGCTATATGGACAGACCGAGCTTCAACAGAGCTGGAAAGGTCCGTACCCAGATCAAAACACACTCAGGGAGCTCCTTGAACTCTCTTAACGACGTCCTCCCAGGAAGTATGAGTTGCTCCAGTAGCTACCATTGCCCAATGAATCGATCCCTTTTGAACAACTTCTTAATTGAAGAGGGCCTGACAGTTCCCTCACAATTGGGGTCCTCCAGCGAGAGACTTCAAAGTCTTAAACTACAAAGAGAGCAGGCTAGGCGCCTTCAGATTGAACAGCAGTTTTCAAGCGCCTTTGGAGAGCCAGTTTCTGAAGAACCGGAGAGACAAAGTACCATAACCACAATTGAAGAGAAGGTGATGCTCGGCATAGAGGAGAACTTGCACAAGACTCAGGAACAGGAGAGAAGCGTTGAAGTGAAGCAAAAATCTGGCTCAACTCTGGCAAATTGGTTTGGTTTTCGTAAGAGTAAGCTTCCGGCTCCGAGCAGCAAAAAGACCGATCCACCAAAAGGAAAAGAGGAGAAGAGGGAGCAAAAGATTACATCTCTTCTGGGTGGAAAGCAGACAAAGTCAGACAAAAAGAGAGACAGAAGAAAAAGCGATGGAAAAGACTGGTAAGAAATCTTTATCTTTGCTTTTAAGATCCTCACTTTCATCAAACTTTATCTCAGCGTTAGACCTTGAGTGCTTGTTCCGGCAGATATTCCTCATAGTTTATTGCCAATGAAGTAATTTACTGCCTCAGATGACTTTGGTCATTTTTATTAAAAGTGGCCTTGGACACATCTGTCAGTGTCCTTAGCCCTGAGACCAGTTGAGACACATTTCATACAGAGGATCACAGCCAGGTTTCAAGAGATATAGGGTAATCTATCAGCTGAATCACCCTGGGCATGTTGAGTCAATATCAGACGACCTCAGAATGTGGTGGTTAGTTGACAAACTGCTTTCTTTCAGCTCTGTGGGGAGAAGAGAGTCTCATGATGCAGTGCGGGCATGCATCTCAATGCCCTGTCCAGGAATGTCCCTGAATGACATACAAGGACATTCTGACATCATCGGGGACCCAAAGGTAAATTAGATCATTGCCTCAGTCAAAACGGACATAATGTTATTGGTGAGCTGCCAGATTTAGTTCTAATCACAAAAATGTCTTTAAATATGTGCACTCCAACCCTGTTTTTATGTGCACTATGTTTGTAACAGTGATGGAATTTACATTTACAGTTCTTAGGTATCTTTTTGAGGTTCTTGCACATTATACTACTTAATACTTCCACTCAACTACATTTTGCAGATATTGTACTTTTCACATAAGTACTATTTTGTTAATTTAGTTACTTGTTACATGCTACACCAGAGCCAGAGTAACACATTTTGTATTTATTTAATCAGAAATCAGTACACAGTATATAAATACATGCATATATATGTATAATTTAGTTTTACTTGTACTTTTGATACATAATTAAGTTAAATATTAGCCACATTATGACTTTTAAAGTTCTATTCGTATGGGTGACTTACACTTTTACCATAGCACATTTGGACAATATCTTACCTTTAGCTCAGAATGACTGTGGGTTTACTTGAGTGATTTTTTGTGATCCGACTGCTAAGTTTGCAAAGACCATGAGAGATATAAACAGCAGATGTCACTATGCCCTCATCAATACCTTATTGGGCCTAACATTTATACAGGATATGTACGACATCCTATCTTGTGAGGTCAGAGTGTTCTGGACTCTAGATATTTCTCCCACATTAACAAACAATGAATTACTTTATAAACCATTAAGCAATTGTTTATTGGGAAGTTACAACTGATGTTTGCAAAGCTTAGCAATTGCTTAAGAAATGTCATTGTTTAACAGTGAAATAACTTAAGTTTATTAACTATAAAATTACTGTTTATTATGAGCGCTAGCAGCAAATACTGAAGAATGCGTACATACTGTTTAGGTTTGTGCTGTAAATGATTATAAAATAAGTAAAGTGTGATCAAATAAGAACAGACAAACTCAAAGTTATATAACTGTCTTTACAAGTGAGACATACTTCAGGCTAATTCAACAATCTGTCCGTCAAACCCTCTTACGCACAGTTTCATCATTTCAGCTTTTATTATCAGAACTTTCTTTCATTTTCCCCTTTGTGTGCACAATTTTATTCATTTATTCTCCCAAAGAATTAATCAAATATTCAACAAATTATCACATTATGTTTTCAAAAGTACAAAAACACTCTTTACATAAACATCTCCGTGGGGGCGACGACCTGAACTCTCTCGTCCTATCTCCCGAACTCTCAAGAGCAGGTCAAGCTTATATAGTCCGATGCATCAGACAAAAGAAGTAATGCTGGTGTCATGATGTCAATTAGATGAAAATGAGGGTTGGAGGCAGAAGCACAATGGAGCAGATTCATTAATTAGTCACATTATGACTCCGACACTGTCAAGGTTAGGTGTTCATTGTCAGCTGGAGCCACGCAGGGATTAGTATCTTCTGTATGGTAAGGAACTTTACAATGATACTGTGTGTGTGTTAGTTTAAAAGAACATGTGAGTAACTTCCATTTTTGTCCTACATAAACACAAAGATGCAGATGGGGAACCTGAGAGCTGACGGTGAAAATGGATCCACAGTGAAGAGCCCCAACCAAGACTCTGTAATAGGTCAGATATTTCTATTCCCCGATGTCGTGTATAATGTAGTAACAGATTCCCCTTAAACATCTTGGTACCTGAACAAACTAAGCTAACTTAATAGCAGTGTTAGCTGTGTCTATTCAAGCATGCAAGCCTTAAGGTGTTATCTGTGCTTACCATTTTGCAGTTTGCAGACAGAAGTGAAGACCAAATATGACAGATATGTGTAAGTCATAAACATGATGAATTTGCTACAAGCAGTCAAACAAACATGCAAAATGCAGAATCTCGTCGGTGTGTGCTTTCTCCTCCATATTTTTATGTTCATTTTATTTGTTCTCCCTCTGCATTGGTTTTTCTGTCTTTCGGTGGCAGTCTGAAAACAGGGCAAATATGAACCATTTCACCCAGAGTTTGCCCTTTAATCTTGATATTGTTTATGGCTTTGACTGCTCATCCTCACAGATCCATGCACTCAAAGTTTGCATGCACAGGCTTCATCCAATCAGAATGAACCTATTCATCCATACGGGGGGGGGGCCCGAGCTCCCGCCTGGGCAGGGGTAGTAGAAAAAGTGGACCCCCACTGCTGCTGGGAGATTGACTGGATTGTTCCTGCACTGAATCAATTGTGCTTTAGCCGTAAAGTGATAGTTGGGGGTCTTTTGATGGGAGGTTGTATAAGGCATTTATCCCAAGTCAGTGTGTTGCAGTAGATGACCGTCAGCTCTCCCTCTGTGTGGAGAAGCAACGAGTAGCACCGACAGGAACCAGCAGCAAGACGTATTTTAACCACCTAAAATAAATCCCACCTAAAAAATATATATATCTGTTTACGTGTATGCTATGTATTGAACTTTTTTGGGCCTTTACTCCTTCAACCGTACAACATCAACAACATTAATTATGATGTTCCGGGAACAACACCAACACGGCAATATCGGATCATGCTTTTGATATTATGCTGTAAATCGCCTCCTTACTGTACCCCCATCATTGAGCGGACACCTGTCTGTCTGAAGGGCTGTCTTCAGACCCAGTCTGGTGTCCAGCCGTGTTCACTGGGAGGCCAGTTGAGCCAGTGGTCGCTGCAGCGAAGAGCATAGTGAGCCGCAGTCAGTGGTTATGCTGCCCCCTGTAGTTTTGGAGCTACTTTGAAATTGTGTCCATTTCTTGAGTGGTGTTATCTCAAGTTGGGCTCTTTTTGGTTTGAGATCAACTGATCCTGGGTCCCTTTTAGATTTATGTGTATCAGGTTTAGGAAGGTTTTGTCACCAGTTTCTTTTAGGTTTGGGCCAAAACTTTGGAAAATGACAAGTGTCTTAAATAATTTATAACACTCAAGCTCCCTTTGGTTTATGTCAACATGTTCCTCAAAAACATTTTTGCTGCAGATATCACTATCATTACTGCCATGTTGAAACTGGCAGTCAGTCACATCACAGCAGGTAAGACAGTGAAACTCGACAGGAAGTAAAACTTTATTTGGTTCTGACTTTGCTGCAGTCACTTTCTAAAATAAAAATAGCAGCAGATAAAACTCTCCACATGTCTCAGGTCGATGGCCGCTGACAGACCCCCTGCTGAAGTTTTATTGACCAGAGTGACACCATCGGCAAGGCGCCGCAAATATCAAGCACGTTTGATACGGACGGACTCCTGCCCTCAGGAGTTAATCACCTCATTAAAATTTCAGCGCTGCACCGAATAAGCACGCTCATCCAAGCCACAACTGAGTCAATTAACTTTGCCTTCAGCTGTGAGCTGAATTATTCCGTCCAGATTGAACTTGTTGGGCCTCATGTAGAGTTGATAGAAGTTTTTAACTCGATGCTTTAAAATAAGGAGTGACAATCCAGAATATGTACAGTAAGTAATGCATGTAGTTTTACATTATACAGAGAAACTACATCTTTTAGGCTGTGGATTTAAAGTTATTAATCTTCTGTTTTCTAGTTATGTCTTATCAAATTGGACTTCTCATCTTCAAGGGACATTCACACCAAGACAACAAGTTCACTTTCAGAGCGATGAGATGAATGATAGAAACATAGACAGCCAATCAAAATCCATTTGACTTTAAACGGCATCACATTCACAACTTACTGAACAATTATAAGCCGTGAAGATTTATTTTTGTTTCTCTGCGCGATGCACACCAGTAACGGGTCATTGATGATGTTTCCTTTACATTACAACTTTATCGTCACAATGCTAATGCTCTAGTTAGTTTCACGCACAAAAAACACTTGGTTAGGGTTAGAAATGAATCATGGTTGGCTTGAAATAACTGACCTGTTACAAATTCATAACTTGAATGTAAAACTTTTGTCAGCAAGCTTCATTTTTAAAGTCTAACAAGTGTCATAGTTTTGAAGCTGCTAGCAAAGCTGCAGCATTTGACAAATTGGGAGTGAGAACAATCTAGCTTCACATCACTGTTTAAAGAACGTTTTCTTCGTCAGTTTGGATGCTCACACCGTTATTATGATGGTTATTATGATTATAGTTATCGTTCTTGGTGTGGACAGCACTTAACAACCAGCTGATTGAACTGTAGACAGCACACGGATCTAATAACCAGTTGGTACAGCGCTAGTTCTCTGTCAAACATCAACATCATCCTACAACAAGTACACCAGTTTCTCTTCTTACTATTGTTATGTTAAACAGAAACCCAGAAATATATATCCTTTAAAATATCACTAATCAGAAGTTATTGATTGATCCTGGTACAGATGTTACAGACGAGGAGGACACAAACTTTCATCGTCCACCTCAAAGCCTTGTTAAGACGGATCAATCCTTAACCTCTGTGAAGACTGTGTCACAGCAGTCCAAACTAATCAATAATGTCTCTGCTCTATGTCTTCTCGATTCATTTATGTGTTCTTGTTTACAGCAGGTTGAAAATAGCCTCTCAAGTGGTGCCTCACTAACAGACACTCAGAGCTCATTTTGCATTTCACATTGATTGAATGAATTTCTCAGGATGTGTCGCTAACGCTGAATAAAGTGTCTGCGAGCAAGTGAGATGTTTTAATGCTGTTTACATCTTGTTTTTAAACTGTTACTATAATACTGCATGTCTGTGTTTTCGTAGCTCAAGACCACAATTTCACGCAAGAAAAACTTTATTTGTGCATTTTGAGCTTGACTCTTCCCATGTTTTTTTATTGGTTAGCATAGCATGACTTCTAATGTGACGAACGGGGAAAAACTCAATTAATTTGAGCACTCTGGCTTCAAAACCAGATAGAAAAAGGTGAAGAGAAATGAGCTTGTAGAAACCCAGAAGAGGGTCTCATGTGTGCACGCCTTAATTAATAAAGGGGGAGCAGCTGTTGCTTTTGCTGCAGTGTGTGATTGCCGACAGGTTCCCTGCTTCAGGGTACATATTAAACTAGCAGCCAGCAAGGCAACAGCTTGAGGATATCTTTTCTTATTTTGATTCTGTGCTCACGGGTCGGATGGCTGCTGTGATACATCTTGTTTTTTAAGACAGCGTGTTGGAAGATTTGTTTTGAAAGATAGATGACTCTCTGGTCCAAATGGAAATGACACAAACTCAAAAGGCTTCGACGGTTTATCAGAGCAAAAACTGTGTTGTGGTGTTCAACTCTGGAGGCACGATGTCAGACGTTTGATTGAGTAATGCAAAACTCTGCATCTTTAAAATCTTAAAAGGATAAGTTCATCCAAACATGACATTTCCAGGCATTATCTACTTATCCTCATGCTGATGGAAAGTCAAGTGTTTCATAGTCCACGAAACATTTCTGGAGCTTCGCAGCCGAACAGTGTTGCAGCGTTCCTCTAAACAACTGAAGTAGACAGAAGGAGACCAGGGACGGGCATCTCAAGCTAAGATGCTGTTCGAAAGACAACAATTGTTCGATTATTATTAAGATCTGCTGTTTGTACTCTTGCATAGAGCGGCACAGGAATATACTGCAAAACAAGGGGAAAAACAAAGTAGCATGACTCAATTAAAATATTCTTAAAGCAGTGGAGATATAAAAAAAGAAAACAAAAGGACAAAAGCTCTCCTGTGTGATCCGAGTCCCTAGAAGCTCTGACATCCGAAATTGTTTCAAAATTTATTTTTCAGACAGAATGTGCACTGATGCTTTTAGCTGAGCAGCTCCAGGACAGATTTTTGCTTAAAAAAAGGGAATAAATTAAGTCTTTTAAAAACAATTTGGGGTCTTGGTGCTTCTGGAGACTTGATATACCCTCGAGGAGCTGTATGGAGCGCCAAAGTCACGCGTCTTCCACTGGACCCAAGAAAAACTTTGTACGGTAGTGAAATATTGTTTTGATCCCGCTTGAGTTGTTCCATGAATTCCCCATGTGATGTTTGCCAACTTAAAAGATAATTTTCCAAGTGAATAAAGTCTCAGTTCGTCATGAATAAAAATAAAACATCATGTAGTTTTGAGTTAAATCATCAGTGAACTACATCGTCTCGCTCAGCACACGTCACCAACACCAACATGGAGCTGACTGGGCTCAGAAAAGGTGCTGAAAAAGATGAAAATCACAATAAATCTGCTCATATTGACGACTGCAGTTATGTGAAAGGAGAGTTGGTCAGCTCTGTGAGGTGCTGATATTCAGGAGCAGCTCGACAATGTTTAAGTTACGGGTTTTGGTCTGATATTTCATAAGTTTGATGACAAAGCGAGACTTTATTAACTCGGAAAATGGTCTTTTAATTGACAATTGAAAATGATTTGTCTATCTCAACTCACTATCAAGGATCCATGAGGGAATCCGGAGGGGGCATTGTTGTTGTTGTTGTTGTTGTTGTTGTTGTTTTTAAAAAAGTCCTGATCTACTTTAGCTGAAGCTCTAGAAATGTTCTGTGGATCCATCAGTACCATGCCGAGTACGTACTGACTGGACTTTTTTGATGTTTTTGTGAACTGTTCCTTTAAGGTTGAGAAACAGCACACACACCCACAACATAACTGTACTTGTTCTGCAGTTATGTTTGAAGTACTTCATCTAAAATACACACATTCGGAGTGTATTTGAATTTCATGTCATTCACCATTCTGTACATTTCATGTCCACACGTGTGATCAGTGCATGCGAGTCGTCACACGCTCATTAAAACAGCATCTGTAATACAAAGCAGTGGTTCAAGTGGGCTCGATCTGCACGGTGGCAGGGCTGCACGTATGCTGTAATTAGCTAAACAAATCAGTTCCCCGCCTCAGATAATTAGATTGGACTGAACCACCAGTTTTCTACTTTTAAGAGGAAATCATCACCAAGTTAAAGAGTTGAGAGTAAAAGATAAAGAACAGACTAACCATCTGTTGCATGACTTCTTTGAAAAGGACCAAAACAAAAACACTCGAATCAGCTCAATAAAACAAAAGTGAGGACAACATGGCAGGAATAACAAGGAGGCACGAGGGAGACGATCAATTATTGATCGATAAAGCTGCGCTCGTTTGAAAGTGACAGCTCTGTCAGGGAGACGCATCATTTCTAGCACAGAACGAGACACAGTTTATTCTCCGCTTTCTCTCGTGTACGTATATTTAAAAGGTTTTCCTCAGCGCCACTTCAACCATGGTTACCCTGTTGTTTCATTCCTCTGTGCTCCCTCTCTTTCCCTCGACCCTGAGCCACTTCAACTGTTCTCCCTGTGCCGCAGGCTTCGGCTGCAAGATGCGAACGTTGGACAGTGGGATCGGGACCATCCCCCTTCCTGAATCCTGTTCCTTCTTCTCCTCCATCCTGCACCTCCTCCCCAAATCCTCATCAACCCCAGAACAGTCCCTCAGTCCTCCCAGTGTCCCCGGTTCCTCCAGCGAGGACGTGTCTCCTTCCCCGTTACCCCGGTGGAGGATACCCTCCAGCTTTAAGGACAGCAGCCATGCGGGGGTGCCGAACTCTCTGTCCGACTCCTCCATGACCCATGTCCAGTCAGTGCCTTTCCCCACTGTGGCCTTCCTCCAGCCCATCCAACCCCAGTCTCAACCCATTGTGACCTCTGCCAGTGTGTGTGATACCCAGAGCAGGCTACCCAGAGCGCCACCAGGTACGGTAACGCCACAGGAGCTCCACCAAGAAGCATGACGTGTGGACTGCAGGTGTAGACATGATGCTCGTTGGGTTTTCTCCATGTAGTGATATGGACTCATGCAAGAATCATATTTTAAGTGTCTCCTTCTCTGTGAGGTTTACTTGTTGGATCCTGACTCAAATTTTCACATGTTTATGTGTGTTAATGATTCATATTTACCAAAAGTTTTCGAATCGGTCCTGTTGGAGTGCGACATGACTGCAAGGGCTGCCATGTAGTCCTTTGGGGCAACTGCAACAGTCAAGTTATGTCCTTTTAAATTGTTTTTGCCGCCGTCAGGTTGAGGTTGTAATTCTGAACTTCTGACAACATTATTTAAACAATACGATTCTTCTTGTAACCAGAAACAAGAGACTTACAGAGAAGTCTTTAGTTGACGAGAGGAGTTTGGAAATAAAGTGCTGCTGGCAATTCCAAACTCAAAGTTGACTATTTCTCTGATTTTGACAATAAAGATGAGCGAGACTTGTGTTTCTGGTCACAAAAAGGGTCTTATTATCTTAAATAAAAGGTAAATCTCCATTGGAACAGTTTCAGTAACGTTGTCAGACACTTAGAAACAAACTTCTGCACGTCAACAAAAACAACAAACAAGTGGACGTAACTTTGACAGTCGACGTTGCCCCCCCAGGATTAGTGTTCGAGTTTCAACTGCGCAAATTTGCACTAAATCCACCCGTTTAATAGTTTATAAATATATATCTAACTTTATAAATATCACTTCCTATTCTACTGTACTTCAAAGCTGTACTCTACTGTACTGCAGCTTTGAGTTCTGCAGTTGGAAAGTATTTAACAATCCAGCCGTGTCCGTCGTATCAGGAGATGCAAAGAAATGATAAGATATCAAAAGCCTGATTCCAAAAAAGTTAGAACACTCTGTGCAATATAAATCAAACAGAATATACGATTATTCGCACATCTTAAATCGAACTTTAATGATTTTTGTAAATATATGTTGATTCTGAATTTGACGGCAGCGACACGTTTCAAACAAAAGGCTGGGAAAGATGTGAAACACTCTAAAAGCAGCTGTGCTGAGTTGCTCCTCAGAAAGAAGTTGAATGCCAAAAAAAAATCTCTTCCGTGATGGACGAGTGAAACATTCTAATAAAGGTAATAAAGACACTGAAGTATCAAACTTGAGGGGAAACAGTCAAACATTATTATTTTACCTGTTAACCAGCAGCATATCTTCAAAGTTTTCCTCTTGATCCTGAGGATATCTCGTGTCAGTCTTGAAGGATATTCCAATATTTCTGCAGATTGCACCAACCAGCGGATTAACGAATGTCTGCAGAAAAGATATTTTATCATTCAAGACGGACTGCAGACTTCTGTAAGATCACCAACTTACATTTAAAATGCTGTAATATGCTGCTGGAGACAGATAAGAATGTAGAGATTCGTATACATGTAGAAAACAAACATCTGTTCGTATAAATGTTTCTTGCATGAGGACCATGATATTGAGACACTTTAATTTAAGGTTTTTCAAAAAAATTGCATTTTGTATTGTGTCATACTCGTCACCATATTAGATATTTATGTTTTGAATATTTCCAATCTACAAATTTGCAACAATATTGTCAGTATTTGTGTTCTGTGTATCTGTGGGTGGCAACAAACCTGCATCATGGACAAGAATTAATATTCAATTACAAACTGAAATCAATATGACAATAAATCGTAATCGTACACTTTCTAAGGTCGTGCCTTCTAAAACTGCTCCAGAGGTGGAGTTTAATAACCAAATTAATTTAAAGCTCTTCAACTAAACTCGAGTTAAAATCTCAAAATGAGGATTAACATTGACAGTGAAACTGAAGGAGTAAACTTTATATTACAGACGACGGTGATGTGTCATCACCGCTCTGTTGGACACATTATGGACATGCGACCTGCTCCGTGTGCTAATCAGACAAAATGTGCCAAAGAAAAACTCTTATTGTCACTGTCACGAGGAAAGATGTTCTGGTATGTGTTGGTGGCCGTAAATGAGTCGTGTTCACCAGCAAAGTTTCCATTTGTGCACGCTAGAAATTCAGTTAGAGATACTGGTGGACGATTTCCAGCTGCATTTTGTTTTAATTTATATAAACTATGGGACGTCCTTGGTGTTAGACGGTTAAATAAAAGCAGGTTTCTCATTTTACAGCTGCAGCTTTGGAATAACTCCTGCAAGCAGATTTTATTAACTGAAGCAAGCTAGCTTATTAAGATAGCATTAGCTCTAAGAGGTCTTTTAAAACACTGTCACTGACTGTTTTTAACGTTCACAGCTAACTTGTCATAAATAATCACTTGATGGCTACATACATGATAATCTGCAGACAGACTGAGTCTAAAGCTTCATGTGTCGCTAATACTGTTAGCATCTGCAGCTAATGATGTAAAACATGGAGAGCTAGCTCATTGTGTTCTAATATAACTCTGTTTGGCCAACATAAGAAATACACATTCTTTATTGTTCATATTTTAAAATAAAAGGCTTCGAGGCTGAATGCTAAATGGCATCTTTGCTAAACGTATTAACACCGTTATGTTGCTGGATGGTTACCTAAATCTAATTAAAAGTTGGATAGAGCTGCATAAACTCTGACATAGTATCTAGAAGAAGGTCTAGTGAGCTTATTTCTAACCCAAAAAGATTTACCTAGTTAGCTAAATGCTCTACTCTTCTACTGCTGTAGTTAGTAAGCTAATTAGCCCAACATGCTAACATTTGCAACTTGTGTTACAGCAGATAAACGCTGTTAAATTCATTCCTCATACTATTTCTTTAGTTTTTGGTTTAGGAAAGATACAAACAATCAAAACCTTTAGCTTCGGTAGAAAAGAAAGTTATGCTAAGCTAAATAGCATTCTGGCCCCAGACACAGTGCAGTTTGCTAAGCTTGCATCAGACTGAGAGCTTCTTTAGTTTTTGTCCCCTGAGGCACATCTTTCTCACAAACACTGAACACTTTCAGCTGTTTGGCAGTCTGAACTGTGTCTCCATATCTGGCAAACTAAACAGTTTTCTCAGTACAGTTCAGTGCAGGTGGTTGTCACTTGAGAGTCAGATTTATAAATTTGTCATCTGTCAATTTGTCAAGGCGTCAGCCGCTGCTCCTTTAGTGTCATTAGATCTGCTGCCACTTTGAATTCAGACAGATAATCTCGCTCTGTTTGAAGCTGTCGGGACGTCAGTGTCGTTCTGTCTGCCTCACTCCAC
Source organism: Sparus aurata (assembly GCF_900880675.1). Classification (NCBI taxonomy): domain Eukaryota; kingdom Metazoa; phylum Chordata; class Actinopteri; order Spariformes; family Sparidae; genus Sparus; species Sparus aurata. The sequence continues at coordinate 31,596,601 of NC_044195.1, read as the reverse complement.
ATCTGACTGCTCTGCTTGACAGGAGAGAGAATCGAGTCTGACTGCTGAGAAAACCTTTATTCTGTGGTTTTTCCAGGTGGATTGGAACCAAAGAAGATGACCTATGTCAAATCGAAAACACGAACCGCTCCGAGCCAACAGAAAGAACAGACAAGACTGCAGCTTGCCAACTGTAAGAGCCAATGAAACAGGTTTATTCTCATGTAGGAAAACTTCAGGCCCAAACTGATCTGTGCCCAGCCAGTGTGTTTTTCATGTTTTCATTCTGTGACTTCAGTGTTGCGTCTCGTTTCCACACAACGTTGTGTACGCATGCGAGTCCGTCAGAACTTCATTGATTCCCACGAGGACCACAATAACATCCAATGTCTTCTTGGTCCACAACTCATTTTGAAGTTAGCAAAAACGTTTGACGGCATATTTCAGCATCCTCATCAGAAATACGACCATTTAAGTCAACTGTGAAATCAGATTATGGTGTTTCTTGTCGGGCGGCGACCTCTAGTGGCTGCAGTAAATCTTATGGCAGTAAAGGAGGAAGTCAGGTGGGAAATTCTGCATAGTAGAAGGTCAAAGATGGATAGTCAGGTCAAACAAGCACCAAACTTTTACCCGTAGTTAACGTAGTAAAGTTGCGTTATGAACCTAATGTAACGTACGTACGTTTGTAACTGAAGTTAGCTACATAGTCATTTTAACCCAAACCACAATGTTTTAATAAACCTAACTGGTGGCGTCTCTGTCCATCTGTAAATAAATGTTTCTCCTTGCTTTGCACACGAGTGGTTAATGTCTTTAATTACGGATATGAGACAAAACTGCAGAAACGAGCTGCTACACAGAGGAGGTTTCTGAAAATGATCTTCAGGTTACATCTCTGAAAGTCAAAGTGTCTCGACTGAATGAGGAATTTCTTTATTTCAGACAAAATGAGATAACAACAGTGTTCCTGCACCATTAAAATAGACGAGTTTCTAATAATTACCTCGAGCTGTGGCCTCGGAGAACACAAAGAACACTCGTCAAATTTAAAAACTCTTAAATTGCTGAGGGCAAAAAGACGTTTTTCTTACAAAAACAGGATCCCAGTTTTTTAATGATTTGACCCGGTGAAGGTTTTACTGGTTTCTCTTTTCACTGACTGTAACAATAAAATGCTGAACTGGCTTCCAGCGGCCTTGACAGACACATTCAAACGAAACCTTTCCAAGCCGTCCCTGCAGCAGGTGCCGCTTCACATTGTAAAAACAGCACATTTAAACTCAAAACAACAGCGGAAAAATGCAGCACTTTCCCGTGAAACTAATTTCCATCCCCACTGAGCAGAAACTAAACTTAATGGTGGCAACTTAACACGGCTAACACGAGTTTCCCAAACAACATTTGCATCTTACTACAGTACATTAACGCTGGCGTTTATAACTTGTGTGTGTGTGTGTGTGTGTGTGTGTGTGTGTGTTGGATCGTCTGACGTCCCTGTGGGTAAAAAAAACGATCCATATAGTAACTTTGAAGCTGCTCATGAGCATCAAACACAAAACACAAAGACTTCTTGTTGCCTTTGGCTCTTTAGATTAATGGTTTCAGAGATTCATACAGTATTCAGTCACAATCGGTATCCTGTGAATCACACCTGAGCAGGTGGAGCAGCTGACTGTATTTGTGTAGGAGCTGCAGTTTGGTCACCATGCAGGGCTGCAGGATCCTTCACATATCATCTGTGCCCAGTGCGATCACATCTCAACGTGTCTGGTTCTATTTGCATTTAAACCACAGCAGCTCGTGCAGTAAGACGGCAGCTGATACATGTTAAATTAACTTCCAACAACACTTTAGCGCTGTTGAATTCCCCCGTAAACAGTAATTTAAGGTGCTCTGCAGTCAGCGGAAAGAATGCTGACTTTCCTTTGAATAAAATTGCTTGTGCATGTTGCAGGTTCGCACTGAGGAATTGTAATGTAATACGTGATTTTCTGGGGCTGTAAACACAGAATCATTCTGACTTTACTGACTCGTTGGTCAGTTTGCTCCTTTCAGATCAGCGGGGGGAAAAGAACTGTTTAAAATACACATTAAGGTGATTGTTTTATTTCAGATTTCTGCTCTGGACATTCATGAAAATCAACATATATTTAATTGGATTTGCATATTTATTCATAAGGTATTATTTTTAAAATACTTGCTGTAAGTAATTAACCTGTTCTCACTTCCATCTTCTATTTTCGGCTCTAACATGTCAACGAAATGAAACAAGAAATTAAAAATCTGGCTTTCTGTTTCCTTTTCCACAACTTTATAAATAATGTATCATATGAAACAGCTTCTGTTGCTTTTCTGTGAAAGCCAGGTAATTTATTTTTTGGACAGCGTTTGTCCTGCACCGTCCTCACGCTGCTCTGCCTCTTCTGTTTCAGAGTTTATGAAGCCGAATGCGTCAACGTGAATCGAGGAATCGGGCAATCAGCGGGATTTATCACTGAACACACACACGGATGATCCCTAAATCCCACCGTCTGCACGCTGAGTCTGTGTATCAGGATGAAACTGGAAAACAAGCCAGCTCGGCGAGCCAGGCTTCCACCTGCGCTCAGTGTAGTGTTGAGATACTGAGTAGCCTTTCAGGTGTAGTAATGAACCTTCTGGCAGCCATTTTGGAGGTCTGCAGCTCGTTGGCGTCAGCTGTGAGCTGCTGATTGCATTTTTCTAAATGTAGCTAAGACTCTGCTGTCTCACAGCACAGCAGGTGAACACACGCTCATTTTGTCTGCTGGTTGTTTTTTTGGTTTTCCTTTCTCTCACCGTGGAGAAAAAACAACTTTACACAAACAGAAATGTGACGGATTTGTTTGTTCGTTTGTTTGTTTGTTTGTTTTAACAGCATCAGGTGAACCACTGTAGCGCCTCCACGGCCACCTGAAATCATCATCATCTTATAAACACATCTAATAAAAAGCGTAGGCCCAGTTTAACATAACATTAACATATACATTACTATGACATAATCATACCCGTTAGCTAACGAAGCTAACTGCGCTCAAGCTACTGGACAGTTAGTACACCAAGACAGCTTCCTGTGTTTCAGTGACCTCAACGCAACAACTTCAAAACTAATCTGCGAAATAAATCGATCTGCTGCTGCAGACGCCGTCACTTAAAGGATATTTCTCACATTACAGCTCGAACACTGTTTTGCACTACGAGTACAGCAACAGTGTAACAACCCTGTCACCCACAAATCACATCCACAAACAACTCATTTACGTTGGCGAGGACATTTTGGAGGGAAATATTTGGGCTCTTGGATTATTTGTATCAACCAAACAACATAAAATCTATTCTCCTCTGGTGACAAGAGAAATTTGACGGTTTTTGATTATAACTCAAAGCACAGTGTAGGAAACATGGTCGTCTTAAAGGTTAAATATTGGGCCAACGAGCTAACTGGCTAACGGTCGCTAGCTAGAGTAAAAGAAAGCTCTTGCTGGCAGAATTCAACAAATCACATCTTTACATCAAGTTTATAAGTTTCTTAAGTTGAAGTTAATAAGTAGCATCATTAAAGGACTCATTATGCAGAATGGCTCCTTCCACAGTATGAGAACATCACATTATTCTGTTTTTATCAATAAACACACATAGAGCATTTTAATATTGAAGTTTAAAAATGTGGAGCAGATTTTAGAAACCACACGACTGGATGATAGATCAGCAGTGTTAAACTGCATTATATCATATTTCCATATTATGTTTTTGATTGAAAAGAAACTAATAACTACAGCTGTCAAGAAATATATGAAATATCATGGAATATAAATTAACATATAAAATGGTGGACAGTACTTGAGTAAATACACATTCTACCACTGGATTTATGTCGTTATTTGACACTATCAAGGATTTTTTTTCTGCTTTTGTTAATTAAGTTTTCTCACTTTGGAGCAAAACGTATACAAAACACAGCGACACATGAAGCTACAACAGTATCGCCTTAAAAATCTGTTGTAGCTTCATGTTAGCACACAGACACGGAGCAACATTAGCTTCCAATTTGACAAATACAACATTCAAAGTAGAATGTTTTATCTTTTTTATCTCTGTTTTGGTCTCCACCAACGCTTCCGCTGTCGACAACACGAACTGGTGTAGCATAATGTGTGGCTGCAGCCATAATAGTGAACCAGAAGATGCTAAAAATCATCGTTGAACTCCATCTTATCATCAGATATATTGATTAATGCAGGTATGAACGTTTGAATATCACCACCAGACCTCCATAATGGCACCGGGTCACTTTTAGAGACTGAGACACCTCCACAGAAATCCTGCTGAACAAAGATCATTTAACCACTTTCATTTTGAGATGTTCATGTGAAGATCTGTTTCTGTTTCAACGTACTACGTCTCTAAAACTACAATAAATATGTCGGTAATTTATTTCTGGAGCAAATCGTCTGATGGAAACTTATAAAGTCGAGACTGCAGACTTCCATCCTTCTGTACAGCACTAACTACTGATCGCCATTCATGAGCTCTGTACCTGACTGAGTAATGTGATTCTTTAAAGTGTGCACTATCTTGTTGGAAACTGTTTGTTTTTTTTATAATTGTCACAATGTTAATATGCATGCGACGAACCCTCTGGCTTTCACTAACCACAGAAATACACCTGGAATCCAAAACGTATGAAGAGTTTCATCACAAGAGGTGGAAAATACTGAGCTGATAATCTGTCTGTTAAAGGGGGATTCTAGTATTTCTAAACTTGGACTTTATATTTATGTATTTAATATGTTTGTTGTGTGTCTAAATGATCCATATTTATCAGATTTTTTAGATCTCCTGAGCTTGTAGCTGATACATGGCTCCACTGTTCTCCTCTGGGGCACTCTGACCGTCGATGAAAGTGTCTGTTTGACCACTGACAGACTGAGTTTTTGATTCCAAGTGTCTGAAAACATCATGGACACAGTTCCTGAGGAGATGGACCTTTTTTAAAACATAGTGAAGTAGGTCTTGCTCTGAAAACTCACAAGAGGTGAGGAGAGTTTTTGCAGGAAGACGATGATGAAGTCGTCATAGTGTTGGAAAGAGGCGTTTAAAGTTAATACAAGCTTGGCTGAATATTTAACAGATTTTGACAATTTAGACAACAATTGTAATAACTCAGATTTCAGAGTGAGGCGTCTCCTCGAACGAGATGTGTTTCTCGTTACAAAAAGGATCTTATTGCTCAACCCGACTGCCAGAATGAATGTTAGCTAAGTAAGTTTCTGTAAATCCACAGATAAGTTCAAGCTAACTTGATAAAAAAATAAAAATGCTCTTTTGGTGGCCACAAATGTCCCAAAGTCTCCTTCAAACACCTGGTTCTGTTGCCTCAGACATGGCTGGAGGTGTTGGGACCTTCTGAGAAAAAACTTGGACGTATCTTTGGTTTGCAGGGACGTTAACAGCTAACATTACATCCTGGTGACTGGGTTGTATTATTTAACAGGTCTATCTGCACAGGAATCATTCCTGTAATGTTGTCAGATATTTAAAATATCATCTCAACCTGTCAGTGGCAAAAACAAACACTTTACGTGGACGTAACTTTGACGGTCGCAGTTGCCCCAAAGGATTACACTGCAGCCATGACGTATATGTAAATATGAGGCCCAGGTTTAAAAATACCACCTTTTGTTTATATCATCCATCTTGACTCTTGTACTGACACCCTTCATACGTGACCTGCATTTAACTCACGTTTCCACAGTTATGACGTCGAGACAAAGCAGTGAGTTTTGCATGTGACCTTAGTTATGAAGCACCTGCTGTAGTAGGCACATTGTAGACATTGTTGTGCTATAGCTCAGGGAAAATACCATTAATTGTCTCTGATCGACGCTGTGGATTTAATAAGTCAACCTCAACTTTAAAAAAAAACAAAACATTTCACCAGATTTCACCGTGACAGTTTGAGCATATTTACCTGAACTCTTGTCGGTTTTTCGTCTGTACATTTAACTGTAAGATATCCCACCACGGTTGCTCGGTTTCTCTCTCTCTCTCTATTACGTATGCTGTGTCCTATTAATAGTAACGTTTTTGGTGTTTTGAATGCATCCAGACATATTTGACGGTTTTAGCTGCTTCGCGATGTTTCTCCCCTCCTTTCTCACAACCTTCGTCGGCTCCTTTCGCCTTTTCATGTGTAGATATTTTTGCCAAAATCTTTGCATATTGCCAAACACAGCTCTGAGCTAATCACACACACACACACAGAAAATGAATGCAACTGAATCTACATATCAGACTCATCATGGTGACTATAGCCATATTCTAGACAGTTTAGCGTGACGTAGAACATAAGGAGCACTGTCATGTTGCACAATATCATCCGTCATCTTATTGTATTTACCTCCTCTTTGAATCTTTACTGCTACATGTGTATGTTGAAAATTAAAGTGGCGTTCACGACCTAAAGCAACACGCGGGTTTAATAAACGATGTAGCGTTCGCGGCGAGGCGAGGCGTTAACGGATCAGGGAACAGATTGGCGGTATCGATACGGGTAGATGGAGCATGGCGTCTGTGTTTTTAAAAACGACTCACTCTCACAAGAGTATTGTATTTTTTTAACATTTAATCTAACGCCCTGTATTTGTACTCAGCACTGATGAGTGTAATTTACCATTTATTGCACATATTGTTACTCACTATTACAGTAATCCTCCTTCTAAATGTCTCTTTTTTTTTTTCAGAACCCAATAATAACAGTGATGTTCTCGTGTGTCGGTCACCTTAACAGTACGATTTGAGAATTGTATATTACTGATATTCTTTGTTTTATGTAAAAGAAGAAAGAAAAAATAAACTATTTCAATACTTATACAACATCACGGATGCTGCCGTGTGGTGAGTCGTGTTTCCTCTTAGATCGAGTGTCCAATTCAGACCGAGGCTGATGGAAACTCTCTTACTTCTCCAGCTCTGTGACAACAACAAGTGTTGTTTTTCTCATTAACTTCAAAGTAAACAATTCGCGGAACCAACACGTTGTGGGCTCTGGACCAAGGTTTGTCAAACTGGAAGCAAACCCCTGCTGAGCTGCCAGACTGTGTTGTCAGATGGGAACTTAAATGAGAAAAACACAAATGAAAATTGCTGATTCTAACCCTGACAAGCATGTAGGTAAATACAGTGAAGCTGAAAATGTATTTGTATAAGAAGTTCTCCTCCACACCGACAGTCCGGGGTCGCGACTCCCATCTTCAGGTTGGTGTTGACATTTTTATGGTCCGCCCACAACACGAACCGCAATCTTCCTCTGACCCAAAGCAAACAATGGTTTGACATTTCGAAAATTATTTGTTTTTGGCTGAGAGTTAGATGAGAAGATCGATACCACACTCATGAAGCTGGAGCCAAGAGATGGTTAGCTTAGCTTAGCTTAGCTTAGCTTAGCTTAGCATAAAGACAGGTAGACTGATCCAAATATGAAGCTCACTAATTAACACGTTTGTCTCGTGTGTTTAAAGGGTAGAAAAAACGAAAAAGTGTAAAAACAACAAGTCGCAGAAGGAGAGAAAAAAATCCTGGATCCATCCTTCATCCAGCTACGCACCAAAACTAACAGTTATTGAGGTCGATTCCCATCCGAGACCATCGACTGTATGAAAGACTGGAGCCAACGTGACGCTGGTAACATGTTTATTTCTGGACTTTAACATGGACTGACTCAACTTGCCATTTGAGGAGCTGCAGTTTTCTTTATTCCTGCAGTGGCTTCATGTCTCAGCCCCAGAGAGACCGAGACCCGTCCTCCAGCTTTTTGTGTAATCTGGCTAACTTTGTTTCCAAGCAAAACCGGTGCATATAAACATGATTGATATGAGATAAAGTTGGCAGGAACAAGGCAGGAAACAAGCTCAAATAAAACTTCACTGCAGCAGCCGAGGGAGCGTTTCTGCTGCTGTGGGAGATATTCAGGCACTGAAGGTCTCGGGCCATCTGGTCCGGTCCAATCTCTGAATACAAAACAAAACTTTAAACTCTATAACAGAGCCAGTATCAACAGCGCAAGGTACCGGACCAGATCTGGACATGGTGACTTATATGAGAGTGCAGCTGAACACCTGATTAGTTATACTGCACCGTCTAAGCTGGACATCAGGCTCTTGTCCTTGATTATAACAGGCGAAACTTTAAACTTCATCCTAAACTGTAAATCATGTAAGCAAACGGCCTCTCAGGAAGTATGAATGTTCCTGTGACCTTGAGCTGTCAGCGTTAATGCTTTAAGTCCTGAAGTCTTCCCGTCTTTGACATAATGACTCCCTTTTGATTTATAGGCACTAATTTAATGAGAAGGATTCTGATCCTTCTCCAGAAGACAGAAAACGTCTCATATTTCACTTCATTTCGGACGTTTTGCTCCAAAAAGCCGAGCCTCCCCCCTCTAAGACGCAGGCCAACATTATGTATGCAGGAGGTCTGATGGTCAGTCATCCTTGATTAGTGTTGCTGTTTTAAAACGCTCCACGCATTATGCCTCCTAGTGTGCCATCACTCATGTTGTGACACTCTTAGTCAGGAGCTGCCAGAGAGAGAAACTACAGCTCGTGCACATTTAAACTCTCATAAAAGCAGAGCTGCTCTCAGAAGTCTGACTAAGACTGTTTTTAATTTTAATGCATGAAAAATAAAGTTAAAAGTCTCAAAGTTGATGGCGAGAGAGCTGCCAGGTGAGACCGATGCTCGGCACTTCAAGATGTGTTAGTGAGAATCCAGCAGAAATGTTTAACCAGCTGAAAAACAGATATTTTTTATGAGATGTGAGACAGTTTTCAGCCCAGTTAGTGGAAAAAAACCTGAATATTTCTGATGAGATGTTTGTGGCCGCAAACCAGATATTTTTAACACAATGTTGGGACGTTTCCCAGCCTGGTTAGTTGCAACAAAACAGGACATGTTTGACGAAACAATGGGATAATTTGCAGCTGAACACCAGACACTGACTGAATATGTAACCAGCTGTATCAGGAATACTTCCAGCCTTGTTTGGGGCAATAAAACTGGATGATGTTTGGACAATTTTCAGCCTATTCATAAAGAAATAAAGTTTAAGTCTCAAAGTTGATGGCGAGGGAGCTGCCAGGTGAGACCGCTGTTCTGTACTTCAGGATTTGTTAGTGTGAAACCAGCAGATGTGTTTAATAAGACGTTAAGACATTCATGATAAAAGAAAACTGAATATTTCTGATGAGACGTCGCAACAATTTCTAGCCACAAACCAGATATTTCTAACATGACGTGGGGACATTTTCCAGCGATAATATAAGACATGTTGGACGAGACGTTGGGATCATTTGCAGCTGAACACCAGATATTCCCTGAGTGTGCAACCAGCTGTATCCGGACAACTTCCAGCCTTGTTTGGTGCAATAAACCTGGATGTTTCTGACAAGACGTCTGAGCAGTTTACAGCCAATGCATGAAAAAATTAAGTTAAAATCTTAAAGTTGGGCCATTTTTCACTTTAAATACTGAATCTTCTAATCATGTGACGGCTTCAACAGCTCCCCATTATGTCTTTTTACTTTCATACCAGCAAGGTTTCACTTTAATTATCTTCATTTCTGACTGAAAAGCTCGTTCTGAATCTCCTCATCGCCTGGAACCTAATGTAAATGACCGTCAGCCCATTTAAAGTTCGACCAAAGAAGGGATTCATAACATTTAAGTGTGTCTTAATGTGTAATTATCCAACTTCCAATTAAGCTGATTAGCGCAGTAAATCACAAACAGCTTCCCCGCAGCCTCTCGACGCAGCGCTGACACAGTGCTTCATCCGCTAATTAAAACAGGTTGATCACGACGACTCGGAGTGAAGCCATCGCAGGATTGAGACTCAAATCTGCTCCTCTGGAGACCAGTAAACAATGACAAAGCATAACAGGAGCCTCCTCTGCTGCAGATCAGCAGTTTGCCCTCATCCCAGTTTGTCCCGCGCTCAAATCCTCTTTTCTTCATGCAGCAGAGCGCCGGTAGGTGTACTGAGGCATGTACACTGTAAATTAGTTTGAGGAGAAGGTTGATACGGAGTCGGGATCGACACCGAGGACCACAGTTACACAGTTTCAGCCCAACATGATAAATTAGCACCAAAGAGACTAATCCATCTTTTGGATTTGTGAAAGAGTATCTGAGCGTTTTTTTTTACCCCCCAAACGTGTTGCAGACGTTGTTATTAGTCTGTGAAAGGTGCCTCGCTTCACTTCAGGTGTTTGTGTCACATGCTGCCGCGGACACACAGCGGCGAGCGTTTGTTTACCTCGAGCTTATGATGCATTTCACTGCCTGCACTTCTCTCCTCGGGCGCCTGTTGTTTTAAAGTCTTGTTTTATGGTTTTATTCATGAAAAGAAGCCGTTAAGAGGTCCCACGATAAAACTTGTGGTGGTGAAATCATAAAACAATCAGGCAGTAAAATCTATGACACGTAAACAAAAAACTTTTGTCCAATCAGAAAAAATAATCCTGGAAGTCCCTCACACATCGTGCAGGTCAGCTACGTCGTCTGAAATGAGGATGTCAGTGCTGTGCATTTCAGATTTTCATTTCTTGGCAGCTTCAACAGTGAAGACGTGATTATGGCAAGTAAATTACATTAAGATTAGGCAGCAAAAAACGTACAAAGTTGTGAAAAGATCGTCGTTACTCTCAGTAAAGATAAACTTTGATCGCAGGTCAGTGAGCAGCACACTCACCAGAGTGAAATGTTGGCATTTCTGCAAACCACAAATACTTTAAACTTGTACATTTCATATATATCATGACAACATTTCCGCCATTTGTCTCGTATCAGGTTCAGATTACATTTATATGAGCTGACTTTCATATCAGGAGATGTTTCAACGATTGTAACCCACCGCATGTTTTTCAAATGGACATATTCCAGCCATGTTTGTGGCAACACAGCTGGATATTTCAGACCAGATTACAGGACGTGTAACAAGCTTGTTAGTAGCAAGAAAACCAGATATTATTGATGAGATGTCAGGAAGATTTGCAGCTGAAAACTGGATATGTCGAGACATTTCCAGCCTGTTTATGGCAACAATATCGGATGTTTTTGACAAGACATCAGCACAATTTGCAGCCGTAAACAGGATATGTTCGATGAGATGTCAAGACATTTTCCAGATGTTTTTGGCAACAGAATTAGATATTTTTGACCAGACAATTTGAAAACGAAAAACAGGAGTTGGGACTTTTTCCAGGCAGGTCAGTAACAACAAACCACATATTTTAGGGGAAGACGTCGGGATGAGTTACAGCTGGAAACAAGATAATTTTCATGAGACATTGGGTTCATTTCTAGTTGTGTTTGTGGTAACGAAACTGGATGTTTCTCACAAAATGTTGGAACAGTTAGCAGTCAAAAAACTGATATTATTAATGCGACGTCAAGACATTTTCCATTAACCAAAACTGGATATTTCTAACGAGACGTCAGGACATTGTGTTTGCCTCCAAAGAACCAGCAAAACCAAAAACCTGATCTTATCTGAAGACCTCCATACTTTCACTTTCCACCCTGCTGAGTAAAGATGAAACAACTTCCTGCCCGAGCACTGAAGCTAAATCATGAGGGGCAGAATCATCTAATATGGAGGTGATTCTTAGAGATCCTCGGCTGGATGATGCTGGTTATATTCTCTATTTTGAGTTTCCCATGACGAGGCTCAAACCAACAGCAATTACTGAATATCTTACAAACAAGTATTGTCTTTGTACTCAAACCCTGATATATCTTATTCCTCCGTGCCAGAGTTCCTCAAACTAATTAAAAACACATCAGTCAGTCACACTGTTGCACTCGGTGACACGTTCCTTCATTATCATGAACACACACACACACACACACACACACACACACACACACACACACACACACACACACACACACTGTAGTTTAGACTTAATCCCACACACACACCATCCTGCTGCTGTAAATACTCACTGCAGCAACAAATAGATAGAACGCAACAAATGCAAAGTTTACTCCTGTTTAAGTAAAGTTTGCTAAAAGCCACAGTGACAAGGTTATTTTGCCGTTAACAAAAATGAAACTTTACATTCGTGACATGTTTTTAAAGATTTCAGTCTGTTGTTGTGGTGTTTTATTGGGATTCCTCCGATGAAATAAAGGCTGAAAGGCAGACTTCTACTGTTTGTCCTTTACACCCTGTATCCTAACATGAGTTAAAAACGTTTTACTTTGCAGCACCTTTAAGCCCGTTTGCTCCTGACTTCTGATTCTCACATTAAATGTAAAATAACACTTTAATAACAAGTGCGTAGATACTGTTATCTTTAATAGACTCAAAGGGGGACAGCAGATAAAACCGAAGCATGTTAATAAAGTCATTTTCAGCCCGGAGATTACTGAAGCTGTTATTGGAGTCTCTGGAGGTCAAAGCACTGAATCTGTCCTGTCAGTTTATAGTTTAATTACGAGCCATAAATAGTGAAAATAATGATTCTGGAGTTATTTGGCCACATGAGGAAGATTTACAGTGTACGGATGATCCAACATTTATGCTTCTTCTTGGGAGTTTCTCAGACACCAGACTGATGAATGTGTTGTAATGAATTAAATTGTATAGGTTTACGTGGTAGAGGTGGTGGTACTGGTGGTGGTGGTGGTTGCAGTAGTAGTGGTATTAGTAATGATGGTGGTGTCAGTGGGGCACATGGCCACCCCTGGAAAATTGCTGGCCACCCCACTGGCCCCCCCAGTGCTCCCACCAATTTCCCTGACTGACTGAGGCGCTGGCTCAATAGGGAACTGTAATTTAAATCTCCACCTGTGGGGGTGCTAATGTGCTGAAAGGCGTGCAGTCTGATGGGAAGTCAGCGCAAGAAGCAGAAGAAGAAACAACAACATTTTTGTGTTTTTCTGAAATGTTTGTGTGTTTCTCAAACTTGAGGTAAATGTGTTGGATGCATATTGTCTTTAATGAAAAAGAGTCAAGGGGAATGCAATACACAGCTACAGACTGGAGCTGAATCTGAGTTGCCGCAAGAAGGACCATTTTGGTGTGCCACCCTAAGATTTTCACTGGCCCCATCCGGCCCCCCCTATGAAAATGTTCTGGGGGCGCCACTGGGTGGTGTTGGTAGTGTTGGTGGTGATAGTGGTGGTGGTAGTTGTAGGGGTATTAGTGATAGTGGTGGTGCTGCTGCTGTAGTCGTAATGGCGGTAGTGGGGGGTGGTGTTGGTCGTATTAGTGGTTGCAGTAGTAGTGGTATTAGTAATGATGGTGGTGTTGGCAGTGGTGGTAGTTGTAGGGGTGTTAGTGATAGTGGTGGTGTTGGGAGTAATGGTGGTGGTGGTATTTGTGGTATTAGTAATGGTGTTGGGGGTGTTGGTGGCCTGAGTAACTGCTAACTGCTGCTGTATTCTGTTTATACATCCTCGACTGCAGTTAGCTGGACAGGATGTAGAACAAGATAAAGTAAAGTTAGCTAAAGACTGTAGCTTCTGTTTGCTTGTTAGCTGTGTTGCTAACTTGAGTGTTAAACACAGTATATAAAGGTGGGTATTGGCAAGAACCTCACGATACGATACGTATCACGATACTTTGGTCACAATACGATACGTATCACGATACTTTGGTCACAATACGATACGTATCACGATACTTTGGTCACGATACGATACGTATCACGATATCACGATATTGTGATATAAATAAAGATAAAAACACAAGTACCTGTATATGTAAATCAGATGATATTGATCAGAGGACAAATTGAGTCAAAACTATTTCACTCAGAACAGCCTCTCCATTTTATTAATTCCCATGAAATTTCCGAGCAGTAATATTCTCTTTGTCCAGCTTCCAGTGCTTCCAAACGTCAACTTTAAATTGCGGAGGCGTTGTAAACTTGCCATCCATTTTGCAAAGACCTCAGCCACTCTCTCTACTACAGAAATACACCCACCGCACAGCAGAGTCGCTCTTCGGCGATATATCGATATCTGGAGTAGAAAAATCAATATTGTATTGGGCGGCAAAGTATCGCAATATATTGCCGTATCGATATTTTTGCCCACCCCTAATATAAACACAAACAACACAAAGTCAAACTGTTATTTTCTTCACATTCTGTTGATATTCACTTTAATCATTTAAACTGAAGTATTTCCATATAAAACACCTTAAATAATGATAATAATATGAACACAGAGACATCAGGTGAGAGCGCCTGTCTGGTCACGTGGTGCTCTCTACAGTCGCGCTCGTGCGTCAGCGGAGGATAAGAGCGAGGTGAAGCATCATCGCAGGCGGTGTTGAGGCTCACCATGCCCGGCTGTGAGCTGCTGTGTGTGCGCGCCCTCCGCCTCTCATGTTCGAGCGCGCAGCGACAGTAAGCGGACCATGCGGCTGTTCACCGTCTCAACTTTGCTCCTGTTCTTCTTCAGCTCAGGTGAGGACACACTCCGCTTTATTCTGCGGGATTAAAAGGCGACTTTCACGCCGAAAACTTCAAACCAAACCTCGTTCATGTTTTGGGTTTTTTTTGGCTCTGTTCTTGGAGAGAAGGAGCGCAGCAGCAGCGGTGAGGGTGGTGAGGTTTTGCGCACAGCTTGGAGCGATCTGATCCGATCCAGCGGGGTCTTTGTGTAAAGTTCAGCAGGTTTCTGATGATTGGACGGACAGATTAAAATGAATTGGATGTCCTCAGATTAAAAGGTGCCACACCTTTATATCGATTAGAGATTGTAGTCTGATAAATCTGCGCTCCTGTGCGTCTGAGACGATGCAGGTAAGTTTAGATAAAGACAATAGAGACAGTCTGACTTCACTTTAAACTGAGAATCATCTCCCTGAATGCGACTTGTTTTATTCTGTGCTGAAGATGTCCTGCATTAATCGAAGTGGTGCAGTGGAGAGGAGTCTGCTGGTGGCTTTTACTGGATCAGGCAGTGATGGAGCAACAGACCAGCATCAATAATGTTCAAATACTGAGTCAAGGAGTAAAAAAAATACAATATTTCACTCTGATGTGGTGAAATGGATGCATAAATTACTGTAGAATGAAAATAGTAATGAATATGTTTCAGGTTGCGTCCCACTACTTAACATATTGTCAATAACTTGCACTACTAGGTGTATTAACCAGAACTATACACTTTATGTGTTCTGGCTGTTTTACTGATGCTGGTTGATGAATTTGTGCATTAATTCTGCTGTTCTTGCTCCTTTTAAACGCCAGGCGCGTGATTTATTCTGCAGCAAATTCAACATTCACTCTCATTTCTGAAGTAACAGCCTTAATATGGTCTTCAAAGTAGAGCCCGATCAATATCAGTTGATCGGTCAATATCAACCTTTCACTGGTACATCGGTATCGCGTATATGTGGTCTGACATGCACAAAGATGTTTTTAGAGATTATAATGCAAAAAAAAGAAGCTTGTGGTGATTTGTAATCTTTGAATTTGCAGTGAAGTTTATTATTTCAGTGCTATGATGTCATTAAGATCATGAAAGTCAATGTTAAAGGTGCACTGTGTAGTTTTCTTTGTTTATATCTGCAGGAAAAAACTATTTTCAGGTCCGTACTGCTACTTTCTTAATAATGTAAATATTACCTTTTTGTACGTAATGCCCCTTTAAACTGTATCGGTCAGACTCGAGTCTTATTTCTCTGCCAGTTTTGAGAATATTAAAAGATTCTTGGACCTGATCCCTCAAAACATAATCAATCACTGTGCTGGAAACAGTGCGCATGCTGTGATTTAGCAACGTTTACCAAATTAATGATCCTGCAGAAACATCTGTAGTCGCGTCTCAGTTCTGTTACAGAGGTGGTTTGATCAGGTGCCGTCTCAGCAGCTCAGACGCTACTGATGGATCGTACAGCCGTTACAGGACTACGATCAGCATCCGACCGGCAGCAGTGCGTCTCTGCAGCCTCCAGGATCAAATGTTGGCAGTTAAAGCAACATTATGTTACTTTATTTTTACCTTAAAACAACAGCGTCAGAATCATGTTGATGGTTCAGAGTTTGTAACAGACTGAACGGTGTCTCTGTCGCTTGTTTCTGCTCTATGTAACGTCCGTGAGACGGCCGCATCACATCTTTACAGACCAGTTTACTTCAACACGCAAGTTTTCAACACATTGTGATGACGTCATGAGTTTTGTCTACCTGAGAACTGTGGGGGGCGCCAGATCACACAAAATGCCGATTTCTACATAACATTCACATTTAGCTTTTTTTTCAAAGCGACCTAAAATAAGTACATTTGTCACAAGAGAGAAATCACGACATATCAGCAGTGCGTCCGCAAGAATAAAAGAAGGCTGCAAACTAACAAACTTAAAGGTTTTCACGACGGCCAAATTTTACTCCATGCAGCTGTTTTCTTTAATTTTGAACCACAAGAAGTTCTTCACATGTCTGCGAATATAAATACACTTTAAAAAGTAAAATTTTAACCATGTAAGTGCGTCACCTGGACATCGGTAGTAGACGTTGAAAAGACGACAAAAGAGCTTTCCTTCCGTCGCTCCACTGGAAGTCTCTTGGATATGTTTTGGCTCCGTGATCTCGTGGGGAAGCAGACGTAAACAAGAAGGAGATCGGCGTGGTATAACAACTATGAACTGGAGGTGAGTTTTTAAGCTAGTATGCTAGCTGACGTTAGCCTCAAGAGCTAGAATGTTTACCGTTGCTTGGCAACACCGTCAGCTGCTCGAGTATGCCTCTCTGATTGGTTGTTGTGGTCCAGATCAGAAAGTATCGATCATCCAGATTTTAAATCGTGAATATCAAAACAGTTTTGATTTTATCGGGGCAACGATGAGTCTGAGCGGTTCATGAGGCTTCAGACTGGATCTGCAAATCCCTCACTCACAGAT
The DNA here is from genome assembly GCF_900880675.1 of Sparus aurata. Taxonomy (NCBI): domain Eukaryota; kingdom Metazoa; phylum Chordata; class Actinopteri; order Spariformes; family Sparidae; genus Sparus; species Sparus aurata. The sequence goes on along the minus strand of NC_044195.1, from coordinate 31,579,680 downwards.
TAACACTTAATCTCGCTTCCTTTGCAATGTAAATTTATGGGAACAGTCATTTTTGGGCCACAGTGCATCACGTGACGATGTAATTACGCTGTTTGGCCACTACGAACGTTGTCTTCAAAGCCTGGCGCACTTTCTGGTGGCTTGGTGAGACAACACAGACAAAAAGATGCTGCAAATAAATTTTAAAAAGTTGAGTTTTTAGAACACAGACACAGATAATCTGAAAAATGCTGATTATTGGCTCCAATAATCGGTCAAACCTGAACAAAAATGATGCACACACTCGAGCAGCGCCAGGGGATCCAAACACATCATGCCAGGTGTGTCGCTCAGAACCTGAAGAAGCACAGTGTCAGGTGTAATTTTGTTTGATTTAGCTTTTCTCTGCAGCTGCAAGCCGCAATTCCACAGACCAGCAAATCTGCCTCTTTAGGGGGGGCCCTGCACAATAGCACACCTGCACCTGCACACCTGCAAGACGACGAGGGGGAAGGCAGGTTAATGACATTAAAAGCCAGAACACTGAATCACTTGATTGAGAACAAAACAACCGATCAAATTATCCAGTCAAGATGTATCTGTACTGGCTGAATCTGAATATATTTGAGTATTTTGAAGGAGTGAAGTGAAGCAAGTTCTCAACAAACAACTCAGTTGTATGTCCGAGATATTTAAACATCGACTATCAAAGCGCGACGTGATGAAACCGTGCAGCAACTCGCATGCAGATAAATAATTGAAGGGTGTCTGTCACGTCAATTCGGAACGGTCAAGAAACCAGAAGTCTTCCAGAATGTTCACCAAAATGAAACTGAACTCGGCGTCGAGATGAAACCGGGTCATTTTTTATTCATGAGATCGTAAAACGGAGGATCTAAATGAAAAGCGTTACGGCTGACGGAGGAGGAGTGTAACCTGCTGCCGAGAATCATCTGATGGAAGGAGATTTAATAATTGACTGTGTGTGTGTGTGTGTGTGTGTGTGTTACAGGGCTGGCTCTGCAGATTCAGTGCTACCAGTGTGAGGAGATGACACACGACTGCTCCACGCCGGACTTCATCGTCAACTGCACCGTCAACGTGCAGGACATGTGTCAGAAGGAGGTGCTGGTGAAGGAGGACGGTGAGTCGTCACACCTCCAGCTGGCTCCTCGTCTCCGTCGCCATTAATGTGTTTTCATCTCTGATCGTTTTTTTCCTGTCAGGACGTCACGGATTGGCCTCGATCCAAGAAAATGGGATTAGACTTTGGTGGCGATATGAGCGTGAAATCGAGAGTCCCCGAGCGCCGTCTAGTTGTCGTGGGAGCCGGATTAGTTTGTGTGTTTTTGCAGTCGCAGTATCAGAGTTTGCATTGTTGTTGCTCGAGGAGTTTTCTGGTGTCTTGTTTCCCCGAACAAAAGAAGAGCAAGAACCCGGTTACAGTTTATATTGTGGGCATGTTTGCAGAAAACAGAGAGAAACGCAGAGAAGACAATCTCTCCAGCCAGAAGTCATCAGAGTGTCTGTGGGCTGATCTCGGGTCAGCAGGGAGCTGCCCTTCACTGCTGTGTTACAGGATGAAAGTCTGAGCTGTAGATCAGTATCTGAAACAGCAGTCATGGATTTCAGCTGAGGAGAGAGCATCAGCTCGCTGTGAGCGCAGCGGCAGGTTTGTGTTCAGGCCTCCAGTCACACAGGTTTCACAGTCGAGCCGATCGATCGATATCAGCTTGAATTTTTATTTTTCTTCCGGACATCCAAACACAAACATCTAAACTTTGTCCTCCTCATATTGGTACTTTAGTTTGAATGCACCTGAAGGGAATCGTGGTTTATTTTTGATCACAGCAGACGTAGACGAGATGAAACAAAGACGTAAACAGACAGAGAGGGAGGCTGGAATGTGGAGAAAAGGCGTGTTAGTGTCTCGTATCTGCAGAGAGTTTCTGATTTTCTCTCTTTGTTGCTGCTCGGGACGCTTTACCAACCCAACATGTGTCTGTGTGACGTCCTGGGAATGAGACTCAACAATCAGCTGTCTTTGTGGTGCGTTCAGGAGCAGCTGGGACAAATCCTACTGATCCTACCTTTAACTTTCAGAGGGGGACTTTGAGTACATGTCAGAGCCTGTGATGGTCGCAGCACGCGGTGATGTAATTACACAGTTTGTCCGCTACGAACGCTCGGCGCTCCTCCTGCGATGTTGTTTGGGAGGTTGGTTTGTGTCGAGAGCAGCAACACGAGGTTTCCCAGCGGAGCGTTTCACTGTGGTGGGGTGGACGGTGTTTCTGTGTTTTCTCAGCTTCACCAGTCGTTAAGTTTTCACTGGAAGGAGTTGAAATTTGTCCTGAACATCCACGAGACCTTCAGGCAACATTCACTCTTTTGAATAGCTGTTGCTGATTGATTACATTAATCAGTTAATAACAGAAAGTCATTAGCAAAAAGTCACATCTCCACTAGTTTTCACTTTCTTACAAACAAAGTCTCGTTCTTGTGTCAGTTTTTTCCTTTATTAGCCACGAAAATCGCTTTGTTTGACAATTACTTTTTTTTCTTATTAATATTTATTGTTCCTTTTAATTCCTGTATGCAGCAGACACGAGTGCTTTAAGTTTGTTAATATTTATATCTCAATTTGCATTTAATTTGCATCATCATCAGTGTTAGTTTAGTCTCGCACTGTTCTTTTTAAACTTTATTGAGCGATACTTGTTCTGCTGAACAGATAAACTTCCTCAGTGTGCACAAACTGCAGCATGACGGCTCAGAGCTCTGATGGCTTTTTATTCTTATATTCTGTTCATTTTCTTTTTATATCCGTGTTACATGTTTGCGTTTGTGTTTTCCAATATCCATCCATCCATGAGCGACGTCACTGACCTGATGTAAACATCTGTCCTCGCTCGATTTATCTCCGCTCCGGTTGACGTCTTCTAATCGCTTCTGTCTTTTATATTCATTAAATCAACTTTTCTTTTTCGTTTACACCAAGCGAAGACGCAGATATTTCCCTGCGGTTTGGCCTCTCATTTACACAAAAACCCAGTTTTTATCACAGTAAACGATTATTTCTAAAAGTGGAGATTTCTGATAACGCCGTTATGTGTTGCCGTGACGACTGGGAGAAACGGGGATTTAGGTACTCAAACGTCACATTATGCGCCAGAAAATGCTTAACGTCATGTGAGCGCCCTGTGTTCACAGTTTGTTTGAAAGGAACAGGAAGTCGCTCGTGTTATTCGTTGTTGTCGATTCTGAGGATTCTGATTGGCTTGCATGGCTTCATCCTTCTCCCTACACTGCCGCCCAGAGGACCGGCATAGTTATAATGGTGCTCGACTGCGTATTTATGCGGGTTGATGTAAATGACATCTTTTTTGAAAACGATGTGTGCACGATGTTATTATTGAAAACGGAGGGGAGGAATATTTGTTTCTCTAAATATCCGGCTATGTGTAAATGCGGCCTTAATCAGTGAAGATTTATAACTTCTGTGCACATCTGAAACCTTGTTTGTGCTCACAGACTTTAAGTGCGAGTATTTGAAACGCTTTTGTGTGTAAACGCACATGTTTTGCATCATTTTGGCCGATTGTCTAAATGGATCCTGTAAATGCACTTTTCAAACCTGGTCTCAGGATGGAAACGTTTCAAAAACACCGTCCTTGTGTTCTCGTTTAGATGGCGAATCTGCATACTTTGCGTATCGATGGCGCCATCGCCCCTCGACCTCTAGCCTTCGACTTCTTAACCCCACGACGTCTCATCACAACAACAACAACAACAACGGCGGACTACATGCTCGTGTTCGTGCTACAGAAGATATTGAGCCTTGTAGTCGAGTGCGAGTCGCAGCAGCGGTTCGACCTCGTTTTCGCTCCACACCAACGATTCTGGTTTCCTTGCACTCGCCATTTTTGTCGTCTTTTTGTTGTGTTCGGTTTCTCCGTCTGCTGTCTGTTTGTATACAGAATGCAAGCTTTATGCGCATTCTCCGTCACTTCTTCTGTTTGTGGTGAACTACAGCGTGTTTACAGTGGATCCAATTGGACGCAAATATTCTTGAAACGATGCCAAGAAAGACGGAGAAAAAAAGAACGTGTTGGTACGTGTGGACATGACCTCAGTAATGAATAATGTCTCTTGTGTGTTCACGAGCCTGTTTTGCTGCCGCCCGGTGAGAGCTCTGACACTGAAAGGTCACTCTTTACGCCCCGGGTCCACTTCATTTTCACACGCAGCGAAAATTAGGAACAGTTTTTTTTTCCTCCCCTCCTCTCTGCTGCTGATGAGCGAAAGCAGCGAGCTCCTGTCTTTGTAAACGTGGCTCCTGATCCTAACGGCGCTGTCGAGTCGACAGTTCCTTAATAAGAAAAATTTCCGCATGAATGCTCGCGTACGTCCCGGCCTTTATCTCCCGGTGTGATCATTAATGCCGCTCTGCATGAAGAGGAGGCTCAGAAACCCGGCTGACCGCACGGGATCACTACTTGACATGCAACACATACGTCCACGGTTGCACTGCCGCCTCTGTGCAGTGTGCTTGAGCGACGAGATGTTTTGAGAATACTTGCCCTGTGATCTGCTTCACATGCAGCTCCGTCATGTGGATGTAAAGGATGTAGAAGTGCTAATTAACATCCTGACCTGGACTATTTTCTGTTTCTTCCGTATCTGGAGGGACGTGCACAGTCCGTCGCCAGCGATCGATCTCTCCAGCTGAGAGAGAAAGAAGCCGCCTGGCAAAAGTTAAAGGGTGAAAATCCTCCGACAAAAACCATCAAGAGCAGAGAGACACGTGCACGACCTCCACTACGTGACGGCCACTTTTAGGTTAGGTAGCAAAAGACAAGCCGGGCTTCCATCTTCTCTCATTAACATCATCATCATTTCATGTGATTATGTCTGCAGACATGATAAAGGACTGAGCGAGCAGCGCTCCTCTCCCACTGTCTTTAAAGGAGGGATGATTGCGACGCTCCGGCAGGCCACCTTTCATTTCAACGTCCTCTGCCCTTCTTTTTTTTTAAAAAGGCGAGGGGGAGGAAGATGTACGGTGGCGAGGGACGTGAAATTGGCCTCCCTTCAATTTTTCAGGGGCAATTTTTCCAGGACAGTGACTAAATTAATGTAAAAAGCAGACAAAGCCACATCCAAAGAGCGGAGGATTAAAGTCTGCTGCGATCATCTTGCATCTCGTAATGAATGAACTAGTGCAACATGAACACAGCCGTCTGCTTTTCTGTTTGGAACATATCATATTTAAATCTGCACTAATCAATATTTTATATTAACAATAAATTAACACCTGGAGGAGCGAACACTGACGTTAACTCTGTCAGAAGTGGTGGTTTTTACACGCAATGTCAATCTGTACCAAACAGCCAGAACACTTTAATGAACATTAACCGTAAGCAGGACATTTGCTGTGTCTCAGTTCAGGGTCTGCATCCTTCAGAGGAACATTTGAAGGCCGATTACGTCACAACGCCGCACAAAGGCCGTCGCAATCTGAAGGATCCTCCAGATGCTCCTTCTTTCCCTGTTTCTGGAGGATGCACCGCTACGATCCTTCATGGCCTCACATATCCCAAGATTCTGGGCGCACCCGAAAAAGAAGAAAGAAAGAGAGAAAATGGCGACATCGCGCGGCGTAGATCATCACTTTCACAGGCACTGAGGTCAACGCTCATTCGGCGGCAGGGCATGTGAGCGGAGCGAGCGGAATATAGTCGGAGCGCAGAGCGGGTTTTAATCCAAAGGCCAGAGCGATGGTTCCGTTTCGCTCCAGTTCCGTTCCGATACCGCTCTCCACAAGTCTAGGGCATGCACAAGTCCACACAGACTCACGTGTGCCTTCAAGGAGGTCATTCGTTGAGAGATGGAGTTTGTAAAGTATTTCGAAAAGCAAGCAGACAGCTCATATAGGTGCAACGTCAGGAATTGCTCCCTCTTTTAAATTTGAGTGAGCGTGGAGCGATTTCACCGGAGCTGAATGAAATTTTAGGTGACTAGGGAGCGGTCTTTGAGCGGAGCTGTCTGGTTTAACTTTGAGTGAAGGAGCGAAAACCCACGTAAGCGGGGAGCGGAAATTCTCGCCGCTCAGCTCCGCTCACATGCTCTGCTCGGCGGAGACTCTGGTTCTGGTTCTGGTTCTCTCTCTCCTCTCTGTAGCGTTACATTCACGTAGTAAAGTATATTTCATCCCCTCCAGCTCCAGTCAGCAGTCAACATGACAGAACAGAAACACTGCTGCAGTCAGGCCGATAAACAGGAAGGAGGATAAATCCACTTTTTAATCCCAAAAGTTAAGAAGTCTCCCTCTAAACTCTCCTCCTGTCAGACGTCGTCCGGATCAGAGCAGATTCTGGGTGTTTATTCCTCCAGAAGTTCTGACTCTGCACACGTTAGAAATGTATTTTAACAACCAAATATTTATGATCGCTTAAACGAGTCAGAATATTGTGAAGTTCCTTTGGTGTTTCTTTAGAAATGTAATTTTCAGACTCTTTTAATCAGTAAACACTTGAAATAATCCACCACAGAACATTAACTGACTCACTCTGCGCTCTGATACAACACATTTAAGTTTTCCTGACGTGCTAATTAATAGAAAAGTTGAGGAGATAAAGTCTATTATCTCTATACAGCAGGTTAGAAAACATCCTAATTAGATTACGATGTTAATTATCTGATATTTGATTCATCACCTTGAGATAATGCATCGCCAGGAGAGCTCTTCTAATTGAAATTCAGCACAAACTTCATCTCTGCGACACGGCGATTGTGTTCCATATGTGGACATAATGAGCATGAAAATCTATGCAGCGCTGCAGCGGCGAGCAAATATCTGCAGAACGAATCCCAGAAAACACAACAGGGAAACACTTGGTAACGTCCGGGGAGCTCGAGGGGGATTTAATTTCATTTATGCCTGGGAATTCTGAGATTCAGCACTTCAATCTAAATTACGCTGTTGAGTTAATTTACGAGGGAGGAGGAGAAATTTCTTATCAAGTTTCTGAGAGAACTTGTGCTCTTTAGTTTAATGAGAAGCATCACGGTCGGCTGCTCAGGATGGAGGGAGCCGGGCCGACGTGTCCGAGCGTCGGCTGCTCCTCTAAATTAGATTTAAACTGAATAAATCACCAATCAGTGACACTCGTTTCACTTCTGCGGTCCTGACAAAAACAAGGAGGAGTATCGACACAAGCTGATAGTTAAAAATGGGAAGTTAGTGCCGGCTGATGACCGGAGACTCAGTTGTCTTTTAAAGAAAGCATTGTTTGATTTAAATCAGCGGTTTCATCTCAGACTGAGCGTCAGACGTGCATCAGTCTGATCTGAGGAGTTTATTATTCGTCTAAATCAAACTCGACCGAGCTGTGAAATCAGACGGCAGTCGGTATATAAAGATGTCAGCCAGATAAATGCTCAGCAGGGACATTAAAGCTGTAGTTTTTTTTTTTTTTTTTGGAGCAATAAAAAGCCTGAATTTCATTAAAGAAAATAAAAATTTTGATCGAGCACTTAAAGGCCGATAACTCTCAGAGGTGTTGGATCTGTCAGGAGCGTTCAGCGAGCCGAGAGCAGATGCTATCCTGACCGCAGAGAAATGTTGGTTTTGTTGTTTTTTTTGAAGGTTGAACGCCGACAAATATTATAATATTAATACATTTTATTCATATAGCACCTGTAACTCATGCAGCTGATAAAAAGTGTGAAAAATAAATAACTCGGAGCACATTTAGTTAAAAAAATTGTCAAAAAAACACCATAAAAATACAAATATTCAATCAGTTTCAGGATGTAAACCCTTTAAATACCTGTTTGTTCACATGACAGCACTATATCGATTTATAGTATTTTAGCTCCATTTCCAACGTTACTTCATGACATTATTAGAAGGTAGATTGAGTTAACTTTTGTGTTTTATTAACATTAAAACGTCCTCTGCTCCTGGCGATCTGTCGAGCGGACGGACCAGTAAACCAAACTCCATTCTAAAAAGCAGCGATTTTACGGTCAACCTTATTTTCCACAGTACAAACTGTAGTTTTAACTTTATAAAGATGCTTTGTTGATTCGTTTCTATCTACAGACACAATCGGCTCACGAGTCATTCACTCAGTAACATCATTAACTGACCTGTGAGGAGCTGTTTGACCCAGACGGACACATACTGACCGGTCGGGTCTCACGGTTTTATCATTTTCATCCTCTCTGGACAACCTGAGGCCACAGATCTCGTCTTTAGCTGCACTTTATTCTTTGGGGAGGTAAATAAAATCATAACTTTGGAGATTTTTTTATTGTTTGAAGTGAAAAATGCAACACAGCGTTTTTTTTATGTTGCACGCTGCTGTTTTTATCTGCCGGCGGTTCTTTCACAGCGTTTGTTCTCTCCCAACAACTGTAGCAAAAAAGTTTATATTGAGACTTAATTAACCACATGAAGACGTTTTGAAGCCTTTTAGTTAGTTAACAGTTGTCAACTTCAGTGATGCATTCAAGACCACAAGTTGAAAACTCGGAAAAACAAAAGCCTGTATGTCAGAATGTCTGCGGTGGAAGTGAAGGCTTAAACCTTTGCTCAGTTTCACCATGACAGACTGTGAAATGTGATTTTAAATCAGCCCGTAAAAGTAAATCTAGTCGGACTGTTCAGCCTCGTTTTTACCTTTGACAACTTCAAGTTTTCAGCTGAAGAGCAAAAACTGTTGTTCTTTACTCACCGAGGATCAGAGAAAGTGAAATGTCGTCTGAAGTTCAACATCTGAAAGCAGTAAAAGGATCCGTTTAGACTGAAACTCAGCCAGAGCTGCAACTAATGGTTATTATTTTATCAGTAATTCAAAGGATAAAAAATGTCGATCAGTGATACTTAGAGCCCAAGAGGACGTTCAAGTGTCTTGTTTTGTCCAAAACCCAAAAGATTCTGAGATCACGGTTGATGAAGAGGAAATAAAACCAGAAAATATTCACATTTGAGAAGCTGAAATCACAGAAGTTTCAGTTTTGTTCCCCCTTTAAACATTCCTCAATCTGATAAATCAATTATCAGGAATCATTGGTGAACTGTTGCAGCTCTTAACTCAGTCGACTGGAGACGATACAATGTTGGTATTTCATGTTTCTGCAGGTCAACAATACCTTACATGAACATTTCTACTATGTGCATCAGATTACGTTCAGATTACATTTTAATTCTGTTATCAGTGTGTTTAACGAGATGTTTTTCAAGACATAAAATTGAAAATTCAGATGTTAAGTAACGTAAAAGTTTCAGCAAATCTGTGTTGCAGTTTACAAAAATTGTGAGAAGCCCAAAATGCAAGACACACAAAAGCAGTCGGGCTGAAAACAAAAGCTGAAATAGAAGCTTTAATAATGAAGCCGCTGTTTTAAAATCAACACCAAAGAGAAATTAAAAAACAAACCAGAGGAAGAACAAACGAGAAGCTCGAGGCAACACGAGCAGGAATCCAGAAACACCAGGACAGAAAACAAGAAGTTAAATCTACATGAGGCTCATCAGCACCATCAAGACAGGAAGCAACACAACATGACACATGAGGACGAACCTTTCAAAATAAAACAGGAAACAATAACCAAACCAAAAGCATGACAATCTGTGGTTTGCAGAATAAAGAACAAAATCAACATTTATTCTGGGTTGGTTGAAATATCGGTGGATGTTGAAACTGTAAAGAGCTGATCTGAACAATCTGCAGGAAGTCCATCCCTTTTTTGAATAAAATACAATGAGTGGTTTAAAGTTTAGATGTTTCTGGATGAAAGTAGATTATTTCTGATGGTTTGAGGCGAGAAAAGTCATCAGATCTGTTCTCTGCACCTCGTTTTCCACCGACCGCTCGTCTTATCACCTCTCGTCACTTTCCAGGTAGAGCTCGAGATAAAAACACCAACAGATTATGTGTCACAGCCACAGTTTACTGTTTAAGTCGCGTTAAAATCAACGGTCTTCTTAAAGGTTTCGAGCAGAAGTTAAAGTAGAGATATAAACTCAGTGTGAGTCGGGTTTTTAATCTCCGGGCTGCGTGCTGGTGAGACGGGACATTTCCCTCCAGAGCTCGGCAGCATTTCACACTGTGTTTCCTCTGGATTACTCAACACCTCCCGGGACCTCCGCTGGTATTTGCGGTGCATGTAAGACATGGCAGGATGCACAGTTTAAATGAACAGGCGGGTCTTCGGCTGTATCGGTTGCACCCGGGTGGAGTAGAGGACTCGCACATTACGAAGGGTTGTTGGAAGTTCATGCGCTCGAAAAATCTGAATTTTTCTCCGAAAGGAAAATGTCAGCGAAATGTTACGGCTTCCCTCCACTAATCCCACCCACAAACACTCTTTAATCAACGCTTTACAGTGCAGAAGAGGAAAAATAACCCAAACTTATTACAGCAGGTGGAGGAGAGTCAGTGTTTCTGAGGCGGAGAGCTTTTCAGAGGAGATAAGAAACATTGGAAGTGACTGTAAATGTAGTTTTTAGTGTGTTTTGGTGTTTTTCTTTCACTAACAGACTCAGAAAACATTCATTCGTGCACCGATTTATAAAAAATCTGCCTTATTTACAAAAACTGGCAACAGGTGTGATGTGAATGTAGGCGTGACGATTTGGTAGAAACACAAGATGCCAACATGTCACTCTGGGCTGACAGAGCTCTGCAAAATGGGCATTAACCCAATAACACGCAGCTGTTGAGACGTTTCCCTTTGAAGAAAGAATAGATTCATCCTGAATTACACCTCCGTCTCTCTGTTTCTGTCTTTGTTCCCTCTCTCAGACTCTAATCCTCTCATTACGAGACTAATTTGTCCCTTTTCTGTCCTCGTTTTCAGGGATTCACTACCGGAAGTCCTGCGCCTCGTCCGGAGCCTGTCTCATCGCCTCCTCTGGCTACCAGCAGTTCTGCACCGGCAAGCTGAACTCGGTGTGCATCACCTGCTGCAACACGCCGCTGTGTAACGGGCCGCGGCAGAAGAAACGCCCCTCGCCGTCGGCCGGCGTTGCCCTGAGCACCACATGGCTCCCTGTGTTCTCCCTCTACGTCCTGCTGTCCTCCGCCCTGTGCTGACAGAGTTGACGTGAAAATGTTGTGACAGCGGCGACAACGTGAACTGATCTGTCCCAGAGACACTGACGGATACGTAGATGTAAAATTCTGTGTACAGTTATTTGTTCTTCGCTCTCTGTCGCAGCTTGTCTCCAAACAAACACCCACCGGGAACCTTTTTCATCATCACACGTGTCGTGAACATGATGGCGGCGGTGCAGCTGGACGAGGTGACGTTAGAGGACGCCGCCGCGGAGGAAACGGCTCCTGGCTTTCGTGTCGGGCAGCAGGTGGCTCATTCTCATCCGTCCTTTGTTTACTCACACGACAAGGTCGAACACGAGGCGCGTTGCAGGAAAACTGCAGTTCAGATCCGTCCGTCGTCGTCTGAGCCCGAGGAGGAGCTCTGCGCATTATTCTAAATCAACAACCTGAGACAATTGTTTTACTGCATTTATAAGCTGAAGAAGACGATGTGTGATGTGTCTGGCAGTGATTCTGCAAAGACAGGTGCAGTCGGATGAAGAGAAACATTCGCAGCAGTGGTGATGTTGAAGCCTCCAACAGCCCTCCGGCCGTCCAGAGCTCCAGTGTGAATCAGACTGACAGCCAGCTGAAAACGGACGAGATCGCAGTGGAAAACATGACAAAAACGTTGAATTTGTATCCAGAAACTTGTGTGGAAATTCTAATCAACATGTGAAAAAGTCAATCATCAATGAAATTCACATGACGAATGTAAATTTCTCATGTGGAAAATAGACAATCACAGTTAAAAGTGTGTGAAAACGTGGAAATCACATGTAACGAGGCAGATTTCCCGTGATTTGATGTGCAATCTTTATTTTGCTTCACATCTGAACGGGCGTAAGTTATGTGAAAATATAATTTAACTTGGAATTTTAATCATGTGAAAATATTTAGTTTTACTTTATTTTCTAGTTCAAAAGTTGGCAGAATGTATCATCATGTTTAAAATGTAACTCAGATGTGAAAACTGCTAATTAAATTGTGTTAAAATGTAGATTTCACATGTGACAAAGTAAATTTCACATGATTTTATGTGCAATGTTTTTTTTCTGCATGAGGAAATTCTAATTCACATGTGAACATTTTTATTTCTTAGGTCGCAATTTTCAGTTATATGTGGAAAAACTCACTTGTGAAAACGTCCCGTTCACATGTGACATCATCAAACTTTGGCAAAAAAAATGTGTTTCACATGGAAAAAAAAGCCAAATGCATGTGAAAATGTGAAATTCACATGTGATGAAGCAAATTTCACATGATTTTATGTGCCACGTTTTGTTTTCACATGTGGAAAAAGCCAATCACACTTGAAACATGTGAACATTTTCATTCTAATTTGAAAAAAGGCCAAAACATCCGTGAAAACTTCAAGTTCACATGTGAAAAACTTTTGTTGTTATGTTAAAATAAAATGTGTTTAAATGTTGAATTCACATGTGAAGAAGCAAATTTCATGTGTTTTGTTTCCACATGTGAAAATTCCGGTTCACATGTGGGGGGAAAAAAAAACATCACGTATATAATTAAAATGTGAAAATGAAAATTTCACTTTGGAATTTTTCTTTTTACTCATGTGAAAAGTTACTTTTCTCAAAAAAATTTCAGTTCACATGATTTCATGCACCGTGTTTTGTTTTTCAACATGTTGAAATTATAAATCACACGTGAACATTTTTATATCTTAAGTGGACACTTTCATTCAGCCCAGTTCACATGTGAAGAAGCAGATTTCACATGATTTTTTGCCTCGTGGTTTAAATTTAATGTGTAAATTTTAATCGTATAGTTTAAAAAAGCACTTGAAATTATCGAATTAACAAGTTGCAGCAGGTTTAAAAGGTTACTTGTGATATTCAGCGTCTCTCTTTCACATTACAACACAACACGCTGTCGTTCGAGTCGTTGCCAGTTTGTTGCACTAGCTAATGTTGCTAACGCTACCTTAACCTTAACATTGCTAATGCTAGCTAGCTGAGCACAAACTGTAGAACTTACCTGTTTTCCCCCACAAACTGGCAACAACCAAAGACCTCATGAAACCAACTACGTTATATAATTGATTCACAAACTTGGTAGAAGCTGCAAACCAGCCGTCTGAATTCTTACATAGAGACAAACAACAAAAATATCTTGGAAGCGACAAACATTTTAAAATGAATGATTCACAATCACAACAATGTTTCAAGGTAAAGATGTTTTATTCTGCACCTTCCAACGAGCTCTGTAGATGTGTTATTTTTAAATGAATGATTTGTCAATGTAAAATGTTGATATATATATTTAAGCGTCGACACATGAACTCTCTGACGACAACATGCAGGATACAAGAACTACTTTATTTCTTATGTCAGTTAACATATTTAGACAAACCATCTCACTCCCGCTGACCTCTCGTGGATCGACTGAGCTGCTTTAGCGCCTCTAGTGGTCAAAAACTCCTCCGGGGACGTTTAACTTTAACTAGAGCTGCGGGAGCTTCTTGCTTTACTGAATATTTGAGCTGTGTTTTATCATTTTCTGAAGTTTAAAGTCTGCAGAGTCCCGTCCAGCTTGTTTTTGAGCGTGATCTATCAGTGAAATGTCCGACGCAGTGACATGTACCGTGTTTCCTGTGTATGAGGAATATCTCTGTTGGTTTTCTGCACCTTTTGTTTTTTTACTGTGTTGCATTAAAGGATTATATTTCAGACTCTGATGTGTGGTGTGTGTTTGTTCTGAGAGTCAAATTGGACTCTTCAGTCAGAGTATTTGAAGCCACTCCGGAGTCACTCTCCTGCCGAAAGGTTATGAAGGTTGGAGCTTGTTTCTCCTCTGGGACGGTGGAGCGGTTAGCCTTGCTGCGCCGCAAAGACTTCATCAGCAGCGGCTGCAGGGAGCGCGCGGAGACGGCGCGGGAGGTCCGTACGTTTCGCTTGTTGACGTGTTCGATGGTGAGGCGGCACCGCAGCACCTGGACGAACACCTCCCGGAACTGTCTGGAGGAGAGGTTGTAGAGGAACGGGTTGATGACGGAGCTCAGGTAGAAGAAGGTGTCGGCCACAGGGTGGAGAATCACGTAGCTCCGGAAGAAGGAGGTAGTCCAGCGGGACTTGGGCACGGCGGCCATCATGAGGCGACGGATCTGATTGGGAAGCCAGCAGACCATCAAGGATCCGACGATGAGACCTGAGGAGGAGTCAGAGACACGAGAGGTTAAAGATCTGACGTCTCATTTGTTTAATTCTACTTTAATTTTAGGGTGAGTTATGTATCTCTTATGTCGTCAATATGAGCAGATTTATTGTGATTTTCCTCTTTTTTAAGACTTTTTCTGAGCCCAGTTGTCGGCCATGCTGGTGTTAGTGACGTTTAACACAGTTTAACACAAAACTAGATGATATTTACTTTAGTTATGACAAAGAGTGACTTTATAAACTCTTAAAATCACGTTTTATATTATCTCAAACAGGATCACAGGTCGTCAACGACTACCGTGCACATTTAGTCTTGAAATAAGTTTCAAGTGAGCACAGTTGACAGAGCGGAACTTCACCCTCTGTATATAATGAGTCATACGACCTGTGATGTCACAGTGATGTCAGCAGGACTTAAGACTGTTAAGTGTTTCGTGATTCAGTATGAAGTCATCTTGTGGGAGTTAAAGTGAAACTCTCGGCATTTAAAAGCATAATTACGACGAAAGAGGCACTTTTAAGATTTACCGTAGTTTCGTTTTCAGGTCAAACTCATTTTCAATGGGAGTGCTACGGGCACTTTAGCGATAGCATCAAAATCTCTATTTTTAAAACAGTAAGAAGTCTCGACACAACATGAAACTTGTTCGTAGTATCACCAGGGTCTCTACACATGAACACGAGCATTGAGAACATTGTTTGTGTACACAGAGTTTACTAAAAAGAAGTTTGAACAACTCACATTAGCAGTTGTGTTTTCCGAGAAGTATCGACAAATATCCACGGCTTTTGATTTTAGTATCGTTTCTTATATGAGGCTCCTTTTTCAACTTCAAGGTCAATATTGTTTTTCAGCTAACGACAAAACAACAAATTATCCTGCATTTATATGGAACTAAGCTTTAGGAGCGTTCCACCTTAACTGTCCTCCAGGTTACGTCACATTCTGAGATCGACACTTCTCCACTGGCAGGACGGCGGCGAGCGGAACAAGCTACTGCTAACGTGAGTTGTTCAAAAACCTTCTTTTTAGTAAACTCTGTGTACACAAACAATGTTCTCAATGCTCGTGTTCATGTGTAGAGACCCTGGTGATACTACCAGCAAAGTTTCATGTTGTGTCGAGCCTTCTTAGTGTTTTAAACAGAGAGATTTTGATGCTATCGTAAAAGTGCCCGTAGCACTCCCATTGAAAATTAGCTTGCCCGAAACTGAAACTACAGTAAATCTTAAAAGTGCCTCTTTCGTCGTAATTCTGCTTTTACGCGATGGTTTGACACATATTCAATCACAAAAAAAGCGGTGGTTGCATTTTGGCGATAGTTTCACTTTAAGCTGACTGACCAGATACTAACAATTATCGTACATCAATGCAAAACTGCACATTTCTGCTTCCATCACATCATCTAACATGAAAAAATAGGCCACTGAGGTCTGTTTTACTCTGACTGAGCATCATTGTTAATCATCAATTATCACTTCTAACACAGTTAGCGTCAGTTCAGGTGTTTTCTCCTCCCTCCTCCATCAGTTTCCTCCCAGCTATCGTCAAGCTGCAGACGGCATCCATCTTTAATTCTTCATCATATAAACAGCGTCTGCCCCTCGACTACGCTGCCACTTGAGCCCCGGTGCGTTGACCTCCAGGACGGCCGGCTGACTCGTCTCCTCTGTCACGTCTGACTCATGAGTCTTTAACTCTGTGGACGAACTCATCCTCGTCTCTAATCTGGTGTTTATCCGTTTCCCCTGCAGTGTTTTTAATGGGAGCCACGCTGCGACTAAACAGCCTTACAGCATCCACAGGATTATCATCGAGTCCTGCTGTGGAAACACAGATACCAACGCGTTTGCTTACAATACGCCGTCCAAGACTGCCGAGGGAATTATTTATCTGAGGAAAGGAAGAAGCAAACAGAGGCGGCGGAAACGCGTCTTCGTGTTTCTTTTCATGTCGGGTTTATTATAAGTGATAGGCTCCTACAGTAAGATGTTGGCTCAGGTGTTTCTTCTCTGTTGGAAGCCGTCACTCTCGCTTCACTTTAATCCGAAGCGTCGGCGAGCTTTGATCACGTCTGAGTTTGTTCTTTTCAAAGACGGAGACGGCGTTCAGTTCCCACTGACACCAACAACGACCTGCCCTCAGGAAACCAGAGGACGCCGGGCGATTTTCAGAACCCGGATTGATTTTAGAAACGATTTCTTCAGACTTTTTTCAGACTGTGTTGGCGTAATTTTACAGACAGTTCACCCAGAGTATCCTGCAGAAACACAACTCTGATTTCCCTCCTTGTCTGCCGGGTATGAGTTGACAGTGTCGGCTCACGTGTTAGCTGCAGACATCACGTCTCCTGCGTTTGTTTTGGAGACTTTCTGCCCTGAAAGCTGAATCACCAGCTGAGAAAAGCAGCTACCTGCCCCGGGCCGACGAGCCTCGAAGGCCACCGTGTGTCACAGACGACTCGCTAGATTTGTTGGCTCCAATTTGCAAATATTGTTGGTAATTTGCACCACAAGGAGGCTCATTGATTATCTTCGGCACGGAGCTGATCACTTCAGTCCTGCTTCACTTCGCAGCTTTTTAAAAAGTCCAGTTTTCAACCCTGTTTGGACGTTTGGCTTGTCATCTCCATCCTGCCTCCCTTATAAACGACACTAACTTGCCCGAACGAAGATATAATCAATATCACACACTCCACCGATCCAGCCTCAATAAAACCTTGGGAGGGATGATGCACGTTTGGTCGTTAATTCTGGCGTTTAAAAAGATATAAAAATGTTTAAAAGGCCACTAAAGTGTCACCTAGAGGGATGTCGCAGCCTGTAACTGATTAGCCAACGAGGCCGTCTTTATTACGAGCCGTCCGACTCTGATCAAGGAAACAGATCGTGTATGAAACGGCCGAATCGTTCTTTAAGATGGATTCTTTTTCTTTTTTTTTTTGTTTGGTTCTACCTGTCACGTCGGATCATTGATCACAGTGAAGGCGTTCATCTGGAAAATTGCAACTGAGTCAGCAAAGATCAGTAACGTCACCGTAAAGAGAGTGTGTGTGTGTGTGTGTGTGTGTGTGTGTGTTCACCTCAGTTGAAGGTGTGTGTGTGTGTGAGGTACCTACATGTTGTGGATACATCTTTAATATTTTTGTTAATATTACTAAATTTCTGCTGTACCCTGCCTCAAAAATGCAATGTGAGCTGACGGTGACGATGTTCTCAACACTCACACACACACACACACACACACATACACACACACACACACACACACACACACACTTACTGCCTCCCCGCCACAGGCAAAATATAAACTGTCTGCTAATTAGAAAGCAATTAAACAAGATTATTGGAACAAAATAATTGTCTGTCTTCGCTGTAATTGGAGTGTGTGATGGAGCTGCTTAGCGTCCCGGTGCGGCAGAAGAGGGTGAGCGAGTCGCTGTTCTGAGTAAACATCATTTACTTATTGTTTCAACACGAGAAAACAGACTAAAGAAGTCCTCGTGAGGTCCTCAGCGTCACCTGCAGCCGTTAAAGATGAAGGTAACAGTGCAACGTTTGACTGAGGGGTTCATCTTTACTTTCCCTTGAATATAAGAACTTCATGTAACGCAGCTCTGGATAATTTACTCTCCATAAAGTGATTTATTAGTATATCGCAAACATCCCTTGTGTTAAAATGTCTTGCAGCTTATTTAAACCCATATTCATGTTGTTAGGCGGCGACCTCTGGTGGCCATCATAGTTATGACGGCAGCAAAGGAGGAAGTCAGGTAGTTTAAAGAGCACTTTACCCCGAATATCAATGTTTGTATCATAGGAAAATAAATTCTGGCTCTTTATATGCTAACCAGGTGAATTAAATATTGTGCGGATGGTCAGACTGTTCATGCACATCTGTAGAAATCAGGATGCTTGAGATGGAAGGAAAAGAAGCTCGGGAACAGACGTATGTGTGTTTTTTATAAATCTGATGAAAAGATCGCTTATGCATGTTTCCTGTTTAGTGTGAACACAGATTTCTATACTTGGCCCTCTGATATTTCATATTTCAAGTCACAGTATTAATGTTTAAATGGTTAATCTTTACTAAAATGTGTATTTAGAATATCTACTGCAGGAATCAGGTTGTGCCGCCGTCCGAACACGTTCAGATTCAACCGACCGAGACACTTAATGTGTCACTGACTGAATATTCAGCATCACACGCAGACGTCTGACTCTCTGCAGCCGGTTCGATTCCTTCACTCGACTCTTTGTGAAAAACAGGCTGTCGGCTCCAGAAATGTCTCCTCACACCTGCACGGCTGCATAAACCTGCACATGAACATTCAGCAGGAGGTTTTGTGAATGCAAAATTTATTTCATAACTCAGAGAGGAACTTGTCAAATAGAGGGCAGCAGCACGTACCGACGCCCTTCATTTCCATGATTGGAAACGGCTCCGTAGATTCAAACTGAATCACCGAGAGAAGCGAAATGGTTCCTCAGACACGACCAGACGACTGGAGACTGAAACTCCTCCCGCAGCCAACACGGCTGCAGTCGTCTTGATTGCACATTGAGTTATAACTCTTATACAATCATCAGAATGAAACGTGTTAATGAAGGAGAAGACAAGCGTGAGATGAAATCAGTCAGATTTGTTAAATGAGTGGAAAGTTAATGAATTAGCTTCGATGCTTCTTGATGATTATGATGATCACAGATTTCACCCTCAGAAGCCGTTAGTGTCGGATTTACTGTCGTGTGAGCCAAAAAAGTGAATTTATCAAAAGGCTACTTCTCTGAAAACAACATGTGGATTTAACCCCTTTTATGGGACGATCAGTAACACTTTGGATTAGTGATTTACTCAGTAACAATATCATTTGTTTAGTAATTTAACAGCATGTGATTCTTAACGTGTGCGTGTCTGTGTGTCGCTAACTTGACAGAGCACGCTTAGCAACATTCGTTTCAGCTAAATACTTCAACAAAACTAACATAAAACTACACAAGCAAGTACATGAAATGTTTATAATCCATGCAGTAACTGTAGTTTGTTGTCGCTTCACAGTGACTGACTTCACAGCAGTTTAAACGCTTAAACCGCTAAGCTAACGCTATAAACTTTAGCAAGCTAACACGATTCCACTGTATCTTCAAGGAACACGTTGAAATCATTATTATAGTTATTCTGTTGTTCTTGATATTTCATACATTTGTGTGATATAATATTACGTCAAATTAACAAATTGTTGTTCATGTTAGCTTGCCAGCTATCAGTGCTTCAGGGAACTTAAGCTAGCGAGCTTGTAGTGGTGTGTCAGTGACGTATTTCTGTAGGCTAACCCTGAAGTTAGCAATCACTCTTGTTCCCTCAAAAAGAAGCGTACGATTTTTAATTTGTACGCTGGATTATCACAGAAAATAATCTCTCTGATGAACAAAAATGTATCACAGATCACTGATGAACACCACTTCTGTGATTTTTGACGCGTAAATTAAATCGCTAACATTTAAAAGTTAATGTTAGGCTGTAAACAGATCACACTGCGGTCGCATGACTTAAACGCCAACACCGCTGAGCGTCTTCCTACACAATTACTATCCAGGTTTTCTATAAACTGATCGATGTACACGTTGTAAAGTCAGAGTTAGAATAGTTTGTAACTAAAGTCGACCTGTAAAGACGGACTGGTGAGTAGATGAGTCTCCATGTTTGATGGCGTTTAATGTCCCTGACAACCTCTGTAGTCTCACTACTGCCATTGTTTTTAGACACATAAGAGCTTTATGATTAAACTGTGGGACATTTAATGATGTATTTTATGTTGTTGAACAAAACATGTAAATATCTTCAGCCTGAGGGAACCACAGGTGCAAAGATGCTGACTGATTTCAGGGTTTCAGGACTACAAACTCACATAAAGGCTCCAAATGATGGATGAACATTAAAATCTTTTTATCTTCTTTTTATCCAAAAGCAAATAACTGTCATACGTTGCCAAAACTGAATTCAGGACGCTCCATTATGTGGACAGGAGGAGAAGAAAGAAAAAGGACGGCGATACTTTGATAAATAATTGAATGTGTGCTGAGACTAAAAAAGAAGAAAACTAATAAGTTTAATGAGCCAGTGAGAGATAATAGTGTTTTATTTGCTTTTGGGATATTTCTTTTTCACGCCGTTCTTACTTACTTATTGTTGCATTCGGTTGTAACACGACACAATAAACTGCAATCACTTAAAGTCTGTGCCGGTGAGGGAAATGAGAATAAAATAAAAAGAATCAGAGCCATTAGTCATCCAGCCGCCTCCTTATTGATCTGGTTGGATTTTCCCGTCAGACGTGGGATGAAGTTGTTAAAAAAAAGTCTGTCCCGTGGATAAAAAGCAACCTGCGATGAAGGCAAACACTATCAAAGCCGATGACAGCGAGTACAAATATGCCTTGAACCCGCACACACTGTCAGAGGAGAGCAGACAGAAGCACCGCCGTTGATTTTCACCCACCGAGAGTATAAAGGAGCTTTTTGTCCACTGGGATTTTGGCACATTTGCTGCATAATAATGAGTTTTTGAGTTGCCAGATGTCTCCGATTGTGGCGTGTAGACGATCGATCACGTGAAAAAAAGTGCATCCTTAATTCAAATAGTCAAACGTCGGCTGATAATTCTTTTAATCTTCCGGCGTTAATTGTGTTGTCCCTCACGGCAAACACCCACCTGACACAGACGGCGGATTTAAAACCATGAAGAGCAAAATGTGTTTGTGACTGGAGGTCAATTAAGGTTTTTCTCTCCCGGCTCTCTAACAACTCTAATGAATTTACTACAACTTTATCCACGAAAGCCTCTCAAGACGGGGAGAATCTAAAGTCATTTGTGGATCTGTCAGACACAAACGGAGTGATTTCCTCTCTCGCGGCAAACAGAGAACGTACGTGACTGTTTGTAGCGTCGGACTAAATCCAGGAGGAGTGCGAACGAATTAATTTGAAGGCTAACAGAAGATTCTCAGTCATTAAAGCATTAAGTAAAAAACTTGAGTGAGTCGCGGAGGAAAATTATTCATAATGGATTTATTTTAGGAGAGATTTTCTCACAGAGACATGGCCGCCGCCGCCGCCGCCGATAGATAATCCGGATCTGGAGATTCATGTTTGTTATCCTGTAAACTTTAAAGAAAGGAAGCTAATAAACATACACAGATGTTCTCGAGCGGAGCTGCATTTTAATAAAGCGGGAGGGAAAAACTAAATTTGGAAAGATTTGAAGAAAAAGTTTTTACGCTTGCAGAGGCATAAAAGTAGTTTTATAACTTGCAGATGTGCCGCGGAAACTGGATAAGCTAAAAAGTCCTGACGTACGTGAAATGTGAGGCTTTTGTTTTCACATTTAGAGGTTTGACTGGTGGTCTTTTAACTTCTCTCTTCTTCTGCAATGTTTTAAAGGCCTCTGAGAATTAACAGCACCAACTTTTTAATCTCAGGTTACTTCACTTCTAATATTCGCTTACTTGTAGTCGATAGAAACACAGATTAATTAGGATTTTTTTTGTGCAGAATTCCTGGAGCCTCGTTTATAAAAATGTTGGTAGATTAATATTTAAGTCTTCAGATCATTTCTGACGAAGGTGTGTCTTAAACCAATGACGCGTTTGTCTCATTCGCCGCAGAACTATCGAAGAATCACCTCTAACAAAGCTTCTTCACAATAAAAGCCTTCTGTTATTTCTTAATTAAAAGCTTTTATTATGAAGCAGTATACAGGAAACATCGTGTGTCATGTTCGAGGAACCAAAGAGATTCAGTTAGAAGCTACAAACGTACCGACAGCTGAACACACTGACTTTTAAAAACATCTTTCTCTCAGGTTTCCTGCGCAAACGATTTAAAGGGACAGCGTGTAATATATCAAGTATTTAGCGCCATCTAGCTGTGAGGTTCTACATTGCAACACTCCTTTGCTCACCCCTCCCGTTCTGAAGACGTTGGAGACGTTCCGGAAGCTACGGTGGCCCTGACGGACAAGAAACTCATTTTCAGAATATGGACTCTTTCCCAGCAGCGTCGAGTATTTCTACTGATTCAAGTAATGAGGTAAAGATGTATTCAGATAGGTAATTCTTCACTCAGGAGGATAAGTCAGATTGTTGGCAGAGGTAATTGTACACCAATGAGGACTTACTTATGAACAAAGACGTTGATTTGAGTTAATAAATTGCTTAAATCGTTACACACTGTCCCTTTAAGGGGGTGACGGTTTGTTAGAGACATCAGCGTCTGTAAAACTGGTACCAAACTGTGTACTGGAGCAGAACCATTTTAAATGTGTCTTTCTTTGACTTTCACTCAGGTAACACATTCATATCATAGATTCAGAGCGAGTCAGGTATTGTCTCCTGTCATGTTTTAGTTGCTTCTGAACGCTCGTAAAACATCTGTTCCTGGTGGCTTCATGATCTCATAACTAATCGTTTTATGTATGCAGATGATGTGATTATGTTCTCCGCCTGCAGAGCTGGTTTACAACATCTGTTGTGTGTAAGCTCTCAATATGCCGCCAGCTGTACGTGACATTAGATTAAACGCTGAGCGAGGCACCGAGGTGATGATCGGCTGTAAAGAGGACGGAGGACGTGTGTTGACAGAGCTCTGCTGAAGTGGACGAGCTGTCGGTGCGAGCGGTCAAATATCTTATCGACGAGGTCGTAAATGATGCGGTAATACTAACACACCTGAACTTTGTACCTGTTACATGATAAACTGATAAACTGTGTTTGCTTCTCGAGTCTGGAGTCCGGACCAGGACCAGGACCAGCGTGAAGTTCTCCAGCTCCGGACAGAACCTCACTGAATTTGATAGCTTTCTGTAAATTCAATAAAAGTGTTCTCGTAACATCCCCGTTCAGCAAACCTCTCACCAGCCTGCGTCATATCACATTACAGCTGGAGAGGATTCAGGACGTGGAGCAGATGTTGGTTTTTACCTGATTAAATTACAGCTCACATAATACTTCATTAACTGGGTGAGAGGAGAACAGCGACACAGAGCAGCAGGAATACAAAGTCACTCGATCCGCTTCATGGACGAACCCGACTCTCTAAAAAAACTTCTCTCAGCTTCATCTCCTCGACTCAACTTTATTATCATTATTAATTCCATACTGGCGCTGAAACTCAGAACATCTCTGACATCTGCGACACCTCTCTGATTCTCTGAACTCAGTCGTCTCTCGTTGAGCACCTCAGATTATCAAAATGTGCTTTTCACTGTGTTCTGACAGCACTTATATTATCAGCGCTGTCGTTCGGCTGAAACGACACTTCAAGACTGAAACTATTTTTTTAGCCGTGTGATAATTCCCCACTTAAATCCTGAATGCCAGATGCAGATTCTTAAAGATATTCAGCCCCATTCACCCTCGTCATGTCGAGTGTGTTTACATTTACATTTAGCAGACGCTTTTGTCCAAAAAACTGCTATTTGTCAAAGATCCTTTAAGTGCATAAGTGCTCTGATTGAAGCGGTAACGATTCAAACATACAAGTGCGTACAATTTTTAATTTTTTTTGGGGGGTGTGGTCGGTCATGCTGTGCGGGGTCGAGGTGAAGTCCGGACAAATGAGTCTTGAGTCTTTTGCAGAAGATGGAGAGTGATTCTGCTGAGCTGGTCTTCGCTGAGCGGGCTTTGTTTGCTCTCAGCGATGGCGGTACCAGTCGGCCAGCCGACGTAGACGAGCGGAGTGCTCTCGCTGGGGCGTGAGGTCTGACCAGCGTTTGGAGGTAGACAGGCGCAGTTACGTTGACGGCCTTAAAGACCAGCACCATCGTCTTGAATCGGAGGCGGGCCGCAACAGGAGGGGGGTCACATGGGAGAGTTCTGGAGGATTGTAAACGAGGCGCGCTGCAGCCAAGAAGGAGTTGCAGTAGTCCAGGCGGGAGATGACCAGCGCTTGGACCAGGAGTCCTGCTGAGTCTTTTGTGAGGAAAGACCGGATCCTGCAGATGTTGTAGAGGGCAAATCTGCAGGATCGGGCCACAGCAGTGATGTTGGAGGTGAAGGAGAGTCTGTCGTCGAAGATTACACCCAAGTTCCTCGCCACCGATGAAGGCGATACCGTGACGTCCTCGACAGTGACTGACGGGTCCATGCGAGGGCAGTCATGAAGAGGAGTTCAGTTTGACTCAGGTTGAGTTTGAGGTGATGCGCAGCTGTCCAAGCAGAAATGTCTGCATATGTATTTGAATAAAATCCAGATGAGATAAAAGACACTTTGATTCATACTTTCATACACAAATAAATGAGGAACTTGAACCTGGAAAACAAACTTAGAGACGTGATTTCACCGGACAACTTCTTCAGTCCAGTTAAGAAACTGTTTAGTAACCGCAGACAGCAATTAAATAAATAATGTATGAACTATAGACGTTTAGTGACAATAAGCTATTGTTTGTTGGTTCAACTATTGTTAGTTAACTAACAAAACATTTCATTGTCTTCTCAAGCTCTAACGCGGACTCATCTGTACAGATCATTCAGCAGTTCAACCGAGTTTTTCTTGTTACTTCAAACGTACAATATGTGATTTCGGCCATCGCTCGCTAGTTTACGGATAACGTACACTGAAGTAATCTTGCTGGTTGGAGCGAATAAACACTTAAAACACAAAAGATCCCAAAGTCAAAGGAAGAAAAACTGCTTCACAACTGCTCAGCGGCCAAAAAACCCCAAATGAATCTGTCATGACTCAGACACAAATGTTTAAGAACACGTGTGTGTTTTAAAGTATTATTCACTTTTTGTTTAGTCTTGTTCATCGACTTCTTTCCTCTCTGATTATCCTGTGAGTTATAACAACAAGCGAACAAGTAAACTGTATGAATTTCTCTGGTTTGAACATCGTTGGAAGTACTCAGCTCATTGTGTAATTTATAACAGCGGTTTAATTGTTTTTAGACACTTTAATGCGTAAATCTTACATGTTATAAACAACGGAACAAAACAGAAAATCTGAGAGAGTTCTATCGTCTGCGTACTGATGTAGTTTCACAATCAGAGGATTAAAGATCTCGTGTGCGTCTTTTAGAGACAAGATGTATTTACAACTTTACAACATCTTTTTAGAAACATTCACACTTCACTTTCTTGAGATCGTAAAGTTATCTGAGCGATGCACAAAGTAAACTCAGCAGAACTTCTACCTCGTGTTTTATTCTATTTTCACAGATTTCTGCCTCATGACGTCCGACAGGTTCGGTCACAAACACAGAAAGTGTGACAAACAGAAACACGAGATTGATTATTATTCCCTGTAGTGGTACACAACTCTGGACGATAAATCCAGACTGAACGGCTCCAGTGGATGAACGCACATTATCCTCATTCGCCGTCACAAATTAACAAGCTAGCAGCAGGATGACGACCGCAGGTTCTCATTACAATCCTGTCTGTTCCATGATGAAGGTTTACAAAGGTTGGGTTTGTTCAGCCGGCCATCTGTTATCTCTGCGCAGTAATAACGTGACTGTACCTATTTAACCTTCTTTTGAAGGACTCGTTTCTCTTCACATGGTTTAAAAGTGTTATCAGAGGTTGAGCTAACACAGCCGAGTGGCTTCGAGCTGTTAATTTCACCCCGTCACAGCCTCTTCACAGCTGCGGTTGTTAAGACTAAATAATTCAGGAGTGAAAAGTGATAATTGCTGTTCGGACTGTGATCAGAGAGGTGACGGTGCCGGACACTCTGAAGGAACCAGTTTGATTCCGGACGTGTCTGTAAACGTCTCGGTAAAGACGAGTGTTATCTGTGTGAGCGGTGTCACGACACTGTGATCACGACTGACGCTCATTACCGCGCTGACTTATATTGTCTAGAAAGATTTGGGAGGAAATCAAACGGACATCTGCGCGAGAGCTTCACAAACCCGAACGCGTTGTAGCTTCAGGATTTAATGACAGACTGCTGATGGAAGATTAAGGATTCTGGCAACTTGAAGCAAGAAAGCAAATAAAAGTCCGATCCACATAATTAAGACCGGCAGTCAGAAATAGATTAAAGACTTTGCCAATAAAGGAGAAACTTCACATCTCTGATAAACGCTCAAATTATGACAAGATGTCTGTTTTTCATTTAATCAGCCTTTCTTGCAGAAGACATTTTAGAGGAAAAGGTGTAACTGATAAGATTAATGGCCGAATTCCATTTAGCTGATCCAGCTTTAAGGTTCTGGTACCGTCCGAGCCGGCTCGTTAATCTCAGTGCTGATTAACACCTGAGAGATGTAAGTCAGAAATGTTCCCTCTCTTTTTAGCTCAGTCTTGTCAGACAAAGACGGAGTTTGTAACTTCGAGCAGCTGCTTGTAAAGTCTCGTTATCTTCTGTTATTTAATCTTATCTCAGTGTGAAGAAGTTGCTGTATATTAGAACAGACGCCTGGTGGATCATTAATGTCAAACTCAATCAACATTTTTCTTCATGGCTGCAACACAGCAAACATCACAACAAAAGAGGGAAAACAGTCCTTTTGTAGCAGCGGCGTGTCGCTGTGACTCATCCTTCATGCTACGAGGCACATCCTCCACGTTTTAATTGCTTTTAAGAGTGAACGTGATAAAACATGCCGGTAAGCTTTGATTGAAGCGCTGCGTCCCGCAGGACATTAAACAGCTCCTCCGACCCGACCTGCTCGCTGCTGCGCCCGCAGCCTCACCCGCAGCAACATCCGGCATGACAAAGGTCCCTCGTTAGGGAAGAAAGCAATTTCCCAACTTCAGTGGCGCTCTGATGGATTCCTGGAGAGAGGCGGCTCTGCGGCGCTCAGATGTCCAGCTGAAAACTTGTCTTCAATCAGTTCCTCATCTCTCGCTCTGATTGTTCATTTTTAATTGAAAGCATTTTGTGTCGGTGGTGCAGGGAGGGTCAGTTTCTGCACTGACCAGCATTTGTTTCACCCGCGGGAACAAAACAAGACGTTCATCCGTCACATCTGCAGGGATTAGCATCTCCACCACAACTGGGCTCCCTGACTGAGTCTTAAGCCAAAAACATGCTCGTCCCGATCTCGAAAAACAGGTTTTATTTCCTGTACACCCTGAAATTATTTTGTGTTTTCAGCAGCAGCAGTAACGAAACACGACACGACGGCTGAGAGTGAAACACGATGAAACAGTAAAATACAAAAAGAACAAACAGGACCAGAGAAACTAAAGAGATTCAGTTAGAAGCTACAAAAGTACCGAGAGCTGAACACAACTTTCTCTCAGATTTATTACATGAGCTGCGTGTCGCGGCGGAGGCGGCTTGGCCCGACTCGCAGCAGGTCCAACGCTCGGCTCAACTCGCCGTGGGTGATCAATACTCTGTCCGTCTATTGACCATCAATCTAGCATCAACCGGATCGGTTTCTCTCTTTTACGTTGTACCGACACATTTGTGTTTCATCAGTACCTGTTCATGACATCACTCATCACCACAAACCTGCAGCACCTCAGTATCTCCAGAGGCGTTTTGATGTAAGATGATGCTCCAACAGTATTTATCAGAACCTGATCTTGGTTCTAATGAGACTCACTTTTATGTATTTTTCCGTTCTGGTTAAATTTCAGCAGACACACAGGTGAATATCATATAAATCTAAACATCCCCAGACGTATTTATTTAGTGATCGCTGATCTGAATTGAATCTTAAAAGCCGGGCTGTAACCAGGATGTTACGAACGCGTCACGAAAGGCTCCAGAACATCGTGAAATATCACTTACAGGAGAGTTTGAGGCTGACGAGCCTCCTGCAGAGTGAGTTATGTGCCGGAGCGCCAGTGAGTCACACGTCTAATCCCTCTTCAAGGTTTTCGTCCTGCATGCTGCGTTGAAGCTCGGATCATCACTGCAGTCTGTACTTCAGACGTCTGTGGAGGTAAATCAGATCAACTTCAAACGTGTCCGAACATCTGCTCGTAAAAACTGCCGATTCTATTAACGAGACGTGTATATCGGGATTATAATGTTCAGTTTGCAAATGAAGTAAAATTCGTTGCACTAATCAATACTTTCACGTTGACAGTGGATCAGACCTGTAATGTTTGGAACATTTGCTGTGTCTCAATTCAGGGTCTGCATCCTTCAGAGGAGCATTTAAAGGCCAATTACGTCACAACGCCGCGTGAAGGCTCCTCCAGATGTTCCTTCTTTTCTCTGTTTTTGGAGGATGCACCGCTACGATCCTTGGTGGCCTCACATATCCAAAGATTCTTTGCGCGCCCCAAAAAGAAGAAAGAAAGAGAGAAAATCGTAACATCACGTGGCGTAGATCGTCACTTTTGCGGGCCTGGGCAGCAGAAATCATGACCTAAGGGTAAAACATCTGGTGACGCAACCAGGAAATGCTCCAAAGGCTAGACCGTCACATTTAACAACAGCTGACAAGGTTAACAAGGTCTCTCTGAAGGACTCGCCTTCAAAGACCACAAAGGCCGAGTCCTTCAGAGGACGCAGACCCTGAACTGAGACACAGCACCCGACTGCTGTCTGACTTCCTGTCTGGCTCGAGCTACCGCTTCCGTCAAAAATAGACGCAGCACGTATTGTTTGTGGAGCAGAGCGGAGAGCAACGTCTGGAACGGCCGCGATCAGCTGCAGCAACACTATCTCGACCGTAACAGGTCCAAATGTGAAGTAAACACGCGACTCGTTATTGTGGATTGTGTCAGCAACTGTTCTCAACAACTTTACAAAGTCTTGTTGTGTTTGCAGACAAAAATCAGCTGATACTGTTTCAGGGATCCAGTCTGTGAGAGTTTCTTCCTCCCTCGATCCAGAAATGACAAAAATGTACGCGTCGATTTTCATTTCGAACTTCTACAAAAATGTCACAAACTTCATGCTGAGCCACACTCTCGTAAACTCCGCGTCACATGGGAGGAAAGTATCTGTATAAAACTTGGAACCGATCAGCTCTCATCATGCAGACATCACTCAATCCCAGAGGCCGAGCGCCGGCGTGCTCCGGCCTCTCGGGGTGCAGCGTGGTGCTGTAGAACAGATAAGTAAAACACACCCACGCAGTGAAACCGGTGATTTCCCCACAGAGCGCTGACACGACGCGAAGCCACTCAGTCGCCCTCTCAGCCATACGCAGGATTGTCTCCCATGCGGGTCGCTGAGTGCAGCCTGTCACTCGCTGGACGGTTTGCCTGCAGCTACGCTGGCTGCCGAGGGGCCACCGGGCTCTGGAGCTTATTACTAAACTATGTAGCTGTCAATCAGGCGGACAGCGAGGAGAGCGAAGACGGCGAGGGACGAGGGAGAGCTGCCCCGACAAATCCTCCCAGAGGTTTTATTTTATATTTGATAGTAAAAGGGTTTGAAAGAGGCCGCCGAAGCGTCGTAAACACGCCGACGGGGAGTCAGGATCTGGTCAAACACAATAAATAAGCCCCATCGATCCGGAGGAGAGAGGTTCATGGGTGGCAATTGGGCTGTCGCTGCAGTTCATGAGCTACGACTGCTGGAAGGAGGCTGATGAGAACAGGCAGGACAGCAGGAAGAAGAAAAAGTTATGAATCCAAAACCTCTTGATTCTCCCGCACGTTTAGACAGAATCGATTTATAATGAGTTAGTTTGATAGTTAACATCGTTTCACCTCGATGCCCAGAAGTTCAAGCGAGACGCGACCGCGGGACGAGAGGAGGAAGTATTTACGATGGCTGAACTTTTTGAGGGGAGGTTCTGCGAGCTGGTGAGAAGTTTCAAACATCTGTATGATGTTATTTCACCGAGACAAACAGCTGGAGGGTGTCTGTACAAGTTTGTCCGTACGTATCTATTCTCCTACATAAAGGAAGCATTAAAGAGCCTTAACAGATGAAAGGCATCAGAGTAGAAGGTACATTTTTCTCATTATTGATCTGTCAGCTGTCTGAGCATTTTATTTAAATGCCTCTTTCTTTGGTTTTTCCTTTTATTACGATAAAAGGACTCTTGTTCCTTTTTTACTCCCGGCTGACACGCAGGCTGCAGAGGTTCAGATGAAATACTGGTACATGTTTGACTTTTACTACAAAGCATTCAGCTCTCTTGTATTGTTTGATACTCGGTGATAACGCCGGTGAAGACGGTGGGATTATCACAGCACACGTCTTGAATAAAAAAAAGCGTTGTGGAATAACAGAAGAGCTCCCTGCCCTTTTCTTTTCTCCTCCACTCACTCCATCTTTTCACGTATATTCATCCTCGGCGAGCGTCGACATCACAAGCGGTTCTGCTGAAGTCAGAGGTCACCGGCCAAAGGCTGAAGGCAGAAAAACAGAATTAATATTCATCACCCAGATGCCGGCTGCCAGCGATTGGAGAAAAAAAAATCTGAAGCAATTAACCTCCTGTCCTGGACGTGATGTGTGGGCTACTTAACGAGGATGTTCTCTGCTTTTAATTACTCTCCAAAGTCGCCGAGCCCAACCAGGATTAAAAGTTATTTCAAGGTAAAGTGGAGGAGGTGTCGGGACCGCGGCCACGCCGCAGATAACGGACATCGCCGCCTACAACAGGAACGCCTGTTTTTCTTCCGACGGGCGCACCAGAGTGGAACTCGACGGTCTTTTCTTGTCTGCCGACCGCAATAACAATTCCACTCATAATCACATTCGAAGTCGGATCGTCCTCGCAGCCGAGTAATCCAGCAGTCAATAAGGAGGAGAGAGAAAACTGTCGGCGCCAGCAGACTGTGTCGTGACCCTCCGACTAATATTCAGTCAGATTTAATATTCCATTACAAAGGCGATGGAGTCCGGTGCTGCCGCTCGAGTTGTTGTTTATGAGCACTGAACTGTTATGAATTATGAAGCGGATCGACTCGGTAATGTGGCTTTGAGGATATTATGACGCGGCTAACGAGCAGCGGTGGAGGAAGTGTTCAGGTTCTTTACTTTAACTGGCAAAAGACAACTTTGTTTTTGATTTAACTTCAGATTCGGAGGTAAAAAAAACCCACTGATGGTTGTAGAGAAATGACACGTCCATGTATAGATTGGTGTATGTCTTGATTTTAGGGACGTTTCTTCCAGTTTCCATCATCTGACTTTCCTGTTTGAATTGTGTCATGATTCACACACGTTTGTCAGTTTAAAAGATGATGTTCCAGGTCAATAAAGTCTAAATATCAGACTGTGAAAATACGTCATTATAAAGACGACACAGTCGACAGTCTCGTTAGTGACGTCGTCTTGTTAAATGTTCACCAAAACCTGTAAATTAAACATTGTCGAGCTGTTCTGAATATCAGCAGCTCACAGAACTGATCAACTCTCGTTTCACAGAACTGCAGTCGTCAATATGAGCTGATTTATTGTGATTTTCATCTTTTTTAGCTCTTTTTTTGAACCCAGTTGGCTCCATGTTGAGCTGTTTAACACAAAACTAGATATTTGACTTTATTTACAACAAAATCAGACTTTCTTGACTTAAAATCTTCTTTTAAGTTGACAAACATCTTAT
This sequence comes from Sparus aurata, assembly GCF_900880675.1. Classification (NCBI taxonomy): domain Eukaryota; kingdom Metazoa; phylum Chordata; class Actinopteri; order Spariformes; family Sparidae; genus Sparus; species Sparus aurata. Next base: position 31,547,932 of record NC_044195.1, on the reverse strand, counting down.
GTGTGATTCCCAACACAACTCAAACAGGATCCAAAAATGATTTGTCTCTTAATTCACCACATTATGTTTTTCCAAATTAATGGACGAGACTTCGGCTGTCTTATTAGTTTTACTTGACGACAGCTAATGAATCCCGCCGTCACAGACGAGCCGCCGGCTGCAGCGACAAAAGAAGATTAAGAAAAACACCTGGGACAAAAAGCTGTCTGAGTCGAATTCAGGTGAGAAACAGCTTTCTGTTTTATAGTCAAATTCATTAATTAGTCAAATAGGAAGAATTGTCCTGTGATTCAATTAAGAATTATGTGTGTGAAGTGTGAAAAGAGTTTCAATAAAATAAGAAAATCCTCAAAGAGTCTGAATATTTCTGAATGTATTAAACAGCCTCGTTGTGCCGCACGTTTCTGAACATGTTTTAATTGGACCTACGTTAACGTAACGAGTTACCATCGCCTGAAGCGACATCTTCACGTCTCTGTCCTCTGCTCTGAAACTAGCACAACCGTAAATAAGAGCAGATAATCTTTTATTAGTCGCACAACGGGGAACATTTGTAATATAACAGCAGCAGAGGGGAAAGAAAAAAGGTTCAAGGGCATCAATTATAAATGACAGTGAACACAGGAAAGACTTGTTTTTTTTGTCGAACCACTGAACGTTGAAGGTTCGGTTCCCTCTCTTCGTTTTTTCCCTTGTTACAGATGAAGTACAAGGACGGCGTGATCGACCCTGAACACAAGTTGTCTTTGTTACATTTATCAGAAACAACCATGAACCACTGTCAGCTACAGACCGTATCTGAAGTGTGGAGGGCTTTTATTCCTCCGTAGTCCAACAACAGGCTGATAAAACTGGAAACATCTTCAATATTTTAACAACCTGAACTGACCTGCGAGGATAATTTGACTCCACCTGAATCACCCGGCATTAAAATGAAAAGAATCTCGAAGCCACTGTTTTAAAAATGGCAATATTTTGGTGTCAGGCCTTTGAAACAAAAACACATTTCAGAAGATTCTTTGTGTGTTTGTTGCTCAGCTTCACTTTCAGCTGGTGTGGAATTCAAAATCACGTTATTGTCTCCTGTCACTGAGCGACGCCGTCCGGTCGACCACGCCGCCTCCACAAACATCTTCATCAAACTCACAGATTCATTTACAGCCGCGGGAGCAGTTCCTCATGACTGTGATTATTATATCCTCAGACTAAAATGCAGCTGACGTTGGAATTAATTACTGTAAAGGTTAATTTGGATTCCCATTAAATTCACCAGAGATTATTTGAAGAGTGCAAACCTTCTTCACCTGTAAGTCTTCCCCCAGGTGTGTGAGTTCAGCACTTTTTGGCAGCTAACTTTAAATGTTCATATTCATAGTTTTATTTGGGGGTTCTTGTAGAAAAGGTTTACAGACTTTTTCAAATAACTGGTATCTTTAAACACTAGATAACGATAATATACCAGTAAATAATTAAATACATTGATGGCAAAGTCGATTCAAACTGACAGTACAATAAAGTTTGAGATCTTTCAGGTGATAAAAGTAATAAAACATGATATATTTTGTATAATTTATTCTCAGTCTGTCCTGTTCTATACCTGAAATGTAAATAAAAGTAGTAAGTTGTGGTATTTATAATAGATTTAATGTAAAAAGAAAACATTCAGCTGAAAGATGCTCAGACCTTCGCTGTAGTCGGCTTCAGATCAAACTTCTCTCTGACTGTTCGACAAAGATCATCTTTCTTCCTCCAGTTCTTCGTCTGCCGCTCTTCATCATCATCCTCCCACCATGTTCCATAAATACCATTGTCACCCGCTCTCACTTCTTCCCTTATTAACACATCACTGTCACCGCCCTCCGCCGACCCTCCTCATCGAGATATGAGTCATCATGACACCGTCCTCATCGGTCGACACCAGCGGAGGTGAAACGTGAAAAACAATCAGCAATTAAGCTGCAAGTGGATTGTGACTAATGGATGAAAACTCCTTTTATTAGCTGGCTGTGATGCATCTGACCTCTCCTCTCCTCGTCTACGTGAGGTCATCAGAGCGCAGAAACTCAATCTGAATCAACACGTCGTCCGACACTCAAGTGTTGAGGACGATCGACTTGACTGGTGATTTAATCAAAGCACAGCTGGAGCGCTCCTGAAGGAAGCGGTGAGGAATTACACGGATGAGTATGATGTGGAATAATATGCTGGCTGATTAATTATTTTGTTTATGAAGAAGAAAGAAAGAGGAAGAAGTTAGATGACCTAATTTGTCGGAATCGTATTAAAAGATAAACTGCAAAAGAGTAAGCAGAGAGTCGGCACGAATCCATCATGTGTTTTTCTTCAGGACGCCGCGAGGCTGATTAAACGTCTGGGTGACTCTCAGCAGCTGATACATGGCTGTCCTGAAGGACCGCAGCTCACTTACACTCACAGCTTCAACTACTCAACAGAGTAGAAGACGCTTCTATCAGAGTGAAAAACATCTTCAAGGGCTGAATCTTCCAAAATTAAAAGAAAGATCTGATATAAAATAAACAAGACTGATGAAAATTCCTGTGTTATATGTTCACGTTTCAATGTCATGACGTTAAAGTCACTTTTCAAACTAGTTTCCGTAGCTGCAAACAGGATTAAATGACAAAATTAGTCATTTGATTACCCTTAAAAGCAGTTTGGTATTAGCTCTAGTTTTCATTTAGAAACTCCAGATTTGATTTATGATTTCTTAATAAAGATGAAGTCAAAATACGACTGATGGGAACCAGAATTAGAATTAGAAAGAGGAAAAACCTGAGGGCCGAGTATTGAACCCTGTGGAACACCAAATTAAATATAATTAGAAACATACACACTTTTTTGTATGTGTGAGGAGTGTATTAGTATATTTTTTTCTTTTTTCCTGCTTTATTTACTCGAATAAAAATGAATCTTAATTCAGTATTTGCCTTTTTTTACTCCGATGTACTTTTGTTGTTAACACTTTATTAATGCCCTGAAATCCTTGTTAATTAATATGTAATAATGTCCTCTACGACAAAAAAGTCTACATAAGCATTAATAATAGCATCATATACAAATTTATTGTTAGATTATAAGACATTTTATAAGCACGTCAAAGAAGCAATCATTGAAAAGTGGCTGATCAAACGTCTGGGTGACTCTCAGCAGCTGATACATGGCTGTCCTGAAGGACTGCAGCTCACTTACACTCACAGCTTCAACTACTCAACAGAGGAGAAGACACTTCTATCAGAGTGAAAAACATCTTCTAGGGCTGAATCTTCCAAAATTAAAAGAAAGATCTGATATAAAATAAACAAGACTGATGATAATTCCTGTGCTATATGTTCACGTTTCAATGTCATGACGTTAAAGTCACTTTTCAAACTAGTTTCCGTAGCTGCAAACAGGACTAAATTACAAAATTAGTCATTTGATTACCCTTAAAAGAAGTTTGGTATTAGCTCTAGTTTTCATTTAGAAACTCCAGATTTGATTTATGATTTCTTAATTAAGATGAAGTGAAAATACGACTGACGTGAACCAGAATTAGAATTAGAAAGAGGAAAAATCTGAGGGCCGAGTATTGAACCCTGTGGAACACCAAATTAAATATAATTAGAAACATACACACTTTTTTGTATGTGTGAGGAGTGTATTAGTATATTTTTTTCTTTTTTCCTGCTTTATTTACTCAAATAAAAATGAATCTTAATTCAGTATTTGCCTTTTTTTACTCTTGGATGTAATTTTGTTGTTATGACTTTATTAATGCTCGACAGGCATGCCGATACATTAATATGTAATTAAGACAAAAAAGTCTACATAAGCATTAATAATAGCATCATATACACATTTATTGTTAGATTATAAGACATTTTATAAGCACTTTAAAAGGAGCAAACATTTAAAAGTGTTGATAAAAACCTTACAAGTTTATCATATTTTGAGTTTTTTTAGTTTAACCAACACATTCTGTCACCGTTACACCTTAATAAGACTTTTTTGTTGCTTTATTAGGATTAACACACCTTTTTTTAATGTATTTACTAACAGTTTACAATCCTTTTTGCAGCTACTGGATATAAAGCCTGAGAACAAAGCCTGATTAAAACAAATAAAATCAGTTAAATTGTGTTTTTGCGCCATTAAAAATATGCCGAATTATCTATTATCACTTCCTGTTTGCTGTGTTAACACTGATGTGAAGATACGTGTCACTGGATTACTTCGATACAGAAGCAAACTTTAAAACGTGAAGATTCTTAGGCAAGTTCTGAAGTTATAAGGAGGCTCATTTTATATTTCTAAGCAGGTTTAATCATGACGGGTACAAAAGATGTGACATCCTTAAGAAGTGTCACTCATATTATCTTCCCCAACTTCAACCTGTCATATCTTACAGTCTAAAAAGAAAATGTAACTTTCTAAAAAATGATGTTTTGAGTTTTGACATTTCACGTGAATCTGCAGTCAAGATGAACTGTGTTTCAAGGCAACATGACAAAGAGCATGTTTTGTATTTTAGTGATTACCCAGCCTTGCAGGTAAGAACAACAACTGAAAGTAATAATCACATACGAGTTCGTGTTTCATCGACCTTGAATCCCCGTCAGCAGCCTGGTTATTAAATCACTGGGCTGAAAGTTTGAGATGTGAGAAAACACAATGAATTCCAATGCCGTGATTCACACCAATGTGTTTGTATTTGGTGTTCGCTCAATGTCAGACTGATACATCATGAGTGAGTGTGTTTAAACAGTGTGTGTGTGTCAGTAAACCAACAGGATGTGGAGTGACGGTCGCTCTGGAATGCAGATAAGGACGTTACGAATCACATTAAGATCGCACTCGGACATCAAACTCACGGTAATCTGTTACCAAAACTCACTACATATGCTTCTTATATGCACCACATTCTTCAGATATCACGGCTCCTCTGCAGCAGACCTGCCTGCACCACCTTAACAGTCACGAGCCCACCGATCTTTAAAAACTGTGGCCAGCCATCAGCTGCAGGCGGCAGCTGTGATGTAGATGACAGGAATCAGGAAGCTGCAGGTAGCAGAGCTTCTTCTCAGCGTGACGTCGTATTCTTTAGAAATGTTTCCCCATCTGTAGTCAGAGGCAGGATTTCAAATGTGCTACGAAAAGAAAGTAAGAAATAAGAACATTCTGTATATGTTTCTTTCCTTAATATTTCCTCAATATAATATTTTAACTTTCTGCATTAAAAGGCCGTCTATCTGTTGCACCACGTAAATATCTGTATCTGTACTCGGAATGGGCGGGGCTTCAACTGGATGTTAATCAAACTGTATTAAAATTTGGGTCAACAAATTTACAGAAAAGCCTCTGAATTGAGCTTCTGATCAATGTTTTTGATCACAACAGAAAGAAAACTGAATGAATAAACTTCAGTCAGCTACCAAGAGAGAATTTTCATCACGAGCATTATCCTTAAAAGCTCCGTTCAGCTGGAGGTCACAGCAGACACACCTTTAATATTAAACAGCCATTTGATTCACTCATATCAGATATGTTGATTAGTGCAGCTTCAAAGGTTGTAAAATACATGAATTTCCGTTACAAATAAACAGTTTTGACTGGGAGACGTCTGAACATTAACCAGGGAGCCGCAGTGAGTTCAGTTTCCTCCTCCGCGTCTGGAGTTCAGTTCCTGCGTCCTGCTTCTTGTCAGCGTTGTGTTTATTCATGCGGTCGCTCTCTGTGACCGCTCTGCTGTACGACTGAAGGACTTTGGGAGTTTGCCGGCTGTATGTTTTGGTGTGTCTCCTTCCTCTTTTCTATGTCGGCCTGTCTTGTTGTGAGACATGTCAGAATCTGTTAACGTCTCAGAGTCCCTATCTTCTCGTGTTCGATGCTAGCTGACGTCCAATCGGACCGAGGCGACGCCGGTGTCCCCTGGATGTCCACCCCCAACGCTCGCTCTGTTTATCCTGCAAATCTTCTTATTAAAATTGTATCTGACTTGGACGACTATCGGCTGTTTTGGCATCCGTTGAACACCTGGAAGGGGAGTCGATCTCTGTGAGGTCTCTTGTGAAGTTTCTCTCTCTTTCTTGTCTTGATGTTTTCTCTCGAGTTGAAACATGGACCTCTGATATCGTAAACAGCGGCTACCGAACAGCATGAGAGAACCGAACACAGCAGTCGCAAACAAACTTAAAGGTCTGATGTGAAGGATTTAGTGGTATTTAGTGGTGAGGGTGCAATTCACCCCTCAACGTCTCACCTAACAACAGCCTGCTAACAACACAAAACATGAAAGGTCGTCTGGAGTCAGCTGCCGTGTCTCAGTTCAGGGTCTGCATCCTCTGAAGGACTCGGCCTTTGTGGTCTTTGAAGGCGAGTCCTTCAGAGCGACCTTGTTAACCTCGTCAGCCGTTGTTAAATGTGACGGTCTAGCCTTTGGAGCATTTCCTGGTTGCGTCACCAGATGTTTTACCCTTACGTCACCATTTCTGCCGCCCAGGCCCGCGAAAGTGACGATCTACGCCACGCGATGTCGCCATTTTCTCTCTTTCTTTCTTCTTTTTGGTGCGCGCAAAGAATCTTTGGATATGTGAGGCCACCAAGGATCGTAGCGGTGCATCCTCCAAAAACAGGGAAATGAAGGAGCATCTGGAGGAGCCTTCGGATTGGGACAGCCTTCGTGTGGCGTTGTGACGTAATTGGTCTTCAAATGCTCCTCTGCAGGATGCAGACTCTGAATTGAGACACAGCAAATGTTTGGTTTGTCCTTTCTGGGCTACTGTAAAAACAAGGTGGTCCAACATGGCCGACAAAGTCACGCTATTATTTCTATATAAGCTGCTCGGTGATGCCAAATGAAGCCAAAATGACTCGACTGCCTTCCGCATAGCTTCTGTATGAGTGAGTGCTACGGAGACTTCCACCGTCCGAGCCGGCTAACCTGCAGCTAGCCTGAGTGGGGATAAAATAATTGAATGGTGCAGCTCTTGTAGACTTTCCACATGTTATTGGACCGAATGAAACGAGTCATTTCGTGGGGTTGCGACGCCCAAAACACGTGATGATGTCATTTGTCCGCCATGAAAACTGGCTTCAAAGCCTGGTGCTCATTCTGGGGGTCTGTGTGCAAGAAGAACCGCTAAAGATAGAATTCTTCAGCCCGTCAACATCAGAAAAAAGACCTCGTAGTTCAACAGCAAAAGCAGCTAATTACAAACCATATTTATGTTTCTTGTAGCGACCCTCTTGGCAGTGGCCACAGTTAAGAAGTACGGCGGCGAGGAAGGAAGTGAGGTGACGGAGCTCAAAGAGCGATCAGGATCGGGGCAAAACCAGAAAAATCACTGTCTACGTTTATGTCAAACCAAAAGTTTTATCACAGACTTATTTTAACATCCTAATGTAGTGAACTTAACGTCACAAACACAAGTTAATCCTACCAAATCACACCTCCTCTTCAAATTGATCTAAAATAAAAACTAGTACAGCTCAAACATTCATTCTGTTTTGCAACAGGAACACGTTCGACTGAACATCTTGTAGGTGATGGCGTCACGTGGCGTAGTTTGCAAAACATGTTGAAAACAGGTTGTACAGACTTCAGGGACACGAAGCATCTGAATATACTCAGGAAATACCAACGTCCGCACTTACGTATCTTAAAACCAAACCACGATGTGCAGGGATGAGAGTGTGCTGCACTTATAAGATGATGATTGAAAACATACTTCTGAATATTATGCTCCTCTCGCTTCAGTCCTACTCGCTGGATGTTTGAACAAACAGCAGCGAGACGGTTTATCTCCAGTGTTTCCGAACACGCCCTCAAACAAAAGCAGCATGTCTGTGTGTGTCTGTGTGTCTGTGTGTGTGTGTGTATGTGTGTGTATGTGTAAAATCAATCACTTGAAACATTCACAACATTGTAAATAAGCTCATGTTTGTGTTTTTTTTTACTTCCACTTGTGGCAGACAGTCAAAGTGGTTCACTTAACAGCTGGTGTAAACAGATGAAGAGGCTGAGAAACGTCCGAGCATCCCGAGCAGCATCACACACACACACACACACACACACACACACACACACACACACCTCCACACACACCTCCATACAAAGTGGGGCAAAAATAACACTATTTTCGGAGGTTTCCTCTCTCATGTGTGGACACGTCGACCCCAGGAGGTATTAAAGCTCGGACAGCAAACAAACAGACAGAGAGAGGGAACTTTTTTGAGAGATAAAACAACAACGTACCAAGAAAAATGATGGTCTGCTTCCTGGCCGTCTTGACCTTTGCACTTTGATGCTTGGAGGCTCTTGGAGCTCCGTTGGCGTCGCCGTCCGCGGCAACCAAAGGCCTCCGGAGCACGAGGATGATGGCGCGGCACATGACGGCCACGCAGATCAACACGATCATGTAGATGATGAAGGCGATGAAGATGCTGCTGCGGTACATCACCCAGCGCTCCCGCAGGTTCGTGCAGAACGTCAGGTTCTGGACGGGTGTGTCTGAGCGGACGGGAATGTGCCCCTGAGTTCCCGTCGCGATCAGCAGCGGCAGGGCCACGAGCACCGACACCAGCCAGGCGAAGGTGATGAGGGCGGAGGTGCGTTTCCCGCCAAGTGCTTTGAAGCGAAACGGGTGGCAGATCGCCACGTAGCGCTCGAAACTGAGCGTGGCCACGTTGAGGATGGTGGCGTAGCTGCAGGCTTCGAACAGGAAGTTGTAGATCTTGCAGGAAACGTTGCCCGAGGTGGACGAGAACGGGAACCAGATGGCGCTGTAGAGCTCGACAGGCATGCCGATGAGGAGCACCAACAAGTCCGAGCACGCCAGGCTGACCATGTGGTCCGTCACGTTCTTCTGCAGGTAGCCGTTGCGCTTCAACACCTGCGTCACTCTGATAGTGACCGAATTACCCACAATACCCGTCACCAGGATGAAGCTGTAAAAGACGGTCAGGAAGATTTTGAGGGGGTAGTTGGGTTCCAGCTCCTTCCAGTCTTTCTCTTCTGATATCTCCACTTCCTCGCACATGGTTGCGGTGCACTGAGCTCTGATTTTCCTGCTATTGATTCTTTGCTTTTAGCTTATCAGCTCTGCCGGGCGCAGTCGCTGTGATCAGAGCCAAAGATCCAGAGGTGAGCAAGATAACAACTCCCACTGAAACTTTTCTTTAGTCTCTAACAACTCCTGATTCTTCGAGGAGAGTAATCCAGCAGGTGAGAAGCTCCAAATCACAAGAGGTGAATCATTTCAGGACACAGCACAGAAGTTAACTATCAGGATCCTTCAGCTGTTTCTTCTGTTGCTTTGAATATTTAATGTCTCGTCTCCAGAAGTCGGGTGTTTGGCTCCGAGCCCGGTCCGTCTCCTCCCATTCCTGATGGTCGACTGGGATCCCAGAGAGCCCGCGAACTGCCGATCCACAGTCGAGTGGTTTCACTTCAGTCTGAGCAAAGTGTTAGCCAACACTCGACTCACTCAACTTTCCTCCTCCCACCTGCGAGGGCAGGGCGGTTAAACATTAAACAGGGCCGCCTGAGTGCCGCTAAATCAAACCAGCAGAGATTAACAATCACTGGTTTTGTTTGGAGATAACGGTGAAGATAAAGCTGGTGAACCTGCGTGACTCTCACCTTAAATCAAGAGAGAGAGTTGAGACGTAAGAGGGGAAGACAGAGCAGTAAAACGTGGACGAGGTGGGGGAAGTTAAAAAGTTCAAACGGGGGAAGCAAGGCTGAGAGAATCCAGACGTGCAGGTGACGAGGACGTGGTTTCCTCTCAGTTCAAATCGTGAGGTCGTCCACAGATTCAACAGGAACTCCGACAGAAACTGAGTCATGATAACATTTGGAAGGATGATAAGAAGATAAGCATATTTTTGCTCTTTGTAGCTGTAGAGTTATTAATCATCTAGGTCGTTTTATTCTGACACAAACTGACTTTTCATTTCTTTTTATTCTCCCAAATATAAATTAACTAGCGGCGCTCGGCTTGTGGTGCTCAAAATACATTAAGAAATCTCAACAGCGAAGTCTATGTGCAGAAATCTTCATGACCCAGTGACTCCAGATAATCCACAGACTGTCGGGAGAAGTTTCATGTATGAAACATGGAATAAAAAGTCAACTAAGCTCGGTCGAGGAGGCAGCCATTAAACCGGGGTTTTGTTATTTTGCTTGTGTTTGAGAGAAGCCAGTCGAAACTATGTCAAAACTTTCTCACCCCTCTTGTCGTGTTTTTGGGGGTTTAGTTATTTCCTGTTTTATTTTGTAGGTTTCATCCTCATGTGTCACGTTCTTCCTGTCTTTGTGTGCTTCCCGGTGTACCAGAGTCTGTTTTAGTCCTCGCTTCCTTTCTTGTTTCTTGACCGTTGTGAAACAAAGTCAATCTTTACACTTCAAACACGCCGACTCACAATCTGCATGAACAGCACGACCGGTAGGAGGTGAAAATATGTATGAACTCCCTTTGACACGCCATCAGTTTGTCATTCTTAAAAGAAACACTTCACCAGGCTGGTGGCTGCTTCTGCTTCACCAGACAAAGCTGACATTACGTCTCTGATTAGATTAAAGCGTGGAGTGGCCTCTCGCTGTGATTGAAACATTGTCAGATACCGTCAATTATCATCGCGCTCGGCGTGCCGTCACACCGTCAGCCAGATGTGAGCTGTCACATGTGAGGGAAGTAAAATCAAGGTTGATTGCTCCGTATGAAACCGGAGCCTCTTAATTTACGCCTCAGATCACATTTGAATTATGTCTTCATATAATTGCATACAGCTTGACATTACGCTACTTATAGCTGGATAACGAGGCGCTCGTGTGTGAGAGAGACTTCTTTGCGTGACTTTGAGATATAAACACATCATGTGTCGTATTGTGCCGCGCTCCGAGTCACCGACAGCTGCTGGATGTTAGAGGAAATGAGCCGATGTTAAATAGTAGACAAACATGAGAAGGAGCCTAATTATATACGTTATAAAAATCAGTCATGTGTTTGAGCCGTGAGGGCGACTGTGAGACGGCGCCGAGCGGGAAGAACCATTTCTGCTGAGAGGTAAATAGGTAAACAGGTAAATCCTTATTGTGGGTTTAAGAATTAAAATTATGAGTTTAAAAGTTGAAATAATGAGACAATAAGTAATTATGATGAGATAACAAACAAATTATGAGTTAAAAAGTCACAATTATGGGTTTAGAAAGTCTGAATTATGAGATAGAAGGTCGAAACTATGAGTTTAAAAGTAAAAAATATGAGTTTAAAAGACACAATTATGAGGTCAACAAAAAACATTAAAAAAAAAAAAGTCAGAATTATGAGTGAATGAGTTTACAATTTGAAATCATAAGTTTAATAGTTAAAATTACGAGGTAAAATGTGAAAATTATGAGGAAAACAGTAAGAATGTGGATAAAAAGTCAGAATTTAGTTAAAAATTGAAATTATGAGTTAAAAAAATAATAAGAAAATAAGTAATTATGATGAGATGAAAAAATAATTGAGTTAAAAAGAATTACGGGTTTAGAAAGTCAAAATGATTATTATAAATTAAAAAATGATCAGGTTAAATGTCAAGATTGAGGTTAAGTTAAAATCATGAGTTTAAAAGTAAAAATGGTTATTAAAAACTCAAAATAATAGTTCACAAGATTATGATCGTAAAAAATTTAATCATGAGTTTAAGAGTTAAAATTATGAGGTTAAAATGTCAAAATGATTATTATTAGCTAAAAATTATGAGGTCAAATGTCAAAATTAGGATAAGAAGTCAAAATTGAAATTGTGAATTTAAAAGTTAAAATAATGGGGAAAAAGTAATTATGATGACATAAAAAATTATGAGTTAAAAAGTCAGAATTATGAGGTAAACAGTAAAAATTTGGATACAAAGTCAGAATTATGAGTTAAAAATGTTAATTATGAGTTTAAAAATTGAAAACATGAGTTCAGAAATTAGAATTATGATGCTAAAAGTCAAAATGATTATTAAAAACTCAAAATTAAGAGTTTAAAAGTCAAGATTATAATTAAAAACTCAAAATTATAAACTAAAACGTTTAAATTGTGACATTTTATCTCATAATTGTGACGCACAATAGGAATGTATTATTGTACTCCTGGTTTTCTCTCTTTTTTGTCCTTAATGTGTTTCCATAGAGTCGTTGTGTTCCTTGAATATAAAGAATGAAGGAAATGAAAGGAGAGAAAGTCACTCAAGACACTGAAAAGATCTTTTTGGACTTAAACTGCTTCAGGTGAAATTTATTGTATAAGAACATATAAAACCTAAAATGTGTCCTGCTGAACATTCAGTCTGATTACGAGCGCTGTTGGCGACGCTCGCCGTCCTGCCAGACTGTTTTTAACGTCTATTATCTGAATTCAAAGCCGTCACGCAGCACTATTCACTGAAAGGAACAAAAAAGCTGTTTTTAGTGGAGCGCATAATGTTTTCATACAACATTATGAAAGAGAATATTTTGTGGATCCTTTTCAAAACGAATCTCTAAATGAAATCGAGGCGCTTTGTTGTGACTCGACCTGAAGAGGTCTCCGCTTCTTTCAGCGCGGTCGGTAATTGGACACCATCAACTGTCTCTTCTCCCTGTGTGCACTTTTATTTTTCTTCATATTTATGTAGTTTCTGATCAAATGTGAGTCGTAACAACTATTCCAGAATTAAAAATGAGTGATCACAACTCTCCTCTCTGCCATTTTGAGTTTTCGTCTTCTGGATATGTAGATATTGTGGCTTAAACTGGCGAGAGAGAAGCTTCTGCAGCGTAAATGTTGATTGCACAAGTTATTGGATGTAGAATAATGAAAACATCCGTGTTTAGATTGGTGCCCTGTAAATCCTCCAGTTATGTTTGCAGGCTGGCACCGATTCCGTCTGCTTTCATTTCTATAAAACACTAAACAGAAACGATCCAGTTGTCTTTGCAACAAGACATCATTTATAACGCCACGTTGAAACACTTGGATGTGGGAAACGTCGTCTGTTGCCACTTTAAAAATTCAACAACTGAACGAAAACGTTCTGCTTGCATCCCAAAATTCACTTCCACGTTCTATAGATGTAAAAAACTACTTCACATGTACTGAACAAAATCTGTTAATACATCCACGTGTTGGTTTACATATGATCGTCATCGTAGTTTAGCCAATGAGCAGGCAGACATTTATAACGTAGGCTTAATATGATCTAATTAACGTTCCTCGTCAATGGGAGTGCTACGGGCACTTTAGCGATAGCATCGAAATCGCTATTTTTAAAACACTAAGAAGGCTCGACACAACATGAAACTTTGCTCGCAGTATCACCAGGGTCTCTACACATGAACACGAGCATTGAGAACATTGTTTGTGTACACAGAGTTTACTAAAAAGAAGGTTTTTGAACAACTCACGTTAGCAGTAGCTTGTTCCGCTCGCCGCCGTCCTGCCAGTGGAGAAGTGTCGATCTCAGAATGTGACGTAACCTGGAGGACAGTTAAGGTGGAACGCTCCTAAGCTTAGTTCCATATAAATGCAGGATAATTGTTGTTTTGTCGTTAGTGAAAAACAATATTGACCTTGAAGTTGAAAAAGGAGCCTCATATAAGAAACAATACTAAAATCAAAAGCCGTAAAAGTCACGTGAGATATCGTGTGGATAGTTGTTGCTGGAAGACAGAAGTTCCACCTTAACTGTCCTCCAGGTTACGTCACATTCAGAGATCGATACGTCTCGGAAAACACAACTGCCATCGTGAGTAGTTCAAAAACTTTTTTAGTAAACTCTGTGTACACAAACAATGTTCTCAATGCTCGTGTTCATGTGTAGAGACCCTGGTGATACTACCAGCAAAGTTTCATGTTGTGTCGAGACTTCTTACTGTTTTAAAAATAGAGATTTTGATGCTATCGCTAAAGTGCCCGTAGCACTCCCATTGAAAATGAGTTTGACCTGAAAACGAAAATACAGTAAATCTTAAAAATGGGACTTCTGTTGAAATTATGCTTTTAAATGAATGTTGGGTACATTCACAAAAAATGTCTAGGTTGCATTTTGGCGAGAGTTTCGCTCTAACTTGTAAAACTTGTGTTCTGCAAGTGTTCGAGTTTAACACATCTTGATAGAGCAATGGGTAATAAATCAGATACATGTGAGCCTTTTTGACCCTCAGTGGTGCATAAAATACAGGTTATGAACTTATTACAAATACAGATACAAACATGTGAAATATTATAGGTATTGGCAGATAAAATCCATATTGTGCATCTCTTTGTGAGCAGGAAACAAACCTGGCTGACGCTGGTGAGGTGACATCAGGCTAACTTGATGCAACATTAACAAACCTTTAAATGTTAGCTAACTTGTTAGCGAGTGTTTTACAAGCATCCACAACTTTCCCTGTCTTTTGTTGCTGCTGTCTGAAATAGTTTGAAACGTTTTGCTGCCATTAAATTCAGAATAAGCATACTTTTGAGGTAACACAGTGAATACTTCTTACTTCTTCGTCCTGTTTCCGTTGAATATATCGCAGACGTTCTGCTGCTTTGACACATCGTACCAACATTTACAAGAGATTTAAAAAGATACATTTTAATAGTGCAGTGTAAGTATGAAAACAGGCAAAATAAAAGCATGATTCAAGAGCTGAGGTTGATAAAAAAAAAGGAAAGTTACTATTAGTCTTTATATCCTGGCCTTTCTTTTTTAAATCTTACAACACCTTCATTAATGACATTTAAAGACAGAAATAAATCAGATGCGGAAATAAAAACATGACAAAGAAGAAAGAGAAACCTGAGAAAGAAAAAAAAGATAATCAGAAATAAATCACACAAGCACCACCGGTAAAAGAAGCATAATATGAATTATCCTTAAAAAGAAAAAGCTTTCATTCTTGAAATCGTGGCAGAAGGAGGACTGATTGGCAATAATGAACAAGAACAAGTTTAAATCTGTCACTTAAAGTGCTCAACCCATTCATTCATTCATTCACCCTCACAGGCTGCTCATCACTTCCTCCACTTCATATCAACTCGCAGTAAAAACACCCCGTAAAAGACGAACAGGATGAGTGGACTAACATTTACATTTCACCTTCAGCCGTAGAGTTCGACAGAAAACAAGAGGCTGCCGACAGAAACGCTCTTTTTCTCTTCACATGAAACCACAAAGTAAATAAATCAGAGAAACAGAAGATCATGTACAACAGTCCCGATAAGTTTCGCAAGTAAAAAGAGGAATTTGGCAGTAATTCTTTACAATGATACATAAAATATAATCTCATAGCAGGAATCTGTCTGTAGTGGTCATATGAATTTTCACAAATAAAAACATCAGAACTTTGTTAGTGTGTCGCTGTGTACAGTATTTACAACCATATTTAAAAAGAACCGTTATTGCAACAAGGCTTTTTTTTTTTTTTGTAGCTTATAGCGGAAGGCTTACGATCGAACGCAAAGGTTATGTCTTCTATCACAGTTTGTCTTCATGATCCAGCACAAGAGAGTTTGTTGTTGACTGCTTTCTTTTTCTTCATAGCCGACTTATAAAAGAACATCAAGATGAAAAAAAACAAACAAAATGTGGAGTTTCTTTTTGTTAAAACTGTCCAATTCTACCTGGCGAGCGTCAGGATCAACAGGAAGTCGATACGCAGCGGTTCTGTCATCACCAGCTCGGCTGACACGAACCCATCGGTGAGCAGATGGTACCGAAGACCCAGATGTAGAAATTAGTGTCAGAGCTGCAGTGCAGTGTGTGTGTGTGTGTGTGTGTGTGTGTGTGAAAAGCTCCGCCAAAATAAAACCTTTTTTCCGCCAACTTGTCTGGCGGATCTGTGAAAAGCAGCAAGGCTTCAGAAAGGCCGACAGACAAAACACGAAAAAAAAAACAAAAGGTGACGTGAGCTCGCTGATTTCTGATTCCGTCTCCGTTAGTGTTATAATCAAGTTCAACTCGTACCGTTTCGTTTGGTCACATGACGCCGTAGTTATCACCGATAATGTCCAGCACCTCGAGCACCATGAAGTTTCTTTTTTTCTTTTTTCTTTTTTTTTAACACAGAAAAACGAGTAAAAACAGAAATCTCTGGTCTGTGACGACTGAAATGTGAAAATAAAACATGAACTTGTAGAAATGGATGCTTTCATCTCAACACTGTAGAAAATAAATATATTTAATATGAGGCACTGGGGTAGTTTTAATGTCTCTGAGAGCTTCCAGATTGTCTGCAGATCCTCGTCCGACACCTGAGGGGGACAGATTAAAGAATATGATGAGAAAACTGGACGCTGAATGAGACACAATAATCAATATGTTAGTCAGTTAAACAGATTAATCATCAGATGGATCCTCGCTTTGATGCGAGCAGACACACATATACACGTGCTGCTTTATTTGCTCCTCCATTTGACGCCACACACCAGCAGAAAAGCTCAAGTCTGCTCCAAACTGTCGCCTCTGTTAGAAACCACATGCTGCGCTCAGATTCTCTCTCGGCCCCGCTGGCGATTACTCTGCAGGCTGGATGAGAAAAGCTCGACTAAACCTATGAATAGTGAAGAGAGACGCAGGCTTTCGCAGACTGGGTGGCCAATCGCTGGTCTAAAATATTTACGTGATGATCATCCTGTCCGGCTCGTTTCAGTCGGCTCCAAACACTCGACAGATGTTCACAGAGAAACAACCGAATGACAGGAGACAAGATCCTTGTGAATGGGATGTAAATCTACCAAATTGTTACGTTAGGATTCATTCAGTCATGTTTCTGGCCACTTAACGCCTGCAATTCTAATATTCGCTCTCCTTTTAGCTCTGTTTTTTGTTTTTCCACCAACTCCTGAGAGAAATGTCCTCCTGCAGCACGACGTTCACCAGCTGGTCCTCAAATATCTCTGTCTGCTAGTAGCTTCTCGACGAGTGATCACAAATATTTATCTGATATCACGCGGGTTTGCAACAAAACAATGACTGCGAAAGTCTTTTTAACTTCCAGATTTCCAGAACCAGATGAAAAACAGGCTCAGTCGGTTTCAGACGGGCAGAAAGCCTTGAAGTCAGCCAGAACAAATATCTACTGATGAAATAAAACCTCAAATTGGCTAATTTAAAAAAAAAGATCATAAACGATGAAGGAGTAATAAAACACCGTTGAATTTTTTATACATATGAAATGAATATTAACACTTTCACACACTGGAGTTTCAAGGAAGATTAAAATAATCCTTCTTGGGAAAATCTACAGTCAAAACAAACCATAAAGTCGAGTTTTTCAGCTCAGAAGCTGCAATTTAAAAAAATCTGAGGCTCTAATTCAGCACGAAATAACTTCTAGATGTGACAGAACTACATTTATACGACACAGAAGCTAAATATGGTTGAAAGACAGTAAAAACTAGTGGAGATATGAACTTTTGAAAATGACAGATTCTTCAAAATGACTTCCTGTTATTAATCTGATTACTGTAACCAATCAGCAACAACTGGTGAGTCTGAGAACACACATACATATTTGAGAGAATCACTAAAATGCTCCAATTTATCTTAGAGGGCCAAAATTTAAAAATTCATGACTTTAAAAGTATTTGGAGTACAGCTGCAGGATGTTCACGGTCCTGTGGATTTAATAGAAGTTTTCAACATGATTTTTTTCCAAGAAAATCCATGACATGAGCTGGGAGGCCGAAGGTGAGCTGGCATTGAACGACCATATATATATAGAGAGAGAGAGAGAGAGAAAGTATTTAAAATTCTGTTCTGGGATTTTGCCTGAGACCTGGCTGACTGAATGCATCATCCACGTTTACACATGCACGTAAACAAACACACCAGTGAACAACACGCAGGTCAAACACGCAGAGTTGAGTGAATCATTTACTTTGTGCTGGACGGCCGGATCACGAGCAGAAGCTTCCTTCGTGTTGGGAGACGGCGTGGAGAGGAATAAGGCTTTCGCACTGCTCGCTGTCTTCTGGCAGTCTGTGGGCGAGAGGAGCGAGCCGGCTGTCAATCATCATCACAGTCATCATCTTGACAACCGTCATTATTATAATCATCCCTCAGTAACAAACGGGGGAACGAGCACTCACAGAAGAATGGAGAGCATAACCGCCGCGGAGAGGAGAGTCAGTCGAGCATGTACATCTGATTACAGACTTAAGTTAGCGAGGCTGCGAGACACAAATTGAGTCTATTGTCCTTGTGAGAATGTAAGAGAAGAAAAAAGAGTCTGAAGTGTGTCAGGGAGTCAAGGTCAACTTATTCTTAATATTCAGCCACACGTCACACTAGAATAGAACCGCAGCTCATCGTCTACTTCAAACTTTAAAGTGAAACTCTCGCCAGAAAACAACCGAGGATTTATTTGTGATTGAATATGAGTCAAACCTTCGTTTAAAAGCATAATTACGATGAAAGAGGCACTTTTAAGATTTACCTTAGTTTTGTTTTCGGGCAAGCTAATTTTCAATGGAGTGCTACGGGCACTTTTACGCTAGCATCAAAATCTCTATTTTTAAAACACTAAGAAGTCTCGACACAACATGAAACTTTGCTCGTAGCATCACCAGGGTCTCTACACATGAACACGAGCATTGAGAACATTGTTTGTGTACACAGAGTTTACTAAAAAGAGAGTTTTTGGACAACTCACGTTAGCAGTAGCACCTCCGGAGCGCCGCCGTCATGGCAGAAAAAAGTGTAGATCCCCGAGTGCGACCTAACAGGCCGGAGGTCCACCATCACTCTCCTGCCTGTCAGGTCGCACTCGGGGATCGACACTTTTTGTCTGCCATGACGGCGGCGCGCCTGGTGATACTACGAGCAAAGTTTCATGTTGTGTCGAGCCGTCTTAGTGTTTTACAGTAGGGCTGGGTATTGTTAAAAACCTCACGATTCGATTTGATTTTGCTTCTTTAGGTCGCAATTCGATTCAATATCGATTCGATTCAAAATTTACTTAAATGCTTCGATATCAATTCAGTAATAAGTAGTAATAAACTAATAATTCATTAAAGTACCTGTTGATAATTTTTTAATTAAAAAAAAGTTGTTTTAAATTGTAAATCTTTCCTCGAGGAAGTTCTAGTTCGAATTGAATTGTAAACAAAGGTACTCGATGTGTTTAGTTATAAAATAGTGCAACCATAGTTAAGCTGAGAAAGTGCCATTGTTTCTGGGACTGCATGGTACGGTGCAGTCCCGGTGCAGCGGCCAGGGTGAGACCGGCTGCGCTGGGAGTTTACCGTCTCCGAAAGAGCGGTGCATCAGACATCGCCTACCCGTCTCTGCAGCTCCGGCGGTGTTTCCGCGGCGCATCACCCTCTGACCCTCGAGCGAGGTCGCGGGCGAGACGCTTCCAGCTGCTGGAGGCGGAGACCGAGAGGTCCGGCGAGGGACTGCGGGTGGTCGCTTGCCCGAATCGATTCAGAGGATTTTATGAATCGATATTGAATTGGGAAAAATATATTGCAATGCATTGATGAATCGATATTTTTACCCACCCCTATTTTACAAATAGCTAGCTATTTTGATGCTAGCGTAAAAGTGCCCTCGCACTCCATTGAAAATTAGCTTGCCTGAAAACGAAACCACAGTAATTGTTTAAAGTGCCTCTTTCGTCGTACCTATGCTTTTTACACGAAGGTTTGACTCATATTCAATCACAAATAACGCCTCGGTTGCTTTCTGGGGAGAGTTTCACTTTAAAAGCTTCAGCTTTCTTTAAAAGCCTGGCCCGGATGTTAGATCTGTCACAAACTCACTTGAGTGTAAATTAACTTTTTCTGCTGCTGCCGGCTGTGTGTGTGTGTGTGTGTGTGTGTGTGTTTGTTCAGAAGACACTTCCGTTTGCCTTTAACACGTGGAGCTCACAGAAGAAGCATTTTCAGCCATTAAGCATGTGCGTCTGTTTACACTCCCTTTGCAGTTGCGTCACAAATGCCATAGTAACCACTTGTGACGCTACTGAGGTGGCCGGTGACTAACAACCTGTCTGAGAGACGAGAGACACCTGGAAATGAGTCCTGCGGTGAGGATGGAGTCATTGCATTAGTCCGATGAGACGGATCCACATCCTGTGTACCAGTGTTTTTGCACGCCTCAGGCCTTAAAAAGTCTACTAACATATTATCCCATTAACAAAATAAAGAATAGAAGTGCAGCTGCAGCAGAGACTGAAATCTTCATCACCGTGACTGATAAACACTCCCTGTTGGCCCGAGGAGGTCGTACAGCTCGATGAGTTATTAGGAACATTTTACTGACAATTTAAATAAAAAATTAAACACTTTGGCTTCATTGTGAAATCATCCCAGATGTCCACTGTCCATATTGAACATGTTTACGGCTCATCTAGAGGTGGAAACAGATGCTTTTGGCTGGACTTTACTCGGATTAATTACCGTACAACTGCACACTGTGTTGCATCTGCATCTCCTGAGAGGTGATTATTATCTCCCTGTTTTTGTCGCCTCTCTCGCCAACTAAGCACCTTGTGTAGAAACACAAAAAAAACTGTTTTGTTCTGGAAATAAAATGGATCATAATATGATTTTCAAGCCAATTGCAAAGATATACAGATATATAAATGATGATAAAACTGTTTATTGGCCATATTTAAAAACTTCTTTAAAAACTGTACATCTCTTTTGTAGAATCAAAATAGTTCCGTCTGTAAATGTTGAATATAAATTGTCATTAAATGCAAATTAATGTTAATTGTAGAGGCTAATCTGAAGTAACTTTCAAGGTCCTTTTTATTCAGCTGTGTTTGTGGTTTAGCTGCAACATTTTGTGAAACCAGATTCTAAAATCTCAGTTGTTGGGGTGTCCTTCAATCGAGTACAAGGCAAAAGCTTTCACAGTAACACCAGCTTGTGTAACCTTGCCTTGCAGTATTGTCTGTCAAGGATTATATCAGCAGCTCCAACAAGTTAAGTGTCATTTGTACACTGAAAAACAAGAAATTCACCTAAAAAACACATTTTCTGAGCTTAAAACTAACAAATTGTCGATCACAGGGTGTCTTGTCACCTGTAAGTCAAACTGTTTTTACCTGTGAATACGTTGTTTCCTGCATATGAAGACGTAAAGTCTCCTCAGACCCACCAGGACGGGGTCCCAGTTGTTGTAGTGACATAAGAGCGCGGCGATGAAGAAGGAGAGGAAGACGGGAACCGCCCCGGCAAAAAACAGCCACGAGAAACGTACCTGTCCGCACACACGGAGGAAAATACATGTTACTATCACGTAACTATCGTCAGGTTCAGTTGTCAGATATTTAATTTATTAACATTTCCATACAGAGTTTTGAGCAAATAGAGATGATAACCACTGCTTACATTAGTGTTATTTTGGTTATTGTGATATGATTTCCTAGATTATCAGAAAATGCTTATGTACATACAGTAATGTAGCATACCCAGATATACCATAACATGATGTAACGTTATCTATATAATTACAATATCATCTTTTTTCAAAGCACCAGGAGCGGAGAATTCACCTTCTGCATGCAAATATCTGCCATGATAGAGAGCGGGATGGTGAGGCTCAACGCCAGAGTCCCAATTAGAGATGATGTGAGGAAACAGCCCCTGTGGACAGAAACCAGCATCACCAGGTGCTGAATTAACACCTACATACATTTAACTGAAGATTGTTTACATTTGATCCATTTAAATCCATCAGAGTGAGTTTCAACTGCTCAAATAAAAGCATGAAAAACGTCCCCGTGCACAATCTTGATGCCAGAACTGTGACCTGTGAATACATTACGCGTCAGGTGCTCACCAGAGCCAGAGGAACTCCGAGAGGACGGTTCCGATGAGGCCGTTAATGAGGATGTACGTCCACACCAGCTGGCTGGGAAGCTCGAAGGCCTCGAAGCCGGTGTAATGGAGCAGCAGGAAGCCCGGCCACAGCAGCAGCAGGTTGAACAGACCCACAAACCCTGAGAGACACACAAGCTTCAGCTCAGAGCACACCTTCTGTCAGCCCCAGTAGGGAGAGTTCTCCAATATTGCTAATGACTGAAGTAACATATATACTGAGTAGGGCTGTAACGATACACGTATCGAAGCTGAAATCGCGACACTCAGATCCACGAACCTGTCTCGCACTGTGAGAAGGCAGAATCGCGACACAACTTCCAGTCCAGATCAGCACTATGAGCTGTAAGTAACACCACATTAACACCGCAGCGGTCGTTCGCCAATTCTCCGCCGTTGTTCGTTCACACAGAGTGAAACACCGCTGTAAAGACGAACCACTGCGTAATTCAAACAGAAAGCCGGCGCTGCGGCTCCTAAAGAGACTTGACGGTACACGTCATGATGATGACGTGTGTGTGTTTTCAAGGGGTTTCCCCGGTGTTTCCCCTGTCAATCAAAACCCGATAGAGGCTGTCTTCCGGGGTAAAGTTCACTGAAGTCTGAACACTCGGTGAGGTAAGGTTTTTTTGCCGGTGACAGACGCAGGGCAGAAATGTGACGAGGAGTCTGTAGGACGGGCGAGAGGAAGGACGCTTCTCCACGTACAGCTGCGGTATTTTCAACTTGTTGCCAAAGACAGTTAGAGTTACTAGGTTACCGTAGTTTGGTTCTGTAACGTTGTTTTGTGGGACATTTGTCTGTATTAAGTTGAGTGAAGGACCTGTGCAGTTAACAGACCATCAGATAGACACGCCCTCCACAATACTATCAGACAAGTATCATATACATAAGTTATAGAAATGTTACAAAAATAAAATGTTTAATTTAGAAAGAAAAAAAACAACGAGGTTTGTATCGAACCGTGGGTCAAAAATCGTGATACAAACCGAATCGTGAGTTTGGTGCATCGTTACAGCCCTAATACTGAGCATTTCCTCACCAAAGAACATGGGAATGTCGAGCTTATCCTCCCGATCCACTCGTCTCTTGATCATTACGATGTAGACGGCGTACAGCACCGCACCAGCCAGCGACCACAGAGAACCTTCATTAAAATTTAAAAGGTCAATTACATTCGGAATGAAGCTTTAAAACTGTATTAATTCAACACCATCAGGCAAGAAGTTAAAGCACGATTTTCACTGATCACTGTCTCCATGTTTACCTATGACGCCTTTCTCGTCAGGGTTGTCCATGCTGGAGAAACTGACGAGGGCGACGCCTCCCATGCTGAACAAGAGAGCGACCGGATGAAGTGGTGAACAAATTTGTCAACTTTACAATTTAAAACAAGATCTAAATCATTACAAAAAACCCCTTCAATGTTCATATATTCCAGCTCAGTGCGGATAAACTCGGCTCAAACTTTATATTTTGCTCCGAGGCAACGGCCAAAATATGAGTAGTTATCCTTCTGAGGAGAATATTACAAAAGATTTTCTTATAATCCGGCCTGTAATTGTTCAGACACATTAGTATAAACCACCCGCGAATGTAGAGAGACAGAACATTCATCACCCCTCGAATACAGACGTCATTACATGATTTTAAACCCATTTCTTTGTACAAGCCTGTGTTGTAAACAGACGAAAGAATGAACCTTATTACTTTGAAGTCACGGAGCATAATCACGGTAGCTGTTTTGTGTTTACACTGTTTGGATACTTATCATATCATACGAGAGGAGAAAATTACTTTGAGAAAATTACATTGTCTGGGTTCAGACTGTGATCGGCTTTAATACGCCGCCGGAGCATTCAGAGGAGGAAATCTCACAGCGGATACACTGACTGCTCATCATAATCACTTCAATTTCAACTACGAACTTCTCCAAAGTCGGCAGATGAGAAATAAAGAGAATAAAAGCACAGAAGCACATTAGGCAGACACAAATAACATTTAACAATATACACACTCAGGCAAGCTGAAACTTCCCAACATGCCCTTCTCAACTCCGAACAACACTTTCTTTTAACTCTTACCTCAGAGCCACGGCTAAGAGTTTGGATAAGGTGAAGCGGTCGGTGCTGTTGCTGGGAAAAATGGCGGCTAAGATGAGCGTGAACAGGCCTGAAGAGGGAGAAGAGGAAGAATCAGACCACAGAAAGCAGCAGGTCAACTTCTCTTTAAGTTGAAGGGATAGTTCGGGTTTTTGAAGAGGGGTTGTTTGAGGCACACCATTATCAATTTAAGTGTTTGATATATTTAGAATATTTGAACAGCTTTTCCTTGCTGTCAAACAGCCGTAAACTGTAGTAATTTTAACACTCTCTAAAGCCAGTCAATTAATTATTTTCATTTCATTGTTTGACTTTGTTTAATCCAAACGAACCCGTTAAAACAAACTGTACCCACGCAGTAACTCAAACAAACTAGCCAATCGAGGCACGAGTAGGCAAGCAACTTCTGTAACGCAACACAACACAAGGTAACGTATTGCAAGGAAATAATGCAAGATAAGGTAACACAACATAAGATAACGTCAGGTAACAACAGGTGGCAAGCGTAGCAGTATACCAGCAACTTCCTTGTTCTGCAAGGTAAATTTATGGTTTTTGTAAAAGGAGTCTGGCAACATTTTAGAGAGCATAGAATGATTTAGTTTCTGTTGGAAAGGGCTGTCTGACAGCAAAGTAAAACAGTGAAAATACTCTAAATGTAATATGTTACTTATACCCTTTTTTGGGGCCCTTGTTAGCTAAAATATGTTTTGCTGCCCTCAGTCACAGCAGCACATTGTCTAGATTCAGTGCTCCTGTCTGCTTCTTCAAAGTGGATGCAAGCAAACCGATGGTAATACGATGACAACGGATAAATACCTCTTACAATTCCACTTCAAAAACCTGAACTATCCCTTTAAATAAACATCTGCTCTCTAACACGATCTAAGATATGGAGGACCAAACCTGACATAAGTATAAATAAATAAAATAAATAAATAAATGCATAAATAAATACATAAATAAATAAATAAATGCTGAAATAGATGTATAAATAAATGCATAAATAAATACATGCATAAATAAATGAATAAATAAATAAATGCTGAAATAAATGTATAAATACATAAATAAAAGTATAAATAAAAGTATAAATGCTTTTTATTTATTTATACATTTCTGTTCACCTACATTTATTTATTTCTGTATTTCTGTTCACCTACATTTATTTATTTCTGTATTTCTGTTCACCTACATATATTTATTTCTGTATTTCTGTGTCCATATGTAAATGAGGAGGTAGGAGGTCCTAACCTCAGTCAAGAGCATGATTGGTTACAGGAGTGTGCTCGATGAGGGTCTACTACTTCTGCCTTACTAGCAGCGCTGATTCCTGTAAACTGTACAGGAATGTTGCTGGCTACCAGCAAGCCCGCTCAGCTAACTGTTAGCTGCAGTTGTTGACATTTGTTCATGTAGCTATGGTATAGTTATGAATTTGACTGGCGTTCATTTTAACTTGCGAGGGTCCCAGGTGTGCTGGTGGTGTGGTTTGAGAATCCCGTCTGGAGAGAGAGGGGTCCTCAGCCATGTCCGCTAACCAGGAAAAACGTTCTGCTCATCGCTCCAAGTCATGTATATGTGTATTCTAGACGAGCGCTACAGAGCACAAATCGTCCAAAAGTGCATGTTGTCGGTCTCATATCTTTGTCGTGAATGTCTGTACTCTCAAATAACTCATGGGTGGAACAGGCTGAGGCATTTGTTCACGCCGAGCGGCTCGAGAGCGGCGTGGAGACCCCTTTTAGCTCTTATGTTAGCTGTTAGCTGCTCGCTGTAGCGCAGCGTCCAGGCTACCTTGTGACACAGGTTACCATCGGGTATTTTTCATTCCGCACTGTTCAAATGGTTACTTAAAGCCATCGTTCCGAGCCGCATACATCGTTATTAAGCTGACGCTAAGTCGGTGTGAAAAGTGTACACTGTCATACAGCCTGCTGGTCAAACAGTCTGCAGAGTACGTTGACATCCAGCCCGAGCTCAGCGTGAGGTCAATCAGCTGTGGCAAATCGTGAGACGTCCAGATCAACCTGTGATACAAACACCAGTAGCGACAATGGTTCATAGGAAAGCCCAGACATGTATCTCACTCTCGGTGGTAACATGTGTCAACAGTTCACCTGGACGCTACGCTCTTAGCACTACAGCGAGCAGCTAAAAGCTAACTAGCAGCTAACTGCTAACAGCGGTGTCCACGCCGCTCTCGAGCCGCTCGGCGTGAACAAATGCTTAATACTGTTCCACACATGAGTTGTTTAAGAGTACAGAGATTCAAGACAAAGATATGAGACCGACAACATGCACTTTTGGACGATTTGTGCTCTGTAGCGCTCGTCTAGCAGTGGTTTGCAAGTCGCAGCCCCGGCATCTCCGTGTGGATAGAAGTGTTCAAGCCACGTCAAAACGAATACACATATACATGACTTGGAGCGATGAGCAGAATGTTTTTCATGGTTAGCGGACATGGCTCTCCAGACAGGATTCTCAAACCACACCACCAGCACATCTGGGACCCTCGCAAGTTAAAATGAACGCCAGTTAACTTGTCACACTGGTCGAGGCCATTAAGCTAACCGGAGCTGGTTTACAACGTTACAGAGAGCGAGGCTTGAGATCAGGAATCGTTTGCTTTTGTCTGGCTCTCCGATTTGACCAATCATGCTCTTGACTGAGGTTAGGACCTCCTACCTCCTCATTTACATATGGACACAGAAATACAGAAATAAATATATATAGATGAACAGAAATACAGAAATAAATAAAAAGCATTTATTCTTTTATTTATATTTTTATTTATTTATTTATACATTTATTTCAGCATTTATTTATTTATTCATTTATTTATGCATGTATTTATTTATGAATTTATTTATTTATACATTTATTTCAGCATTTATTTATTTATTTATGTATTTATTTATGCATTTATTTATTTATACTTATGTCAGGTTTGGTCCTCCATACTAACAAGGGGTGATGTAGGTAACAACAATCTGATCTTTACAGAGAGAAAGAGAGAGAGAGTCACCTGAGGTGGATGACAGAATGTTGACGATGGCGACTTGTGTGTCGGATAAAGCTTCCTGATAGGACAAGTTAGCCAGGAACCACTGGAAGAGAAACAGAGGCGGTGATGATGATGTCACCTTTCGATACAACAGCCCTCTCCTAAACAGCATGTACCTTATCTAACATTTTAACATGTTTTAAATCAGCTTTGCGTGACGAAAAACAGCAGGAAAAAAGCTGTAAGTAATGTATTTTCAGACCTAGTAGTAAAGTGAGCAGTTTAAAACCGGCATCAAACACTCTGCTTTTTATTGCCGAGTAGTTTTTTTATTCTGCTTCTCGGGGACGATGAGTCACAAATTAAAAGCAGTTCATCACATGAAAAGCTCCGTGATTAATGTCTTGCAGTGTTGGCGCTCATAAACCTTCACTTTCTGCCTGATTACATAATTCATATGTGTCAGAAGAACCTTTTTTTTTTTCCTTTTTAGTACCAGCAAAACACATTAGTTGCCAACTGACCAGCACAAACCACAAAAGTAATAAAAATCGTCTGTTATTAATGATGCTTTAAGAAGTTTGTTTAGCTCCTCTTTCTTTCTTTTCAGTCTGCTGAGGAACCAAAATAAATACGTGGTTCCTCAGCTGCTAAATGTTCCACTGCGTTCACCACTTAGTCTCTAACTGTGTCTGTCTGCTGTGGAGGCAGTGTTTCGTTTTAGAGCTTTTTCACTGAGAACAGCTTCCTGCCGTGACCGAAAACGAGTCTATTAGAGTGCTGAGACTGAACAAAAATGGTGAAGTTGCAGCCAGACAGCTAAACAAAGAGAGAAGATGGAGATTCAGGTGATTATTTACTGGATGTTCATCACTTTTGATATGTTTTGAGGCTGTGGCTTGAGGCTATCTTCTGCCCTCTTACACAAAACCGAGTATTTTTCAGATCTCATGTTTTAAACATCAACATCGTGTCTATAATTTGATGCAGAGGTGCGTATGAAAAGCTGGAATTCCTGCTGACTTTTACTTACCACAAAGCAGAAGAAGAAGCTGATTTTAGCCACGTCAGTGATGGTGAGCTTGCCCACCGTGCGCAGCATGGCCTCGTGGTCCTTGGCAGCGGGGTAGGACATGCGGGACAGTTTGGCCTCCAGGGCCTGCGTGGAGGGCAGCTGACGCACCTCCATGATATTACTAAAACGCACCCGCTGCTTTTTGGAAGCTGCTGGGAGGTACAAATGGAGAGAGAGGAGGGAAAGGAAAAACAGGTTTTATTCAAATGGAAAAAAAACACATTTCCGGACTCACATTTGTATTTTGCCGCAAGACAATTTTGTTTTAATAAGCGAAATATCCTCCTCATCAGGTGCTAATGCACGATGATGCTGTTTCAAACACAAGTGCTAAAAACACAAAACAAACCCGACAAACCCTCGTAATCTGCCTCGGAAGCTTTCCTGTGTGGCCTTGGACTTGAAATTGAGGTCAGTTTTTCCTGAACAGCTTCACGAGAATCAGAACAACAAAAGACTATTCAGATTTTTTCACCACTCTGCAAAATAACAGCTGAGAGTGACGTCCTTCTGCTGAGAGTTTTGGTTTCATTATGACTGAATGTGAAAAGAGGAGATGAGAGAAAACAAATGACTCAGTTTGAGAGTCTAAAAGTGTTTATGTTGAATACTGAGGCGCTTTCAGACGACTCTAAACAACGACTATGTTTTTTTATAGCTCACCACTGCACGCTGTCGATGACTAAATCAATGGCGGTTAGCAATCACAAATCATTTAAAAACGTAATATTTAGAACTCCAGAAGGAGAAAAACAATGTTGAAAGGTTATTTTTTAAAACACAAACAACATCAACTGTTGACTGTAGATAAAGATGGATGACAACTCACAAATCACAAGGTCACAAATCGTCCTTCTGTTAGCAGAAGAGAAATATCGTTTCTGTCATCTCAGGTCCTTTTTTTCCAAGTGTTATTTTTCTGGTAAGTTTGGTTTAAAATTGATTAAACTTCGGAGGTTTCAGGGAAAAAAGCTCCATAAGCATATTACTTTTTATTGTTTAATAAACTGAGTGATTTAAGTTAAGTTAACCAATTCTATAGAGGACGTCAAATGTGGTGTACTGATTTATAACATTTACCTTTGTGCATAAAAAACGTAGCTTATGTAGAATAATGAAAGAATACAGATAACTACTGGCTTTTTTTAACCAACAGCAACCCTCTGTTTAATGTTACAACACTATGAATTGTGGGTAATTTCCTTCGGTAAAGTCTGCAGAAAAGCAGACTTGCTGAAATTCCCTTTAAAAGGACTCAAAATGAGCTCTCAAGATGTCAGCGCTCATCTCCAGGATATTTTCTGGCATAATTTTTGTACAATGAGAGGAAGTAAAGACACGTCGCCCATCTGAATACGTCATTCTGTGTACTTACATGATTCACAGTCTCCCATTAAACAGTTCGAATGCTCTGCAGGAACGTCCTGGAACTTCACTGGGACGTACAGCGGTTCACTCTGCACAGGAAAGAGAAAGTTAAACATGTATAGTAGGGGTGTTTTGAAGCTTACTGTTATATTAATACACCTAAAAATACTGTTAATAATACACATGATACTGTGAATAAGTGTGAATAATGGTGCAGATTTCTTTATCAGTTCAGCTGTTTGACTTTTCACTGTTTCATTGAGTGAAATTGTTCTTTTTGTACACTCTCGTGAAGTTATAGTTGCTGACTCTCTCTCCACACTTACTTGTGAGTAACTTATTTGCCACAAAGCGAGACAGAAAACAAAGTTAAAGATAAATTTGGCTGATAGTATTACAATAATAGTGTTCATATTTTATAAACCCACCCAAGAATTTCTCTCAGTATTCGTGTAAGATTGTTACGGTCTTTGCTTCATCAGCATTTACATAATTGGGTCCCTCGACTGCTGACACGAGCAAACAATAAAAACCTTAAAAAAAACTGCCTGAACATGAGCTGTTATTGTTTCTGTGATTAAACCACGTACCAAACAGTTGTTGACGGTGGTGTCAGTGGTGCAGGGTGCAAAGTAGGCCTCAGCATCAGCAAACTGCAGACACAAGCAACTCAAACCATCAAATTACAGACAACAACAAATAATTCTGGTTCTGTCTTTCCGCTGCAGTGACTGACTTTCCTCAAGAGTCATTTACAACTTTATAATGTCCTAAAATGATCATCGTGGCTTTATTCTGCCTGCAGCAGCCTCTAACTGAGCTCAGGCTGAGTGCACTTCTGCCAATTAAAATCTCTTATAATCCATCATTTCTGTGAGATTTTCCACAACATTCTGCTTCTGCTGCACATGAAATTAAAAACATTAAGTCAGTAAACCCGACAGAATCCACGGTTTGTGATTCTGCATGCCTGAAGTTGTGAAATATCAGAAAACAGACATTTAAAACATTTAAACACACTGCCCCCGTGTGGTGAGAATGTGGCTTAACTACTTACAAACGCTGAGTGCCGGCGTTTCAGAGAGCCGGTGCACTGCTGCCTCCACGGCCGCCACAGCAGGAAGCCCAGCAGGTAGAGCACAAACATGGAGGTCTTGGTGAACGTGCTGAAGAAGGGTTTGTTGTACTCCTGTCTCTTGAAAATGTACTGAAGGAGGAATCAACAGGAGGAAACTGTTAGGACACCAGCTTTTATTGGTTTAACAACACGTGTTGCAGGATGGAGAGTCGACACTTTGATGTGTTCAGGCGCCACCTTTGGTTTCACTCTCGGAACTCATGTTTACTTTTTTGTTTTGCATTTCAAGTTTTTCAAGGTGAATACAATTCAACCTAAGAGCACAGGAAGAGGAGCGTAACAGAATATATTTACTCAACATAATGTGACACTTGATACTGTGACTGCTCTACATTTTAAAAGGGTGATTGTGCCTTGTACTCCTTCCCGTGTATCCGATGACTGTAAGTGTTTGTGTCTTTGTTTAGTTATTCTATTGTGAACTATAAGAGGCTATAAGTTGTTTATGTTTGACACAATTGACTTGTAAAGACGTCATTTACACCCTCTACGTGCACCGACTTTAGACTAGGGTTGTCAAAAGTATTGAAACTCAAAAAAGTATCGATACTAAAATGTTGTATCCGGATACGATACTCATTTTCAAAAGTGTCGAT
Source organism: Sparus aurata (assembly GCF_900880675.1). Classification (NCBI taxonomy): domain Eukaryota; kingdom Metazoa; phylum Chordata; class Actinopteri; order Spariformes; family Sparidae; genus Sparus; species Sparus aurata. The sequence goes on along the minus strand of NC_044195.1, from coordinate 31,516,810 downwards.
ACCAAGGAAGCCAAGGAAGGAACATTTAAGTTAATTTAGTTTTTATCAGGCTTGCCTAATATTTAGATGTGCACAGCATACAACCTCAAAATATTGTTCTAATTGTTATTGTTTATTTTATTTATTTATTTTTTCTCACTACCTCAGACCTGAAACTTGTAATCATAGTTGCAGTTTCTTTTTGCACAACTGTTTTTTATTATAAATATTTAACGTGTGGTTCTGTTAATTGTTACATGTTGTAACAGAGGTTATTTTTTCCTTTTTTTTGTTAATAAAAATATTTCTTTTAAATTTTGGGGTCTTTTTTTATCCTTGTGGTATCGAAAATGGTATCGAGTATCGAATATTTTCCTGAGTATCGGTATCGATCGTTTAAGTTTACCAACTTGAAGTTAAGTTAAGACTTTTTCTACCAGTCAGTTTGTTTTCCTCACAAAGGGTTGATAAAGTCCTTACCGAGGTCAACTCAGAGGAGGCGACCCAGATGACATCCACCAGCAGGAGTATCACCACGCCCAGGGCCATCCGCCTCCGCTGGGCTGCAGAGCTTCCCTGAGAGCTCATCCGGTTCATGATGAACACCCACTCCATCGGTACACTGAGGAGAGATTAACAAGAATGTGTTCAAGGTACAAGACATTCAGAAACTTGCTCACCGCCGGAACAAACATCTACAAATCATAAATTAATCAATGACGTCAGAAAGCTCCGTGTCTCATATGTTGCTCAAAATGAAGATATCATACAAATATAACGCACGACTTTATATATGTAATGTTGAATAACCAATTAGTCATTGACAGGAAGTGAATCACCGACTATTTTGATAGTCAGTTGAGTCATTTATTAGGGGCAGATAAACATTTGTGCCAGCTTCTTTAATCTGACGGTAAACTGCTTTTCTTTGTGTTTTGGACGGTTGGTCTGACAGAAAAAAAGGCATCTTAAACGGGCTACTATGTAACACATAGTAGCCTGTTTACATGCGTCAGTCACTTTTTAACTGGCTTAATGTGAGCAGATTCAACGTGACGTGAAAAGTGAGACCTTCCCCGTCACGCCTGCTTGCCTGTGTTTGTTTAAGTAGTTTAATGCTGCTGGACTGTGGATTACTTTGTGAAGGCTTGATTTTCTGTGACAGTCCAAAGGAAGTTACTTTATGTGCGTTCTCCAGTGCCTCATAACAAAAACAAACAGCAGCTTAGTTTAGAAATGGATGACCGGCTTCAAGCACAACACGGAAGCTCCACAGAGCTACTTTCTTACATTAACCAGTTTAAATAAGCTATTACTCTATTAGCTATTAGTCATATTAGCCCTTACTAATCATGCATAGCTGTGACATCAAACACAAGAAAGTACAAATCTGTCAGACTGCCTGTTTTTCAAGAATCAACTTTGTCAGTAAACTAACTGAAGTATAACGTTGTCATAACTTGTTTTACATTGACATACAAACCTGTTTAGCAGCCAACTCTACAGTCTGAAATGATCTTCTCAGGTCAGATTCACTGTTCAGCGCAGAGAGTGAAGAGCAACCGGAGGACTCGCACTTTACAAAAACCTGCAACAAAAAGAAAGACAGTAACATTTTTACTCAAGTATGGTACAAAGCGAAGGTACTGGTTCGTCCATTATAATTAAAATGTATAATTCTACTCCACTTCATCTCTTAAAGCAAATATTGTTCTTTTTATTGCTTAACACTGGTCTGACAGCTTTAGTTACCTTTCAGGATAAACTTTTTTAACTCTTCCCATTCGATAAAAACCACATACAGTATCTCTAACTTTTCTGATAAACTGAAGGATAAAGAGTTCCTTTATGTGTTGATAAAATTACTTTCCTTTAACAAATAAAAACGTTTAAAAACCCTCTCGTATTTACTGGAAAATTCATCTTCAGAAACCTGAAAACACGTAAAAAGTTTAAGTTTTGTGATGATCTTATAGAATATAATGCGTTGACATAGATTAAAATATCAACAGTATAGACTGGAGTTAAAAATTAGATCAACCTTAAATATCCACAGAACTAAAATGACAAATAAACATTAATGGAGAAGTAACAGTAATATAAAAACATCAGATATAAAAGTACTTTTGATCATTCAAATAATAGTATGAAAGTATTATCTGCATAATGTAGCCAATTCAAGGAACACTATGTAGTTTTGGAGAATAAATTCAAACTTAAAATGTCAACATTTATTTACAATATTAATGAAGCAATAATACAAATGTAGAAATATTATTCTTTCCCATATGTGAATTAACAAGCTGTCCTGGAAAATAAGGCCTTAGAACCAGGTGGCAGGGTCTGCCACATATAAACAAAGAAAGTATGTGTGAATGTCCTTTAAGGTCAGTTTGTGTATTCAGTTTATTAGGCATTAAAACAAAGAGAGTTTGTTTATTGAGTTTGTGTAGGCATTTAAAAAAAAAAAAACTCTTCTGATTAAAGTATCTTACCTAAAACTACGTAGTGCTCCTTTAAGGAAGGTTTTGCATGACTTTTATTTCCAGTGGCGTATTTTTACAGTGTGGTATTGATATAAAAATATTTCAGGTTTAAATATCAGGAGGACAGAAAAAATATATATATATATATATTTGCAAATGATAAACAGCCTAAAGAAAAAGAAATACTTGACGACTGTGTTTACATATTCATAAAGAAGTGAGAAGAAGTCACTGAATGATAATTAACCAGCTTCCTTCATGGTCCTTAACTTGTCTAAATATAATATTAATTACCTTTTATCTTTGTCATACAATAATATAAAGTCACAACTGAAACAACATCCTTATCATATATATAAATAAAGTAAAGGATCTTAAGACGTGTTCCAACATCAGTGGAAACTTTCTTATGAGTGACAGTAAGAAGCTAAAGCAGCTTAATTAAGAACATATGTTTATATTTATTCTTTCCTGGGTGTTAAATAAGAGTAAATAAGTAAGCAAAGAGCTATTTAAGTTAGCTAACTGTCACCTGTGGGTGGTGCATAGTAAACAACTACCTGTTAAACACAGCTGCACTGCACGATGCTATTTAAATTAAAGAGTTAGCTTGATTAACACATATTTATTAGCCGTTTCTGCAGCCTCTAAAAACTAGCAAAACAGCTCTAAAGCTAGCTTATTTACTAGCTATTAAACTGTTCCAGCCTGGAGGAGAACAAGTCGTGCTAAAGGTTGTATTTAAATGTAAAGGTTACGTTAGCTCAACTGCCAGAAGTCGCTTCAGGTGCAGCTAATGTGTGCAAGCTAACGTGAACAGGTAGCATCGCTGTGCTACGTTTACCTGGCAATCAATATTAGCTGGATAACTAACGTTGGTGAGCTAAGCGCTAACAAGCTGGCTTGATTAAGTGATTAAAAACGGTTAATTAAAGATGTTTTTTTACCTGAATGCAACAGGAGGTCATTGAGTTTGCTCCATTGTTCACTGGACTCTTCACACGCTGCTGAAATGTCGAATAAATCGCAGTTTTTACGATAAAATCATTGACAGCACAGTGGTTGTAAACATTAGCACACCCTCCCTTCGTCTTCGCTATCAGGTGACATCACTTATGACGCGCGGGGGATTCTGGGATATGAAGTCTTTTAGAGGATAATATCGTTATTTATCAGTTCTGTCCATTTAAACGCTGATTTAAGCACTTAAAGAGTTAAAACTGAATATATAATTACACCAAAGCTAAATACATGACAATATGTGTGCATATAATGTTAAATAGGCTGGTAGAGGGACGTTATATTGTATGAAGAAGACATTTACAAATACACTTACATCTAAATTATTCTCTTTAATTATCCAACTTTTGTGGACAGGGTTGGAAATTAAACTGATACTGAAAGCTTTTAACATCTATATGGATGATTATGCAAAACAAAGGGTATGAAATAGTAATATCTGCATTCAGTTGAGAAATATTTAATTGTCACTGATGTAACAGGATTTTTTTCTATAGATTGTATTTGATGCATTGATCACATTGATTGGATATCAGTTGGTTTAGAAGGGGTCCATCTTCTGTCTGCACTGAGTAAACGTCCAAACATGTAAAAATGTATGAAACAAAATAATCTTGTTTCTTGAAACCAAAAAAGATCACAGTATTTCCAGTTTCAATGTTTCCAAAATGTGAATTATATTTCTTAGATATCAAAACCTTTTAAATTAATGCCTATTAACTTTGTTAAATACTAAATAGGATGATAGTTGAAGACAGAACTTTATTAATCCCAAGGGGAATTGTTAGGCAGCAGCTGTCAGTGCATATTTTTGCACTTACTGTTCTATTTATAATTGCAAACAACTTTCCGTGTGTGTGTGTGTGTATGCATGGGTGTGGTCATTTGCATAGGAATATGCAGGGCTGTGTATGCAAATATGCATGAGTGAATGTGGATGTATATGCATGGGTGTGTGTACACACTTGTTGTTGGTGTTTAACAATTTGTATGGATCTTTTTAAGTACTTCCAGCTCAACCACTGAGTAAATCCCACAAGCATCAGTCTAGTACAACCAACATCACATGATTTGTCTTCAACAAGGTTAATCAAGTTGAACCAACTTAATTTTAATTTAAAAGTTTTGGTGTTATTTAGTAGTCAAATAAGTCAATTTAAGTTATTCCTACTCATTTATTTTGCTTTGATTATAGTCAGAAATGTATGTGCAAATTCTTACCTTTATCTGTGCATTATACCTTAATTCACCTATAAGTCAAAATAAATTACACAAAAAAATTACATTTTTAAGATGAAACTGTTTAATAAAAAACAGCATAAACAAATGTCTGTAAATGATTGTCAGCATCTCTGCAGAAAATAAAACATGCCCACTTCTAATAATAAGACAAAAAAGTAAAACACACCCATATGAATGTTAACAAAAAGTGCATACTGAAGCTTGAAATAAACACTTTAAGTTTAACATATGCAGGCTTTTAACAGGAAGTTGCCCTTAAAGATGATTTTAAAAAGACATATTCTGATTATTGCTGTTGGTTTTTCAGGACTGCTCCCCTAAACAGAATCCAGAGCCGAATATCAGAGCAGAAAAATATTGATTGTATCTTCATTTACATCGTGCTTTGTGCACATTGCCATGCTTCTGTTTAGTGTTTGCCATTTAATTTAGTAAAGGGAGACTAACTGTTCAACATCTAAACAGCACACAATACAGTCAAAAAGCACAAATCACAAAAAGCGACCTCAAAATGTAAAACCACTTCTGTACAGTCTGAAATACACTGAGCATTTTCACATTAAACTGTTGAATTACGCTGCATCATTTTTCAACTTGGTGTACCTCATTAACTGCCAGCTAAATAGAGTGCAACTGCTTTGTGTTGCTCAACAAAACTTTACAAAAAAAAAGCTTATTTTTGAGAAACATTACCTTCCGGCTCGAGGAATATCTTATAAAGGTTCTTTTGGGTAGCTGAAGGTTGAGACTTGATGAGCCTCATTAGCAAGGCAGGTGCTCTGGGTATATAAAGATCCATGTATTTCTTTGCTTACATTAGGGTCATTATCATTATAATTATCATAATGCACACTGACAAACATATTTACAGAAAACAGTAAAAACAAGGGTAACACCTCAAGAATCACTGAAGGGTTTTAAACCCCTGACGTAATCCTGACACAATACAGTGTGAAAACAGCTCTAAAGAAAACATTTTTCAGAATATGTTTGCCAACCATCACAGTATTCAGACTGAGTCTTTTCAGTCTGAATACTGTGATGGTTGGCAAACATAATCTGAAATCTCCTAATAGCAGCTGTAAACACTTTTAGAGGGGTGTGGTCGGGATGCACTATCTTGCAGCTAAGTACTCTCTTCGCTACAGTAGCCCTAAGTGGCCATGCATTCATACATTTTATTTCCTCCGTTTTCCGTGATAACGAGTTTATTTCCTCCATTTTCCTGAGATAACGATATAATCAATTCGAGATATACTTTCAATCAAGGCCTGACACAGGCTGACATAGCATTATGCCTTGCTATTATAGATAATATTCACATTAATGTGCGTAATCTAAGAAGACGGTTAGCAAGGCTTCAGCTATATCAGTGGCGCAATTTAAGTGGGCCTGATGCTGTTGTAGCATCCCCGCTGAAAGATAGTCAGACTCTCTAACTGATGGTCCAAAGTGTTTATTACAGGAACCTTGTGCACTCGAACACACCTTCGGATACACCGTAAGAGTGTGAACCCTTTATCAGCCAGGTGCACAGTAAATCATTTCATCACGTTCAGCAAAAATCATGCAGGCACACTTCAAACACGCACACACACGATTCACAGGAACACAGATGTTCTCGGTTCACAGCAAGATGCTTTCAAAATAAAAGTCCCGCATTTAGTGTCTAATATAATTAATGAAATAACTAAATGAAAACAAGATGTTCTTACAATTATCACATCAAAGGTAATTTACAGTCGTTACACTAACTGACTGACTCATCTCATCTCATTTCTCATCGAGAAAATTATCTCGTTATCTCAGGAAAACGGAGGAAATTAACTCGTTATCACGGGAAAACAGAGGAAATAAAATGTATGAATGCATGGCCGTTTAGGGCCTCTGTAGATTTAATATACTACACTATCGTTTTGTTTTCTCAAATTAATTATATCGTTATCACGGGAAAACAAAGTTTTGTTATCACTCGATCTCTAGAAAATTATTCCGTTATCTCGGGAAAACTGAGAAAATTAACTCGTTATCACAGGAAAATGGAGGAAATAAAATATATGAATGCATGGCCGTTTAGGGCTTCCGTAATTTGCTGCTAATAGCAGCTGTAAACACTTTTACAGGGGTGTGGTTGCGATGCAATCTCTTGCAGCTGAGTACCCTCTTTGCTGCTAATAGCAGCTGTGAACATCCCCTGTTGGACACCAAGGACAGAGGACCCAGCCAAATAGCCAGACAGCCAGGAGACCACCGCCGCTGAAGGAGAGCACCCACACCTGAAGCGCAGCAACCTGTGTCTGTTCCACGCCTAGGTGAACAACAGGATGTTATTTCCCAGGAGTGTTGTTTTGAGTGCTGAGCGGTAGACACAGAGAAGGCAGGCTGCGGGGCCAGGTGGAGGAGGAAAAGAGTAGAGTAGGTGAGTTGGTGTGTCGGATGAGAACAGGTGGCTGTATGTTTCTGCGTCGTACAGGCAGACTGTGAGAACCGTGGGAACGGAGTGTGGACTGCAAGCGAAGAAGAGGGTGACTTCCATCACCGGCCGGAGTTGAGGGGAAGCACCGTGGGCTTGTAGAGGGGTGTGGTCGCGATGCACCCCTCTTGCGGCTAAGTACCCTCTTTGCCTATTTTAACAGACCAGTTGGATTTTTAACCAGGATTTTAGACCCTGGGGATTCTCCTTTTGACACTGAATGACTCTAGTTCTTGACTGGTTTTATTCCTACCTCACAGATCGTCACTTTCTAGTAAGTATGGATACATGTTCCTCAGGAACGCATGAACTTAAGTATGGGGGGCCCCAAGGATCAATTTTAGGTCCAATACTTTTTAATTTATATATGCTTCCCCTTGGGGAAGTCATCAGAAGGCATGGCATCAATTTTCACAGCTACGCTGATGATACACAGCTTTACATCACCGTGTCTCCTGATGACACAGGGCCTATTGATGCCCTTTTAAACTGTATTTTAGATATAAAGTCATGGATGGTAGAGAACTTCCTACAGCTCAACCAGGACAAAACTGAGGTTTTAATTATTGGTCCTGAAGGCAAGAGAGAGAGAAACTTTTACCAAAACTAAATGCTTTTAAATATTCACAGTGCGTAAAAAACCTGGTGCGTTCTTTTCGACTCCAAGCTCGTTCCTTACGTTACATTGCTAGTCACGCGCCTCACACACAAGTCGATAATGGAACAGTGATTGGTTGGGGTTTGGCACGAGGTATCTTTCACTTGGTTAGTCGGTTGGTCAGTCGCCACCCGCAAGGGGAGATGGGATAACAATGGCAGAGTCAACAACACGAGCAGAACATGCTGCTACATGTGACTTGCCTGAAGTCCCCCCCGCTGCGTAAAGCCACTTTTGACGGTTGATGATACAAACATTACTTTGAATTTGTTGAACGTAAGGAAAACAACTTGACTGTAAGGTGCACACTTTGCCCCTGTTGGAAACTTCTCCCCACCGCTGCTAACACTACCTCAAACTTAACGAAGCATCCGGAAGCACCTACAGAGACAGCACGCACACACACAAAGCTTGTTGCTAAGGAACCGTGGAACAACATGAATGTAATGAGTAATGTAACGAGTAATGTAACTAATTACTTTCTTCAGGGAGTAATCATGTAATGTAAGGCATTAGTATTTTTGACAGTAATGTGTAATGTGTAATATATTACTTTTTTGAGTAACGAGCCCCAACACTGCTCATTTATGCTGTCCTGTCATTTTTCTTTGTCCTTTAATTTTCTCTTAAAGGTTTTATTATTCATTTACTTATTTATTTATTCATTTATTTATTTTTAATGCTGCTTTTACGGGTTTAGTGCTTAAAAGTTATGTTTTGCTCTTAGTAATTTATATTAACATTAATTTATGTTGTTTTAGGAGGTTTTTCGTTTATTTTAGCACTTATTTTATTTATTGTCTCTTAGTTTCCAGCTCCAGTGTTCTCCTCATGGGGGCCCTCCACTCCAGGAGCTCTGTCTGACCTGCCTGCGGGGGTACCGTCCTGGGGGTTGTCCGGGCCTCGATAGTTGGGGAGTCCTGCCCCAGGTCTTTATGGCCGTGGTATGGGCCCCTATCTGTCTGGGTTGGGGTGGTCTCTGTGGTGGCGTCCCCTGTAGTCGTGGGCTTGGACGGCTCTCGGTGGGGATGGCTCCCATAGGATAGTGTTTCCCCACTTGGTCTATCAGTGCTCAGCCATACTCCATTTTATCTAGTGGGGGGGTGGGGTGTACGTATCGGTGTAGTATACTGTGTGCTCAAGGGTGTGTGTATGTGTGTATGTGTGTGTGTGTGTTACATGAATGAGGGTGTGGGGAGTGGGGATGTTAAGGGGGTTTGTTTCATGTTCTTTTCTTTTAATGTAAAGCACTCTGGGCTGCATTTTTACATGTATGAAAGTTGCTTTATAAGTAAATTTGATTTGATTTTGATTTGATTTAGTTTGACTATTTATCCCGGCTGATTCTCTGCCCCCTCTCGTCTGCCACTGGTCCGAGAGCGGGGCTATCCAGAGACTGTGGGATCCCCAGGAGAGACTTTGGGCTGGGTTTATCTATTTTAATTATAATAAATGTTGTGTACACTGTCGATTTGACTTGTGGTTTTTAACTCTGCTCAACCCTGATTTTAATTAAAGGTATAGTTCAGGTTTTTTGAAGTTGGGTCATATATAGTGCGTATCTATACTCTCTATCTATTCCTAGTCGATCTGATACGGAGGTTCTACCGTTGAGAAAATGTAGTGCCAAAAGAAAGGCCGGTCTGACGGCAATGCGAAGCGCTGTGAATTTTCTCTATACAACTTACACTTGAATTGTTATAGATTTTTTTACGTGAGCCTTGTTTTAGGTGGTTAATTTCGCTTTTTCTCTGGACCCCATTCACTGCAGTACAAAGCTGAGCGTCTGGGCTGGAGCAGCTCTCTACTTCTCCAAACTGAGGCTGCGCTGATCGGAGATTACGGTAGGGAACAGATCGACTATAGGTATGTGCTTTATATGACCCCACTTCAAAAAACCTGAACTTTATTAGGAGTCCCAGGCTCTCAAACCTAGGTGGCGTTGTCGGCTTTGTTTCCAATTAATATCATCCAATTACTTCTTTTTAATGTATCATTTTAACTTTAGATTCTTTCAGCTTCTCCACATACACAACCTGATGTGATGACTGTAAAACATCCCTGTACTGCTGTTATTCTTTTGGGGAGATCTCATCAATCTTTTGTGGTCCTCATTCTGATTTAAGTGCTTTAAAACTGGGATCTGCCGATAGCTTTTCATAGGAAACATACAGATTTGACAGGTTTCCTTTTGAGCAATGAGCAATAAATGAGCAAACGGAAAATGTTAATTTAAGAAGGGTAGGCAAAATAAGCTGATGCTTCAGCCTACACCTTTTCGGTCAAAACTTATTGCTTGTTGTGTTTTTGTTTTGATTTGTTTTTGTTATTGATTTATTTTGTTTTTGTTTTGTTTTGTTTTGTTATGTTTTGTTTTGTATTTATACTTTTATATTTGTCTATTGTATTTGTTTTTTTGTTTTTTTTCTTACAAGACCGAAATAAACACACTAAACTAAACTACGTCTGGATTGGTCAGATAACAATTCAAGATTTCAGTAGTTTCTTCGACATAAGACACACTCAGTATGTCTGTGTGTATGTTTGTGCGTGTGTTTATGTTTCCTATGTGGCAGCAGCAAACATGTTGTCAGTTGAACATTTGATGTATTTTCTGAACATTTTATTCTCTCTTCAGATTCTCAAAACCAGCCGTTGTTTTCCAGTTGAACGAGTCTGATTTTTCCAGCAGAGTGACATCATGGCGACTGCAGACACAGGTGAGATCTGTTTATTCTATAATTATTTCTTACTAGACAAAAAGTTATTTGGTGTCCAGAGCTCCATGAAGAGCTTCTAGCAGATCACCAGCAGAGGGTGACAATCATAGGTGAAGGTTTTTCAGACTGTTCCTTGGCCCATGTAGTGATATCCAGCTGAGACATTCAATAATGATACTATCTTCTGTTACCACTGAACCTGTTCAACTTACACAATAAACACATATTCACAAAAAATATAGTTGATAAGGTCTAACATTGAATATATGATCTTTGTACTGTCTTCAATTGAATATATGTCAAAAAGAATAGCAAATAAGATCATTCACTTGTATTAATGTTGTACATAGCTTCCCATTGTTTAAGGAACCGGGGTTGTATTTATCTAATAACAACAGTAAGGACAGTAAGAAATCACAACCCCACAAAAATATATGACCGACAAAACTCACACACAAGACTTGAACCCAAGCACACAACTCAATGACAGTCTTCAGAGTGTATTTGCCAAAACAGGTACAGTCCACAGGAAAAACAAGAAAGGAGATCAGGCAAACAAATCACAACGGCGAGGCAAAAACAGGGTCGAAAATACGAGTAGAATGCAGAATGCATGCTTGCTACTAAAGACACAAAGACGAACTGGTGACAAGACAGGAGAGCATGCAGACTATTCTGGTGCTAAGACGCCAACTTCCCACGTAGCCAGTGTGGCATGTTAGTGATTTAACCAACCCAACAGCTTTTTCCATTAAGTTGATTTAAAGTTGGAAAATATATCTTTCTACACGTCTGATATTCACATGATTTTTACACCAAGTGAAATACATCAAACCCAAGACTTGTGTTGTTTATGTTTATGTAACATTCCATCGTCAAATGAAAAGATTCTCAGAGGACTGTGGCAGTCACACGTTATGTACCTACACACCAAGCAACATGGCCCTAAAACAGTGCCCTGGTATATTCAGGCTTTATCGTGATGTACAATATATGTCTCAATATTTTCAAATCTTTTGAAAAGCAATTCATAAATTGTCAAGCTGGGGTAGACTAAAAGGTGAACCCAAAAGCAGACACACAGGAGGCAACATAGGGTAGAACAAAAAGAGAGCTTTATTTTCCCAAAGCTGGGCGACAAAAAACAACAGAAAAACCAAAACGGAGTCACCACGACTAAAACAGCAACTAGGGCCAAAACAAAGTACCACGACAAAGGCAACCACTGCATCGCGCACACTCTCTGAGCCTAACTCTGAGTTTTCAGTTCCAGAACAGCTGATCTGAGTTAGGTAAGCTGACTCTGAGTATGTTAACTCTGACATCTGTGTCCTAACATCCTGCTGAGTAGATGAACATGAAGTGGTGCTCACCTCCACCTCCAGCACGTCTGACAGAGGCAGAGGAGCTGGTCCTGAGTCAGGTCTCTGGGTGACCAGAGGCTGAGGGCGTCACTCACCCCCAGGACCCGTCATTAGAGGGAGACACACACTTACTGTCTACAGATTGAACTAGAAGTCATTTAATCCTATACTCAATGAGGCAGCAAACTAGAAACACAGACTTTGAAATTATGTTGTTGGAAAAAATACAATAGGCTATACTGATGGTTACTTTTGTAGTTAAAATAAATGACGGACTGATGAGAAGCGGTCTACTGTTCAGTCCTTGTCAGGGAGTGAGAGCTCATCTAAATGAATCTAAATTCTCCTCCTGGTGTAAAAACTGCTTCAACATGATTGGACTGAGAAGGGAAGGACAGCCGCTGTCAGACAGCTCAGTCAGACTCAGGGTTTCTACAGGTAAACCTGCCAGTGAGCAGGTTAGGTTCACAGAGTAAGTTACCGCAGTAACAGACCCAGAGTTTAAGTTACCTCTCTTTCTGGAACTGAAAACTCAGAGTTTCTCTCTCATCTCAGGGTTAACAAACTCAGAGTTTTCAAAAAACCTGCTTTCTGGAATACCCCCCAGGAGACACACAAGGAAACACAGGGGGGAACAACACACACACACACACACACACACACACACACCCACCACTGACGAGGGAGGAGGACAGGTGAGATAATGAGGGAAAGACACAGAGGAGAAAGAGGAGCTGACGGAGGATCACCTGGAGCCGGCGGCCTGGAGCACATGGACCACTGGCAGGTGTCTGGCTGGCCCGGGAGCTTCCAGGGGGGCTAGCTGCCTGGCTATTACCAACCATCTGGTCTGGTTAGAGGCTGAAGGACAGGTAGTTGCCAACAACCCGGTAGCCTACGCCATGCACTTTGTCCAACCGCTCCCTCAGTCTCTTAGGCTCTGAGAAAAGTTTTGCTAAGTCCAGATCTTCTCTCAGCGCTATCTAAGAGTACCATTTCACATCTTAACAAAACAATAGGTACCTGGTTTTGGCCTGTGCTCCACAATAAAGTTTCATGTTTGGTCTTCCAGGGGAAAAAGTTTGGGCACCTGTGGTCTATTAAATAATAATGATTACAATAATAAGTTTAAGTATATTCATATAGCACCTTAAAAACAGAGTTACAAAATGCTTTACATGCAACATATCAACAATGAGACACAAAATGTAAAAGTAATTGCGGTGTCAAATATAAACAGATGACAGTGTAACACAGGGAAATAAAATAATTTTAGTCACCAAAAGATACAGAAGAGCAGTTAAAATAATGCCTGTAGATGACTGCTAGTCTCCCGCCACACACAGAATCTATGTGTATTAGAAAAATTAAAAAAGGGTGTATGGATTCAGAGATGTGTGATGTCAAGTAAACTTCTAAATAATCAGAAGTGTCCCTTTGATTAAAGATAGCATGTGAATGAATCTGTTCTGTATCCTTACTGACAGGTGATCTGACACCACTGAAGTGGAGCAGCAGCTACAACATGTTGCCACCTCACAGTGAGTTAAACTGACCGGAGTCAGAATTATTCTTTTGTATGTTTAAATTAGAAAGGAAAATTAAAAGGAAATCTATCATACCCGGAGTTTTTGGTATCGTTACATCCCTCATAAATAGTAATACATTAATATTACTAAAATAAATATTTTCCAATGCTAAATCATTCACTGGACATTAAACAGTCTATACTCTGTGAATATTTAAGTAACTCCATGTCTTTATATTATACAGGTGCTGATGAAGAACAGAGTCCAGAGTGTCTCAGGATTGTGCTGTTGGGGAAGACTGGCTGTGGGAAGAGCTCTACAGGAAACACCATTCCAGGAAGAGACAAGTTTAAAGCTGATTTTAGCCAAACATCAGTCACCAGACGTTGTCAGAGAGAACAGACTGTAGTTGACGGTCGTCCAGTCGCTGTGGTCGACACTCCTGGTCTGTTTGACACAAATCTGTCTCATGAAGATGTTTATGAGGAAACAGTGAAATGCATCAGTCTTCTGGCTCCAGGACCACATGTCTTCCTGCTGGTGATACCAATTGGCAGATTTACACAAGAAGCGAAGGAGACATTAGAACTTATCAAGAAAGGCTTCGGGAAGAATGCTGAAAACTTCACCATCATTTTGTTAACTGGAGGAGATGCAGATGCAGAACATGAAGAAGAAATGGAAGAAATGAAAAGAAAAATGGAAAAACAGAGAGCTGAAATAGAAAATGAGAGAAAACTGAGAGAAGAAAAACTTAAAGAAAAGGAAGAAAACATCAACAGAGAACGTGAGAAGAGAAATAAAGAACAGGACATGAGGGAAGAAAAAGACAAGAAGAGAAAACAAGAGGAAAATTTTCAGAAACAGGAGTGGCAACAAAAAGTTAAAGCTTTGGAGGAAAAAATAAGATCAGAGTCAGAATCAAAGGAAAACAATCAGAGAAAGCTGGAGGAGAGCAGAGAAGAGATGAGCAGAGAACGAGAGGAAGAGGATAAAAAACAAAAGGAATGGTGGGAAAACCGACGTCAAGAAGATGAACAGAGACAACAGGAGGAAGAAACGAAAATCAAAACACTGCAAGAAGAATACGAGCAAGAAAGAGTTAAGGATGAAAAGAAAAGAAAAGAAGAAGATCGAATGAGAAGAGAACAAAGGGGAAAGTGAAAAAAATCATGGAGGAGAACTATAAGCAGAAAATGGAGAATCTGACAAAGACGCATGAGGAAGAAGCCAGAAAGAAAGCTGAAGAGTCCAATGAGTTCAAAGAGAAATATGACAAGAAGTTTGCAGATCAGAAGAAAGAACATGAGAAAGAAATGGAAGAAGAAAAACAGCAATATGACTTCTTAAAGGCACTTCATGCCCACAATGAAGAACTGATCAAGAAAAAAGAAGATGACATGAAGAAAAAACATCATGAAATGTATGAATTGGTGAAACATGTGACTTTAGAATTGAAAAGTCTGTCGAAGATAAATAAAATGCTGACAGAGCATGAAGAAAAAATGAAGGGAATTAAATCAGAGAAGGAAAAGAAAAATCTGCAGCAACTACATGAAGCAGAAATCGTCAAACTTACACCAGAAACTTTGAAAGACGTCGACACATCACGATGGAAACGTTTAGGATACTTATGCTCTTTACCATTTTCAAGTGACAGTCAATGTCCAGCAGGGAAGACTTAACTGTAATTTGCGGTGGACTTGCAGACATGTGTATCACTGACACAAGGAACACTTCTCATTGGCTGACATTCAAATCAGCATCGCATGCAATAGGACAAATCTCTGTGATGTGACGCTAACAACCACAGTCACCTGATCTAAAGTGACTATAAACACTTAAAAGAATCAGTAAGTCAACATGGTATCAGAGACAATAATGGAGTCTAAGGCGTTCTAATATGGAGAAGATAAAGTTCTACTCAGTATTCATCAGACCCTTTTGTTGATTTTTACTTGATCAACTTGTGTGTATAGAAATATATTATCAAGTCATAATGTTGTCCATCAGGGCCCGTATTCACAAAGAATCTTAAGGCTAAAAGTAGCTCCTAACAGGTGAATTTAGGAGCAACTCCTAAAAATAATGGGCGTGTCAGATGTAACTTTAGGACTCCTAATTTTTGAAAATAAGAGTTATTCACAAAACATTTTAAGCCTAAAAGTAGCACCTAAGTCTGGGAGACCTTAGAAGTAGTCCAGAGGACTCCTAACTCGCTAAGACCTGGTCACAGCCAAATGTTTGAAGATGCTAAATAACAGGGAATTATTAAAACGATGTCGGATGGACCGTGAAGGGATTGAAGTTGTGGTTGAGTTGGTGAGGGACGCAATAACGTTCCCAACCAACCGAAACAATCCAATAACGCCGGAGTTAAAATGTTTGGCAACACTCCAGTATTTGGCTACGGGGAAAATGCAACTCTTCACACGGGACTAATATTACCTGGGGACCTCAAGTGATTTAGAAATTATCCCACCACGTCTGTGTTTCGTGCGGCGCATTCGCACGACATAAGAGAAGTCTGTGTCTTAACTTGAATTTACTGACATTATCCCCCGGGTCGATCGCACCGGAGCCCTTGCTGGAGCAGCACAACGGTTATATATGGATATTTTTAATATAATAACTGGTGAGCCTGTTGAAAGATGGAAAAATGTTCCTTACCGCATGCTGCCATGCATGTAATCCATCTAATCATCTTTCGAGATTTCGCTCTTCTGATGAGCCTCCTGAATTTGCACCCAAAATGCTGTCAAAACTTTCATTCATAATTCCCAAAGCAGCCTCCATAATTCTCGACCGGGAAAAAAGGCAGAAAAAAGGTGGAAAACACAAAAAACCTTAAGAAAAACAAAAAACGACCCCAAATCACAGAGATGCCGATTTGCACAGGACTAATGTTATAACATGACCTCTGTGTTTGGTGAAATATGGTAGGTAATTTGCGGTGGAATTTTTACTTTACAAATTACGAACGTGGCAGATTCGCACGGGATTAAGACCACAGACGACCTCCGCAATTATTACAAATTACTGGAGGTCCCAACTCCCCACGTTATACTAGTCCCGTGCCAATAGGGATTTTGTCAATCGGAAAAAGTTGCATTCCATCAATCCACAAATTGTCTCTGACGCATGTTAAAATATACTGGACACTGTTGCGAAATGGCCCGGATCAACACACGATTCCTGAATTTTGATGGAGAGTGGTTTGACGCAGCTTTTCGAGCAAATGCCACTTTTGTTGGCAATTTGCGTTTTTCATCTTAATCTTCTAATTTGCAATTTTTGACATGTTGTTTTTTTCTGTACTGTTCAGAACTAACAATTCCCTTTCTCTTCTACTGTTTCTTGCACTTTACCACATTTTTGTGTGACAGATGATAAGATGTTTTAATTTCTAATATGAGAAATAGTGTTTGTAATGTATATTAAAACATTTAATGTAATTCACTGTGTTTTAATTATCGCAGAAAATATTAAATATTAAACCACCTCTTTAAACTGCTCATCAGATAATAACCATACATAATTACATTATAGATTGCATGTTTATATTTTTCGTATGTTAAATAAAAATGCATTCTTTGATTCTCTGATTACGTCAACTTAAAACAATTCAGATAAATCATAAATTGTTCTGTATGTGATCTTTGGTGTCTTTGTCATTCTAAAAGAATAATAAAGTGTTTTCCTGTAGTTCCATGTGACCGCTTTGTTTCTGCCTGCAAAGTGATGGAGCTACTTGTATTTTACACAAGTATTTTCATTTTCTGCACTTTTCACTCCACAACTTTTTTTTAATAACTTAACACTCTTAAAACAGATGTGTTATTATTAACACAAGTGTCAATTCTCAACACATTAATGTGTCTATATAAGGACTACACATTTTGTGTTATATTTAACACAATTACTGTGTTTGAAAAGCCAACACAATCTTGTGTTGAAACTCTTAACACAGTAGTAGTAGTGTTACTTTAACAATAATTTAACAATAATTGAGCAACACTTCTTAGCAGTGGGCTCGTCATTATGACACAAACTTACAGCAACCATAAGCACACACAAATACAAATAAACAGTCTACCATGACGACAACAATGCCACAGTCATAAACACCACGTCTCCCTGTCTTGTCTTTCCCCGATGTGTTTGCCATAAGAGCTGCTCCCCCCGCAGCAACTGTAACTTACAGTGATTATAGTCTAGACAAGTGTTTTAATAGCACTCTGATGGTGACGTGTTCATAATTCGAAAACATTAAAACAAGCCAATGTGGAGTTACAGGGTTGTAACATAAAAATACAACGGGCAAACAGCTCTAGTCCCAAATGTTGGTAGTTATTTGGTCATGGTTATAAAAAAAACTTAAGTTAAAAATGTAGGCTAATATGGCTTACGGTATGAGTTTAGCCGCGCAATAAGTAACCTGCATCTAACAGTCTCTGCCTTTCAAACCCAAACTCCGCGGTTCACCTGCTGTAAAATGGCGGCGTTAATGTTAATGAATTGCTGTTGTGTTGACTTCAAACCCAGTCAGCTAAAGTTATTTGTTCACCTTTCATGCCGACTTCACCGAAATGAGCGACTGTTTACTATACTGTCCTAACTGAATTTTATGTTGTGTAATTTCGGTAGTTAGGTAGAGATGAATAAACTAGAATTAAACTTCAAAATCACAGTGGAAGTTAGATAACATTTGGCTAACGTTAGCAAACGTTATGTTAATGTTAGCTAGGCAGTATGCTAGGCAGCCTTGCTGAATGAAACGCGATGTTCATCATGGATTTTCTTAGAAATACAATTTAGTTGGTGGATTATATACATGCCGAATTTACCCAAACACTTTACAGTCTGGTGAGATACATTTATATAAACTAGTAATGGATACTTACTGAAGGGTCAGGGAGTAAACCAAGCACACCGGGAGATGCAGCCTCCATCTTGCTTTCTTTCCTTTGTCTTCTTTGTCTCTGTGGCGCAAACATGAAGAAAGGGCGCCACCTCCTGCCAGGTAAAATAACAGACAAATTGTTTTAAAATGTGTTAAGCTTTTTAATCTTTTTTTTTTACACATCTTGTGTTGAAATCCATACATGTAACAACACAGTTTTGTGTCACTTTTTAACACATCCTTTCTAAGACTTCAGTTACTAGTAACTTTACAGAAAACAGTTTGCATAAGAGCCAAAGTAACACATTTTTAAATTAATTACCGGTACTTAACTTGAATTTTTGATACTTAAAATTAAGAAAATGGATTGGATTCTCAAAATTGAACTTCAGTACAGTACTTGAGTAAATGTACTTAGTTACATTCCCATTGATGGGTAATGTTACAGTTGGTTGAGGTAGAGCTTGTTTAAATTCTTTTGTGTAATTAAATCTAAAACACAACATCATATTTTATACACTGATTCCATGTTTGTTTGTGTAAACTTGACATCTGAAGAGTAACTAGTAACTAAAGTAATCAGATACAAGTAGTGGAGTAAAAAGTTGAATATTTGTCTCCAAAATGTAGTGGAGTAGAATTATGAAGAAACAGGGAAAAAAAAGACTCATACTTCAATGCAGTATTTGAGAAAATGTCCTTAGTGCTGTTGGAATGTAACTAAGTACATTTACTCAAGTACTGTATTAAAGTACAGTCTTGAGGTACTGGTACTCATATTTAACAGCTACAGACCAGTTGCTCTCACTTCACACCTGATGAAGACCCTGAAGCGTCTGGTCCTCGTCCATCTGCGCTCTCTGGTGGGTCCTTTTATGGACTCTCTCCAGTTTGCTTACCAACCTGGCATCGGAGTGGACGACGCCGTCATTTTCCTCCTGGGCAGATCACTGTCTCACCTGGAGAAGTCTGGAAGCACTGTGAGGATCATGTTCTTTGATTTCTCCAGTGCTTTTAACACTATACAGCCTGCACTCCTGAGGGACAAGCTAGAGCTCGCAGGGGTGAACCAACACCTCACATCCTGGATCCTGGATTACCTCACTAACTGGCCACAGTATGTGAGGACTCGGGACTACGTGTCGGACACAATAATCTGCAGTACAGGGGCCCCGCAGGAAACGGTCCTGGCCCCTTTCCTGTTCACCCTGTACACCGCAGACTTCTACCACCAATCCCCTCACTGCCATCTACAAAGTTCTCTGACGACTCTGCTATCATCGGCCTCATCAGGGACGTATGTACAGTGACAGAGTACGTACGTGACAAAGTACGTACGTGACAGAGTACGTACGTACAGTGTGTTTAAATGTTTTAAATGTCTGTTTTCTGTTATTTTACAACTTCAGGCATGCAGAATCACAAACCGTGGATTTTCATTCATGTCACGATTCTATTTTTCTTTCCTTTTTAATTATTTTGTCTATTTTGCTATTGCTTTGTCTTGTAATATTCTGCTGTTGCGACAAATAAATGTCCCCGTCTGCGGGACATTAAAGGATTTCTTATTCTGGTTCTGATGAAAGACTTCAAAAGCGTTTTTTCAGTTCTTTTGGGTAGCTGAGATTGAGACTGTAGGTGAGCCCCAAGGCAGGTGCTCTGGGTATATAAAGGTTCATGTATTTCTTTGTTTACATTAGGGTCATTATTATTGCAATTATCATAATGCACACTAACAAACATATTTACAGAAAACAGTAAAAAAAACAAAAAAAAAACCAAGGATCACTGTTTGATCATAGTGAAGGGCGCTTTAAATCCTGAAACGATACAGTGTAAAAACAGCTCTAAAGAAAACATTTTTCAGATTATTTTTGCCAACCATCACAGTATTCAGATTGTACGGAAGAGGATTAGGGCCACACATGAATTTTTTTTGTAGTTCTGACTTTAAAGTCAGAATTCTGAGATTAAAGTCAGAATTCTGAGAAAAAAGTCAGAATTCTGAGATTAAAGTCAGAATTCTGACTTTTTTCTCAGAATTCTGAGATTAAAGTCAGAATTCTGAGATTAAAGTCAGAATTCTGAGAAAAAAGTCAGAATTCTGAGATTAAAGTCAGAATTCTGAGAAAAAAGTCAGAATTCTGAGAAAAAAGTCAGAATTCTGAGATTAAAGTCAGAATTCTGACTTTTTTCTCAGAGTTCTGAGATTAAAGTCAGAATTCTGAGAAAAAAGTCAGAATTCTGAGAATAAAGTCAGAAGTCTGCACATGTAAATTTTTTTTGAGTTCTGACTTTAATCTCAGAATTCTGAGAAAAAAGTCAGAATTCTGACTTTAATCTCAGAATTCTGACTTTAATCTCAGAATTCTGAGAAAAAAGTCAGAATTCTGACTTTAATCTCAGAATTCTGAGAAAAAAGTCAGAATTCTGAGAAAAAAGTCAGAATTCTGAGATTAAAGTCAGAATTCTGAGAAAAAAGTCAGAATTCTGACTTTAATCTCAGAATTCTGAGAAAAAAGTCAGAATTCTGACTTTAATCTCAGAATTCTGACTTTTTTCTCAGAATTCTGACTTTAATCTCAGAATTCTGACTTTTTTCTCAGAATTCTGACTTTAAAGTCAGAACTAAAAAAAAAATTCACATGTGGCCCTAATCCTCTTCCGTAAGATTGAAAAGACTGCATGCATTGAAGTTAAAGATGTGTATCAGTATGCACATTCTCACACTCTTCGATTTTTTTATACGTTAAGAAATTTGCGTGGAAAGTGGCGGTGTAAAATCTCCACCACCATCCTGGCATAAGGAGGTCAGAAACAATTCTAAGATCTATTAAAGAACTAAACTACAGTTAATAGAAATGTAAGTTAAGAAAATGATATATGCCAATTTAAATAAATCTGCCCTGCATTGACTCAGATCAGAGGAGCAGCAAACTTAGTAGGCTGCTTCACTCACTCCAAATTTCCCTCTGTCACATTGTCCTAAAAGTCAAAATATTGATTTGTTAATCCTCGTGTACAAATTAAGTATCTGTATTTAACCCATTTTAACAGAAACACACAGTCATGAACAGGCGAGGCCCGATGACACAGTGGCAGAATCTAACATCATATCTTGACTATGACACCCCTCCTGTGGTCTGTGCAATCCAGTCAGGGATTCAAACCTGCAACAGTCACAGATTTAAATGTTTATACCATCAGCAGAAAGTGTAGGGCTAAGATCTGTGATAGATGTTTTTCAACATACATAAAGGAAAAGGAATAAACTGTAAGAATGTTTATTGCTGAGTTGTACATGTACCAGGATTCATAGTTCCTGGTGTTAAACATTACCTGTCTAACGGCCCTGGCCCTGCCCACTCTAAAAAGAAAAGGTTGTCTCAGGTGAGTCGCCCTTCAATGTGACATTTGAAATTTCACCGATATGCCTGGCAACAAAAAGGATCTCAGCTGGTGAGTACACAGACCTGAAATATACATTTAAAAAATCAAACGTAAAACTATAAGATGGACAAAATTCTCAGATTGCTGAGTGAAACTGATCATTAAGTGTTTGTTTTAGGATTGGTGATTTTCTGGATAAGAATCATTGCTTGTATCCACATCAACCAAGCTGGAAATAGCATACACACTTCCAAAAGTCCATGATGGGAAATTGACAACCAAAGATAATAGCAACAGTCATCTCAGGTAAGTCATGACACGGAAACTACGTTGAATATAATGTTCTGAAATTCAAGATCTCTATGAAAGAAAATCACCCCTCGAAGCTATAAAGTTTCTACTGAGTCCAAAGTTCAGCAAGGACGTTTGATTATATGGTGATGAGAGCAGCTATGAAAGAGCTGTAAAATCAAGATTACAATCGTGGATTTCACAACCTGATAGGAAAACTTTGATACTCTGATAACATCTGAACTACATACACTATGAAAGTGTCATAAAATAACGATCTCGATCAAAGTCTATACTTTTATCAGAGTTAGTTTTAACCCATCCTACGTCCGATTGAAGTGCTCATGAGTCTGATGGTGTGTGAAATGTAACTGTTTATACCAAAATATCTTGTTTCTACACAACCTGATGTGATGACTGTAAAACATGCCTGTACTGCTGTTATTCTTTTGGGGAGATCTCATCAATCTTTTGTCGCCCTTATTCTGATTTTAGTGCTTTAAAACGGGGATCTGCTGATAGCTTTTCTATAGGAAACATCCAGATTTGACAAATTTGACTCGTTTCTAAAGGATCTGAAGGGTTGGTACCTTTGAAATACGTCTGGATTTGTCAGATAATAATTCATGATTTCAGCTCAGAACAATTCTAAATATTATCATTATTACTGTGTGGAAACAGTAATAGGTTGTGTTAAAGTAGTAGTTTCTTAGAAATAAGTATAAGACACACTCAGTATGTCTGTGTGTCCGTTTATGTTTCCTATGTGGCAGCTGCAGACACAGTTGAACATTTGATGTATTTTCTGAACATTTTATTCTCTCTTCAGGTTCTCAAAACCAGCCGTTGTTTTCCAGTTGAACGAGTCTGATGTTTCCAGCAGAGTGACATCATGGCGACTGCAGACACAGGTGAGATCTGTTTATTCTATTATTATTTGTTACTACACTAAAAGTTATTTGGTGTCCAGAGCTCCAAAGAAGAGAGTCTAGCAGATCACCAGCAGAGGGTGTACACACTTCAGAAATGGAGCCAATTCTTTCAGACTTTCACTCCACAATAAAAACATAACATCCCATACAAAAAAGCTGCAAGATAGATGAAAAGAACTGCTTGGACAAAGCTCACACTGTCTGGCCCTGATTCCCAAAAAGTTGTGGCACTGTGTTAAACATAAAAAACACACACACAAAAAAAAAAAACAGAATGCAATCATACAGTTTTACAAACTGTTCCTTAGCCCATGTAGTGATATCCAATAGAGTCAATAAATCATGATACTGTCTTCTGTTACCATTGAACCTGTTCAACTTCACAAGTCTTTGTACTGTCTTCAGTTGAGTATATTTCAAAAAGGATTGTATTTATCTAAGAACAGTAAGGACGATAATAAATCACAACCCCACAAAAATATATGACCGACAAAACTCCTGAAGCGCACAACTCAAGGACAGAGTGTTTGGATTGTACTTGCAGATACAGTCCACAGTAAAAACAAGAAAAGATATCAGAATGCATGCTTGCTACTAAAGAGACAAAGACAAACTGATGATAAGACTGGGGAGCATGAAGACAGAGGTGCAACACATCAGGGCAGGGTGGACTATCACAGTGGCAGGAAGGGGTCTGAAACGAGAGGAGAGCTAGACACAATAAACAGGAAACAGAGAGACTTAACTAAAGATGCATGAAAAAATTACCTAAACTGACGAGACATGACAGTGACTATAATAACAATAACAATGCTGATTTTTTCGTGGCCCCCTGAGGTCCGGACACAACTCCAGGTCTGCTTGAACTGATTATGAAAGAGTAACTGAGTCAACAGAAGTCAATCGAGAGAGGCTTAAAGGACAACAAACCTAAATATTAAAATCCCCAGCTATTAAAATTAAAGCATAATAAGAGACAGAAGCCCTGAAAGTTCTGAGGCAATCTTGGCATTTTTTTTGGAATGTCTCAAACAGGGTCGTTCAAATGGGCCCATGCATCTCCCATTAATCATTACTGCAATGTGGATGATGAATGATTGGCCAACAAGTGTCATTAAAAGCAGTTTGAAACAAGTGTGTCACTTGTATAAGAAGTATTGCTACAAGCAGTGTAAATGATTAAACATTTAAACTCAAACTGCTGCAAGCCTGTGTGTGTGTGTGTGTGTGTGTGTGTGTGTGACACAGGCAGTGTTGTTGCTGTTTACGAGTTTGCCTTTGATAGCCATCAATAAATATGATGAAGTGATTTTGCTTTATCACCGTTCAAAGAGTGAGAAAGTGTGCAGGGATAAGAGAGGGAGGGAAATAGAGCCCAGAGGACAAAAACTGCCCTTCACCTGTCTTGTGTATTCTCACATAAGATAATAATGATAGAGATCAGAAAAGAAAGAGTGTGTGGATTCAATAAGGGGAATTAAGTCACCTTCACGCTGAGCCAGGTTTCAGGTAAAGAAAGGAATCAATTTGAACTGATGATGTCATGACAAATAAAGGATTTTTTTCAAGAGGGCCCTTATGTAAGAAGTGTTAGGGTTATATATGGTATTATGTAGTCTTACTATCACAACCATGTGCATAAACAGGAATTACAGGAACTACTCTGTAGTTAAATATCTCAGCGTTTACGTTAAAACTAAAAATTGTGTCACAATACTCATAATAATCTTGTTTTAGAAAATGAAATATTGATATTGTATTAATAATGTTCATATGAAAATATCCTTGTCTCTCAGTTCATCTGGTAACTTATGGTTACAGACTCTCTCTCCAGCCTGCACTCCTATCTTGAGTGTAGTGTTTGCCAGAAACGAGTCAAAACACGCAGTTAACATATTGATACATTTCATTGTTAGCATATTTTCCAAATTTCTATAGATATCATGATTATATTATTGTGATAAATTTGTCTGGCCACGTTGATCGTGTCATGAAAGTCTGTTATTGTGACATCTTCAGTCATCTCCTGCTATGAACAGGCAGTGAATCGAATCAAATCCACAGCCTGTGCTGCTCCATTCATTTTCTGCTCAGGCGAATTTGATCTAAGCACACAAAGGAAGCCAACCTAACAGAGTTAACCTTGTATCTCAGTACCTCAGATTTATTTGACGTGTTTTCCAGCATAATCTCTATTACCATTTTTTCACACACTTATTATTTAGCATCAGTTGATTTTGTTTTGATCTGTTTTGATGAAACAACTTTATACTCTAAATTTACCTTTGCTTAAATCTAAGGACAAATTCATATTAAACTTTGGAAAATTAAGTATCCATCATCCTCATTATCAATCATAGTCTACTTGATGTGCATACATGACTCAAAATTTGTTCACTTTACCTGAAATTGTGCAAAAGATTATATCTTTCAGCTTTATAAATACCAAAGTACTGGTATCCTCGGTCAAGGGTGAAAATATTTATTACCTGGGATAAAATATTTAAATGTTTCTCAGATATGTGTGATGTCGTCAGTCTATCTTCTCCATGTTTCTCCACATGTATCTCAGTGCTGTCTCCAAACTGTGTCTGGACAAAAGACAGAAGACTTGTTTTTTTTACTAGTTTTGACTAAAACAAGTCAACTTCTATATAATCAGAAGGGTCCATTTGATTAAAGATAACGTGTGAATGAATCTATGTTATGTATCCTTATTGACAGGTTATCTGACACCACTGAAGCGGAGAAGCAGCTATGGCTTGTTGCCACCTTACAGTGAGTAAAACCAGAGTCAGAATTATTCTTTTGTATGTTTACATATAGAATATAAGTCTTCTATTGGCCAGCTACCATTGCTTAAAAAGCTGTGACACAGCAGTTACAAATTTAATTTAAACTGAGGAGGTTTTTCTAAGTCAGTGTTTTCTCTCCAGTGTCTGAGCTGAGGGTGGTTCTGCTGGGGAACAGCTGGTCTCAGAGGAGTTCAGTGGTGAACTTCATACTG
Organism: Sparus aurata; assembly: GCF_900880675.1. Classification (NCBI taxonomy): domain Eukaryota; kingdom Metazoa; phylum Chordata; class Actinopteri; order Spariformes; family Sparidae; genus Sparus; species Sparus aurata. Next base: position 31,490,816 of record NC_044195.1, on the reverse strand, counting down.
GGAACAAATGTGTTCAACACTGAGGAAGAACCAGGCCGCTGTCTGAGAGTCAGTGGATGGGTAGAGGAGAAACACATAACTCTGATCAACACCCCAAATCTGCTGCATCCCAACATGTCTGACAAGGAATTGACAGAACATGTAAAAACCTGTGTGGGTTACTCTAAACCTGGACCTCATGTGTTCCTGCTGGTTCTGCAGCCTGAAGACTTCACTGAGGAACAGAAACAAAGGCTGCAAACAATCCTTGAACACTTCAGTGATCAATCATTTGATCATTCACTGGTTCTCATATCAACACCCAGAGAGGAGAGTCCAGGTCTGATGGAAAAGGTCTTGGAGAGCCCACCACTGATAGACATGAAGAAAAAGTGTAAATTCAGAAACTTGAAGCAAAAAAACCTTCAACACTCAGAGCTGTTAAGACACTTGGATAAAATCGTAGAGGAGCACAGTGGAGATCATGTCAGCTGTGATGTGTTTGAGGACAAAACATATTCTTCACCTGCTGATCAAAGCACCAAACAAAAGCAAACTCAGAAAACTGTCATAGACTCTTTTAAAGCTGCTGGTAAGTGCAGAAAATTCTGACAATGACAACTCAGTTCACACAAATCATCTTTGATTATAACAAAATTAAGCTGCAAGTGAATGTTTAAGTGCTGTATCGTAGTCAACTGGACTTGTTACAATTTCTATAACACGTCTCTCCTCTCATCCAAGAGACTTCTTCAGTTCTAACTAACTGTTGAGCAGCAGGCTTTAAACTCTGTGTGGGAGTGTCCTGACAGAGTGTCTGAGTGTCCTTACAGTGTGTGGGAGTGTCCTTACAGAGTTGTTAAGGACATGTGTGGGTTGTCAACCAAACAAGCCTTCATGTTTGTTGCTCAGGTTAGGTGAGCCCAGGTGTGAATGGTTGTTAAGCTGTCTGGAGATGGGAACTTAGTACAGCATTGTAGGTGGGTGATAAGTATTTATATATATTCTAACTTTTTTTATATTATAATCTTTTTACAGGGAGAAGTGTGTTCAAAGGAATCGCTGATAAAGTCTCAAGGAAAAACCCTTCGACTGACAGTCAGTACATCCAGTGTTATGTATTTTCTCAAACATCAACCCAAACACGTTTCACAGTTCTTTTACCACATCAAAGCAATACAGTTAGAAAAAAGAATCTGAAATCATTTCACATAAGTATTTAGTATCTAGTCTCTAGTCTTAGCTGGGTATCTGTTACATTCATTTGGCTACTTTGCATTTGTAAAAAAAAAAAAATATATCCATATGTAGAAATTGAGTATTTCATATAATGGCTCTGAACGCTGCCAAAGAATAATTTCAATTGCCATCTAATTTTCTCTAAAATTGGTTATGTTAAACAGTATATGAACATAGTTTGGTTGTGAATAACAGAATTTTGACACAATGAATTGAACCTGAACATTTGCCAAGCAGATGACTTTAAGCGATCTCCGTATGTAAAATGTTATGTTTGAGTCATTTTATCTTCTCTCTCTGTTGTATTACAGCATCTGGATTCAGGATTTCGCTGCTGGGAAAAAGTGAGGACGATCAGACAAAACTTGGTAACCTCATCATCGGGGACCAAGCTTTTTATTACCAAAAAAACAAGACGTGTGTGGCCACATGTGGAGAGTGGAAAGGAAATCCTCTAACTGTAGTTAGAACTCCAGACATCTTCAGTCTGTCTGTGGAAGCTGTCAGAGAAGAGATGAAGAGGTGCATCAGTCTTTGTCTTCCTGGACCAAATGTTCTCCTGCTGTTGGTGAATCCTTCTGATTTCACAGGGAAGAAAAGAGAAAATCTGATGAGCATCCTGAGTTTGTTTGGTCAAGATACTTTAAAACACTCAGTGGTCATTGTGACATGCAAGGAGACTAAAACAAATCAGTTTGTGACACAGCTCGTTAAAGACTGCGGAGGAAGATCCTACAGCATGTCTGAAAAAGATCAAACGTCATTAATGCAGATTATTGAGAAGATTGTCCATGAAAACAGAGAAGCCTTCCTCACCGTCAGTAAAGAGACCATCAGACCAAAGTCTGACGACATCAGAGCAGCTTTAAACCTGGTTCTGTGTGGGAGGAGAGGAGCAGGGAAGACTTCAGCAGCTGAGGCCATTTTAGGTCAGACAGAGTTTCTTTCAGTCTCCAACTCATCAGAGTGTGTTCAGAGTCAGGGAAAGGTGTGTGGACGTTGGGTTTCCCTGGTGGAGCTGCTTGCCTTGTGTGGAGAACCTCAAGAGGAGGTGATGGAGGAATCACTCAGGTGTGTCTCCCTCTGTGATCCTGAGGGCGTCCACGCCTTCATCCTGGTCCTACCTGTGGGTCCCCTCACTGATGAAGATAAGGGAGAGTTAAAGACCATCCAGAACACATTCAGCTCTCGAGTCAATGACTTCACCATGATTCTGTTCACTGTGGAGTCAGATCCTACAGCTCCAGCTGTTGTTGACTTTGTAAAGAAGGATAGAGACATCCAGGATCTCCTTCAGAGCTGTGGAGGAAGATATGTTGTTCTCAACATCAAGGACAAGCAGCAGATCCCAGAGCTGTTGGACACGGTGGATAAAATGAGACTGAAACCCTACAAAGACAAACTGTGTAGCTACACAACAGAAACATTTGCACATGCTCAAATAGAAAAGCTCAGAGAACAAGAGGAGAACATCACCAAACTACAGGCTGAACTGAAGGACCTGAGAACAGACAGCACTACCAGCTGTAAGTAAGGGATGTAATTATACCAAATTTCACAATATCTACCATCCTATCGTGTTTTTTTAACATAAATTTCATGGATCTCAGAAGGGAAATAGGTATGAATGCGTTCTATTCTCATCTTCTCATTATATTGTTCTGTTATACTGCTCGTTCTCATAAAACCCGCTTTAGTCTGCTTCTGGTTGGCTTTGTTGGTTTCATCTCAATGGTACTGTTGACTCACACAGACGCTCTGCTGATGTCTGTTTTCTTCTTTTTATTAAAAGGAAATCTGTCATACCCAGAGTTTTTGGTATCATTACATCCCTCATGAATAGTAATGCATTTTTTTTTTTATAATATTTTCCTATGCTAAATCATTCACTGGACATTAAACAGTCTATACTCTAACTGAGAATATTTATGTAACTCCATGTCTTCATATTTCACAGGTGCTGATGAAGAACAGAGTCCAGAGTGTCTCAGGATTGTGCTGATAGGGAAGACTGGCTGTGGGAAGAGCTCTACAGGAAACACCATTCTAGGAAGAGACGAGTTTAAAGCTGATTTTAGCCAAATATCAGTCACCAGACGTTGTCAGAAAGAACAGACTGTAGTTGACGGTAGTCCAGTCGTCGTGGTCGACACTCCTGGTCTGTTTGACACAAATCTGTCTCATGAAGAGGTTAATGAGGAAACAGTGAAATGCATCAGTCTTCTGGCTCCAGGACCACATGTCTTCCTGCTGGTGATGGAAATTGGCAGATTTACACAAGAAGAGAAGGAGACATTAAAACTTATCAAGAAAGGCTTCGGCAAGAATGCTGAAAACTTCACCATCATTTTGTTAACTGGAGGAGATGCACTGGAACAGAAGAAGCTGTCTATTGAAGAATACATCGAAGAGAAATGTGATGATGCCTTTAAGAAGCTGATCGCTGACTGTGGAGGAAGATACCACGTGTTTAATAACCATGATAAACAAAACAACAATCAGGTCAGTGAGCTGATCACCAAGATCGACACCATGGTGAAGACAAATGGAGGCAGCTGCTACACTAACGAGATGCTGCAAGAGGCCGAGGCAGCGATACAGAAAGAAATGGAGAAGATCCTGAAGGAGAAGGAAGAAGAGATGAGGAGAGAGAAGGAGGAGCTTAAAAGAAAACATGAGGAAGAAATGGAAGAAATGAAAAGGAAAATGGAAGAACAGAGAGCCGAAATAGAAAAGGAGCAAAAACTGAGAGAAGAACAACTTAAAGAAAAGGAAGAAAACATCAACAGAGAACGTGAGAAGAGAAAGAAAGAACAGGAGATGAGAGAAGAAGAAGACAGGAAGAGAAAACAAGAGGAAATACTCCAGAAAGAGGAGTGGAAACAAAGAGTTGATGCTCTGGAGGAAAAAATAAGATCAGAGTCAGAATCAAAGGAAAACATCCAAAAGAAGTTGGAGGAGAGCAGAGAAGAGATGAGGAGAGAACGAGAAAAAGAGGATAAAAAACAAGAGGAATGGTGGGCAAACCGACGTCAAGAAGATGAACAGAGACGACAGGAGGAAGAAACGAAAATCAGAAAACTGCAAGAAGAATACAAACAAGAAAGAGAAAATGATGAAAAGAAAAGAAAAGAAGAAGATCGAATGAGAAGAGAACAAGAGGAGAAAGAGAGAAAAATCATGGAGGAGAACTATAAGCAGAAAATTGAGAATCTACAGAAGACGCATGAAGAAGAAGCCAGAAAGAAAGCTGAAGAGTTCAATGAGTTCAAAGAAGAATACAACAAGAAGTTTGCAGATCAGAAGAAAGAACATGAGAAACAAATTACTGAAAAAAATGAGAAATATGACATCTTAAAGGCACTTAATGCCAATAATGAAGAACTGCTCAAGAAAAAAGAAGAAGACATAAAGAAAAACGAAGAAGAAATGAAGAAAAAACATCTTGGTGAAATTTATGAATTGGTGAAACTTGTGACTTTAGATTTTAAAAGTCTGTCAAAAATAAACGACAAGCTGGCAGAGCATGAAAAACAAATGAAGGAAATGAAAACAGAGGAGGAAAAGAAAAATCTGCGGCAACAACATGAAACAGAAATCATGGAACTTCTACCAAAAAGTTTGGAAGGGGTCAACACATCACGATGGAAACGTTTAAAATACTTGTGCTCTTTAACATTTTTCAGTGACAGAGAAGTTCCAGCTGAAAAGACTTAACTTTAATATTTTGCAGACATGTGCAGACATCTGTATCACTGACACAAGGAACACTTCTCATTGGCTGGCATCCAAATCAGCATCGCATGCAATAGAACAAATCTCTGTGATGTGACGCTAACAACCACAGTCACCTGATCTAAAGTGACTTTAAACACTTAAAAGAAGCAGTAAGTCAACATGGTTTAAGAGACAATAAAACTCTAAGGTGTTCTAATATGGAGAAGATAAAGTTCTGCTCAGTATTTATCAGAACCTTTTGTTGATTTTTACTTTATCAACTTGTGTGTTTAGAAATATATAGTGTTGTCACGATACCAAAATTATGACTTCGATATGATACCTGCCTAAAATATCTCAACACCGATACTGAAACGATACCACGGGGGAAAACTAAAACATCATCAAAATAATGGAATAAAAACATTAGATGACAGAATGTGGAACTTAAAATGATTTATTCTTTTTATTAATTAAAACACTTTAACTTAAAAAGTCAAAATAAATTATATATTTGTGTAAAAGCTGCTGAGCTTTATAGCGTCTGTATCCAAGAAGACAAGTGTCCTCTTGTTTTCTTCATTTGTCTTGTTTGCTCTCAGAGATTAAATAACCTGCTTTTACAATAAAAGCTCAGTGCTTGTAGTAGAAAAAAATTAACAGCACATTAACTACAGTTTTATTCAGCATAAAAATAATGAACATAAATGACATTAACTGTAAGTCTGGCAATTCATAAAATAAGATAATACTTTATTCATCCAACAAAGGGGACATTTGCAATTTGCATTTCATGTTGATGAAGTTCAAACCCTGGATTATTAGCCTGCAAACTACATTAGTGCACTAAAGTACAACACAGATGACCCAGACCTGGTGGAGGTCTGTGCTCTAATCAGACCATTTTCTTATCATATAAATTAAAATATATATTGTAAATTATTGACAAAAATGTGCAATGTGCACGCAAATATTCTTGAAACGATGGCGAGGAAGACGGAGAAAAAAAAGATAGTTTTCGCCTGTCTGGACGGCCCCTAAAGGGGGCGGACCGACCCATTTATTTCAGCATCTCAAACAGACGCATGTATCACAGTGTTGTTGTTCACTACGAGATGCACAAGGCCGCTGCAGCCCAAAAACACGCTATAAAGCAGCCGACATTAGCGGAATCATTTAATCATTGTGTCCCGTATGAGCAGAAAGGGTCCGGGTGGACAGCAAAGACATGCTGCTCATATGTACAGTGGAGCCGGAGGTTCATCCACATGCTGAAAATGTTCGACCCCAGGTTTGTGTTAGGAAGCCACAACGGGGCATGATGTCTCAAGCCAGAGGAAGCAGACAGGCTCGTCTTTCTTGCCAAAAATGTGTAGAACAGACAGCAAGCACGCACCTCATGTCCTGTACATCTACCAACATGTGATGTTTACTATGCAATGCATGCAGATGTTTAATTTTGTTTACATATCTTCAGGGATATAAAATACTTTTTTGTAAACAAAGGCACCTTTTGCAAAATAAAATATTTAATGAAAGTAATGTTAACACTTTATGAATACAAATATGGAAACTGAACTGCTTTTATAATAGCAAGCAATCTGACATGTTAAATGTATGTTGACAAAAGCATTTTATCAAAAAGGGACACATTCTTTTCAAAATAATGCACTTTTATATATTTTTTTCAAGTGAGTTTGAAGCTGCACTGTTTACAATGGCAGGGCAAATTTGTTGTAAATCATAGTATTAAAATAAAAGCAATGCTTTTAATAATTTCTTTGTTATTTGAAGTTTGTTCTTGAGAAGAAAAAAAATCAATTAAAATCGTAAATCGAGTTTGGTGTGAAAAAATTGGAGATTCAATTTTTAGGCCATATCACCCAGGCCTACTTTCTAGTATCAGTTTACCGTGCAACACTAGAAATATTTTATGAAGTCATAATGTTGTCCAACAGGATGTTAATACAGAATGCAGTAACATTTGTGAAAGCATCCGTCAGTTGGTTGTCTCTTTTTTTTTATGGTGAGTGAAACTCTTTAAATCACAAAATGCTGATGATGTTTTGTCTCGTGATAAACGAGGCGGCTTTTAATAGCTGATTAACTCAAAACATCTACTATTATTTGTTTAAAACCTCTGGTGCGTATTACTGGAAATACTTTTTAAATGTGTAACATTCAGGATATTCTTTGTTTCAGTTTGTTTTATTTACATTGTGTACAAAGTCAGCATTTTATTGTGTATGCACTAACCTCTGTTAGGTTGATTATTGTAAAGAAAGGGTCGGCACAATGAGCTGCAGCCGACACATCATCAGTCTTTAAAACAATATGACATGTTGTTTCTTTCTGTACTGTTTTATTGGGACAAAAAAAACAATTTCTACTGTTTGTTTTTTATATTTAACCACATTTTTTGTGTGATAGATAAGATGTTTTACTTTCCAATATGAGAAATATATAATATAATATAATATATTAAAACATTAAATGTCACTCACTGTTTTAAATATCACAGAAAATATGAAATATTAAACCACCTCTCTAAACTGCTCATCAGATAATAACCATACATAATTACATTATAGACCAAATATTTATATCTTTCTTTGTTTTCTTACATGTTAAATAAAAATGCATTCTTTGATTCTCTGATTACATCACCTTAAAACAATTCAGATAAATCATAAATTGTTCTGTATGTGATCTTTGGTTTCTTTGTCATTCTGAAAGATTAATAAAGTGTTTCCCTGTAGTTCCGTGTGACCGCTTTGTTTCTGCCTGCACAGTGCCAGAGCTACTTGTATATTACTTGAGTATTTTTCTGCAGTGCTCGTCATTAGGACACAAACTTACAGCAACCATAAGCACACACGACACCCACAAATAAACAGTCTACCATGATGACAACAATGTCACAAACACCACGTCTCCTGTCCTCTCTTTCCCAGATGTGGGAATGAGAGCAGTGATTATAGTCAAGTGTTTTAATAGCACTCTAACAGTAACTTGTTCATAATTCAAAAACGGTCATGGTTTGGGTTTTAAACCTAGGTTAAAGCCCCTGTACGGAGTTTTTAACTGGATATAGAAAAGTCTCTGGTTTCTGCTGATGTGTCTCTGTTACCTACAACAGCAAATGAGCCCATCAGCGTGAAGATACGCTTTTTCTAAGTAGTCTAATTCTATACCTCTGAAAGGCATTGGTCGGGTCGGACCACTGACGAAACGATTTACGGCAGTCACACCGGAACTGACGACATTCAGGATATGGCCAAAGTGATACGGCATAGCTGTTTTGTTGCTACACTAGCCAGTGCTAACCGAGCTAAAACTTTTGTCATGGCTGATAATGAGACAAAGAAAAGAAAAAGAATTCGAACCGAAGACCAACGAAAGGCCAAGAGGGAATCCGATCGAGCTAGGGCTAAAACACGGATAAACATTGGCGATTCCTTCCAGAGATGGAGAGAGTTGCGGGGCTTGAAGGGAGGGTCGGATCCAGAATTTGCCCGATTCCTCCTAGACAGGTTTGTACATTTTATTTCATTTATGAAATGTAATGCGGGACGTAGTTTACAGCAATACATGAATTTATGTTGTTACAACAAAGCTGGCTAACGTTACCACTAGATTAACTCTAGATACTACACTCGTGAAAACGACAACAAACGTCTTAGATCACGCATCCATTTCAGCTGTGTGATCAGCAGCCGACCTGCAACGATGCATCGGTAATATCCTCTGTCATTATAAATGATTCAGTTTCTTACTTAGAACAAAACATCCATCACAATCACTGTGACTTTGCTGTAACGCTAGCTCTGTAGCACCGTGGGTAATATATATAGCTGGGAAATTGCAGTGCAACAGCAGCATTACTTTGTTTCACCGGCGGCATATTATATTAAGTAGAAATACAAATAGACACATTACCTCGTCAATATGCACGCTGCAGATAGCTGCTAAAAAATAATAATAATAAAAAAAAAGTTTTCAAAGCAAGTCCCGTCGTCTTTCCGACGTTTCCAAAACAAATCTACACGCGCCGGCCAGACAAACGTCTTCACGACAGTGGGCGCTAGAGCTCATGGGAAATGCAGTCTTCATTCCGGCAAAACACTACCGCTTTCGTCCAGCGGGGCCGCCAAAATCAACACTAAATGAAAAGTCTGTACAGGGGCTTTAAAACACAACAATGTGGAGCTACAGGGATGCCGACACCCGACCCCTGACACCGGGGGAAAAGACAACGAGCGACAATCAAAAACTACCGGAGGCGGAAAACCAATAAAAGCACCGTTAAAAACACACTGACCTGTTCTTGCAAGCTCAATGGAGTGATACTATTGAAACAACACATCATCAGTAGGGTAAAACTAACCTGTCTCACGACTGCCTAAACCATCCGAAACAGGTGGTAACCACACGTTAGCCCGTTTTTTTTTTTTTTTTTCAGTCTAACCTTATGGTTAACACACAGCAACCATGACTGTGTCAGTGTAACGTAAAAACACAACGGGCAAACGGCTCTAGTCACAAATGTTGGTAGTTATGTGGTCATGGTTATAAGAAAAATGTCCATTCAAAATGTAATATGGCTTACAGAATGAGTTTAGCAACTTGCATCTTCTCACGGTCTCTGCCTTTCAAACCCAAACTCCGCGGTTCACCTGCTATAAAATGGCGGCGTTAATGTTGATGAATTGCTGTTGTGTTGACCTCAAACCCAGTTAGCTAACGTTATTTGTTCACCTTTCATGGCGACTTCACTGAAATGAGCGACTGTTTACTCTACTGTCCTAACTAAAATTTATGTTTAGTAATTTTAATAGTTAGGTAGAAATAAATAAACCAGAAATAAACTTCAAAATCACAATGGAAGGTAGCTATCGTTAGGTTAACGTTAACGTTAGCTAGGCAGTAAGATAGGCAGCCCTGCTGAATAAAACGCAATGTTCATCACAAATTTTCTTAGAAATACGATTTAGTTGGTGGATTATATACATGCGGAATTTACCCTAACACTTTACAGTATGGTGAGATACATTTATATAAACTAGTAATGGATACTTACTGAAGGGTCAGGGAGCAAACCAAGCACACCGGGAGATGCAGTCTACATCTTGCTTTCCTTTGTCTTTGTCTCTGTGGCGCGAACATGAAGAAAGGGCGCCACCACCCGCCACGTAAAATAACAGACACATTGTGTTCAATTGTCAAACACATGAAGTGTGTTAAGCTTTTTAAGCTTATTTACACATCACACCAGATCCGTTTCTTGCTATATGCGGGTGCATAGGGCTCCCGCGCCACTTGGGGGCCCCCTCAAGTTGCAAGTCCAGTCTCAATGTCTGAGGAGTGACCTGATGGAAAAGGTGTGAAAAGTACCTGGCACCTGGCACCTGGCCCGCTGATTGGTCAGATCCGGTGTCTACTGCGCCCTGTTGCTATGATGACCAGTACAACTAAGTGAGGAGAGGCAAGGCGAGTTAGGCGAGTTGCGCTGAGCCGATGGTACTGGTCATTTACGGCATGGTGTCAAAACGAAAGTATTCACCCAGTTCCGAAAAAAGAAGAAAGTAGATGAAGAAAAGAACACTCACAGGATAAAGGTAAGGTTTGTTTTTCATGATGCGGGGTAGAGGGGGAGCTGATGCCGAATCTTTAGCTAGCTCAAGTGTTTGCTTTAGGAAAGGGCTAAAATAAAATGTATAGGCTATGTCACATGTGAATGCCATCAGACTGATTCACTGTAGTGACACCTACTGAATTATAGCAGGTCCAGTGTGTTGGCATTACATTTGTGAGGGAGGGTGTGTTGTTAGGCAGAAGTCTGTCATGACTGCTGGATCCTCGTCCAGTGGAGCTGCTGGTCCATCATAGAACTCTTCTGATGTTAAACATTTGCCACATAATATTACTTTAGGATTATTTTTATGATTAATTTATCCATTTTTGTGTTCTTAGATTATAGGTCTCTAATGTGAAGTGTGCTAAACAACAATAATACATATTCGGCCTATTGTGGATTATTATGGACTATTGTGTTGCAACAGTATGGCAGTGGATTATTGCTCTGAGTGGATTATTGTTAACTCTACTGAGTTAGTTAGTTACGTCTTTCTTTACCACATTTATTAGAATATTTATTGTGACAATATAATTTGAACAAATTTGCCAACATTCCTACAGTTTAGTTATGTTTCTGATGTATTACTTTGTCAAATTAAAGTACATTTAAAGTAAACTATATATGACCGTTAGTTCTGCCCACAGAATATAGGTTAAGACCAAATCATCAGTTAGGCACAAGTAGTCCACTTCGTAATACCTGTGAAATATACACAAAAATATTCCTCCAGTATCACAAAGTGCTCATCAGTCCTTTATCTTTGTTTTATAACTCTAACAAGTACAATGTGTCGAAAACTGCTTAACAGTGACAACTCTGAAATTGGGTGCATGTTTTTTCTGCATTAGTGTAACATAACTCAATTATATAGTATGAATATTTGTTGAGGATCTATTTTGCTTGCTAACCTGAGGAGTTTTGTCTTTACAGGAGCAATACTGAAATATTTTGGAGACATGGACCAGAAAGCAGCACCGCCGTCTTCAGCACCACAGGACCAGGATGTTTAATTTTAAATATGTTTTACAATTTAAAATAAAACATTTTGAGGAACACTGTATCAGTTTCGTATTGACATATAGAGGATCCCCATTGTTTACCTTGTATTATCATTTTCTATCAGTTCAACTTGCTTGGATGGGTCAATTTAAGATGTTTCATTTTAATTTGAGAGAGGTTTTCACGACTCTTGCCTGCTTTCCTCTTAAAATGTAATAAAATGTCGCATCTTTGTGGATCACCTAAGAGAGTTAGGAATCTATCCATCGTAGTTTGACAAAATAGTGGCCCCCGAATAGCACATTGCATAAGGCCCCCAAAAAGACAGAAACGGCCCTGGCCCCGCCCACTCTGAAAGAAAAGGTTGTCTCAGGTGAGTCTCCCTTCAGTGTGATGTGAGTAATTTCACCGATGTGACTGGCAACAAAGAGGATCCACGCTGGTGAGTGCACAGTCCTGAAATGTAAATTCAAAGAATAAAATGTGTAAAACTATAAGATGGACAACATTCTCAGATTGATGAGTGAAACTCATCATTAATCCTAAAGTGTCTGGACAAGAATCCTTACTTGTATCCACATCAACTAAGCTGAAAATAGTATATACACTTCCAAAAGTACATGATGTGAATTCAACAACCCAAGATAGAAGCGACAGTCATCTCAGGTAAGTCATAGCTTTTTTATAGGAAACACCCGGATTTGACAAATTTGACTGATTTCTGAAAGATCTTGAGGGTTGGTACCTTTGAAACACGTCTGGATTGGTCAGATAACGATTCATGATTTCAGCTCAGAACATTTCTGAATTATCATCATTATTACTGTGTGGAAACAGTAATAGTTTGTGTCAAAGGTTAGTTTTATGGAACTATAAATGTGTGTGTGTTTGTTCCCTATGTGGCGGCAGCAGACACAGTTGAACATTTTATCTATTTTCTGAACATTTTATTCTCTCTTCAGATTCTCAAAACCAGCAGTTGTTTTCTAGTTGAACGAGTCTGATGTTTCCAGCAGAGTGACATCATGGCGACTGCAGACACAGGTGAGATCTGTTTATTCTATTATTATTTATTACTACATTAAAATAATAGAATAATATTATAATAGTAGTAGTAACAATAATAATAATAATAATAATAATAATAATAATAATAATAATAATAATAACATAGTATAATGTTTTTGTACTGTCTTCAATTGAGTATATGTCACAATGGAATAACATTTGGATAATTCACTTGTATTAATGTTGTACACAGCGTCCCAATGTTTAAGGAACTGGGGTTGTATTTATCTAATAACAACAGTAAGGACGATAATAAATCACAACCCCACAAAAATATATGACTGACAAAACTCACACACAGGACTTGAACCCAAGCGCACAACTTGGAGACAGAGTGTTTAGAGTGTACTTGTCAAAACAGGTACAGTCCACAGCAAAAATAAGAAAGGTATCAGAGAAATCACAAGGGCGAAGCAAAAACAGGGTCAAACCCACATGAGGAAGAATGCTGGAATGCATGTTTGCCACTAAAGAGATAAAGACGAACTGGTGATAAGACGGGAGAGCATGCAGACTATTCCAGTACTAACACGCTAACTTCCCACGTAACCAGTGTGGCATGTTAGTGATTTAACCAACTCAACAGCTTTTTCCATTGAGTAGCTTTAAAGTTGGAAAATATCTTTCTACACGTCTGATAGTCTCATATATATTCTGCATCAACTCTTCACTTAAACCACATGATTTTTACACCAAGTGAAATATATCAAACCCAAGACTTGTTTTTTTTTTGTTTTATATATTATTCCAGCCATCAAATGAAAAGATTCTCAGAGGACTGTGGCAAAGTGCTTTACATGCAACATGTCAACAAAGAGTCACAAAATGTAAAAGTAATTGCGGTGTTAGTCGCAAATATAAACAGCTGACAGTGTATTAAGTCATCTTCATTCTGAGCCAGGTTTCAGGTAAAGAAAGGAATCAATATAATTTGAACTGATGATGTCAACACAAATAATGAATTTGTGTTAAATGTAAATAAATGTTTCTCAGAGATGTGTGATGTCATGTAAACTTCTAAATAATCAGATGTGTCCATTTGATTAAAGATAACATGTGGATGAACTTATGTTCTGTATCCTTACTGACAGGTGATCTGACACCACTGAAGCGGAGCAGCAGCTTTGGCTTGTTGCCACCTCACAGTGAGTTAAACTGACCAGAGTCAGAATTATTCTATTGTATGTTTACATCTAGAATTGAAGTCTTCTATTGGCCAGCTGCCATTGTGACACAGTGACACATCAGTTATAAATTTAATTTAAACTGAGGAGGTTTTTCTAAGTCAGTGTTTTCTTTCCAGTGTCTGAGCTGAGGGTGGTTCTGCTGGGGAACAGCTGGTCTCAGAGGAGTTCAGTGGTGAACTTCATATTGGGAACAAATGTGTTCAGTACTGAGGAAGACCCAGGCTGCTGTCTGAGAGTTAGTGGACGGGTAAAGGAGAAACACATAGTTCTGATCAACACCCCAAATCTGCTGCATCCCAACATCTCTAACAAGGAATTGACAGAACATGTAGAAACCTGCGTGGGTTACTCTAAACCTGGACCTCATGTGTTCCTGCTGGTTCTACAGCCTGAAGACTTCACTGAGGAACACAAACAAAGGCTGCAAAAAATCCTTGATCTTTTCAGTAATCAATCATTTGATCATTCACTGGTTCTCATATCAACACCCAGAGAGGAGAGTCCAGGTCTGATGGAAAAGGTCTTGGAGAGCCCACCACTGATAGACATGATGAAAAAGTGTAAATGCAGAAACTTGAAGCAGAAAAACCTGGAACCCTCAGAGCTGTTAAGACACTTGGATAAAATCGCAGAGGAGCACAGTGGAGATCATGTCAGCTGTGATGTGTTTGAGGACACAGAATCTTCTTCACCAGCTGACCAGCAAAGCCCCAAACAAAAGCAAACACAGACAGCTGACATACACTCTGTTAAAGCTGCTGGTAAGTGCAGAAAATTCTGACAATGACAAATCAGTTCACACAAATGATCTTTGATAATAACAAAATTAAGCTGCAAATGAATGTTTAAGTGCTATATCGTAGTTAACTGGAGTTCTTTTGGTATTGGTATGGACTTCTTCGTGGCTTGTCAGGTTACCGGTGAAGACGAGAGTGACAGTGGCGAGGCGTGACGTCTGCTGCTGAGCAATGGCATTGTAGTGGTATGGCGTGGCGAGGTCCGTCTCCTCGAGCATAGTCACTAGATGAGGAAACACAGGGGAGCAGGCGGCAGGTCCACAGGCAGGCGGAGGAGAGGCAAACACAGGCTGCTAGGTTAACACTGCAATCTGAGGCAAAGTGGAAGAAACACAGAGGTATTAGCTACACAAGCTAATATGCAGGAGCACAGAGTCAAAATTCAGGGTGGAGTCAGGAAGTGAACAACCATATATACTGAAGCAACAATCTGGTGACAAGCAGGAGAGAGTCCAGAGATTTTATAGGGAGCTGATTGCAGAGTAGATTCACCTGGCTGCTGCCTGTTGGAGAGAGAGACCACGCCCACATGCATGCACACACACAGAACAGACAGGGAGAGAGAGAGACACAGGAGGAGCAATACAGACAGGGGAAACAACACAAACACCAGGACGAAGGCGGGGCTGACATGATGGGATCATGACATTCACATTAGTATCTAGTATTTAGTCTTACTGAGTATCTGTTACATTTGTTTGGCTACTTTGCATTTGTAAAAAAAATATCCATATGTACAAATTGAGTATTTCCTGTAATGGCTCTGAATGCTGCCAAAGAATAATTTCAACTGCCATCACCTCTTCTCTAAATTGTAATTTGTTTTGTTAAACAGCTGTATATGAACATAGTTTGTTTATGAATAACAGAATCTTGACACTATGAATTGAACCTGAACATTTGCCAAGCCTGTAGATCAGGGGTGTCCAACCTTTTTTGACCTAAGATCTACCAGTCCAGTGTCAACATCGCAAACCCACACACATCGTTTCCAGCCTGCAGTAACTAACCTCACAACCACTAGACATCACATCACAAACCCTCCCTCTCACAAACACACACACACAAATTCCTCTCACACAGTTGCCAGTTTGCATAGTGCGCTGTAGCACAAACCTGCTCTCTCTGCTCCCCTCTCTCTCTCACACACACACACACACACACACACACACACGCCAATCTGCATGATGAGCAATAGCCATAACTGACCTTAATATGAATCAGACAGAAAAATACACTAGACAAAAACAGGTAGATCTCTGAGTTTGAAAAAAGAAAATCACTAACTACCTTAGTGGGAGACCTAGCACTGGGAGGAGGAGGCTAGCTTCTCGTAGTCAGGAGTGTAGGAGCTGGTTGCAAGGTGGTCATCCGTCATTGTTGATCTGTACTTGGACTTGATGATTTTCATGTGCAAGAAAGCAGACTCACACAAATAAGTTGATCCAAAAAGAGCTGTCAGGTTCAAGGCACATCTTCTGAGATTGGGATACTTCTCCTCCATCAGTAGTTTCCAGAACACTACATGCTCTCCAGGTGAGCGGATGTTGATCTGGCTTTGATCTCAATGTCATTTAGCAATGTCAGAATCTCATCCTCAAGAGTGGAGCTTTCCAAGTCGAAAAGTGATTTCACTTTGGTGGCAATGTCACCAACATCAATACTTGCACCAAATGGATAACACATATAGCTGGCTACAGGCTCGATGGATGCAAAGTCAGTAAAAGGCCTCACAAACTCTGACCAAATGTTCTGAACATGCCCTTCATAGCGTGCACTGTCAAGCTGTGACACACCTTTACAATGACGTAGTTCTGCTTGCATTTGAGGGAAGTTGCGCAGATCACCACGTTGCAGCCTGCTGGACATCAGCTGTAGCTTGCTTTGAAACGTGTTCACTGAACTCATCATGTTGACTACATCTTTAGCCTTACCCTGCAGCTCTAAATTCAATTCATTGAGCTCGCCAGTGAGATCAGTGATGAAAGATACATTTAAAAGCCACTGGTGTTCCTCTAGCTTTGCATGGTAATCCACGTTTTGAAAGCTTCAGGAAGTCCTTGATTTCAGTTAACAACTCCATAAATCTGGCCAAAAATGTACCTTTGTTTAACCACCTAACATCCGTGTAAAGCAGCAGGTCTGTGTGCTCAGCATCATTCTCCTCCAAGTGAGCACGGAAAAGCCTTTTCTGCAGACTCCTGGCACAAACTGAACACACAATCTTCATTGCGATATCCATAACTTCTTTCATATTTAAATCCACACAACGCTTGCTGGTGAATTATACAATGATAATTCAGGATATCCGGGAGAAAATCACTTTTGTTGCACAGTGCAACGAACCCACTGGTGCAGCCCAACATAGCAGGTGCCCCATCAGTTGTGATGGAGATCAGCTTGAAGAGCGGCAGTTTTGTCTCGCCAACAAATCCCATGAAAGCATTAAAGATATCCTCATCTCTGGTATGTCCTTTTAATGGCAAAATGGTGAGTAGCTCTTCCATGGCGCTCATGTCTTCAAAAACCATCCTGATGAAAACACACAATTGTGTCACATCCACCATATCAGTTGACTCGTCAAATTGGAGGGAAAAGCACTCACACGCATCAATATCCTTCCTCAGTTGCTCCTCCACATCCACAGCCATTCCCTCACATCGCCTTGTAGTAGTATTGAGAGAGAGTTGCACTTCTTTAATGGCCTTCACGATCTGTTTGATTTTTAAAGTCGTCAAAAAACCTATCCGCTGCCATAGAGAAAGGCTTCCTTCACAATATCGCTGTCTTTGAATGGCTTCTTGTGTTTAGCAAGGACGTGACTGACGTGATAGGAAGCCTGGGTCTTCGGCTTGGTGAAGATTGACTGCCGTGCTGCAAGCTGTGCTTTCAAATCCCGCACTTTTGAGCCACTTTAAGGCGTTTTTGGGAAATCACTCTTGTAGCTCCCGTGTACCGTTTTAAAATGCTGCTCCAGATTCCTTTTCTTTGTCAACGTTTGCCGAGCCATCTAGTAACGAAGGGGTGGAGACGGTTGAGACTCAGAGTGGGGGTACATCTCTATGAGCGCACGTCCTGACCGGTGTGGCTTCATCTCCCCCCCGGCTCGTGTGCTTGATGGCCCGGGTCCCTGCTCTAGTATCTTCTTGCCATGGAATGGTGATGTCGAAGGCTGGGCTGCCGGTGGTCCTGTGAGAAGGGATGGTGGAGAGAGAGAGGGTCTGGGGGGGAAGGGGTTATCAGAACTTGCGACGAACGGGAGAGAGATGGTTTGGCTTACCTTATGTAGGCTTCACAGGTGATGAAGTCGGCGTGGAGGTGGTTGAGTTGATTGGGCGCAGGTGGTTAGGTTGATGATGCGGGTGGTTTGATTGGCTGGACCTGGGTGGCAGGTCAGCGAGTGGATTGGCGTGGTCCTGTTTCTGAACCCTAGCTATAATAACTCCATTTAAACAAACAGGCTTTGAATGGCGATAAACAAAAAAATACTCTTCCTCCCATTCAGGGTGAAAATGGTAGGTCTTGGCTCGTTTCCCCTCAGCCATGTTAACATTACGTAGTGCGTAACCGCTCTGATCGCTAGCTAGCTTCTACTGTTAACAGCTGTCAATTTCGTGTTACGCATGTTGTGCGCTGCCGTATAGTGGAGCTGTTAAGCACAATAATATTGCTTTTTGTGAAAGAAGCATGAAACTTTCAGGGTTTGTTCTTGATGACCTAAGCTTTAATTTAAGATGTGGAGGCATTCTCAGTGACCTACGTTTTTCTTTTCCCCTTTTTTAAATACTTTTCTTGTGGATGTGTTTAAAAGACTGATGGGTTGCGCAGGAAAGGAATCAGGATTGGCTGTAGTGTAAAAGTGTAAATTTAATAAAAAATATAACACACACACAAAAAAAAACTGTATTATTATTATTATCTTATTTTTATTTTTTTTTCCTACACCCCTTGCGATCGACTTGGAATCAGTCCAGTAGACCGCGATCGACTGGTTGGGCACTCCTGCTGTAGATGACTGAAGAGATCTCTTTATATAAAATGTTGTGCTTTCAGTCTCACAATGTTCGAGTCATTTTATCTTCCTCTCTGTTGTATCACAGCATCTGGATTCAGGATTTTGCTGCTGGGAAAAAGTGAGAACGATCAGACAAGACTCGGTAACCGCATCATCGGGGACCAAGCTTTTTATAACCAAAAGATCAAGAAGTGTGTGGCCACATGTGGAGAGTGGAGAGGAAATCCTCTAACTGTAGTTAAAACTCCAGACATCTTTAGTCTGCCAGTGGAAGCTGTCAGAGAAGAGATGAAGAGGTGCATCAGTCTTTGTCTTCCTGGACCAAATGTTCTCCTGCTGTTAGTGAATCTTTCTGATTTCACAGGGAAGAAAAGAGAAAATCTGATGAGAATCCTGAGTTTGTTTGGTCAAGATACTTTAAAACACTCGATGGTCATTGTGACATGCATGGAGACTAAAACAAATCCGTCTGTGACACAGCTCATTAAAGACTGTGGGGGAAGATCCTACAGCATGTCTGGAAACAAACACAAGTCTTTAATGCAAATTATTAGGAAGATTGTCCATGAAAACAGAGAAGCCTTCCTCACCTGCAGTGGAGAGACCATCAGCCCAAAGTCTGAAGACATCAGAGCAGCTTTAAACCTGGTTCTGTGTGGGAGGAGGGGAGCAGGGAAGACTTCAGCAGCTGAGGCTATTTTAGGTCAGACAGAGTTTCTTTCAGACTCCAACTCATCAGAGTGTGTTCAGAGTCAGGGAGAGGTGTGTGGACGTCGGGTTTCCCTGGTGGAGCTGCCTGCCTTGTGTGGAGAACCTCAGGAGGAAGTGATGGAGGAATCACTCAGGTGTGTCTCCCTCTGTGATCCTGAGGGCGTCCACGCCTTCATCCTGGTCCTACCTGAGGGTCCCCTCACTGAGGAAGACAAGAGAGAGTTAAAAACCATCCAGAACACATTCAGCTCTCGGGTCAATGACTTCACCATGATTCTGTTCACTGTGGAGTCAGATCCTAAAGCTCCAGCTGTTGTTGACTTTGTAAGAAAGGATAGAGACATCCAGGAGCTCCTTCACAGCTGTGGAGGAAGATATGTTGTTCTCAACATCAACAACAAGCAGCAGATCCCAGAGCTGTTGGACACGGTGGATAAAATTAGACTGAGACCCTACAAAGACAAACCGTGCAGCTACACAACAGAAACATTTGCACATGCTCAAATAGAAAAGATCAGAGAACAAGAGGAAAACATCACCAAACTACAGGCTGAACTGAAGGACCTGAGAACAGACAGCACCACCAGCTGTAAGTACTGTACAGTTTAAATATAAATAGAAGAGATGTAATTATACCAAATTTCAAGATATCAACCATCCTATCATTTGTTTTTTTGCTTATAAAGTTCATGGATCTAAGAAGGGAATGAATGTATTCTATTCTCTCCTTCTCATTGTATTGTTCTGTGATACTGCTTGTTCTCTTAAAACCCGCTTTACTCTGCTTCTGATTGGTTGGCTTTGTTGGTTTCATCTCAATGGTGCTGAAGACGCTCTGCTGAGGTCTGTTTTCTTTCTTTTTATTAAAAGGAAATCTATCATACCTTGATTTTTTTCTATCATTAAATCCTGCATAAACAGTAACACATTATATTTTTTTTAAATAATATTTTCCTATGCTAAATCATTCACTCGACATTAAACAGTATATACTCTAACTGTGAATATTTAAGTAACTCCATGTCTTCATATTTCACAGGTGCTGATGAAGAACAGAGTCCAGACTGTCTCAGGATTGTGCTGTTAGGGAAGACTGGCTGTGGGAAGAGCTCTACAGGAAACACCATTCTAGGAAGAGACGAGTTTAAAGCTGATTTAAGCCAAACATCAGTCACCAAACGTTGTCAGAAAGAAGAGACTGTAGTTGACGGTCGTCCAGTCGTCGTTGTCGACACTCCTGGTCTGTTTCACACAACTCTGTCTAATGAAGAGGTTAATGAGGAAACAGTGAAATGCATCAGTCTTCTGGCTCCAGGACCACATGTCTTCCTGCTGGTGATGGAAATTGGCAGATTTACACCAGAAGAGAAGGAGACATTGAAACTTATCAAGAAAGGCTTCGGGAAGAATGCTGAAAACTTCACCATCATTCTGTTAACTGGAGGAGATAAACTGGAACAACAGAAGCTGTCTATTGAAGAATACATCGAAGAGAAATGTGATGATGCCTTTAAGAAACTGATCGCTGACTGTGGAGGAAGATACCACGTGTTTAATAACCATGATAAACAAAACAACAAGCAGGTCAGTGAGCTGATCACAAAGATCGACACCATGGTGAAGACAAATGGAGGCAGCTGCTACACTAACGAGATGCTGCAAGAGGCCGAGGCAGCGATACAGAAAGAAATGGAGAAGATCCTGAAGGAGAAGGAGGAAGAGATGAGGAGAGAGAGGGAGGAGCTTCAAGGAAAATATGGAGAAGAAATTGAAAAACTGAAAACAAAAATGGAAAAACAGAGAGCTGAAATAGAAAAGGAGAGAAAACTGATAGAAGAAAAACTTAAAGAAAAGGAAGAAAACATCAAAACAGAAAAAGAGGCGACAAAGAAAGAACAGGAAATGAGAGAAAAAGACAAGAAGAGAAAACAAGAGGAAATAATTCAGAAAGAGGAGTGGAAACAAAAAGTTGATGCTCTGGAGGAAAAAATAAGATCAGAATCAAAGGAAACCATTGACAGAAAGTTGGAGGAGAGCAGAGAAGAGATGAGGAGAGAACGAGAGAAATGGGATAAAAAACAAGAGGAATGGTGGGAAAAACGACGTCAAGAAGATGAACAGAGACGACAGGAGGAAGAAACGAAAATCAGAAAACTGCAAGAAGAATATAAACAAATGAGAGTAAATTATGAAAATAAAATAAAAGAAGAAGATCAAATGAGAAGAGAACAAGAGGAGAAAGAGAGAAAAGACATGCAGGAGAAGTATAAGCAGAAAATGGAAAAGCTGAAGAAGACACATGAAGAAGAAGCCAGAAAGAAAGCTGAAGAGTTCAATGAGTTCAAAGAGAAATACAAAAAGAAGTTTGCAGATCAGAAGAAAGAACACGAGAAACAAATGAAAGAAGAAAAACAGCAATATGACATCTTAAAGGCACTTAGTGACCAAAATGAAGAAATGTTAAAGAAAAAAGAAGATGAAATGAAGAAAAAATATCATGAAATTTATGAATTGGTGAAACACATGACTTTAGATTTTAAAAGTCTGTCAAAGATAAATAAAATGCTGACAGAGCATGAAAAACAAATGAAGGAAATGAAAACAGAGGAGGAAAAGAAAAATCTGCAGCAACTACATGAAGCAGAAATTGTCAAACTTACACCAGAAACTTTGAAAGACGTCGACACATCACGATGGAAACGTTTAAAATACTTGTGGTCTTTAACATTTTCAAGTGACAGACAAGTTCCAGAAGGGAATTCTTAACTGTAATATTTTGCAGTGAACTTGCAGACATGTGTATCACTGACACAAGGAACACTTCTCATTGGCTGACATCCAAATCAGCATCACATGCAATAGAACAAATCTCTGTGATGTGACGCTAACAACCACAGTCACCTGATCTAAGGTGACTATAAACACTTTAAAGTATCAGTAAGTCAACAATAATAATAAGAGACAATAATGAACTCTAGGTGTTATAATATGGAGAAGATGAAGTTCTACACAATCATAATGTTGTCCAACAAGATGTTAATACAGAATGCAGTAACATTTGTGAAAGCATCCATCAGTTGGTTGCATCTTTTTTCATTTTTTATGGTGAGTGGAACTCTTTAAATCACAAAATGTTGATGATGTTTTGTCTTGTGATAACTCAAAAGATTGATTAACTCAAAAGATCTACAATTATTTGTTTAAAACCTCTGGTCTGTATTAATGGAAATACTTTTAAATGTGTAACATTCAGGATCTTCTTCATTTCAGTTTGTTTTATTTACATTTACATATTTACATTAACCTCTATTAGGTTGATTATTCTAAAGAACGGGTCGGCACAATGAGCTTCAGCCGACACATCGTCAGTAGGGATGTGAATCTTTGGGTGTCTCACGATTCGATTCAATTCTTAGGGTCGCGATTCGATTCAAAATCGATTCTCGATTCAACCAATTCTCAATTCAGTAATTCTCAATTCAACTGATTCTCGATTCAAAAATTGATACAATGCATAGTGTGTTAAGGCAAATTATGGCATCAAAACAATATATGTCATGATCTGGGTCCTGGCAGTGTCGTCTCTCCCTGTGTTGTCTTTCTCCATTGTCTGTCTGATCCTCCTGTCTCCCCCTCCCCTGTCTGTGTTGTCTGTGCATGGGCGTGGCTACTCTCTTCTGCAGGAAGCACCAGGTGGGACGCATCCAGCAATCAACTCCTCCATAAAGCCTCTGGACCTTCAGACACTCATCGCCAGATCTTACTATCAGTCATAGCGGTAAACTGAGTTCTCGATAGGGGTGGGAAAAATACTTGTTAATTGACAACGTAATGTTGACGGAACGCAAGAGGCGGAACTCAGAAGTGCAGAAGTGCAGCGCCCGGACAGTTGACGACGTGCACACAACAAAAAACATGGGATGTGTCGTGAATGTCTGTACTCACAAATAACTCATGGATGGAACAGTCTGAGGCATTTGTCCATGCCGAGCGGCGCGAGAGCAGCGTGGAGACCGCTGTCGGATGTTAGCTAAAAGCTGATAGCTGTTAGCTGTGGCGTTGAGTGCGCAGCGTCCAGGTTAACTTGCGACACCTGTAACTAACTATCAGGTATTTCTGTCATTCCGCCGTGCGTTCAAATGGTTACTTAAAGCCATCGTTCCCAGCCGCATACATCGTTATTAAGCTGAATCCAAGTCGATGTGAAAACTGTACACTGTCAAACAGCCTGCACACTAGGCCTGGGCGATAAACCGAAAATTTACCGATACCGAAATTTACAACGATAACCAACGTCATTTTGGCCATGTTGGTATATTCGGTGTCATAGACATAACATCCACTAGGGACAGGGGACATGTTAGGTCCACTTGATTAATCTACCCCAGCGTATACCGATGTGCTTATTTTACATTACTTTGATTGCAAACTCCGCCCGCTGATGCAAAACCAGCTATGCCAGGTTAGTAATCAAGTGAACCCACTCTCGCTGTGAGTCGTGGACAGTTTGTGTAATGATGCTGCGTTCAAAGGCTGCAACAGGCCACTGTCGGCCGGCCGGTCCATTGATCAAACCTTTGTGTTTTGTTTTTTATTAACTCAAAATAATGACTGTATTTCCAGCTAGAAAACGCGCAACTCTCTCCTCCCTCCATTGTTGTTTGCATTTGTGTCTCTGCGTGGTCTGACACGTGAGTGTCCTCATGCTGAGAAACGTGACTTCTCGCGTACGTGACGTCACTCCCCGAGACGCGAAAAGAAAGCAAAAATATATATTTTTACTATTAAAATGACAAAACTAGTAACGCGTTACCAGCATCACCGATTGTGTAGCTTGCAACATGGAGCATGACGATGTAAATTAAAAAATAAAAAACAGTAGAATTAACTTTGAGCAAGTGTGGAGGAAAGTCGGAGGTGTGAACCCATTTTAATCAAGTTGTGGTCCGTGATAATAACATTTGTTGGCTTTGTCGAGTGCATTAAGTGCGCACTTGTGTAAGATTTCTGTAGTTCAAACAACTTGCAATTGTAGTCGAGAACGTCAGTTATAACAGTCCACGTATTAAACAGTTGTCGGGTTTAAATCGGTCTCGGGCTCATAATTGCATTCAATGTGTCGGGCTGGGCTCGGATACAACATGCACGGGCTCGGGTCTGGCTTGATTCTAAGCTCTACTTGGGTCCAGCCGCGACTTTACTGAGGTTCACCAAGTGTGAGCAGCAGGAGGACGGTTAGCTCACCTCCCAGAACATGACACTGAATCGCTGGAAACTGATTTAGGGACTGTCATCGAATTACTTAGCATAAATATATTAATACAAAATAATTGCAGTTCTTTCAATATCTTCCATGTCATGTGACCCAGTGACT
The DNA here is from genome assembly GCF_900880675.1 of Sparus aurata. Taxonomy (NCBI): domain Eukaryota; kingdom Metazoa; phylum Chordata; class Actinopteri; order Spariformes; family Sparidae; genus Sparus; species Sparus aurata. Next base: position 31,466,092 of record NC_044195.1, on the reverse strand, counting down.
CCAGCAGCAGATTGTATTAGTAAACTGGACGAATGAGACACAGCTATGTTTATTGTACTTTAGTGCTTCCTCTATTTTATATGAATATTAATATGCAGAAATCTTGATTTTTTTTTCTCAATAGCTTCCATGTCATGTGACCCACTGACTTGTGAAACAGATTCTGTGTCTATCAAAAATATATAATGATAAAGAAAATAATGGTAAAAAAATGTTCTCTAATGCGCAAGAGGTCAACATATTATTAAGCAGCAATGTCAACTTCTCTACTATTTTGTCTCATGTCTTAGATTCTGAAGTCCTCAAAATGTTTATTTATTTACATCCAACCTCTTCCACCACCTGCAGTACAACCACGTGATTCAATTCGAAGAAATAAAAAAGTGAGAAGCGAGAAGCTTAGAATTTGTTTATAAGGGACTGTATATTTTATACTTTTAAACCTGTTCAGTTGCTGTCATTTCAAGTAATCTGTGCTTTTAAGCTGTTCAATCGTGTGCTCATCAATTGTTCTTAACTACTAAATAAATAATAAAAATCTTAACTACAATGTAGTTTTACAGTCCTTTAAAGTGGCATTTCTGTAAATACACAGGATTTGTTTTCCTTTTTTTTGGGGTGCGGGGGGGGGGGGGGGTTACTTATCGTTCATTTATCGTTATCGAGGTGAGTTGCTCAATATATCGTGATATTGATTTTAGGCCATATCGCCCAGCCCTACCACACAGTATGTTGAAATCCAGCCTGAACTCAGCGTGAGGTCAGTCAGCTGTGGCAAAGTGTGAGACGTCCAAATCGACCTGGGATTCAAACACCTGTATCAACCGTCGACCAGCTGCAGCTGTATTAATGTACTACATGTATGCTGCTACAGGAAGACTTTTCTTTTCCTTTTGGTTCTTTGCAAAGCTGGATGTTTGCTAGCAAATGTAACCTTCCAGTTGACTTGCCACATTTCTTTCATTTGTTTTATTAATTAGATATATTGGAAGTAAATTAAGTATGGATCATTACAAATACTTTGCTTTAAAAGTACCAAGTAGTCACACAGTGAGAAAAAAGTGAAGGAAGTGATTAGCAAACTAAGATTTAATTACTTTATTTTTTTTTAAATCGTGCATGGAAATTTACATAAGAACTTGCTGCATCGAGATGAATCGAGAATCGATTAAGAATCGAAACGTTGACCTCTGAATCGGAATCGAATTGAATCGTGAGGTGCCAAGAGATTCCCACCCCTAGTTCTCGATCCTGGCTCCTCGTGTTGAGTTCTGCTCATTCGAGTCATTAGCTTGTGTAGCTTTGTTTGCTGACCTGCATTTCCTTGTGTCACAGTCAGTGCGTTTACATGACACTCAAGAAAACCGAATTACTGTGTTAGTCTTACTATGAACGGATTTTTAAGATGCATGTATACACCTTTGTCTGACTAAAATCGGACCAGATCGGATTTCTCATAGTCGAATTACACCACATAGATTATTCGATTGAAAGTCGCATTACTCCTGCATGTATACATTTCCAGCGGATCGGATCGGATTTTGCTTTCTGCGCAGGCGCGAGATTTTTCCCCGGGGCCGTGAGCCGGAAGTAGATGGACGGCGAGGGCGGCGGCGGCTTTCCTCCATAATCACCGCAAGAAAGAGCGCCAGAGTGCATCTAGTTTGTGTAATTATCATGTACACCATATACGAAGTGTACAAAGATGTAGCTTTGTCTCGCTCTTCGTACGCCATCTTTCTTGAATGCCGAGGCAGCTGGTGACGTAAAGAGGTCAGCCAGGGTGCGCTGTTAACACTAGTTGAAATGGGTACAGCGCCACCTAGCGTACCGGGGTATGACATGCTCCGGACAGTAATTCTATTTTCTCACTGGGATGTATACTCGGATAATTGCAGTTGTCCGATTGAGCAGCATAGTCGGACTATGGCTGTAATCTGACTAAGCTGTGCATGTAAACGCACTGAGTGTTTCAACTGTTCCTTCCTGCCTACCTACCTGCCTGCCAGCCTACAGCCCCTGCCTACGTTTTGGTCGAACCAGCTACATCTACGTGCCCGTCCAGGCTCCTGTGCTTCCCTACCAAGCCGTGTAGGCTCCACCACTTACCGGACCACCAGCGGGACGCGAACCACATGGCTACGCGGCGCCGCCATTGCCTCAAGGGACGCCAAACCAGGAGTCGTCAGTTCTGTTACTCACTACGATTCTTCGTCCTACAATAAATATTGACTTTACTATAGCTGCCTGAGTCTCGAGTCGTGCATTTTGGGTTCCGCCTCTGTTGATATCATAACAAATATAGTTTGTATAAGATAATGTGATTTTTAAATAAAGTGATTCCAATGATGTAATCACACAAAGGCAAACTTAAGACAAAAGGTAACATCTATCTGTGGTCACATTATGCTATATAAGAAATGAGATCTTCTCTCATGAAATGCGCAACAGCACAACTTTAATAGCGCAATCTGCTGCAGAATGAAAAAAGCAAGCCCTAAAAGAGTGTGTTTTGACTAGATAAATATGGGTTTTGAAAAAGTTGCTGTATCTCCGCTTGGAAGGAAAGTGCTGGCTACACTGTGTGTGGATGTTATGACTAGTGATCGACCGATTCATCGGCTGGCCGATTTTATCGACCGATTTTAGCGTTTTTTACATGAATCGGCATCGGCTGATGCCGGCTGCTGCGTTCGCCGATCTGGCATTATTTACAGACAGGCTCCACAGGCAGCTCTGTGAAGTTTTATTTAGTGACCACCTGGCTGGAGGTTTGAAGGCGTATGTGTGTTTCTCTCTCCCTCTCCCTGACGTTACTTGGAGCGGGGTGTGTGTGTTTCTCTTTCCCTACTTGGAGCGAGGCAGAGTTTGCTTGCCATCGCCATGATATCCTAGCACAACCCCCCCTCAAGAAGAGCTTTAGTGATGAAAGATAATATTGAATATTAATCTGTGTTAACGTTTATCACGTACCAGACAAGTGCACTGTAATGCCCTTACTAGTGTTTAGAGCCGTGTGCACACGTTAGCATTAACAATCCAGTTCAATGGTGGTTAAGTGTTTCAGTCAGCGTCAGCTACCAAACAGAAGTTCGTGTGTGTGTGTTTGTGTGTGTGTGCGTCTCACTCAGTGGGACACACATGCATCACAGCGATGGGAGAGCTGCGCCGACTGAAGGAGAGCTTTTCAAACTTTGAGAAACAGTTTTATACTTTTACAACGTTTGAACAGTTTGTTGCTTAATGCGCATCTGACATCACGTTATTTTCCTCTGCTGATTTATGTTCTGGGGTTGCCATTCTGGCAGCTTCTTTTACATTTTGGTTTAGACCTACTAGTTTGTTGTCTTTGCATATAAGGTGGCATAGTAGCCTAAGACATGCTCATTTCATTTTATGTAGAACAGTTGAAACCATGGCAGTCTTAAATTACAAATTAAGCACTTTATTTCAATGGCTGCTTATTTATTTATTGTTTATTGTTTGCTTAAATTATTCAAATGTGTTGACAAAAGACGTTTTGTGATGACCTGATTATATCAGCAAACAATGCATCATCAAGTCTGAGTTATATATGTGGAAGCCTTTTACCCTTGCACAGTTAACCATATGCACCCATCCATATGATGCACACATAATGTGGGTGATATGAATGTAAGATGATTGCACAAGATTGACACTCATCTGTGGTTTTGTTTATTCTTTTTAAAGAAATGGCAGAGCAGAAAACCAATCCAGTGTGGCAGCATTTCACAGAGCCTACTCCTGGAAAGGCTCGCTCTACCTCACCTGTTTTTAATATTTGTTAAATACTGTTTACTTGTTCTTGTTCTAACTCACCCTTTTTAATTTCAATAAATGTTTCTTTTTTTTTAAATTGAGACTTGTAACATTTGTTATCATCATTGTGTAATTTTTATGATGTAAATTGAGGGAGCAAAAGTAGTATTGGCTCCAAATATCGGCTCAAGAAAATCGGCAGTCCGTACCGGTCATCGGCTAAGGCTGATGAAAAAAAATCGGTATCGGCATCGGCCCTAAAAAATCCATATCGGTCGATCCCTAGTTATGACCTGCACCTTCTTTTAGTGCACTTCTGTTTGACAATGTGCCTGCAGTGCATAGCTGCCCTTGTTTGCATAGTTAATAGCCACTTTATACTCGGCAGCAAGCCGCCAATTTGACCATCCTTTTTGCGGCTCGCTCCGCGGATTTAGACAGAAGCCGGTAAATTGGGGGTCTGTCCTGGTCTGCCAATTTGCCACCTCGGAGGGTACACTTTTATCCAACTCCATTCCGATCTAAATCTGAGACGTCGTTATGCTGGAAATTGCGTGAGATGTGCGGAGGTGTCGATGACGTGCGCTGCTGTGCAACCCACAACCCTAACACAGTTTTAAAACCAGGAAACAGCTGATCACAGCAGTCAGTCCATCACTTCATTCGCGGACATCAAGATTAGCAACTGGACAGCCGCTGAGATCCAGGAGATGCTAGTGTCTTCTTGGTCTCTGTAGCTGTCTTCGCTGTTAGCATGTTGTTGTAGCGCAAGCTAGGAACGGTCGCTACTTTCAAATTAAAAGCGCCCCGCTAAGAACCCAGTTCTAAACTCCAATGGGGTGCAATTTAAAGCTCTTATTTTGAAGACATTTTTGTTGTCTTTCTTTCCCCAAGCTTGCTGCAGCGCTGTGTATGGAAGCTCGTGGGGGCGCACAGAGAGACGGGGGAATTTGAATAGAAAATCGATTTTTTAAGTTTATGAATCGATTCAGAATTGTGGATGATTAGAATCACTAATGTAAATCGATTTTTCCCCCCCCCCCATAATCGTCAGTGTTTAAAACATTGATATGACATGTTTTTTTCTGTACTGGTTGATCAGAACTAACAATTCCCTTTCTCTTCTACTGTTTCTTGCATTTAACCACATTTTTGTGTGACAGAGTTGTTTTAATTTCCAATATGAGAAATAGTGTGTTTGTAATGTATATTAAAAAAATGTAATTCACTGTGTTTTAAATATCACAGAAAATATTAAATATTAAACCACATCTCTAAACTGCTCATCAGATAATAACCATACATAATGACATTATAGATTGCATGTTTATATTTTTCTTTGTTACATGTTAAATAAAAATGCATTCTTTGATTCTCTGATTACATCAACTTAAAACTAAATTCAGATAAATCATACATTGTTCTGTATGTGATCTTTGGTGTCTTTGTCATTCTAAAAGATTAATAAAGTGTTTCCCTGTAGTTCCATGTGACCGCTTTGTTTCTGCCTGCACAGTGATGGAGATACTTGTATTTTACTCGAATATTTTCATTTTCTGCACTTTTCACTCCACTACATTTTTTTAAAATAACTTTACACTCTTAAAACAGATATGTTAATATTTAAAGAAGTGTCAATTCTCAACACATTAATGTGTCTATATAGCCTAACACATTTTGTGTTGTGTTATATTTAACACAATTACTATGTTTGAAAAGCCAAATCTTGTGTTAAAACTCTTAACACAGTAATTCTGTTACTTTAACAATTATTTAACAATAGTAGATTACATGTCACGTTTAACATCAACACTTACCAGTAGTGCTTAGCAGTCAGTCATTAGGACACAAAAAACTGACAACAATGCCACAGTCATAAATGCTAACATTTAAAAGCACTCTAACGGTCATTGTTTTGGTATTAAACCTACACACACCTAAAGGTCACTAACTGAAACATTGCTGTGTCGATGTAACATAAAAAAACACAATGGGCAAACGGATCTAGTCCTAAATGTTGGTGGTCATTCACATGCTGTAGAATGGCGGCGTTAATGTTGAATTGCTGTTGTGTTGACTTCAAACCCAGTTAGCTAATGTTAGCTATTTGTTCACCTTTCACGGCGACTTCACCGAAATGAGCGACTGTTTTCTCTACTGCCCTAACTTAAATGTATGTTGTGTAATTTCGGTAGTTAGATAGAGATGAATAAACTAGAAATAAACTTCAAAATCACAATGAAAGTTAAATAACGTTAGGTTAACGTTAGGATAACGTTAGCAAACGTTATGTTAACGTTAGCTAGGCAGCAAGCTAGGCAGCCCTGCTGAATAAAACGCAATGTTCATTATGGATTTTCTTAGAAATAAGATTTAGTTGGTGGTTTATATACCTGCCGAATTTACCCTAACACTTTACAGTCTGGTGAGATACATTTATAGTCTATAAACTAGTAATGGATACTTACTGAAGGGTCAGGGGGCAAAACCAAGCACAACGGGAGATGCAGCCTACATCTTGCTTTCCTTTGTCTTCTGTCTCTGTGGCGCGAACATGAAGAAAGGGCTCCACCTCCTGCCACGTAAAATAACAGACAAGTGTTAAATTGTGTTCAGCTTTTTCATCTTTTTACTCATCTTGTGTTGAAATCCACAAAAAAATGTGTCATACATGTAACGACACAGTTTTGTGTCACTTTTTAACACATCCTCTCTAAGAGTGTAGTTACTTTATAGAAAACATTCTGCATAAGAGCCAAAGTAACACGTTTTCAAATTAATTACTTAACTTGAATTTTTGATACTTAAAATTATAAAAAATGGAAATACTGAAGTATCGACATGTTTCTCAAAATTGAACTTCAGTACAGCACTTGAGTAAATGTAGGCTACTTAGTTACATCCTATTGATCGGTAATGTTATAGCTGGTTGAGGAGCTGGTTTTGAATGATTATTATTAATAATTATTATTTTGTGTAATTAAATCTAAAACACAACATCACATTTTATACACTTGATTCCATGTTTGTGTGTGTAAACACGTTACATCTGAACAGTAACTAGCAACTAAAGTAATCAGATACAAGTAGTGGAGTAAAAAGTAGAATATTTGTCTACAAAATGTAGTGGAGTGGAATTAACAGGGGGAAAAAAGACTAATGCTTTGATGCACTATTTGAAAAAATGTCCTAACTAAGTATATTTACTCAAGTAGCTACTGTATTAAGGTACAGTCTTTAGGTACTGGTACTTTACTCCAGTATCTCCATTTTCTGCGACTTCACACTTCCACTCCACAAAATTTTTTTGATATCTACGGTAGTTACTTGCTTATCTTATGGGTGTGTGGATGTGATTATACATACGTGTAGGCATAAGTATGTATCTACATATTTGGACGTGTAAGTGTTTATGTTTATGTTAATTGTAAAAATGTTGTTTTACGGCCACTCCTGTATAAACACAGTTGAGTTTTCTGTTTAAATTTGGTGTTATTTGTGTTTTTGTGGGTGGGTACTTTGAGGAATCTAAAACATGAAACACATTTAGAGTTATTTCACACTGTTTTGTTTACTACATAATTCCATATGTGTTCATTCATAGTTTTGATGCCTTGAGTGAGAATCTATGTATCTAATATAAATAGCCATTAAGAAAAACCATTAAATAAGAAGGTGTGTCCAAACTATATGTAGCCGCCAGAGGAGGGCGGGGTTATAAATTAGGACAGGTAGATTTAAGGATGCCCTAATCAGGCAGATGGGTTGCTGTCTGATTGGAGTCTCACCAGCTAATTTGCTGCAGGCTGGTGAGGAGCATTGTGAGGGCACTGCCGGTTCTGTTAGGAGCTGTTCCAGGAGGTATGTTTATGTCTATGAATAAAAAGAGTGTCTACTGTTCACTCAGCAGGTTGTGTGTATATGTGCATATGTTAATGCTGACCATGTTGCATGTTTGTTGCCATTAAAACAGTTACAGGAGGGAAGTGAGCCAATGAGTGTCGGGCAGATCAGTGTGTGCACCCTGTGACAGTCGTATGGTATGTGTTGCTTGCATTGTAGTTTGTGTTTTAATATTATAAGATGTTTTATAGCTTGTATGTTGCACTGTTGGCTTGCTATATGTTGTTGGTGAATAGTATTTGTTTTGTATTGTAGGTGCATGAGGAGCAGCGGTGTATGGCCTGACTGCTGTTCCTTTTCCTCTTCTTATTTGTTTGTTTGGTTGATGTGTTTAGTTGAGCAGCTATCGCTGAGCGGGATGGCGCTCCTTTGTATGGCCTTGTGTTAAGATAACACGGAGCAGAGCTGTTCAGCTGAGCCGTCATTTATTTTGTTTGTTTTGTTTGTTTTGTTTGTTTTGACCACTCTCCCACCTATTGACCAGGTTAAGCAGTCAGCTTTAAGTCTCCAAGGGTGCTCAGCCTGCCTTAAACCGAGGGGCTTAGGGGTTTGCGGTGTACACCGGCAGGAGTTGTATTTTGAGTGTGTGCAGTGTTTATGGTTGCTCTGTAGAGGTGCCGTGTTATAGTTACTGCCAGGTGCGTGTGTAACATTATTAATCGCTGTTGTGCTTATCCCCTCTCTCGCCCGCAGTAAGCCCGAGGGAGCCAGGCCGGCTGTGAACCTGATCTTTAGGGGAGATGTTTTAGTCATTGTTGCTCACAACAATTCCTTTACATGTGCCAATAAATAAATAAATAAATAGATTTGAGCCTAACTTTTGTATGAATAAAGAAACACATGCTGTTTTAAACGTTATACTGGAGTTCTGTCTCATTCTCCGAACCGAGGGTAACATTTTGGCGTCACGAACAGGATTTTGGCGCAAGGTGTTCTTGTGAGCAGCAATTGACGGGTTTTGGAGGTGGTTTTGTGTTTTTGTTTAATATTTTTTTTTGAAGGGGAAAGGAACAGCAGTTGAAGAGGACAACGCTTCACATCCGAGAGCCACCACCTGCGACAGCTATGTCTCAAGATGAGGAACTGGCAAGACTCAGGGAGGAGCTACAAAACCTGAAACTGGAAAATCAGAGACTCAGAGAACCAGTGGATCAAGGTAATGGGGCTCGCAGCGAGGGTGGCCAGCGGAGGGAAGTTGTGTACATTCCCCGTGAGCGAAAATGCCCCAATTTCTCTGGAAAGACTGGACCCGGGTCCTTGTCTATTGAAGACTGGCTGGAGGAAGTGGAGTGTTGCACTAGAGGCCGTCAGATGTCTGAAGTAGAAAAGGCACTTTTTATGTATGATCATCTGGAGGGAGAGGCTCGGTCTGAAATCAAGTTTAGGCCAAGAACAGATCGAGAAAATGCAACTGTATTGATCAATGTTCTCACAGAATTGTATTCGTGTTCTAATTCTTATGTTTCATTACAATATCAGTTCTTTGACCGCAGACAAAAAGAAGGTGAATCTCTGCAAGAATACTCCTTAGGATTGTTGTCTATTATGGACAGAATACTGAAAACTAACTCTGCTGCTATGCCCAGTTCTGACCAGGTGCTACAAGACCAGTTTTGTGAGGGAGTACGTGACCACATGCTGCGTAGGGAGCTGAAAAAGCTTGTGCGCCAGACCCCCACGCTGTCACTCCCTGACCTGCGGAAGGAGGCCATTCGCTGGGTTGAGGAGGGACAGCCACAAAGGGAGAGGTACACTCGACAAACACCTCATTCTCATGAAACCCAAGTAATTGTAACAAGTGAAGGGGTTAGTGCTCGACAATCTGAGCTTATAGAACTTAAAGATATTGTAATGAAACAGCAGGATATCGTGATGAAACAGCAGGAACAATTGGATAAGTTGGTCAAAGCTCTAGGGCCACAGAGTGATTACAACAGGGGGGTGCAGAGGCCTAGGCAGAATATTCGGTTTAGGCGTTCTGCAGATGGGCAGCCCATCTGTATTCGTTGTAACCAGGCAGGACATATAGCTCGTTACTGTAAAAACAATAGCCAAGAGAGACAGGTTGGAGTGGCTCCTGACAGAGAGGAGACAGAGCAACAAAAAAACTAGAACCCCCCAGTGTGAAGAGCCACATGCTGGAGGTGGGGGCAATGGGCTCAAATGTAAAAGAGGAAGAGCGTACTATGACATTTAATAAGTTGGTTGGTTCTTGCCCGGTTGTAATGGTAAACATGGGGGATGTTGAAGTCCCTTGCCTGCTTGATACAGGATCAATGGTGTCCACTATCACGGAAAGTTTTTTTGATGAGCACTTTAATGCTTTTGGTAAACAAGAAGTTGGCAATTGTCAATGGCTTGGCCTTAAAGCTGCCAATGGACTTGATATCCCCTATGTAGGTTATGTAACGCTAACTGTAAATGTTTACGGGACACAGATTCCAAATTGTGGCGTTCTAGTTGTAAAAGATCCCCCCACCTCTAGTGGCCAGCAACAGAAAAAAGGCCTTCCTGGAGTTTTGGGTATGAACATTGTTAGAGATGTTTATTACATACTGCTTGGACAACATGGTTTGGGACTTTTTCATACACCTCAGATTGAGTCAGCTCATCCAGCATGGAAACTTGCCCTGAGGTATTGTGAGAAAAGAGAAGCAGTTGTAAATTGTACTGAGGTGTATAAGGTCAGAGTCCATGGTAACACACCAGTGCAGGTGGTTGCAGGTACATTAACTATGGTCCCCGTCACTTGCCCACAGATTCCGTCTGCAAGTAGGGTGGAGTTCTTACTGGAGCCTCTTGGTCAAGATGAGGGTACCCTTCCTGACGGGTTATTGGTTTCCCCAGCTTTAGTTCAGGCAGAACGGGGCTTATTGTATGCGCCTGTTACAAATGTGGGGACGAGGGATGTCTGGGTCACCCCACGTAGGTTAATTGGGTCTGTAGAAGTAGTAACCACAGCTCCCATTAGTTCCAGACCTAAAGTAGAACTATCTTTTGATGAGTCATCGCAGGAGTATGTTGCTGAGGTTTCCTCACAGGAGGCTTACGACATGGCTAACCGAGAGGGAGATTTTTCTGTTCCAAGTTTTACAAATCTGTCTGAAGGTGATGCAGTCAAAGCTAGACGACTGTTGGGTACTTATCAGTCCATATTTGCTAAGGGGCAGGGGGATGTGGGGTGTACTAAGCTAATTACACATGAAATTCCATTGCTGGATTCAGCCCCAGTCCGGCAACCATATCGCAGGATACCTCCAGCCCAGTATGAGGCTGTGAGAGCCCATATTCAGCAGTTGGTGGATAGTCAAATTGTTAGGGAGAGTAGCAGCCCCTACTCATCGCCAATTGTGGTGGTGCAGAAGAAGGACGGAAACATCAGACTCTGTGTAGACTATCGCCAACTTAATGCCAAAACTCGTAAAGATGCATACCCGCTGCCCAGAATTGACGAGTCCTTGGATGCCCTTACAGGAGCCAGATGGTTTTCTACCTTGGACCTCGCCAGTGGGTACAATCAGGTAGAAATGGCTGAACATGACAGGAAGAAAACAGCATTTTGTACTCCTTTTGGCTTGTTTGAATTTAACAGGATGCCGTTTGGATTATGCAATGCGCCTGCAACCTTTCAACGGTTGATGGAGCGATTGTTTGGAGATCAGCGCCACCAGTCTGTCCTGTTGTATTTAGATGATGTCATCGTGTTTTCTTCCACCATCCAGCAGCACTTGGAGAGGCTCGAGTTGGTCTTCAAACGCCTACAGGAGCAGGATTTAAAAGTAAACCTGTCTAAATGTAATTTCTTCCAGGAACGGGTGCGATACCTAGGACACGTGGTGTCACAAGAGGGGGTTGCCACAGACCCCGAGAAAATTGCAGCGGTACGAGATTGGAGGAGGCCAATCTACCTGAGTGAGCTCAGATCGTTTCTGGGCTTCACAGGCTACTACCGGAGATACGTGGAGGGCTATTCAAAGCTGGCAGCGCCACTTAACCATCTAGTCAGCCTATTGAGTCCCCGGAAGGGTAAGACCCCGAAAATCCCACTGCAGGCCCGATGGGATGAGAAGTGTGAGAAAGCATTTCAGTCCCTGCGGGAGAGGCTCTGTACAGCCCCAGTATTGGCTTTTGCAGACTTTGCCAAACCTTTCATCCTCGAGGTAGACGCCAGCCACCAAGGGTTGGGAGCGGTCCTATCACAGGAGCATAATGGTAAGATCAGACCTGTTGCCTATGCAAGTCGCAGCTTGAAGAAAACTGAGCGGAACATGGAGAATTATAGTTCAATGAAGCTAGAGTTTTTAGCCCTTAAGTGGGCAGTCTGTGAAAAGTTTAGGGAGTACCTCCTGGGGAATGCCTTCATTGTGTACACCGATAATAATCCACTTTGTCATCTGCAGACCGCGAAGCTGGGTGCCATGGAACAGCGTTGGGCATCGGAGCTGGCGTCTTTCAACTTTACACTCAAATACCGGCCTGGGCGTTCAAACTCCAATGCTGACGCCCTGTCCCGGCTGCCTTTGGAGAACGCCTCACCTGGCACAGCGATTCCCAGGCAGCTGGTGGCAGGTATTGGGACACCGCAAGCACAAGTGCAGGCCATGTGCAGTGAGGTGACAACCCTCCCCGGTTGTACTCGTTCTGACCTCTCCTCGTTACAAGCCATAGATCCGGTTATTGGACCTGTCTTGATGCTCTGGCAGAAGGGCCGCCCTCCTGAGGCTGAAGAGAAGGAGAGACTTGGTAAAGGGAGCAGGGAGCTGGTCCGGAAGTGGCATCGTCTGTTGGAGAAGGAGGGATGTCTGTACCGCCTCACCTATTCCTCCGATGGAAATAAGGAAGTTCATCAGTTGCTGCTGCCGCAGAGCCTGCAGAAAGAAGTTTTCACCCAACTACATGATGCCCATGGTCATCAGGGGGTCGATCGTACTACTGACCTAGTGCGGAGCCGTTGTTTTTGGCCAGGGATGCTGAAGGATGTAGAGCAATGGTGCAAGGAATGCCAGCGTTGTATTGTGGCTAAGGCAGTAAGACCAAAAGTGAGATCTTACATGGGCACAATCCAGGCCTCGAGACCCAATGAGATACTGGCCATGGACTTTACCTTGTTGGAGCCGTCGAGTGATGGGAGGGAGAATGTCCTGGTGTTAACTGATGTCTTCACTAAGTACACCTTGGCCATCCCGACGAGGGACCAGCGTGCTAGCACTGTGGCTGACGTGTTAGTGCGAAATTGGTTCCATCTGTTGGGCGTGCCAGCTCGCCTTCACTCAGATCAAGGGAGGAATTTCGAAAGTCACATCATCCAGCAGTTGTGTAAGTTATACGGCATTAAGAAGAGTCGCACTACTGCATACCATCCAGAGGGAAATGGGCAATGTGAACGATTTAATAGGACATTGCATGATCTGCTGCGCACGCTGCCCCCAGACCAGAAGAGGCGTTGGCCCCAGCACCTCTCAAAGTTGACCTTTGCCTATAATACCACTGTCCATCAGTCTACAGGGGTGAGTCCTTATTTTCTTATGTTTGGTCGTCAGCCACAGTTACCTGTTGATCTTCTACTAGGCACCAGCAGTGAAGAACTCAGCGGAGGCTCAGTGGAGGAGTGGATCCAAGAACATCAGGATAACCTGAACGATGCATACGGCAGAGTGAGAGAACGCCTACAGGAACGACTTGAGCGCAGAAATCTCAAGCACCATGCAGGTATCCGGGATGCAGGGTTCCAAGAAGGTGAGCTAGTATACCTGAAAAACCATCAAGTGAGAGGGCGAAATAAGATTCAGGATACTTGGGACTCATGCCTTTATCGGGTAGTCAGGTGTCCAGGGGGTCTGGGAAATGTTTATTCTGTTGTTCCCATAGACCAGGACAACCCGGTTAAACAGGTACATCGGACCGAGATGAGAGCTGCTGGTGCAAGAGGAGTGCCGGAGACTGTGGCCAGGATGTCTGATTCAGAGGAGTCCGGCGATTCAGAGGGGGACGATGGTGACCTGGAGTCAGCGAGTAGCGAATCCTTAGGTGTCATGTTGGATGACTATGATTTCAGTGTTCAGGACTCCCCCATGGTAAGCCGGATAAGCGGGCCCTCCTTGGGCTCACCAGGTGTGGACATTGTCCCCCTCGGGGAGGGGGCTGACCCTTCTTGTAGGCGTACCACACGTGCAACGGCAGGGCAGCACTCAAATCCTTACCATCTTCCCCAATCTGCAGGCACAGAGAGAGCACCGCAAGTGGTGTGAGTATGGTGGCTGTGAAATCCCTAAGAAATGGTTGATTAGTTTAGTTAATCGTCGGGACGACGATTTTTTTCTTTGGGGGGGTAGAATGTAGCCGCCAGAGGAGGGCGGGGTTATAAATTAGGACAGGTAGATTTAAGGATGCCCTAATCAGGCAGATGGGTTGCTGTCTGATTGGAGTCTCACCAGCTAATTTGCTGCAGGCTGGTGAGGAGCATTGTGAGGGCACTGCCGGTTCTGTTAGGAGCTGTTCCAGGAGGTATGTTTATGTCTATGAATAAAAAGAGTGTCTACTGTTCACTCAGCAGGTTGTGTGTATATGTGCATATGTTAATGCTGACCATGTTGCATGTTTGTTGCCATTAAAACAGTTACAGGAGGGAAGTGAGCCAATGAGTGTCGGGCAGATCAGTGTGTGCACCCTGTGACAGTCGTATGGTATGTGTTGCTTGCATTGTAGTTTGTGTTTTAATATTATAAGATGTTTTATAGCTTGTATGTTGCACTGTTGGCTTGCTATATGTTGTTGGTGAATAGTATTTGTTTTGTATTGTAGGTGCATGAGGAGCAGCGGTGTATGGCCTGACTGCTGTTCCTTTTCCTCTTCTTATTTGTTTGTTTGGTTGATGTGTTTAGTTGAGCAGCTATCGCTGAGCGGGATGGCGCTCCTTTGTATGGCCTTGTGTTAAGATAACACGGAGCAGAGCTGTTCAGCTGAGCCGTCATTTATTTTGTTTGTTTTGTTTGTTTTGTTTGTTTTGACCACTCTCCCACCTATTGACCAGGTTAAGCAGTCAGCTTTAAGTCTCCAAGGGTGCTCAGCCTGCCTTAAACCGAGGGGCTTAGGGGTTTGCGGTGTACACCGGCAGGAGTTGTATTTTGAGTGTGTGCAGTGTTTATGGTTGCTCTGTAGAGGTGCCGTGTTATAGTTACTGCCAGGTGCGTGTGTAACATTATTAATCGCTGTTGTGCTTATCCCCTCTCTCGCCCGCAGTAAGCCCGAGGGAGCCAGGCCGGCTGTGAACCTGATCTTTAGGGGAGATGTTTTAGTCATTGTTGCTCACAACAATTCCTTTACATGTGCCAATAAATAAATAAAGAAATAGATTTGAGCCTAACTTTTGTATGAATAAAGAAACACATGCTGTTTTAAACGTTATACTGGAGTTCTGTCTCATTCTCCGAACCGAGGGTAACATATATATTAATGGAATGCTTCCGCATTCAGAAACATATTATATAGTATATTCATTATATACATATTTTTTTATATAAATATATATTTTTAAAATGATTTATATAATGAATATTACGTTTCTGAATGCGCTTGCGGGTGTTAGTATGTCCAGCTGGTGGCAGCAGCTTCCGGTGTGCTGCTAGTTTAACAACAGTAGAAGAAGAGACACCGCTCTGTCAATTAAACATGGCGGCTTCCCTGATGGCCGAGCAGAGTTGTTGAACTTATAGATTATGTTAAAACTACTGCGTTATTGAGTCTGTCACACTGGTTACATTTAATCGCAGCTGCTACGACAAAGCAAAGCGTCTGTTTAACGTTAAGTAAGTATCACAAATCTGTCATTATCATTAAAACAGCTCGCAGGGTTAGCATAACGGTTAGCATAGGCTAGCGCGCCAGCAGAGCTCAAAGTGTTTATGATTGTGACGCTCATCGTTAAAGTCTTCTTATTAATGCGTTATTACTGGTGTATTTTGTCATTTTAACTCGAAAGTAATATCTGGCAATTATTAAGTGAATTAGTATGATAAGTAAGGTGGAACATGCTAACACAAAGCTACCCTCACACTTGCTAGCACGGTCTAAACATCATTGTAATCGACTGTAGCTCCAGTTAACTTGCTTGTTTACTGCGGTTATATTACCACAGGTTCTTGATTTTAATAGGATTTTGAAGACCATGTTGTCGACATTGTGAGGATTCACAGAGCAGAATTATGGAGCTTTCAGCCGAGGAGGGGGAGACCCCTCATGATGCCATCGATATGACCACCAGTGAAAGGGTGAGTGAAGCTGGTTACATCCTAATAATGCACCATTTGTAAACCTGGGGTGTATACAGGTATAGCAGAGACGTTGATGATGAGAATAGATAATGTTTTGGTTTGTTTAGGCATGAACTAATGTATCTGTGACATTAGCTAAATGTCCCTGGTCTCTGGCTGGTCAAGTGTTGGCCTGTTTGTGATGATGCAGCTGTCTAATTAGCAACACAATGCTGTCACGGTCAACTTAATTGCCTTAATAATGTGTTTGAAAAGCCTTATTAAGGGCCCACCTGTAGTTTTTATGAAATAGTCATACTCAAAATATTTTCACGGAAGTATTGAGTCAGCAACAATGAATTCAGTTGTGATTGTTGTGTTGAAAGAAATGGAGCCCAGAATTAAATAATGTACAAAGACTTTATTTTCAAGATGGTAAATAAACTGGAAGCTCTGTTCACTTAAGAATAAACCTCAGTAATTAGTTTTGAGCAGAAATGTTTGAAAGCATCTCTTACGCTTTTATTTGCACATGACAATAAAAATACATATGTTATATAAAGAGACGTTAATTTAATTTGTGTTTCTTCCAGGTGGTGGATCTTCTGAATCAGGCCGCCCTGATGACCACAGATGACAAGCTAACAGTGCTGAAACAGGTTGGTAGTCTCAGTTTTCACTGATGTCATCCATAAGGAAATGTCAATAAACAGCAACTTTATAACAGTTTGGGCCTTATTTAATGCAAAATGACTGCATATATTTTGATTATACAAATACTCAAGTTTTCCATGGATATGATCCAGTTAACCATATGATAAAGAAATACTGAATCAATTAATGTTCATCATTTTCAGGTCCAGGAGCTGATTATCAATAAAGATCCTTCTCTTCTTGACAACTTCTTGGATGTAAGTTAACATGTTTGCAGCTTTCTTTACTGAAAAGTTCATAAGCTATATTTATTTCTAATTATATGAACCTGATAATAAACTAAAACCTTGCTTTGAAACTCTGTCCATCCTTGCAGGAGATGATCGCCTTTCAGACTGACAAGTCCATCGAAGTCAGAAAATTTGTCATCGGCTTCATTGAGGAAGCATGGTGAGTTATCAGACATAAGGCTTATAAATCTCATGTTTGTGAAAAGAAGTATTTCAGTTTTTTAAATATTTTCTTTGTCATCTTTTTTTTTCCAGTAAACGAGATAATGAGCTGCTTCTCAGACTGATCGCCAACCTGAACATGCTGCTGAAGGATGACAGTGTGAACGTGGTGAAGAAAGCGATCCTCACACTCACACAGCTCTACAAAGTCACTCTGCAGGTAAACACACTTTTCTCAGCGTTCATATATTTGTGGCAATGATACTGTTGATGAGTAAATACTGTAGATCTGATGTGTTTTTTTTTAAATCACCTGTTGCCAATGATATCTGTTCAAACATTGTCTCTTCTGCCTCTTTCCTGTCAGTGGTTGGTTCGCTCTAAAGCGGTGACAGAGAGGCAGGAGGCGTGCTGGGATCTGGTCACGCAGATGAAAGGAGACGTTCTGGCTCTGCTGGACTCTGAAAACGACGGCGTTCGCACTCACGCCATCAAGTTCACAGAATCATTAATCATCACTCTGTCGCCGCGGACATCCGACTCTGACGTCCCCAAGCGGCAGGAGGGCGACACCAGCCTGGACAAAGTCCCCAAAGATCACTCGTATATTCGTTACGGTACGGTTATTAGGATTATGGATATTGGTTATTTTTTATTTTAGTCCAATCTGTTCAAGCTCATTTTTAAATCTGCTGCTTTTTGACTCGATAGACACACTGTGTGAGGAGGGAAAGAATGCACTGGAGCGGCTGCTGAAGTTCATGGTCCACCCGGCCATTTCCAGCATCAACCTCACCACAGCACTCGGCTCTCTGGCCACCATCGCCCGTCAGAGGCCGATGTTCATGTCAGAGGTGGTGCAGGCGTATGAGACGCTACATGGTGGGTGCTTCAAGCGAGTATTACCAATCACAAAACATCTTTAAAATGAGTGTTGTGATCGCCTGCTGAAAAACCAAAAAATTGAGACGGATAAACACATAAACATTGTTTATCTCTAATCTTTTAAGCCAACCTGCCGCCCACTCTGGCCAAGTCTCAGGTCAGCAGCGTGAGAAAGAACCTGAAGCTGCACCTGGTGGCGGTCTTGAAGCACCCGTGCAGTCTGGAGTTCCAGGGTCAGATCAGCACCCTGCTGCTGGACCTGGGGATGCCTCAGAGTGAAATAACCCGATCTACACCTGCACCGAGAGAGCAGCGCAAAAGACCTCGTCACGAACAATACACGGAGGGGAAGAAGGTCAAGATGGGTGAGTCGCAGTCAGACGTCTTATTTGATATCTAGAACTAATCACAATGTTTGTTTACAAGAACTTCTGGGTAGAACAATTTTAAAAGTCTGCAAAAATGTTGTAGCTCTGTCCCATTCTGCATTCAACTCTACATTTCTGTCGATCCACAAGTGTGCCGAAGCTGTACTCTGTGTAATTATCAGGTTTAAAACACCAAAATCTTTAAATTTAATGAACTAAATCTAGTGGAAATCTTGCAAGAATTTTCATTGTCACACTCGGTATTTTCTTCCTCTGCATTCAGAGCCAGCCCTGATTGAAGATGACGAGGACAAAGAAGAGCCAGCTCCTCTCTCGGTCCCTAAACCAGCTGCTGTCCCTGTCGCTCAGTCTGCTATCGACCTCACAGCCGAGTTCCTCCACCCGCTGCTCAACCCTGAGAACGTCGCCAACCTGGTGAGCAGCAGCAGCAGCAGCAGCAGCCACTATTTTACCTGTTTGTTTCTTCTCTGTGAGACGGTTCAGCTCATATTTCTGTCCTGTTTCTCAGGTGCTCATCAGCATGGTGTACCTACCTGACGTCATGCCAGCATCCTTCCAGGCCACATACACACCTGTTGAGTCAGCAGGTACTGACGCCCAGATCAAACATCTGGCCAGGCTGATGGCAACACAGATGACTGCAGCTGGGATCGGTCCAGGTCAGTAACAAAGACATGCAGCTGAAAAACTCTTTATGAAAGTTTGAGGGAAAAGAAAATCACAAATGATATGATAATAAGATGCAAATGTTAATTGTTGTTTAATGTATTCTGATTATTTGGGGATATTTTCCATCATTAATGTTAGTTTCAGCATCAAAAATCCATCTGTATATTGAATATGTCTTTAAATAAAACCCTCAGGACTTGAGCAGTGCAAAGCCAGAGAAGACGACGCAGGCAAAGAGGAAGGCAGCGAGGACGGCCCTGGTGCTAAAGATCAGCTCATTAAGCGCAAGTTTCCAGCGGTGATGGTGGGACAGGCGATCTCTGTGGTGGGAGGTTACACAGAAAAGACTCCAGCAGAGGCGGCTCCCGCCGTCAAGAGGCTTCCTGAACCGATTCTCCCCACGACACAGACCAAGTGAGATCTGACGCTAACACAGAAACACAGCAGATAATGTTGTGAGTGTCTGTAAGTCATTTTCCTACCTGATGATTGATTTTGTTGTCTTACAGGATGGCCGGTGCGAGTGGGAGGAAAAAAGTGTTCAGGTTGTCGGATGTCGTTCAGCCGCTATCAGAGGCACAGATCGAAAAGTTGACCTCCAGAGCGGTCAAACGCATCCTGCACTCAGAGAAGTCGATCGCTCAGAGCGGCATGTCCCATGTAAGTGATGAATAATTAGTGTCAACAAGCAAACAAAACAAGCGTCTGTTTCAGAGAATAACCTCTTAATCTGTGCTGCAGGTCAGAGTGAAGCTGCTCTCCAGACTCGTGACGCAGTTCGAGGGGATGATGAAAGAAGACGTGCTGGAGTTCATTCTGGACGACATCCGGACGAGGAGCGACTTGGCGTTTTCTCTCCTCTACCAGGAGTACAACAGCTACCTCAGCCAGCTGCCGTCTGGGCTGCTGGACAGCTACGACCACTGTCTGTACACGCTGCTGTCAGGCCTGCAGGAGAAGCCTGAGCAGAGGGACGGGTGAGACAAAACACTGATTATTACTGTAGCTTTTATTTTGACATCAGGATTCACAGCATGTTGTGGTCACTTTGGACAAAACTGAGAGTTGATGTTCTCTTTCAGACTCTTCACAAAACTGGTGCTGGAGGCTCCCGTTATAACAGAATCAGCGCTGGAAGTGATCCGACGTTACTGTGAGGACGAGGTGAGTAACGTGACGAAGACACAGCGTTCTTCAGATATCCACAAAGCTGGTGTACTGATGTGGCGTTTGTTTCAGTCTCGGGTGTATTTGGGCATGACGACTCTGAAGGAGCTCATCATCAAACGACCGTCGAGGCAGTTTCAGTACCTGCACGTCCTGCTGGATCTCAGCTCACATGAAAAAGAGAAGGTGGGAACATTTCCATGTTTCAACTCACTCTCTCAGTGACTGTTGACAGGGGTTTATGTAATTTTTTCCTGTTTGTAATTTTTATTTTCAGGTGCGGACGACCGCTTTGGCTTTTCTCAAGCGTATGTATGAGAAGGACCAGCTCAGGGACTACATCGAGAAGTTTGCTCTGAACTACATGCAGCTCCTGGTCCACCCCAACCCTCCGTCTCTGCTGTTCGGAGCTGACAAAGACACAGGTCTGGAATTACATGGTCATTTATCTTACCTTACATATTATACTCTTTTTTCAGTCCATGATTGTTTTGTGAAATGAAGAAAATAAACATTTCTCATGAACTTCTCCTGCTTGAATTTTCGCTTCCAACCAAAGAAACACAAATCAGAAACTTCTTCCTCCCTGGTCCACTCCTGTAACCCCAGTGTGTTGTGTTTTTGTGTGTTGTTGACAGAGGTGGCTGCTCCCTGGACTGAAGACACAGTGAGACAGTGTCTCTTCCTCTACCTGTCTCTGCTGCCTCTCAACCACCGGCTGGTCCACGAGCTGGCTTCTGTCTACACCGAGGCCATCGCTGACATCAAGCGCAGCGTGCTGAGAGCGATAGAGCAGCCTGTGAGTCCTCGCTTTGAGAAAGCTCAGTTCTTTATTCTACTTAAAGGAGCACGCTGTAGTTTTGGGGAAGACATTTGAATGAGAAGAAAAAGATAGTCACTGACAGTTTTTTATGCTTAAATAAATAAACTCTGTTTGTTTTCACGACATGTTTCTGTGTGTATAACAGATGTTGTGATTTAAAACCTACTGAGAACAAACTCCGGACTATTGGACTAAACTTTTATCTATTTCTTCATGTGTTTTGAACCAGTTTGACCACAACAGAGGGTAAAGTAGAGCAGACAGGTGCAGCAAAGTAAACAGACAAGTCAACACAGCTGCAGTCGCTAATGTGCGGTGACATGTCATGTTCTGTTATGTAAAAACTGTAGTTTCAGGTCATGCTCGCAGAAAGTTCAACAGAATACTGAGGAGACTCCATTTAACCCAATTTAAGCTCTGCTCCTTTTGAGTTGTGTTATATCTACAAGCTATTTTGACTATTTTTCCGCAGATCCGTGGGATGGGGATGAACTCTCCGGAGCTGCTGCTGTTGGTTGAAAACTGTCCTAAAGGTGCCGAGACTTTAGTGACACGCTGTCTGCACATTCTGACAGATAAAGGTAAAAAACAAAGTGAAACAGTGGAACACGTCACTTTTCACCTATACAACATCGAACAATAGCACCAAAGAATCAAGGTCCAGAAAATGAGAAGTCTTGATGTGTTACTGTCGTCCTCTCAGTGCCTCCGTCTCCAGAGCTGGTGGAGAGAGTCAGAGATCTTTACCACAAACGAGTGCCGGATGTTCGCTTCCTGATTCCAGTTATAAACGGACTAGAAAAGGTAACATGTCTCCTGACTTATCTTATTAACACTTGATAATCATAATTCTTTCATTTTAATAACTTATCATTTTGATGTTTTTTTTCTCATCTAGAACGAAGTCATCCAGGCTCTCCCCAAACTCATCAAACTCAACCCGATTGTAGTGAAGGAGGTGTTCAACCGTCTCCTCGGCACTCAGCACAGTAAGAAACTGTTTGTTGTCACGCTGTTATTTTGAAAGATGAGCTTTATGGTCGGCTTCTGTCGAAGATTGTTTCACGTGAACAACTCTGATGTTTTCTCGCTGTTGTCTTTCTTTGTCTTCCAGGTGAGGGAAGTTCATCGGTGTCCCCTCTGACTCCAGGAGATCTGCTGATCGCTTTACACAACATCGACTCAACCAAATGTGACATGAAGTCGATCATTAAAGGTCAGTGCTCAAGTTAATGTGGCACGTCAAGGTGAACCAAAGGCCAAAATGACAAACAAATTCAGAACTATCTCCTCAGTTAAAACTTTCTAAACCCTAAATAGAAAAAGAAAGAAACACAAACACATTTATTAAACTTCCCTCACTCCCTTAGCTTAAACACAAACTGGAGAAAACGGTGCACAAGGAAAATGGCAGTTCACCCGTACGCTTTTAACAATATGTACAAAGTAGGTTAGCTACTAGCAGTAGTATCATTTACAGAAACAACAGAGCTAGCAGGCTAACAGGATCAGCCAATCAGCAGCATTGACGTCATAGGAAGACACCCAATCGACGCAGGAGTTGGTACATGTCACTCAGACATAGATCCTCAGAGAGAAAAGAGACCCCCTTGACTCTTTGATGTAAATTAAATGATGCTTCATCACAGATCAACAATGATTCGGTCAATCACACGTATGTCCGACAGCCGGTCATAACATGTTCTGTGTTTGTACGGCAGCTACTAACCTCTGCTTCGGGGAGAGGAACGTGTACACGTCGGAGGTTCTGGCGGTGGTGATGCAGCAGCTGATGGAGCAGAGTCCTCTACCCATGCTGCTCATGCGCACCGTCATCCAGTCCCTCACCATGTATCCCCGACTGGGAGGCTTCGTCATGAACATCCTGTCACGCCTCATCGTCAAGCAGGTCAGCACCAAACTCCAGACAAATATTCATGGTTTTTCCAGACATTGACAGGTTCATACTGTCTTTTGGAAAATACTGAATTTCAAATATCTGCCAATATGACCCTACAGGTTTGGAAGTATCCTAAAGTGTGGGAGGGATTCGTGAAGTGCTGTCAGAGGACGAAGCCTCAGTCGTACAGCGTCCTCCTGCAGCTGCCGCCGGCTCAGCTGACCAGCGTGTTTGAACGCTGCCCAGAGATGAGAGAGCCTCTTCTGCAGCACGTCCACTCGTTCACACCTCATCAGGTGAGGGCTGCTTACAAGATCAATCAACCTCATTTACAGTCCTCTCTTCTGATTTCATGATGTACCAACTGTTTCTATTTTTCTGTGTAACAGCAAGCTCACATCCCGGCCTCCATCATGTTGGTCCTGGAGGGAGAGAAAAAACCAGAACCGAAACCTGTGGAGCCGGTCGTGGAGAAAGAGGTAACTGATGAAGAGGCCTGATACACACTGTTTGCTGTCTTAAACTCTCTTAAAACGCTGTGCAAACCCTGAATCTTGTCTTTCCAACAATGCTGGGTCATTCAGCGCTTCCCGTGCAGCAAATTCTAACCCTAACCTAATAAAGTCATTTATCTAGGTCCACATTTTTGATATGATAAAGATCATAAATGGAAAAGGTTGTTTTTCAAGTTATTGTCATCTCCTCCTTTTCTCTTAAATCATCCAGATGGAACCAGATCCTACGCCAGCTGAAGAAGAAGCTCCCGCTGCAGAGCTGCCAGAGTCAGAGACGGAGGTCCAGCAGCATGCAGCCGACAAGAAAGATGAAGAAGAACCGATGGAGCAAGAAGAGTCTGAACCGGTGATTGAGGAGGAAGCTGCTGAACCTGTTTCACAGGTGAGACACATTTAAAACAGACGTGTTATTAATGATTATTATGAGCTAACCATTACTTGTTGTGGACAGTTCAGCCAGTGTACACTCTTCTGGTTGCAGCCTTTGTGTTACAAGCGCCCTCCTGTGGTGTTGAGAGGATGATACACTGAGGGACTACACTTTATAGTTTAATAAGATGTTCAGATTATTTTTTAACACATTTTTGTTATACATCTTACTCCATCATTTGTAAATAATACCACATCAGTATAGAAACATATTATATGCATGTTTTATTTTACAGTCCAGCCCATTCTTCAGACTGTTTTTTGTTTGTCCAGCACCGTCCAGAAGGTGTCGTGTGTCTGCCTGAGAACATGTGACTGTAACATAAAACATGGAACCAAAAAGGTTTTGCCCTGAAAGCTAATTGTCTCTCTTCAGGAGGACGAGAGAACGAGAGAAGAAGAAGAGACATCATCACCTCAACCAGAACCAGTGGAGGAAGAGATGGAGACGACTCAACCTGAACCTTCAGAGGACCAGGAGCCAGAAAAAGACGCTGAAGCTGACGTAGCAGCACCCGATACAGGAAGCGGCAGCGAAGACGTAGAGTGACCGCTCAGAACAAATGCACTCAAAGAAATAAATGAACATTTCTCTCCTCTGCAAACATCCCACAGATTTATTGCTAATAAATATGTCTTAGTTTTTTTTGTATTTGTAGAAAACAGATTTTGATTGAAAAAAAACAAACAGGTATCTTTGTTAATGAATGAAATTTCAAATGCGTTCCTGTTGTAATGAGTTGGCAAATAAATCAACAAAACATGGTTTTACTGTCTGCTTCAATTGTGTTTGTTCCTCTTCTACCTTTTTGTCTGAAACATTACAGATAGCTGTGTTTGGGTTGTGACTTCCAGATGTGATCAGTAGTCAGAGAATGTCAATATTTAACTTTTAATGTGAAATCACCGGAAAAAGCCTTACTTTTATTTTGAAAATTGTAACCGGAAGCGTTTTGATTCCGACGCACCTCTGTGATCTCGCGTAGCTGGACTTTTGACCGTTGCCCGGGTGGGTAATCTCGCGAGATGAGTCAGAACCTGGTTAGTGGAACGTTTGCTAACTTTTCTCTCCTACGTGTTTTTAACTTGTTAACCGTTAACAAAGCTAACAGTGCTAACACAGCTAACAGTACCAACAAAGCTAACAAGTGAGCGTCGTGTCGGTCCAGACTTTAAATGAAGGCTGTAATTCTCGCCGCCGGTTATGGGACCAGGCTCCAGAGGGACGTGTTGGCTGACAGCAGCGGGAGGTTCGCTCACCTGGCCGGTACCGCCAAGCCTCTGCTGCCGGTGGGACGGTGTGCTCTGGTCTCTCACTGGGTCCAAGCTCTGACCGCCTCCGGCTGTGTGGACTCCATCTATGTTGTCGTAGGTAACTTTAGTGACTGACAGCTACAATAGTCACTCAAATCTAAATTAAAATAGTTGTTAATGATTATCTTTTGTCACCAAAACTATGACCAATTGTTCATATAATGCTGCCTCTACATTAACATTGATCTTTGAATTTTGAGTTGCTTTTTTCTAGTTGTTTACTTTACACTTGCACGTAGCTGTTGGCAAAAATGTAGATTAACTCACCTTGATAACCATGTTCCTAAATAAAACATATCTCTGCACAGGACCACGTACATAGACTACATACATTCATACTTATCTGAAGTGCTCGAGCAAGATAAAGATGATTTGTACAAAAGTCAGTCTTTAATGTGTCAAAAAATGTTCTTGAAAAGTTCTTTAAAAGCATTAAATTGAAGTTGGAAATATTAAAATGTTTGCATGTTATTGCATCAATAATAATAGTGTAAAATAATCATTACACTCTTAAATGAGCAATATTGTATTATGATTACTAGTTTGAGCATATTTTGCATATAAACTTTGTGTCCAGTACAAATGTTTATGTAGTAAAAAATCATGGCAGACGTCTCAAATATAACCACAGCCTGATGGTTAATAGATTACTTGTCAACTATTACATTAATCGCAATCTATATTGATAGTTTTGGTAGATTTTTTTTTACAAGCAATTCTCTGATTCCAGCTTCTTAAATGTGAGAATGTTCTGGTTTCTTTTCTTCCTCCATGACAGTAAACTGAATATCTTCCGGTTGTGAACAAAACAAGACATTTGAGGATGACATCTTGGGCTTTAGGAAACACTGATCGACATTTTTTTTTTGACATTTTATAGTGAAAACAACAAATTGTTTAATTGAGAAAATAAAGTTTAAACCTGAACTGAGAATAACGACCCTCTCTGCTCCTGTTAACCTCTTCCTGTTGTTCTCTCCACAGACTAACGCTGTTTATCACGCTGCATTTGAGGAGTGGGCGTCAAATTTCACAAATGTCAAGATTCTTAATGATCAGACGACAACCAACGAGGTAAACGCAACTTTACAACAATTGTTTTTACAACTTGTCGTCTTTTTATACCATCCTCTGGCTCAGTAACTCAGATTCAAGTACAGTAAAGCAAGCTTGTACTTTGCTGATTATGATTAAATCTCTTCATTAAGTCAACTTTCTTCCTTCCATCAGGGGCGTCTTGGTGCTGTGGCCTGTCTGCAACTAGCAGTGAAGCACTTCAAGATAGACGACCATGTCTTGGTGATTGGGGGGTGAGTTCACTGAGTTAACATGATCAATATGACGTCACAGAGATGTTGTTTGAGCTGTGAATTCAAGGTCTGTTTCTCCAACTGATGCAGCTTCTTTTCCATCCACAGTGACACCCTGTTCAAAGAAGATTTCAGCCTCAGTAAAGTGAAAGAGACGTTTTCTAACCACCAGGCGAAGTGTGAGGACAGCTGCCTGGTGCTGTCGTACCAGTGCAAAGACGAGGGTGAGTTTGTAAAGCAGACAGAGAAGAAATCAGGCTTCAATTTTAACCTTACAGAAGCTGTTAACTGTTTTTTGTTCTGTACGTGTCTTTATAGAAACTCGTAAATACGGAATATTGGAAGTGGACGGTGACCTGCGCATCCTCTGTATGAAGGAGAAACCTCTTCCTACTGAGACGAAGTCGAGGAGAGCTGTAAGTTCGCCACAAACACTGAACAAAGCTCATTGGTTCAAAAGATAAGGTTGAGGTCTTGACAGGCTTCCAATCGACATGTTACATGATGCCCAACAAACACAGTCAATGTGTTCACACTTCATGCCTGTCAATCAAACTTTCAGCTAATAACCTTTTGTTTTTTCAGTGTCCCTGTTTCTACGTGTTTTCGAAGAACAGCCTCCCTCTGCTGGACACTTTCATCGAGGAAAAGAAGGTACATTTGTCAAGTCCTACATGTGATGTGAATTCAGACCCAGTTGTCTGTTTTTATTTAATTGTCACAACTTTTCACTTCCTCAGGAGGCTCCGATTGAAGAGAAAGACGCTCCAGGAAACTTTGTGTCTTGGCTCATTCCAAGGTAACTTCTGCTGGACCCTCGAGAGGCTGCAGGCCAGGTTTCACTCAGAAAATAATATTGTAATCCTGCTTTGTGACAGGCAGATGGTCATTTTTCACACATGTAAAGTGATATAAATACTCAGCTGAAACTAAGACTGTTTGAGTTTAATCTGTTTGTGTATTTCGTAATAAATGGAATTGTTTTCGTTGTTTCTTTGTCTTTCAGGAAGCCGGTTTACGTCCATCAGATCTCTGGCCGGTTCGATGTTGGAAACCTTCCTTCTTATACTGAATGTGATCTTTACTTCAGAGAACAACTTCAGGATGTTGAGTCTTACATGGTGTAGAGGACACACAGATGGACAAAACCACCATATTTATTGTGGCGTGTTTAAAAAAGTAACCAAGATGAGCACAAAGACAATCAAATGATCAACTTCAAGAATCTCTAACAGCAAATCAAGAATTTTAACTGTAAATATTAATTGTACATCATTTTATAAGTAATATTTTTCTATTAAAATGATTTTTATATTCTTTCATTACATCCAGTGATTTTGTCTATCCGGTGAGGAGTCTTGTGCATTTGTCTGAGGCCTTTTCTCGTTTGTCCTCCATCTTTGCGATGCGGGAGCCGAACTGCATGGCTCTCTTGGGCAGGACGGCTGATTGGCCGAGGCCGAGCTGCTTCGCCGCCAGTCTCAGGAGGAGTTTCTCCCCGACGCCTCGAGGGAGTGACAGATCTGCTTTGTCCCACACGGGAAGAGAGTTCAAGTAGCTCACCACGTCCTCGTCCAAGTAGGGAAATCTGCAGTCAAGAGTTGGATCAGTTCAAGACTAATGTGGAGGTGAAAGGATGTTCATCTGTCATTGGACATACTGTAAACAAACAGACCTCACTTTGGCCTTAAAATAAAAACTTTCCTGATTTGGACAGAAACAAATAAATGTCATCAAAGGAACTTCTTCTGATATCTGAAATCTTTTAGCCTCAAAAGAAAAAGTTGATTCCTAAAACTTAATTTCTCTTCTTGCTCTGTTCCATCAGACAGATCTCACTATTTGACAAGATGAAGTCTGTCACAGTTTATTTCAAGATATTATGTCAGAGCGTGGTTAATGTTCCTTCACTGGCATGATGGGCTTCTTTAACAGAAAACATCTCAACATGTTACAGCTAAAAAAACACAAGTATGAATAATGAAATGAATGATGGCTGAATTCCATGTAGCAGCTTCAGTTTCAGAGTCCTGGCGTTGTTCATGCTGGCTCGATGTCACAATGCCAAGACTAAAGAAAGGAGCATACTCCACACAAAGAAAGGACTTACTGTTTTTTGGAATCTGCTTCCACGTTTTATGACTCCTCGCCTGCAGGCAATATGTTTTTGTGTTGTAAATCCATCCGCCTGATTCTTGTAAGGCTCTCAAAACCATATTGAGTCAATCGGACAGATTGTTACAGACCTGGGATTTAAATTTACGACAGTGCTGTTGTATTCAGGACCTATCGGGGGCGCCAGATCACACCAAATGCTAATTTTGCTTTGAAAATAACCAAATAAATTACCCTAACCCTAACCCATCAGGCTCTGGTAACACCTGGAGGTTGAATCAGATATCACACTCACCTCGCCTCTTTCCCGTGGTCTCCGATCACTCGGTCATCTCGGCCCAAATTCCTGGAGGAGATCCTGCCCAGCTCCATGGCCAGTTCCTGAATCAGTCCCTCAAATCCAGACGTCTTAAATCGGACTCTGTGTCTGGAGTAACCTGCTAGCTGCTCGTCCGCTCCGATTCCTGTCAGAATTACCTGCAGTCATCGAGGAGAAACAGAAAAATAGCTCAATGTAGAACCTTTTTTTGTTTGGTTTGTGATTGATAAATAAGGTAAATAAAGCACAGAATTCTTATGTTTGTTCTCCACCTTTGCTGAGGATGTGAAGGCCCTCTGGTCGCCGTCCTCCATGATGAACCCCGCCCCTCTCGCTGCGAACCACACGGCACATCCGATACTGTCATCCAGCACCGTATCCAGCGGGTAAACCAAATGACAGATCCGTTCCTCGCGCATTTTCTGCAGCTCCTCCTGCGTCACATTAATTTCAACAAAATTCCACTTTCTCTCAGGATTCAAGTCTTGTAATTCCTTGAGACCGGCTTTTCCTGTGATTCTGTCTGGAACATCAAACGGACTGGATGTCCGAGAGTCAGCTGCGTCAGTTTTTGGCTTATTATTGTGTTTTTTGTGTTTGTTTGCAGACTCCTTCTGCTTCTTTGGCTCCTGGAGTTTAAACGCTACATTGAGAAGGTCTATTGGCTGATAAGCAGGTATGTGACGGTCAGCTAAAGCAGCCAGGATCATCGAATCAATCCCCCCTGAGAAAAGTAAAGCAACACTCGCCTGCTCATCAGGAAGGGAGACATCTTGTTCCCTGAATGGCAGAGCCTGAACTCGCCGCCTTACAGCCTCACTGAGAACTTCAATAAGTCGGTTCACCTCATCGTTTTTGTCTTTGCTTGCAAGCAGCTGCTCCAGATCTTTAACACATGAGTTTTGATGATCTTCTGTCTCATTTAACGATGTCGGGATGGTTGTATTTAGAGGACGCACAGGTGTGGGGAGTACGAGGCCGGACTGATTCATAACAGCAGCACAGCCACTGGGAACAGATTCCAATATGGTTTCACAGCAGCTCGAGACTTCATCAGTTCCTCCATCAGCCCAGGGATAAACCTCAAACATCACAGATCCGGATTCTGCAGTCGCATTCAGGTCAATCCTGTACACACCAGCAGCTGGGACTTCCTGCCAAACTGCCTGATCAGATCCAGAACCACGGGCTGCCACAGAAGTCAGAGTCAAGGCGTTCAGCTCTGTATCAAATCTCCACAACAAACTCCGTCTGCCAAAGAAGTCTCTCCCAAACCAGAGGTAATCTCCAGCCTTCTGGTAGTAAACAAACCCCCACGGTCCTCGTATAGAGGACAGAACTGATAGAATCTCTGAAGGGCTGCTGCAGGTTGACAACCGCTGCGAGACAACAGTGGTGTCATTTTCCTCTGGCTTCACTGGAAGACCTCCGAAAATCTCCCCGTTCCACTCGAGCACATTCCCAGCGTTGTCCTCAACCGGCTGAGGTGTTAGAAGGCCTCTCATGTGAAGGACGTGAGCAGAGAATAAACACTGATAACAGGAACCTCTAACTGTGAGGTCCTGGCTCAGGTTGGGTCCTCTTCTCTTCAAATGTTCATGAACTGTTTTGTCCCTCTCAAACTGAGAGGGCGTTAAAGTCAACAGACAAAAGATGCCGCACATTGTTAAGGGTGAAGGTCGGTCTTACAAATCCTGCAGCTCCTTTTTCATGATATCCAGCTCCTCTGTAGACAGAAAATACATATCGGTATATTTAAAGTGATTATGTTTTATATTGTTACTATAGTGTTAATTTTCATGACATAGATGTTGTGTTGTCTTCTGCACACGGACTACAGGTGTAAATTAACTTATTGCTAACTCTGATAAGCTCTTTTTCATCATGTTTGCAGCTCTCAACTCACTTTTGCACGAACTCAGTGTCTGACTTCTGTCTCCTAGGAAGAAGACGTTGCTGTTCCTCTGCTGGATGTAAACTTTCTGAGGAAAAAATAAATACAAAATGTGCATTAATACACACAAAGATACACAAACTGCTGAGGGAGGAAAGGAAGCAAAAGAAAACAACAAGAGCTTGGATATTCTTTTGATTATTTTACCTCAAACTAGACAATTAACAAACAACAATGTTATGGAGTAATATGTATATTTATCTCAAATTTTACATATCAATTAATGCTCACAATTTATGTTTAATGTGATATGTTGGTGCATTTATTGACATATTTGTCTATTTTTTTATTTGGCAGTTTCAGTCCTTTACACATATTCATAATTGCGAAAGCATAATAAATGAATATTTGAATTTCTGGTAAATGTTGGATGTTTCCTTAATTATTCTTTGTTCATTTTTTTTCTTCTCTTACGTTTCTTTTACCTTTTCAACAATTTAATTGACTCACTATATTTTCTGTTTTATAATTCATCATTTATTTGTATATATTACCAAACTCTGCAGCCTTTATGATGACCAACGTGTTTGTTGTTCTCCCTGTATTACATTAATTCAATTAAATTCTTTCAATAAAGTTAAATAAGACCAAAACTCACTCTGGTTTTCTTCAGGTTGGAGAGCTCGTCCAGCACAATCTTCTGCTCCTTTATCTGAAAGTTAACAACACGAATCAAGTCACCGAGCTGATAAAATTATAAATAATTCAGACAACAATTTAAGGACGAAAAGAGTCATTAACACTGAAACATAAACGTATATTTGTACCCCACAATCAGATTTGCTAAGCTAGCTACACGTTCATCGGCTAATGTTTGTTGCTAACGTTGGAGCTACGAACGCTTAAATCTTTTTACCTTTTTGTTCAGTTCCTCCTTCAGTGCAGACTGTCCCTCAAATGTCTCGTCAGAAGACATGTTGGTTAAATAAAACGTAGATAAATAAAGTTCAGAGTTAATATTCGTGTAGGTGAAGCTAGCTAACGTCAGTGTAAACACCGTGCACGTCCGACAGCCTGGAAAGCACTTCCGGGTACGGAGGGCTGAACAGTGTGACGTCATCGCCCCCTGCAGGTCGGCGGTGGACACTACAGTATTTATTATTTTCAGCTTCTAGATCCCAATTTCACATATTTAGATAAAGTGTGTGTGAAAAATTAAAATTAAAATAGAAAATTAGAATTGTATTAGTATTAAATGCGTGATTACATCATCATTAAAACAAAAGATAAGGTCTCTTCAGAAGGCTAAAGTTACGATATACAGGAGGTGTAAGTTTCTTTTTTCATAATTTTTTTAATAAACTGCACATGTCAAACAATTTGATGATTTAAAACTCATATAATAAAGTAAAAAACAACAACAGAGGGCGACCACAAATGAGGCAGCAGCGATGGTGGCAGTAACATAATCTATATTTATGAGATGTGCCTTTTCCTCAGTTTTTCTTTATTACAGTTTAAGAATCCACATATAACATAATACAATAATAAAGGAAGATCTTTGTAAAAAAAAAAGAAAAAAGGATCAGTATTAAATTAGGAAACATCTCTCCCTATTTTCATAGTTTTCAGTTTCAGGTTGAGCTGTGCAGAACGTGCAGTTTATATTTATATCACAGTTAATCACTTGAGGAAATGCTTTGAAGGGAAAGTAATGATAGAAGTATTCAGATTCTTTACTCAGGTACTCATGTGGGAGTACTAATACCACACTGTGAAAAAACTCCATTGCATACAAACGTCCTGCATTGAAAACCTTATTTAACTACTTCAGTGATGAGTTGTGTAGAAACCAGCTCGCTCTTATCTTTGTGACGACGTGTTTTCCAGCAAGTCCAGGAGGATTTAGTTTATTTATCTTGAGCAATAGGAGAATTTTATCAACACATAAAGGAACATGTTATCTGTCAGTTTATCACAAACATTCAAACACACATGTGGTATTTCACTTCTTTTTCTTGTTAGTTATCTGTCTACACAGTTGTTTTACTTTTACACAACGTGATCAGAGTCAGTGTCAGCTCCTGTTTCATCCTGTTCGAAGTCACACGGCAAGAATAATTTTTTTCCTGTCGTTTCAAGTCATATGGATTTAGTTCTCATGTTTCTGCTTCCAACATGGGGGAAAACTGACTCAGCCGATAAGAGAAATGAGGAAATGAACCCTCCTGTGGTCAAGACGAGGCCGCTGGAAGTAAAATATGGAAGCGACTGAGAGTTCGCTGAGTCATTTCAGAACAATAAAGGTTCACTCCGCAGTTTTAGGGAAGACTTTTTAATCCAAAGAGAAATTTCTTTATTGAATGATTTTTTTTTTTGCCTAAACAAACCAAATTAACAAACTCTCTTTGTTTTTCATCACTGAATAAGCAAACTGACATTAAAGGACACAATTTGTTGTATAAGTTAGTTAATTAGTTATTAATCTCACATCAACAGATATTTGACCTCATCAGTAGCATCTGTGCTTAAAAAGAACAGTTTTTATGTCTTTCTTTCACCTAAAACAAATGTGTTTTTATGTTGTATTTCTAGAAAGGATTAAAAAAAACAAATGTAACATATTAATAATTATGAACTCTCGAGGTGCTGGCAGGTGGATTTTTTAACCTCCGGAGAAAGCCAGGCTAGCTGTTTCCCCTTGTTTCCACTCTTTGTGCTAAGCTAGGCTAAATATCTCCTGGCTTTAGAAACTCTTGTTCCTTCTGAAAATATATATTTGTGTTAAAGATATAATATGTAACATTTCTGCATCAAAATGTTGTTATATATTTAGTTGAGTTGTGATTAGTTGGTCACTTTAGCAGCTGGAGGACAACATCTAGTTACCAAAGTATAAATCAAGAATGTGGCTCTATATTTTTATGTTGACCAACACACAAAGTGTAAAAAGTGTTGCCATAAACACCTGAGCCTGATGGGAGTGTAGTTTTTTAACAGATATTTTGTCAGAAACCAAAGAATTCAATTAAATCTATTATTAATCATCTGATAATGATTAAAATCTGAACCAGAAAGTCGAAACAAAACATCCAACATCTGCTGAGTCTTGTCATAAATGGTGGGAATCAAACCAACAACCCTCCAGTCCCATGACATTATTCATCTTGACCTGAGCCTCGTCGTCCCATCGGTGGTCAACAACCGCAGAAGATAAATGACGGTGAAGAGGATGATGAAACAAACGTTGATCTTTGTCCGGCGGTCGGTCAAGCACCTTTCAGAGCTGCTGCAGTGTGATGGACAAACACACCTGTCTGAGGTCTCTCGTTGGCCCGCTGCCCGCTGAGCTGCAACGTTATATTGATCTGAAACAGCTGTCAGGTGTTTACTGTTTCATTCCCTGGAAACACGGGTTGTCATTTTGGGGAAAGGTGGCCAGACAGTGACCTTTGATGTTTATCGTTCTCTGTTAAAGCAGAGTCGATGCCCATGGAAACAATACGACCGCAGCGCCGTTATGTTCCAAAAATGGGAAGAGGAGACAATCATAATCATTGTTTCTGGTGTCCTATTGTTGGTCTTGGTGGGTGAACCTCAAGAGCCCAGCCTTCGTTAAAACTCAAATATAGCTGAGCTTAGTATAATGCCTTTTATCCCCTGCTGCAACAAGAGCTCAGCACAGAAAAGACCAGAAGCCCTGCATGAAAAAGAGATGAATAATCTGATCCCTCAGGTGAGATTTCACACCTTGCCTCCACCTCCATCCCGACTTTAGCTGCGGCTTCTGACTGTCTGACGTCTGACAGCCGCAGGAGGCAAGTCATCCTCGTATTTTTATCCTGGAAGGACAGATTTAGCCGAAGTAAACACAGCTTGTTGTCCAGAGTGTGAAAGGGATCCCAGACATACCTGCAGGTCACATGGCCGCAGGATGACACAGCAGCCGTCTGACCACTGATGACAGGTACCTGAGCCCGACCGGCTGACACACCGACCCACTAATAGTGTGGCTGGTAATCTGTTTGTAGCTCAGTGTGTGCAGACTTTCAAACGGCTGAGAGCTCTCTGTGTAGTCCTTGAATAGATCACAATGGGATGGAAGGGCCTATTGTCACCGCTGGGCTCAAAATATGTGCTTATGTTCCCTGTGAGTGTCACTTCTGCTCCCTCATACGATGAGATGGCACACGGCACAGCAGGCCGACGTGTTGCTCCGGGCAGAAAATAGTGCTTTTGTGTATTTATTTTCATCTACACGTCTAAAAATAACACGATTTATTAGCAGCCATGTATAATTATGGTGCCGCATGTTCAAATATAGTGACTGGATGGTGTGAAAAGGTAGTTTTTAATAACATTCTAAAGGCCTTCAAGCTGTTTTTTGGACAAATAATCTTGATATCTTTCTCATTAATGGTTAGACGAGAAGATTGATACCACTCTCCAGTCTGTACACCAAATATGAAGCTAGGACCACCAGCTGGTTAGCTTAGCTTAGCATAAAGACTAGAAACAAGGGGAAACAGCTAGCATGGCTCTGTCCAGAGGTTACAAAACTACTTCAGTCATAAACTTCTCTATGCCAATGAAAGAAACTCTGCCAAAACTCAAGAAATAAATGCAGAACAAGAGCAAAGGTTCAGGGAAAACAAAGAGTAAAAGAACATCTAAGATGTTTGAAGCTACAGCCAGCAGCCCCTAGCTTAGCTTAGCATATGAAAAGGAAACAGATGGAAGCAGTTAGCATGGCTCTGTCCTGAGGCTACAAAATCCACCTACCAGCAACTCTAGAGGTGATTAATTAACGCAGCATAGCTTCTGTGTTTGATCGGTACAAAACTGCAGAGTGAAAATGATTGGCTGTGATTTTATGGGATGCTGTGCCCAAGATTTATTGTTTTTCTGGCGAAATGGGTTCCTGAGTGATGTTGTAAAACCACATTTAGTTTGTTACATTTCATTTTCATGCTCAGGATTAAATAAACAAGATGTAACATGTAATTTCAGGGATCAAGCACCCGTTACCTGAGAGAGATGGAGTGTCCCATTTATTTTATATCATAGATTCTTAATAAATTGATTTTACTTTGTAGAAATCTGTTTCAACTTCCCAATTGATGTTTGCCAATAATATTTTTGGATTCATGTTAACATGTATATAAACCAGGCACATGTAACAACAATAAAGTTTCATTTTTGCATCAGCAAAACAACATTTTGAGGCGAAAATGTGGATTTTTATGTGTATAAAAGCAGCATAAGTTTTCCAAACTCCAGCCATTGTAGTCAGTAACTTCTTTAAAAACACACTGGGGATTGTGCTCTGAATCAAACTCGTACTTCAGAGCGTGTTGCAACAGGTCTGGATGTAATAATAAATGTTTTGTGGATCGACACGACCACATTGAAAATCTCTCACGAAGGCTCCAGCACAGTCATTTTGGGTGGATTCGGACCGAGTTTGGATGTTTGTTGTTCAGATGACAGGAGCACATTTCTGTTGTCTTACTTCAGCTTCCAGAACATTTTAGGGAATAACAGAAAGTGGAGCAGCTGATAGAGAGAGAACTATTAAAACAGAGATAAGACGCGGCAGACTAACCCACATACATGCATGTGTCACGTTATATCCTCCATCACATGGTCGGTCTGAGGAGAATGAGGGTCTCTCTCGGCTGATAACGGCCTTTATAGTCCTCTGTGCCCGTATTAGCCATGTGCTCACTGACCCAGTGTTTACTACTCTTTATGGATCATCTGCAGCCTGTAATTACCGGCGTGATTCTCCTCTGTTGACATAGGTGAACAAATGCAAGTCATCCAAATGTGTGATTTGTACACATTTTGTCTCTTGCAACAGACTTCTAGGTAAACAGGTCAAGGAAGGAAAAAAAAACACTCAGAACGCTTTAATTTGTGTCGTGTGGCATCAAATGCACAGATGAGTTCAGTTAATGTTTAACTCTCAGAACAAATTTTCTGCTCTCGTCTGCTGTTTGCTCATTTTTAACCTCTCAGGTGGAGGTTGTGTGTAAAGAGGAAGAGCAGCGTGTAATTAAATGATAAGCAGATTATTGGATCTGGCAGGAGGAGCTGTGAAACATCTGAATCTGAGTTTTATTACTCTGAATCAATCAAATGGAGTTTCAATAGCGACACAGTTTGATATTATAAATCTGAACTTTTGCAACCTTTAGCCTGTATTCTCCTGAAGTTCACGAGGAAACAAATATTGACTTACTTGAGTGTTTCCATTTTTCTCCTACTTTATACTTCCATACCACAACAAATATTGTACTGTTTACTCTATTACATTTAGTTAGTTATAATTTAGTTACTGGTTACTTTGCAGATTTCATGTTGTATCAAAGCCAAAGTAGCACAATTTTAAATATATTTACTTTATGAACAATCAGATAAAAAAAACTATATACAAACATGTAAATATATGTATCATATACTTCTACAGATATAAGATTATATATACTACATCGATATATAATGTTTGTATGATAATTATTTTTGTACTTTTAATGGAAGCAATTTTATATTACAGTACTGTACATATACAGTTTTTAGGGCTGAAATGTAAATGTAAATGTATACATACATATATATATATATATATATATATATATATATATATATATATATATATATATGTATATATGTATATATATATATGTATATATACCAGCACAGTGTGTAGTACAGGTATTACTAGTACGTTTTAAATAAACAATAGTATAAATACCAGCAGTGTGTACAGGTGTAGTAGCTACAGGTATTATTGGTCTTTTAATAAAGTATAAATACCAGCCCTGTGTACATGTGTAGTATAAATACCAGCCCTGTGTACATGTATAGTATGAATACTAGCTCTGTGTACATGTGTAGTATAAATACTAGCTCTGTGTACATGTGTAGTATAAATACCAGCCCTGTGTACATGTATAGTATAAATACCAGCTCTGTGTACATGTGATGTGTAGTATAAATACTAGCCCTGTGTACAGGTGCAGTATAAATATGAGCTCCGTGTAGATGTGTAGTATAAATACTAGCCCTGTGTAGAGGTGCAGTATAAATACCAGCTCTGTGTACATGTGATGTGTAGTATAAATACTAGCCCTGTGTACAGGTGCAGTATAAATACGAGCTCCGTGTAGATGTGTAGTATAAATACTAGCCCTGTGTAGAGGTGCAGTATAAATACTAGCTTTGTGTACATGTGTAGTATAAATACTAGACCTGTGTACATGTGCAGTATAAATACTAGTCCTGTGTACAGGTGTAGTACCGGTATTATTATTACTCATTTAATAAAGTATAAATACTAGCTCTGTGTACATGTGTAGTATTAATACCTGCCCTGTGTACAGTTGCAGTATTAATACTAGCTCTGTGTACAGGTGCAGTCAGGTGTTGATTGGGAGCCTCACAGCAGGTAAACAGGTAGATTTACCCTCCTGATGACAATGACACCTTTCTTCTGTGCTGATATGTTTCTGGCTTTTCTTTTATTTTGAGCGCATGCTGCGGTGAGCTGCGGTGCGGTGCGGGGGGGCGGAGGGGGACGGAGGGGGCGGGGCCAGTGAAGGAGGACCGCACTTGTTTTTGACACAATGTAAATAACGGCCGGTCACGTGACCGCGTGGGTATATTGGAGGCGGGACGTAAACAGAGCGGCAGCAGAACAGAGCTAACCGTCGGACACGGAGCAGCTCCGGCTTCGTTTTAAAAAGGCTCCCCGGCTCTTTAGCTCACACTAACATCTCTTTCCGACTTCAGCTACAGTGTTAGCTAAGTTTGGAGAGGAGACATCAGGAGGAAGACGTGTGTTTCTGCCGGTTTTTACGTTTTTTTTTTATCTGTGTATCGGTGTGATGCAGCAGTAGGTCGACCTGCTTTAACGGTTCTTACAAAAGAGGAGAGAGCAAACAGACAATATTCACTCGGTTGTTTTTTTGACCCTCGGACAGCTTTAAGATGGATACCTCTTCACCCAAGAAGACCTGCTGCGGTAGGTTTACTGTCACTGCATGTTTTTGTTATAAATTATTACGACACCGGTGTGTTAATGTCTTGCTGATGGAGATGTAACATGACCGTTTGTTCCCCTTCACAGACTCCATCACTGACTTCTTCACCTCAGCTAAATTCCTGATCTACATGGGCCATGCTCTGTCAACATGGGTAAGAGAAACCACACACACCATCACAGGCTATTTTGAATGACACAGCATCATGTATTTATGTGTTATTGCCGCCTTATGTGTGGTTATTAAACTGTCATCACAATACAGGATGACATGTTTTTTCCCTGTTTGGCTCAACCACACAATACAATAAATATCATGTCATGTTCCTAAAGTGAGGAGAAAGAAAGAAAAAACAACCACACTGGGATCAAGAGTCATTCCCTGGCAGATTACTAATCATATATATTTTTTTAAATCCCCAGGGTGACAGGATGTGGAACTTCGCCGTGGCTGTGTTCCTGGTGGAGCTGTACGGGAACAGCCTGCTGCTCACGGCCGTCTACGGGCTGGTGGTGGCCGGATCCGTGCTGCTGCTGGGGGCCATCATTGGGGACTGGGTGGACAGGAATCCCAGACTTAAAGGTGAGGAATCAGAAGTATATCTGCCCATCAGGGATTGTTTGTCATGACTAAAACGCCCAAACATTCAAAGTTAAATGTTCCCCCTGTAGAGGAATTTGGCACTGTTGGATCAGGTCATGGAGCCGGAGGAGGAAGAGGAGGAGGGGGGGACGCGTCCGGGCCATCTTGTTAAAGCGCCCTAATGAACCAGCTTGTCAGACAGAAATCTCTTGTCTTTGATCAGATTTCTGTCCCTAATGTTCTTCGTGGTGTTTCCACAGTGGCCCAGACCTCGCTGCTCGTCCAGAACAGTTGCGTCATCCTGTGCGGGATCCTCCTGATGGTTGTTTTCCAGTTCAAAGAACAGCTTGTGGAGCTTTACAATGGATGGATTCTGGTAAGATCACTGGCTGTTTGGACGGGATCTGATGGGGGGACTTTCACTGAAAAAACATTAGTTTTTAGCTGCTTTTCCTCAAGTTCAGCACTCTGACTTCAGGAGTGGAACTTGCTTAGTTTTTACTGATATGGACGCCGGTCAGTATGATATTTATGACCAGCTGAACTGCTTTCACATGACGAGTGAAAAGACCTTTGACTGTTCCAATAACTTAAATCGACAGTAGATTACTTGTAATTTAAATTCTCAGATATGGTTGTATCACACAACTTCTCGTTTTATACATTAATGCTCATGATATTTAAAATGTTCTTTTTTTTACTACAATTATTGGTGACACTTTATAACTGGAATTGCACTCAACAGTCTCCTTTTGTACTCATTCATAATACAAGCCACCTAAATATCTAAAAGATTAATGTTTTATTCACTGAGAAATTTAACAAAAATGTTGACACAGCTTCAGACTGACCTGTTACACCGGTTGAAGTGGTGAGTCTGGCTGTTTCTTTTAGGTGCACACTGTAATTTAAATTCTTTGAACAAATACGGGTGCAAGTTAGTGTTTTTGTTCATTTAAATCACAGCACATGTAACAAGAAGTTTTAGAGACAAAACATTGTTTAAATGATTTTGTTCCTGGGTCTTTTCTAGGCTGAGACCCCTCTTAGATCCAACAAACAAACAGACATGATGAAAACATAACCATCATTAAAAAAAGTGTTACATTTATAGCTAATTAAACTTCAGTTAATAGTTAACAAACATCATCAAACGTTGAAACTAATCAAAATGTAATTCAAAGTGAAAAACGTGGGATATTAAGAAACCAAAATGTATTTAGAGACTTAAGCCAAAAAGACAGACACAATTGTAACAACTATAAACAGTAAATTATACATTAAACAGAATAAATCGGTTAGATTACAACATTTCAATGAGCCAAAACATTAACCAGCACAAAATGATGAGTAATCGTTTATTAAGCAATTGTTGCAGCTGATGTTTACAAGACTTTGTAAATGGTTGATAAATAATGTGCAGTTTATCTACAAACAGTGTTTGGATGACCGTTATTAAGTTGGAGCTGATGCTTATTAACCTTTACGACTGATTAATAGTCCTTTGCTCACTGGCACATTCCAAAGTGGGCTCACCTCGACCTCAGCCCAGGGCTTACTGACCCGCTCCAGAGCCGGGTCAGTACCAGAAAATCTAATCTAATTTATTTTGAGCCATTTGGCCAAAAATATAGTGTTTGTTGTCGGCCACTCGTAGTATTTACGAAGTGTTTTAGAGGGCATAAAAAATTTGAGGTATACATTGTGTTGCGCAATAAAGCCTGAAATTTAACAATATTATTTTAAGGACCGCTCAGCCATCGTTCCAACAATCATACAAAGCATTTACTTGTTTTTTTTTAAACAGAGAAATAACCATTAACTAAGTTTAATATGTTTTTTAATTAATTTCTGAACTTATACATATTTATTATCACGAGAAAACAAAGAATGCTGAGTCACGTTCATAAACCAAACATGAGAGGTTATTAAACACAAACATGTCCTTAAAAGTCTGCAGGACAAGATGTGTGTCTGTGGTTTGCTCAGGACTTGTTTACACTTGTTGAGCTATGTGGCTTCATAAGCGCTACCTCACCACAAAGATGTGGACCTAATTCTGCAGCTGACCGACATGCAGGACTGACAGGTTTACAGACCAGTCAGGGTGTCAGGTTGAAACACAAAAGCCTTTCTGTTGACAGGGGGGTTGGATGTCCCCAGAGTTGAACTCTGCATTTGTGGGACGCCTTTAGCTTCTCCAGAGAAAGCGAAGGGGGGGATTTCACCATGTGAGAGTGTTTAGAGGGCCGGCTGGTGTTGGACTGTGTGTGTAGGTGGAGAGAAGTGGGTGAAACAGGAGATTGAGTGTCTCCTTGCTGAAGGCTGTGTAGTCAGCAGGTTGTGTTCAAGGCCCGTCACATGACGGAGAGGCAGAAATGTGGCCGGGCTTGTTCTGATCGGAGCAGCTGTGTTTTCTGTGTGCAAACATATCGACCAACGAGCCGTATTTGCATTAAATATGCTACATTTGCTCGTTCTTCTGTCAACCGCCGCTTCTCTGTTGCAGCAGAAGTCGAGGTCACATGTCGAGTATCATATCAGCTGTCGTGCGCTTTCTCTTAAGCAGTTAATTTTAAGAGAACCTCATTGATTTTTTTTCAGCGGGGAGCTGTTGCTTTTCTCTTGTTTGCATAAGACGACATGTGAGTCTTCTGTTGTTGGTATCAGGTGAAATCTGTACTTGTATTCAGGAAGTTAGATTAGAGGTAGAACATGTTTCTTCTTGAATTTACATCATAATAGTAAAACTGGAGGCATTTTCAAGAAATAGTGACACTATCGTGTGTACAAGTCAAGATGCAAAGTCTTTGACAGTATGTCCATGTTTAAAGGATGATGTTGGTAGTTTGCCAGGATTTGTCCCTATCATTGAAAGAGCAAGGTGCAGCTGAAGGAATGTGAAATCAGTGTAGAGAGCCTAAAACTGACTACACGACTTATTAGGCAAGTTTTATCATTAAGCTTTATGGGTTTTGATGATTTTTGTAGCTACTCTTCCAGCTTTTTGTGCCTAGATATGATAATATTAATAGTCCAAAACTATTTATTTTAACAAATCCCATGAAAAAAAACAAATTGATTAGTCTGTCTCTAAATATTTTATGACTTCTCCACCTTTTGTGTGGCACTCAGCCCAAAGTGGCACCTCCTGAAGGTCTGAAATTTAAAAAATGAGCGATAAATGTGCAGTTTTGTCTAAAAAAACAGCTGATCACTGCAGATTTTAAGCAAACACTAGTCAAACAGGGGAAATTGGTGCATCTGTTGGGGACTATTTTAGCCTGTGGATTGATATCATTTGCCCCTAAGTGTCCAGTCTGCAGATGATTGATGAGATAAGAAAGAAGAAAGGTCTATTTCTGTTTGGCAAAAACACATTTTTATCCCTATAAAACTCTTCACTTTGTGTAATGTGCTCCACACAGCTGCAGCTGATTGATATTTTAAGCAGCCCCTTAATTACATCAAACTTGATTTTTTATGTATTTTCTTCCCCAGACGACCTGCTACATCCTGGTGATCACCATCGCTAACATTGCCAACCTGGCGAGCACGGCGACCTCCATCACTATCCAGAGGGACTGGGTGGTGGTGGTGGCGGGTCAGGACAGCAGCAGTTTGGCAGGTCAGTTTTTAGTACCCGCAGCTGCCTTATCATCAAATGTGGTCCTCACGTGACTCCGTTATCAGATCTGTCCAGCGGGGCAGACTTTGGACCCTGGATGCTGACTCACTCTCATTTTCAGCTGCATGATGGAAAATAGTCCTGATGAACTTTGTGACCCTGACCTGCTGCCATATCAGTATAAAAATCTATTAAAACAGAATCTTGATTTGCATCTTCTTCCTCTTTTGTATCAATCAGACATGAATGCCACAGTGCGGATTATCGATCAGCTCACCAACATCCTGGCTCCCATGCTGGTGGGTCAGATTATGGCCTTCGGCTCCCATTTCGTTGGCTGCGGCTTCATCTCTGGCTGGAATCTGTGCTCCATGTGTCTGGAGTACGCTCTGCTGTGGAAGGTCTACCAGAAGACGCCAGCGTTGGCCACGAAATCCGGTCAGAAGGAGCCGCAGCAGGAGCTCAAGCAGCTCGGCC
This sequence comes from Sparus aurata, assembly GCF_900880675.1. Lineage (NCBI taxonomy): Eukaryota > Metazoa > Chordata > Actinopteri > Spariformes > Sparidae > Sparus > Sparus aurata. The sequence continues at coordinate 31,422,593 of NC_044195.1, read as the reverse complement.
CCCAGAAAGGTAGATACAAGAACTTGTGTTTGATTGGTATGATGATAGATTTTGGTATGATAACAGTCTGAGGATAATTGTGTTTCTGCCCTTTCACAGATGTGGAGGACGGTCAGAGTCCTGAGGAGTCGTCTCAGCCGCTCATGAATGAAGCGACAGTCGCCACCAAACCCGACTCCACAAAGCAGCGCGGCTGCTGCTACCAGGCGACCGAACCTCTGCGCACCTTGAAGGCCGGCTGGGTGGCCTACTACAACCAGAACATCTTCTTCGCCGGCATGTCCCTGGCTTTCCTCTACATGACGGTGCTTGGCTTCGACTGCATCACCACGGGCTACGCCTACACTCAGGGCCTCAACGGCTCCATCCTCAGCCTGCTGATGGGGGCTTCGGCTGTGTCGGGAATCTGCGGCACCGTCGCCTTCACTTGGGTCCGCAAGAAGTGCGGCCTGATCCGCACCGGCTTCATCTCAGGCATGGCCCAGCTGGCTTGTCTCATGCTATGCGTCGTCTCCGTCTTTGCTCCCGGGAGCCCCTTCGACCTCAGCGTCTCGCCCTTCCAGGACCTCTACACACATCTGATCGGAGAGAAGGCGCTGCCCGAGGCCGAACACAGCCTCCCCAGCGTTCTTATCGGTGTGAACGCCACTACTACTGCTGCACCGGCTGAAGAGATGCCCCCTCTGCAGTCCTACATGTCTGTTAGTCTGCTGTTTGCTGGCGTCATTGCTGCTAGAGTTGGTAAGTTATCTTAATACCATCATGTTGTTTCTAAGTTGTTGTTTTTTTGCTTCTCATTATGAAACAAATGTTGATTGCGCAATATCATGTAGGTGGAATTTTGACACCATCAGCGTTTTGATTTTTTGCCTATAGAACTTTCACTTCCTTATTTTATCTGTCAACGGACATGAAGTCTCCTGTCAGTGCAGCCTCGCACCATTTCTCTCAGCTCTCAAGTCTCCATTAAAGACTTAAGTTCTATTCAAATGGGACGAGTTTTATCAGAGGACTTTGTGATTTAGAAATTACGACTCCACTTTGCACGTGGCACAAAAGCAAAGTCTGAATTTAGTTGTATTTCAGTGCTTACATCAGGATTTCATAAGACTTTGGTGGCGAGCTCTCCCCAAAATTTCTTTGCACATTTTAAAGGATTAATGCAACAATCTAGTGCACTTTGAGACCAACTGGCTCAGAGTGAAAGATGTTTTACAGAAACAACAGCATGATTGATGCTGTTATGGGAAAGTGTGGCGGGACAAATGAGACTATGGTGGGGCCATCGTCTAATTCATTGGTTTCCACTTTGATATTATTTTTCTCTGAAGCAGAGTTGAGGCTCCAGGGTTCAGATGATGATTGATTAGCACTGAAGTAAATGATACACCGTCTAAATTGGTTTGTTATTGTTATTTGACAGGAAATTAGAGTGTCCTTGCTGTGTTGGCACTTCTCTCTTCCTTTCATAAAATTTTTAAAGATTGTGTCCTTGATTACGACTTCCTAAAGGTGACTCAGGCAATTATAAGCAGCTCCATAGGTCAAACTTTTCCATAAGTCACCAGAATTTCACACAAGACCTCAGCAGGATGTCAGAGCAATATTTGCAACCTTTGCTTCCAGCATTATTGCCTGATAATTGCTGCTACAGCTACTGTTGTCCTCTCAGGTTGTTTTACTGCGGCTGTAAAGAAATAGCGTCAGGACTGACTGTTGATCTCTGTCCTGCAGGACTGTGGTCCTTTGACCTGACGGTGACCCAGCTCATCCAGGAGAATGTGATCGAGTCGGAGCGCGGTGTGATCAACGGCGTCCAGAACTCCATGAATTACCTCTTAGACCTGCTGCACTTCATCATGGTGATTCTGGCCCCGAACCCGGAGGCGTTCGGCCTGCTGGTCATCATCTCCGTCTCCTTCGTGGCCATGGGTCACATCATGTACTTTGGCTTCGCCTTCAAGAGCCTGGGAAGCCGCCTCTTCCTCTGCTGCTCGCCGGAGCAGAAGGTGGAGACGGTGGAAAGCCCCTCACTTCCTACCACCGTCTAACCCCGTTAAAGAGACTCTGTCCTGGGTACATACTGCTCACGCCTTACCCTACGCCTGCGGCTTATTCATCTAACATGCAGAATGCTAATGCTAACACAAACCAGAGGAAGGTAACTTAACTCGCTATGCATAGCCATTAACAAAGCATTACTCATTAGCAGAAGAAAGCTAACAGTCAAAGACAACTAACAGTTTTAGATGAGGCAGGTTTTCTCCCCTCAGTCCGGGAGTCAGATGAGAGCCTCGGCGTCTCATCTGTGAGGCCACGCTCTTTGAAACACACATGTACTGTTAAAGAAATCAGGGGAAAAGGCACTGTAAATATTCTCCTCCTAACAGCCTGGATCTAGCTGTAAAGATGTTTCGAAGGTGCTTCAGCTAACTTAAAGGCAAAAACGAGGGAGAAACCTCACAGGGAAGCAGGCACTGAGGCTCGGATTCAGGGGAGGCGGCTGTCGGCTGAGACGCCAGAGGGGCTTTTCCGTACACAAGTCGGTCTGACTCAGCACGTCAGACCAGCGCGGCAGGGATTTGCATTTCCATCACAGCAGGACTTCCTGCTTAAGGTGCATCTTTAACTGATGCACTCTTGTGTTAGAGGAGTGGCGAGTTAGAATCACCGCTAACAAGGCTCTGCTACTTCAGAGATAAACCAGTTTAAAATCCTACAAATTCTTCACAATAAAAGTCCCTCGTTTAGTTGTTGGAACGCTTTTATTGTGAAGCCAAATCAGGAACTCAACGCGCTAAAACACGCTGAAACAGTCAAATACAGCAGAAGGTACAAATGAATAATGTTTGTTTGAGGAGGGGGAAAGTGGACGTGAGGTCGGCGCTTCAACCTTTTAATGGAAACGCAAATCAGCGCAGCACAGTTTGACCAAAAGTGTCGACGGAAAAGCTCCAGAAAAGACAGAACGCCCCCTGTTTTCCTGACACTCACCTCTCAGTGACTCCATTGGTGCTGTAGCTGTGTCTGTTCTCTGATAGCCTCCTCTGTCAGCTCACAGGATTATACCTAACCAAACACAAACTGGGATCTAGTCTCTTTATAAGGGTTATGCAATTAACTGTATTATTCAGGAACTGCAGACGGTTGGTTTTTTGTAATAACTGTTTCGTCAGTATTGTGTGGTCGTGCCATAAGACAGAAATCCTATGCACCCTCGCCAATAACGCTCTCAGTTACCAAAGTGGCATAAAGGAAGTGAGGGAAACCAAACATTCCAAATATACATATTTTTACATCAGGTGACAGTAGACGTGTAGGTTCACTAACGCTTTCATACACCCGAGTTTATCTGAACCTTTCTAACCCGCTCTGAGATTGTACTTTATTTTCTGCTAGTTTACATGAATAGTGTTATTTTTGTCACCTTTTTTTTGATCTTTATGTTCCTTTGAGTAATTTTTTCAATCGTGATTGTTTGTTACACAGGCACTTTAAGTGATTGACTTCTGTCATTAACACGTGATCAGGCATTTGATCAATATTTTTGCACAAGGCTGAAGTCCTGACCCCCCCCCCTTATTGAATCACTAATCGGCTCCTCGTCTGCTCTGGGGAGATTGTGGTTTTAAAGACAAAGAGGCACATATTGTAACACTCAGCCCGCATGTTCATGTTCAGGAGGAAAAACTGTACCAGTGAAGAAATCCAAAAACACCCAGACTTCACCCAAAATGACCTCCTCATTCTTCAAGAGTCAGCCAGTCAGCAGATTTTATCAGATCTCAGTTCACGCTTCAGACTGCCAACAGGATCTGCGATCGGGATTTTACTGCTGTAAGCTTCAGCAGAAGGTTTACAGCTCTACAGGACCAGTCCAGAAAATGTATTTCAAAAGTATCTCAGGAGGGAAAAAAACTAATTTCAGACACAAGGCAATTCAAAGTGCTTTACAGAGATGCAGAATGACATTAAAAGTAAGACGAAGATCATTTTTAAATTGCATTCAGAAGACAGGAGAAAGCACAAATAAACAAATAGGGAAAGATATGATAACAACAAAAGCAAGTAAATGATTTTATAGAGCAAACAACAAATCAATTAATCAGTTCTGTTCTGGACCGGGACCCATCCTCCATCCAAGTTTTGTGAAAATCCGCTGAGTAGTTTTTGTGTAATTCTGCTGACAAACCAACAAGCGCACAGGGGCGAAAAACCATAACTTCCTTGGCGGAGATAATTACAGGATTAATGTCAGTTTCAGAGAATATCTGTACATAAAATTTGCTAACGTTAGCCACCATTAGCTACTGGTCATACCAGACCCAGTCAGGCTGTAGCAGCTAAACCCCCGAGTGCATTGAACTGAGTTTTATGACTTCAGCTTCTCATTTTTTAGAGGAATCATTTTGTTATTTCATATTTCAGAATTACACAATCTCGCCTTTAAGATCAAACCCACATAAAGTCCGTTAACGTAGCTACAACTAGCTCCTGTCCACCTCTGACCTTCAGTGATTTCTCTCGCCTTACTGTAAATTAGCCTTGACTGCTGTTGAACGCACACGTGTGGCTGCATCGAGTCGGCAACCAGCCGCACCAAGCCCACGACAAAATCTAGCCGGTCTAGCCAAGATTTTGGTAGCGGGGTAGAAGAAATATTTAGGTTGGAACCGAAGTAGCCACAGCAGATGTCTGAGAACAGAGGGGCGCTTTCTTAGCTGCACATTCCCGTGAAATCTGGCGGTGGAGGCAGGATGTCTGCAGGTGTGCAGAGCTGCAGACTCGGAGGGGAATGGAGCTTAATTTTCATGTTTTCACGAGCTTCACCACAGCAGCTCTTTGAAACAGCCCGTCTGCTGATTCAGGAATCTCACACATGGCCATAACTCTTGTATTTTTAATGTAAATAACATTAGCTGTCAGTCGATATAAACTTACATACATATATAATTCGAAAAAATGCAACAAAAAAAAGATTGTGTATACTGTTGCCATGCTGTTTTTTTTACGTTTTGAATACTTAGTGTTAACATTTTGTGTCAAATTTCTGAGAGATTTTTTAGATTTGTGTATAAAGTTCAATCACTGCATTTCATTTGTATCATACTGCTGAATCTGACATATATCTCTCTGTATATACAGTATATATATCAGTGTTTTATATATATATATATAGCTGTAGCTGAATAGGTAAAAAAAGCATTGAATCATTAAGAAATCATCTGTTTTTATGTCATAATCGCACTCCACTGAATATGAGGACGTTGGTTCTGCTTGTATTGCATGAGGTCTCTTAAATAAAGAAAACCTTCACAATCGCCGGTCTGTTCAGTATGTGTGTGTGTGTGTTAGTGTGTGGTCACATACCACAGCAGAGTTAGCAGCTAATTTTCTCCCAGAATCCATTTCTTTCTTTCAGACAGCCGTTGTTAAACTGAGTGACTTTAAGCTGAGCTGGATGATCCGGACAAAGGACAAAGCGTGACCTGGTTTTTTGTGTGACCCTAATGGACATGTTAGAGAGTTATGACTGCACATTTCGTGGTCATTGAAGCATTTAAAAAACATTTAATATTTATATATATTTCATTGCTTATTTAAGACCAGGAGTGTTTTCTGACCATTGGAAGCTCATACCGCTTTAAGAACTTTTACGTAACACCAAATAAAGCAGCCCTGAGCACCTACAGTGTTGTACTGAGTTCCCTCCTCAGAAAGCTTAGCAACCATTCACACCTGGGCTCACCTAAACCTAGCAACCAACATGAAGTCCGCTTGGGTCAATGATTCTGAAACTCATAGCTCACACTTGTCTGTAAGCACACTCCTACACTCCATAAGGACACTCCCACACTCTGTAAGGACTCTCCCACACTCTGTAAGGAAGCTCCCACACTCTAAGGACTCTCCCACACCCTGTAAGGACACTCCCACACTCTGTACGGACTCTCCTACACTCTGTAAGGACTCTCCCACACTCTGTTAGGACTCTCCCACACTTTGTACAGACTCTCCTACACTCTGTAAGGACAACGCCCACACTCTGTAAGGACGCTCCCACACTCTGTAAGGAAGCTCCCACACACTAAGGACTCTCCCACACTCTTTAAGGACGCTACCACATTCTGTAAGGACACTCTAAGGACTCTCCAACACTGTAAGGTTGTCCTACACTCTGTAAGGATGATACCACACTCTGTAAGGACACTCCTACACTCTGTAAGGACTCCCCCACACTCTGTAAGGAAGCTCCCACACTCTGTAAGGACACTCCCACACCCTGTAAGGATGCTCCCACACTCTGTAAGGATGCTCCCACACTCTGTAAGGACATTCCCACACTCTGTAAGGATGCTCCGACACTCTGTAAGGACATTCCCACACTCTGTAAGGAAGCTCCCACACTCTGTACGGACTCTCACACACTCTGTAAGGACACTCCCACACTCTGTAAGGACACTCCCACACTCTGTACGTACTCTCCTACACTCTGTAAGGACACTCCCACACCCTGTAAGGATGCTCCCACACTCTGTAAGGATGCTCCCACACTCTGTAAGGACATTCCCACACTCGGTAAGGATGCTCCGACACTCTGTAAGGACATTCCCACACTCTGTAAGGAAGCTCCCACACTCTGTAAGGATGCTCCCACACTCTGTAAGGATGCTCCCACACTCTGTAAGGGACATTCCCATACTCTGTAAGGATGCTCCGACACTCTGTAAGGACATTCCACACTCTGTAAGGAAGCTCCCACACTCTGTACGGACTCTCACACACTCTGTAAGCACACTCCCACACTCTGTAAGGACACTCCCATACTCTGTACGTACTCTCCTACACTCTGTAAGGACTCTCCCACACACTAAGGACTCTCCCACACTCTTTAAGGACGCTACCACATTCTGTAAGGACACTCCCACACTCTAAGGACTCTCCCACACTCTGTAAGGACTCCCCCACACTCTGTAAGGAAGCTCCCACACTCTGTAAGGACACTCCCACACTCTGTAAGGACATTCCCACACTCTGTAAGGACATTCCCACACTCTGTACGGACTCTCACACACTCTGTAAGGACACTCCCACACTCTGTAAGGACACTCCCACACTCTGTACGTACTCTCCTACACTCTGTAAGGACTCTCCCACACACTAAGGACGCTCCCACAATCTTTAAGGACGCTACCACATTCTGTAAGGACACTCCCACACTCTAAGGACTCTCCCACACTCTGTAAGGACGCTCCCACACTCTGTACGGACTCTCCTACACTCTGTAAGGACACTCCCACACTCTGTAAGGATGATACCACACTCTGTAAGGACACTCCTACACTCTGTAAGGACACTTCCACACTATGTTAGGAAGCTCCCACACTCTGTAAGGAAGCTCCCACACTCTGTAAGGACATTCCCACACTCTGTAAGGATGGTCCCACACTCTGTAAGGATGCTCCCACATTCTGTGCGGACTCTCCCACACTCTGTAAGGACTCCCACACTCTGTAAGGACACTCCCACACTCTGTAAGGACTCTCCTACACTCTGTAAGGACACTCCCACACTCTGTAAGGACTCTCCTACACTCTGTAAGGGCACTCCCTATTCTGTAAGGGCACTCCCACATTCTGTAAGGACTCTCCCACACTCTGTAAGGACACTCCAACACTCTGCAAGGACGCTCCCACATTCTGTAAGGACGCCCCCACACAGTTTAAACCCGTGTGACTCCTCTCCAGTTAGTCAGAACTAAGGAGTCTCTGG